>NC_088886.1:101015597-101640597 GCF_037157495.1 Lathamus discolor | reverse complement strand
AAAAACAAGAATTATATAACTATTTGAGAAACTGGCTGCAAATAGTAAAATGGATATTATCATATTACCATGCAGTGATTTGTAATCAAACTGTTGTTCTTTTTGTGACTTGTTAAAGAGGATTTCATGGCATCAAACCAGTTCCTAATAAGCAGATGTTCATGATACAGAAGAGAAAACATTTTTTGCACTTGGAACCCTTTTTGGAATTCTCACTCCAAAAGCCAAGGAAATTAATACAGAAAGCAGAAGAATACAAATAGAGCTGTGACCCTCACTAGTTCCTCTACTATTTCTGAAGTAAATTGTCAACATAGGGTAGCTCTGCAAAGTTTCTCAAGTTGTGTTAAGAGAGTATCCACGCCTCTGCCTTGTGCAGCTCATGTTCACGGCTAGGTTCATAGTCTTATCAATAAACATAAATCAGCTTGAAATATCAGTTAGAAATCAATTAACCCAATCATTAGTTAAATAAGTTGTGAAGTTTGACCAAATATGAAAAGGTCCTGAATGACAGACTGTCTCCACTTACTTGCCAAATTGCACAAAGTGTAGATAGAAATTGTACTTCAGATTTCAGTGAGTCAGACAGTTGCAAGAGGTTTTGAAGCACCTTGAAATTTATTTTGATTTTGACATTTCCATGTCCGTCTCTTCCATGTTCATCTCTGCCTCTTGGAAGACAGACACAGGGACTGTGAGAATGAAGACCTTAGGCCCACTGTAGGAGGGGATCTAGTTCGAGATCATCTTAAGAACCTGAATGTGCATAAGTCCATGGGACCTGATGAAATCCATCCGCAGGTCCTGAAGGAGCTGACAAAGGAAGTTGCTAAGCCACTGGCCATCATATTTGAAAAATCATGGCAGTCAGGTGAAGTTCCCAACGACTGGAAAAAGGGAAATATAACCCCCATTTTCAAGAAGGGGAAAATGGATGACCCGGGGAATTACAGACCAGTCAGTCTCACCTCTGTGCCTGGCAAAATCTTGGAGCACATTCTCCTGGAAGGAACGCTAAAGCACATGAAAAACAACAAGGTGCTTGGTGACAGCCAGCATGGCTTCACTAAGGGGAAATCCTGCCTGACCAATTTGGTGGCCTCCTAGGATGGGACTACAGAGCTGATGGACAGGGGTAGAGCAGTTGTTGTCATCTACCTGGACTTGTGCAAAGCGTTCGACACTGTCCCACACGACATCCTGGTCTCTAAATTGGAGAGACATCAATTTGATAGATGGACCACTCGGTGGATAAAGAACTGTCTGGATGGCTGCATGCAAAGAGATGTGGTCAATGACTCAATGTCCAGCTGGAGATCAGTAACTAGTGGTGTCCCTCAGGGATCAGTGTTGGGACCAGTCTTGTTCAACATCTTTGTCCGTGACATGAACAGTGGGATTGAGTGCACCCTCAGCAAGTTTGCTGATGACACTAAGCTGTGTGGTTCAGTTGATACACTGGAGGGAAGGAATGCCATCCAGAGGAACCTCGACATGCTTATGAAGTGGGCTGATGCCAACCTCATGAAGTTTAACCATGCCAGGTGCAAGTTCCTACAGCTGGGTCAGAGCAATCCCAGGCATAGCTACAGGCTGGGCAAAGAAGAGATTCAGAGTAGTCCTGTGGAGAAGGACTTGGGGGTTTTGGTCAGCGAGAAACTTAACATGAGCCAGCAGTGTGCACTCGCAGCCCAGAAAACCAACCGTATCCTGGGCTGTGTCAAAAGCAGCGTGACCAGTAGGTCAAAGGAGGTGATCCTGCCCCTCTACTCTGCATTTATGAGATCTCACCCAGAGTTTTGTGTGCAGTTCTGGTGTCCTCAACATAAAAAGGACATGGAACTGTCTCAACAAGCCCGGAGGAGGGCCACGAGGACGATCAGGGGACTGGAGCACCTCCCGTATGAAGACAGGCTGAGAAAGTTGAGGCTGTTCAGCCTGGAGAAGAGAAGGCTGCGTGGAGACCTCATAGCAGCCTTCCAGTATCTGAAGGAGCCTATAAGGATGCTGGGGAGGGATTCTTCATTAGGGACTGTAGTGACAGGACAAGGGGTAATGGGTTCAAACTTAAACAGGGGAAGTTTAGATTGGGTATAAGGAGGAAGTTTTTTTACTGTGAGGGTGGTGAGGCACTGGGATGAGTTGGCCAGGGAAGTTGTGAGTGCTTCATCCCTGGCAGTGTTCAAGGCCAGGTTGGGCAGAGCCTTGGGTGACATGGTTTAGTGGAAGGGTGGAACTTGATTATCTTAAGGTCCTTTCCAACCCTAACTATTCTATTATTCTAAATATGAAAGAACATTCCCTCCTTAAGTGTTCAAAAGCATTTTTGAAAGACTCCATTTTCATATCTTTATTTATCTCTTTCTTCTTATTTTTTTTTTCCCTGAAACACTTCAGAAGCACTGCATAACTAAAAAGCACTTCAAGGCCATAACTGACTATAAAGTCACCTCAGCAATGTATGGACTTACTGTGAGATGACTGCATGAGAACTTTCAATGAATAACATCATCTCTCTTCACTTGCTTTTATGTCATTTTCCAGAGATGAAAGTCTGAATGCTCTTATTTTAATCCATTCCTGAGGTTTGCTTTAATTCTGTCTGATCAATATGTGCACATCCTGCAGAAATCTGTTAGCACAGAGAAATTCCTCACTTTCTTACTAGCTAATATAGACAATTGCAACTGTAAACCAATTTGGATGACATGAAACTGCAGAGATGTGAGCAGAAGCTGAGCATCCACTAAACTTCCATACTTACTCTGAACTGATTCGGCTGAAATGCAGATGCAAGCAATTAGAAAACGGATATACAGGCTTAGCATCTTGATTTAATTCCCATTCAGTTTTGCCTAGCTACAGAGCATGGACAGACAGATGGAGTATGAAGGATGCCTCTTTACTACCTTCTGAAAAAATTGTTAGTTATTCATCTGAATGATTGGTTTAATGTGGTTTTGGATTAAAGTCTCATGACATGTAAGTTCAACACTGAGAATCTGATGCCCCAAAATACTAATGTTCAGGTTTTCAGTGCAGCCCAAAGCAGAAGTTTATAAACTTTTCAAACCTGATTTATGGCACCTTGGGATCAGGATTTGCGTTATACAAACAAGTTTTGGAAGCCTGACTTCACAAATAGTGAGATACCCAGAAAAGACCAGGGAATTAAAATATTCAAGTAGTTTTTACATAGAATAAACAGCAGAAAATCAAAATTGTGGTATGCTGCAATTGTCTCAACTATAATCCCTCATCATGAGGCTGATGATGCATGGAGAGAGTTAGGAACTGCATAATGCAGGAATTGAGAAGGAATAGTGTTCACTTACATGTAAGGTTGACAAAACCTGCACAAAATCTTAGAGAGTAAAAAACGGGTCAATGCTATCTTTTAATTCTTAATTTTTTTAGATATTTTCTCACCAAGTTAATAACACAGGCTCAAGTTTAAATAGTGAAATGTAAAGCCACAGTGCATTATTAAGCCTGGCAAAAATTATGGTGATTTGCTTCATGCTTTATGGCATTTTGCAGTTCAGACTGACGTTTTACATCAGTAAAAATGTTTTGCTCTCTGCCTGAAATATCTAGAACACTGTACTTATAGATAACAAAGGACTTTTGTTTAAGCTGCATATGTACTATGAACACGTACAGTCAACTTGTGCTTAACAAGTCATCTTCACATGCTATGGAAAGATAATCTAGGCCACAAAATGAACACTGCTTTTTTCCTCACATTTAAGCTCATCTTTGCATTCTCAAATCTTTCCTTTTCACTATAGTATGTAACATCACTAATAACAAATTGAATGTGCAGTTGTTATCATTAATGGGTCACTATTTTGCTACTAGGAATGTATGACTAAAAACTGAGGGTGAAGAAATACAAAAACATCAGATGGTTCTAAAGGCTTTTGCAATGTGGGCCACTCTTCCAAACACCGTATGTTCAATATCATCTGCACTCACAAAAATATTTCAGATATATCAGAAGCTATCTCCAAGCTAGGTTTGCAGTACTGATGCTGTACTTTACATTGATATTACCATGGAAAAATATAAGTTTGGAGGCAAAAGAGCAGTTCAAGATCTCAGCAGATTATACATAATCCTTTTCTTTTCCCTTCCCCGTTCTTTCATTTTCCTGGTCAAGACTGTGATTTTTAATCCTACTGTGGAGCCTGTGGCAAAAGACACCCTAGGTGGAAACCAAAGGTGTACATCTACTTGACAAGAATAAAGATAGCCCTGATCATATTGCCCATGAAACCTCAAAACTCTCATGAGATATTCATATAACTGTTATGTAATATTTAATTTGCAATCCACTGAGATCATGCATGACCCTAGAAATAGTCAAACAAAAAGGTTACTCTTCATATATTTGATTTTTTTTACAGTACTATGCAATTATAATTTATTTTGACCTGATAATCTAGTGCTACACAATGGTAGCAAATACATTGTAACAATCTTGGTAGTACAATTCATAAAAACACATCTTCCAATAAAAATGTTGTATATGCATGTGTGAAGAAAGGAACATCGGGGTGAAGGGAAGACGCTGGGGAGTTAATGAAAACTTTTCTAACTGGAGTAAAAAAACAATAATTCTAGACATAGATGACAAATAGATTTCCACAGTCATCCCCCTCTTGCTCTTTCATCACTTGAACTCTACAAAACTGCATGATAGAAGTTTTATATAATACATGTGAGAAAAATCCTGACTGAGCAGTCTGCTCTGTTGCTGTGTGGCTGCTGTTGTAATTCAACAGCTTTTCTTCACAATTCGGATTGTTCCTTTAACAATACAATAATTTTTTATTCTAACAAAAATGCAGTTTCATAAGGCAGAATAATTAAATTATATTCTTTTTTATTCTATATCTTACAAGCTCAATTGGAATTATCCCAGGTTTAGATTTGTTGCTTGTTAACATTTACCCGAGCCTCCTTTATGGTACCATACAAGTGAACTTTAGCTTGAGTGTCTTCCTGCCGTATGACACTCATCCTAATCATCAAAACTGAATATTAATATTTCCATGGTTTTTTTTCCTCATAAGGGTCAATATGCCTTAAAAATGAGAAGTATCTATCTTTATGCATGTTTAACAGCTGGAAAACGGAAATCAGAAAGGAAAAGTTTTACCTGTGGTCACTGGGTGAATTGCAGAGAGTTTGGAATGAGCCCCTATTCTTTTAAAGTAGTACAAAGACTTAAGGAGATCAGGGCTGTGTTGTACAGACACAACTATCATAATTCTAGCTAGTGTGGGCACTTCTTGCAGGGCACACCATCATCAGTGGGAAGCCCTTCTGTGAATTACTTCACATGCATTTCCCACTCATATGAATTAAAAAAAAATGTGTAACTATGAGTATTATTTGCAGACCTGGTTACAGAATGGAAAAGCATCAAAATATGCCAAGTAGAATAGAAGGAGATATGCAGGTAAAATAAAATAAAATTAAATTAAATTAAATTAAATAAAGAAAAGAAAAAATAAAACAAAATAAAAAACATTATAGCAAAAATTTAAAAATAAATTCAGATGATTTATTTATATTTGTTATTGTTCTTTAATGTTTCACAGTTCACCTTGTGTCCTTAACATAGATACATACATGCTTAAGTGCCACTGAGTGGAAAGCTGCATTGGATATCACTGTATTCTCTTGTTTCCAGCCAGTAGAGAAAGATAACAATCACTTTTATATTATTTACTTAATGGTTGTTCTTAAATATAATTATTTATTAATAAATTTGAACTATAATAATAGCACTAATCCTCATACAATTATGAAAATTAACGCTGTAAACCTTGGGAGATGGGCAATCGCACTTACAGTGTTTAACATTCATGAGAAATATCTTTGTTTGGAATTAACATCAGTACAGACAATGTGAGAGCAGCAGTCAAAAATGCCTGGTACTCTGAATGCCAGTGCTCCCTTCTGTGCAGGATGCTGATTTAAGATTTGCCAGTGCTTGGCTTCATGTGTGAACTTTCTTACCAAAAATGGGACATCTGGAAGAAGATGTTTAATCTTAGTTGAGATATTACCTCTGGTAAAATAGAAGAGAAAAAGTTCTAGCTCAGTCAGAACTGATTGTGAAGTGAAAGAAAATGATGGAGGGTAGCTTATTCAGGGCTTTCTCACAAATGTATATATTAAAAACCAACCGTAAGAATAATAAAAAAGAGAGGGAGGCAGTCTGTTCCAAAATGGAGGGAGCAATGGAAGAGGAAATAATATTGTGCTTTGCATTTGAATCCTGATATCATCAGGATTCATAAGGAGTAAATCCTTGGTCATTAACTTTTATGAAGTGCTGATTTCCCTTTTGGCTTCCACCAGTCTATCAGCCCTGCAGCAAGGGCTGTATTTCTGCACACAGCTGAGCCAAGTAATTGCTTAGTATGATCCTTGAGTACAACATTTTCTCGCAACCAACCTCTCGTCATCTACCTAATAGCTTTGAGACAGCCTCGGTCTGTCTGACTGAATGACCACTAATGACCCAACTGTTCTTAGGAAGACATAGCATGTTTTTCTGCCAAGACTTGAAGTGGTTCTGTTATGTTTAGTACTCATTGGGTGTACGATGTAGTGTAAAGCCAGAACAAAGCAGCCAGCTGTTTTCAAAGCCATCTTTCTCCCCACTGCCTGCCCTGTGTATATAGCCTCTTTATTCATTACAAATTACCTGGAGCTTGTGTCTGCGGCACTCTGTAAACTGTAAACCAGGACTGATGACGCTCTCTATGGCCATTTTAAATAGTTATTGTGCTGGTTTCAGAAAATAAATGAGTTCTGACATTAAGAAACTTTGACTATCATGTGCTATGTCTTTTTGACTTTTTACAGGAGAGTACAGGTGGGTCTGAAGACTGAAGTGTAGTGATATAAAACATAACTTCTTTCACAACTTCACAATTATTTCACACTTCACAACTTATTGAATATAGGCTCTAAAGTATAAAAAAAAAAAAAAAAAGAAAAAGGGGGTTATGCTGTGTGCTATATACAGGAAAAGAAGAGGATATCCCTGTAAACCACATTTTACAGAGAAGGGTTTTCAACACCTAAGTGACTAAGGTACAGAGAAAGAATATGACATGTTAACACAGGCTCAATGAAAAAAACACCATCAAAAAACACACAAAATGGTATTCATCTGACAACTGTCGAAAGGAATGTGGATCTGTGTAGGGGACCTCCTATGTTATCACAAATTAGTGGTGCAAGGGAGTATCCAAGGAAGGCAGAGTTTCCTAGAAAGGAAGTCTGGGATTGTCCAAAGTACTTGCATAACTTTAAAAGACTTTTAGAAAGTCACCTTTCTTTCTTTTTGTCATACCAGGAGGTTTAAAATCACACTTGGATGACAACTAGTATTACAAATGTTAGAAACAGAAGAAGAGTTGAAAATAAGAAAGCCATCCTTGCAGCTAGAGTACACAGAAGTGTTTTGAATATTCAGCACTTAACATGGAACTTTAACTGAACAATTTTCTTTCAGCAAAAATCATCAGTAGTTTTTCATCAAACGTGGTAGAGAAACATGGATTAAAAAATAGATTGAGCAAATATATGGATAGCTTTATAAAAAGATATTTTTACTTAAGTGTCTACTCTAGAAAAAAAAAATGGGAGAAACAAGACAAGGCTATGTTTTCATGGTCCAGAAATAAAAGCCATGGAAAGATTTTGTATTTTTTTTTTTTTTTAACGTAAATAAATTTTGTCCTTCACACTTTTTTTTGGTTTTTTAGCACTTTAATTAGGTATTCTTTTTTCAGTTTCTCCTTGAAGAATAAATAAGAAAAAAATGTGCCTTTTTAAGACAGCACTATTTTTGCATCATAAGTGCTAAATTTGCTTCTGCAGCCTGAATGCTAAATTTTTGTGCTGAAAGTCAGTGGGCTTTATGAATTCCAGAAATAAATAGGGGAGCAAAAATAAAAGGTGCAGTAAGACTTAAGTGAAATGAAAAATTTTCCCAGTGATACATTACATGGAGCCTTCCACAAAACTTAAAACACAATATGAACCAGTTCATACTCATTCTGTACTATTTGAGTGTGCCATTTCTGTGTCTGTTTTGATAGATGTTACTGTACATGACCAGCACATCATGCTCACTTTCTTTAATACTGCCAGGCCACTGTATCTATGTTTTCATGCAGTAGAGCAAGTTTTGGAATGCACCAGTATATGTAAAAATGTTTCTCTTTCTAAGAAGGTATTTCTTCAGGCTGTATCAGACTGTTTCCTAGAAAAGATTAAATTCATCTCCTGCTTCTGCTGAAGACCTCAAAGTCAAAAGCCCTTCAGGAAAGGGGGGTTCTTCTGTAACATCCTTCACCAGGAAACTTAGCACCTTTTATTTTATTTCTCTTTGCAACACTGCCCTCACACGCAGTTTCTCCTACCCAAACACTTGCTGTCAAGGAGCAGCAGCCACAAAAGTGTTTCTCTGAAAAAAATGGATATCTCTTTTTTGAACAGAGAAGGAATTCAATGATGCTAATAACTCTTCTGCAGAAGGGAGAAGCTGATATTTTGGTAAACGTTCCCCTTTGACATGAACTTTTTCCCTCTCTTATGGTAGGGGGATTGTTTATATATAATAAGGAAAAACTCCCATTTCCATTTATTCAAAAAGAAAAATATAAAAAAATCCCTCTGTGGTCCATCAGAGCTGAAAATACACTGAGCTGGCTGCTCTGGGTATTTATCAAACTTCAAGTGCCCATGACTCATTCCTTGATTACAAAAGAAAAAATAATAACTTTCAAATTTGCTACATGAGAGACTGAAACAGAGTTCTCAATGCTACTGCATGGCAGAAGAAAGAAAAAATGGAAAGGCTATACCAACTCTAGTACAAAATGGGGTTCTGTTTTACTTCTCTAGCATTCATGTTTTAAAAAAATCTTATCTACTTTAAAGAGGAGGAATTTGAAATTAGCTCTGCATGCACTTCATAAGACTCATCATCAGAAAGAGAATGAATACTTTATGTGCTGAGCGTAGTGGATGCAGAAACAAAGATGTTATCAATAGGTGTTATTTGGAATACATATGGAAAGAACAAAATGTATGATAGCACTCTTTCATTCTGATTCTGGTAAGGATGAGGAAGAAAGAGATTTGGTGCAAATTTTTCCCACTCCCAAAGTGGGAAATTAGGAAGAAAGGTAACAGCTGTGCCAGGGAGTAGGTTCTCTTTAAATGCAGTCATCCAAGCAGAGTACCCCTATGTGAAATGCAGTGTGGGTAAGATGGGGCTATGCTTGGTTTCAGGCTTTGCTTCTTGCACTTGTTGCATCTATTCTTTTTTAGCATTTGCACAAATATCTCTTTCATTTGCTGCAGTCAATGAAACCTGAATCTCCTCTTCTGACTGAGGACTTGTTGCAATTGTGATCTTCAGCTGCTTGCAAGCTATGGACAAAATCTGTAAGTACCTCAAAATGTCCAAATATCAGCAAATAACAAATGCAACAATTTAGTTAGATTCAAGATATTAAGAATTCAGGGAGAATGTACAAGAGCATGAGAGGGTTGTTGTTTAGAACAAAAAATAAGTGAATGGGAGTAATGTATTTAAATGTGGGGCAGCCCATACTCTAGTGAGTGGATATGCCTTATGACCAACGCCTGAGCCTGCTCTTGTGAATATATCCATGGTTGTTTACCTACACGTGAGATGATCCCAGTACAAATTTCCAGCAGTCAGGCAGATAAGTCTAAAAAGCAATGCCCTAATAGAAGTATAATGCAGATTTACTTATAGTCTTTGTTCAACCATTCATTCATTGCAGCAGGAAACACTTGCCTGAGAAAGCAGAGGGATCTAAATGGAAAAAAAAAGAAAAATGAGGGTTTCAGACTTTAAGAAAAAGAGTGTCCTATGTCTTATGCACTACTTACCCGTTTTTGGCTTTCTGGGAGAATTATGAAGGCTGATTACTCAACAATCAGTTCTTAAGGGAGTTAATAAGCAACAAGTAGCATGATGATCAACTGTTTCTGTATTTTATGGCTGCTTGCCTCATAGTGCCAAGCTCTTCAGTGGCATCCGACAGTCCACCGCATTGAGCTCACGGGACCCTGGCCTCAGAGAGGCTGAGCTGGGTTATTGAGCAAGGGTGCTGTATAATGTCCCTGGTCTGTTTGGGTATGGGAGCTTATGGATGGCTGTACTTTGATCAGTTGCTTTGGGAGCACAGGTGACATGAACCACCTCAAAATAGGTTAAAGTGACTCCTCTTCTGGATAGGCATGGCTGTGATGTAGTTTGGCTTTCCTGTGAAGCCTTGGACCTGTTCAAATTAAATAGAGAGGGCAGATGTAACATTTATGGAGTGAGAAAACATGTTAATGATAATGTATTGAGTTTCTTTTTTCCTTTTTTTAAAAGAAAGTGTTCTTGATATTTTGCAGTGCATGGTCATGGGGATTGCAGCCTGCTCCTTCTGTTAGAAGAATGGGAAAGGAGACATGAACAGGGAGCAAGATTGTCTGTTTAGTGGTGTTAATACTGTCCATGATCTTGGATAACGTCTATAACAGATTAGCCCAGGGAGATAGGAAGGACTGAAAGGAAAAGAGGGACTGAAGTCTCTTCTCACTTCAGCCTATTTACTGAAAATCTGACTCTTTACCTATTCTTCTGTCTTTTGATTTTTAAGTAATTCAACTCTAATAGACAATATGATACAGTTTTGATACAGAACCTGTTACATAAGATACCATGCCTCTAGTATTCAAAATAAATAATTTCTGTAGCATTTCAGAGTAAAATGTAGTCAATGTGAAGAGTAAACTGAAAAAATAATTAAAAAAAAATATGATTCCGGTCTAGCTTTTTCCATGCTTGTTTCAAAGTCTGTTGTCATAGCTACTGCAGCATAAGCTGGCTCAGTACGTTCCCTCTTTTTTAAAGACACATTCACATTTTTAAGAAAACTGAAGTAACTAAGCAAATATCTGGGAGGAGGGGACAGAAATCAAAGTTGTTCTTGTGCATACATATTTTTATCATGAGCTGTTATTTGGATCAGGAATATTCAGCCTTTATCAGCTAAAATCTGTTTGTTCTTCAAGGCCAAAGAAACAGGAAATAATTAGATGCATATTATAGAATCCTAGAATAGTTACGATTGGAAAGGACCTCAAGATCATCTAGTTCCAACCACCCTGCCGTGGGCAGGGACACCTCACACTAAACCATGTCACCCAAAGTTCTATCCAACCTGGCCTTGAACACTGTCAGGGATAGAGCATTCACAGCTTCCCTAGGCAACTCATCCCAGTGCCTCACCACCATCGCAGTAAAGAACTTCCTTCTTATATCCAGTCTAAACTTCCCCTGTTTAAGTTTTAACCTGTTACCACTTGTACTATCACTACAGTCCCTAATGAAGAGTCCCTCCCCAGCATCCTTATAGGCCCCCTTCAGATACTGGAAGGCTGCTAGGAGGTCCCCACACAGCCTTCTCTTCTCCAGGCTGAACAGCCCCAACTTTCTCAGCCTGTCTTCATATGGGAGGTGCTCCAGTCCTCTGATTGTCCTCGTGGCCCTCCTCCAGGCTTGTTGAGGCAGTTCCATGTCCTTTTTATGTTGAGGACACCAGAACTGCACACAAAACTCCAAGTGAGATCTCGCAAATGCAGAGTAGAGGGGCAGGATCACCTCCTTTGACCTGCTGGTCACACTGCTTTTGACACAGCCCAGGATACGGTTGGCTTTCTGGGCTGCGAGCGCACACCGAAGCCGGCTCATGTTCAGTTTCTCATCAACCAACACCTGCAAGTCCTTCTCAGCAGGGCTGCTCTGAATCTCTTCTTTGCCCAGTCTGTAGCTGTGCCTGAGATTGCTCCAACCCAGGTGTAGGACCTTGCACTAGTCATGGTTAAACTTCATAAGGATGGCATCAGCCCACCTTACAAGCATGTCAAGGTCCCTCTAGATGGCATTCCTTCCCTCCAACATATCCACCAGACCACACAGCTTGGTGTCATCGGCAAACTTGCTGAGGGCACACTCAATCCCACTGTCCATTTCACGGACAAAGATGTTGAACAAGACTGGTCCCAACACTGATCCCTGAGGGACACCACTAGTTACTGATCTCCAGCTGGACATTGAGTCATTGACCACATCTCTTTGCATGCAGCCATCCAGACAGTTCTTTATCCACCGAGTGGTCCATCTATCAAATTGATGTCTCTCCAATTTAGAGACAAGGATGTCGAGGAGACTGAGGGGTGACCTCATCAATGTTTACAAATATGTAAAGGGTAGGTGTCAGGATGATGGAGCTAGGCTTTTTTCAGTGATATCCAGTGATAGGACAAGGGGCAATGGGTGTAAACTGGAACATAGGAAGTTCCACGTTAACATCAGGAAGAACTTCTTTACTGTAAGAGTGACAGAGCACTGGAACAGGTTGCCCAGGGGGGTTGTGGAGTCTCCTACACTGGAGATATTCAAGGCCCGCCTGGACAAGTTCCTGTGTGATGTACTGTAGGTTACCCTGCTCTTGCAGGGGGGTTGGACTAGATGATCTTTTTAGGTCCCTTCCAACCCTTGGGATTCTGTGATTCTGTGTGGGGCAGTGTTGAACACTTTGCACAAGTCCAGGTAGATGACATCAACCACTCTACCCCTGTCCATCAGTTCTGTAGCCCCATCCTAGAAGGCCACCAAATTGGTCAGGCAGGATTTCCCCTTAGTGAAGCCATGCTGGCTTTCACCAAGCACCTTGTTGTTTTTCATGTGCCTTAGCATGCCTTCCAGGACAATCTGCTCCAAGGCTTTGCCAGGCACAGAGGTGAGACTGACTGGTCTGTAGTTTCCTGAAACTACACTGTAGTGCTTCAGACTTCAGAAGTTATGTCAAAATGGCTCTTTTCCTTCAGACTCAGTTGTTAACATGAGTTATCTAAACACACAATGGCTTCAAACTTCTGATTTCCATGAGCAACGTAACATTTCTATTTCTGGACTCAGGAGAGTCTCAAAGTTTAGACATGTCTGCAAATACTAACCTTTTAAATTTGGCTAAAAATTTACAAATATCTGGATTATTTTGACTTTATTTATATTGCTTTTTCTCTAATCTCATTCTTTGAAATATCTCTAGAATTAATTCTCATATCACATTATTGGAACTTCTTGAAGTCAATTTAGGTGAAACATTTTGTTTAAGGTTTAGGTTAGACTGGAAGTTGGATGTTAATGATTATTTTTTTGCAGGTCAGATATAATTTGTCTGCCATGTGTCTAAATCAATATGGGTATCTGTCCTGTGAGCTGTCTATCATACTTCTCTTGTGGCTTTGTCCCTCTGCACCACTTGAACTCTCTTTGCCCCTTAATTGAGCTGTACCTTGTTCCACTACCTTTGGGAATTCCCTCTAGCCAAGACTTGCTTTATACCCAGAATATGTCAAATAGCAGGTACTGGCAAGTGTTCTTCTGTTTCCTGTAATGATCTGACAGATGGCTGTCTTATCTCAAGAAAATGTTAAGAAAGGAATGCCTTGCTTTGCAGATAGGAAATATCTATAAAACCATGTGTCACCCATAAGTTGATAACGTTTCTGCTTTGCCTGGTGACAATCAGTTTTTCCTTTCTCAGTGTTTTTTGAATATAATGCGAACACTTTGAATCATATTTTTGTCAGATTTTAAATTTTCCTAAATCCATAATTTCATAGATGTTTCCAACAGTCAGCAGTACTGATAGCTGTTTTCTCCTTTTACAGGGAGACTTGTTTCTACAAAGCTGACTGAAAAAATGAAGAAATGAAATGAGGTTTTAACTAACTTTGGGATAGTTTTCTAGAGCTTCCTACTAGGCAATTCCCACAGAAGAGACAAGACACTGCATATGCAAAATCCTTGAGCATGCAGATAATCCTGAGCATATGTGAAATCACATGTTGAATCTGAAACCCATGCCATAGGTTACTTTTATACTCTTTTAACAGTTTGTTGTCCATGGGCTCCCTCACTGGCTTAGAGATGTGTATATATTTCACTGGATCTGTACCCAATTAAGTAAATTCTATCTGGCTTTGCCCCTGGCTTTTTTGGCTGGCAGTGAAGCAGTAATTTATGTGGACTACATCTACCCTGTTTTTACTCATTTCTGAAAAATAGATAATTAACTGTTTTCTTGTGTGCTTTTTCAAAGCACATAGCATAGCTCTTCATACATCTACAATGACATAAAGTTTAATGAAGCATTTTGCATATGGCAATAATTACATACTACATATTTCAGGCTATGAAATAATGGATTAGTTGTCTACAAGTGAAAGTTCTTCAAATTTCTCATTTACAAATTTCTCATTTACAAGTTTCTCATTTACAAATTTCTCATTTACAAATTTTACAATGTCTTCCTGTTCTGGCACTTGACCTTTGTTAAGCAAAACGCAAACAATACTCTGTTGGTTAACTGCCCAAGCTATGCTGCTCCTGTTTTTTGGGTTGTTGTTTTTGTCCAGTATGGCCCCTTGTATAAAGGCTGAATATGCCCTGTTGCGCGATGTTTTCAGTTTAAAAGAAGGAAGATTGCTATGAAAATAATAAGCATGTCTTGTTTTGCGTGTTTTAGTGTGAGGGTTGATTGCTAAACTGTTTAATGAATACATTTTGAGAACTATGTGCTGAAATGTGGCTGGAAGATGTCAATATGCAAACGAATATGCATAAGCATGCAAATAACCGCTAGTGTCAAAGTGAAATTTTGTAGCAAAATTGGGTTTTGGGGGGGTTTTTTGGTGGGTTGGTTTTGGTTTTGGGAGGGGGTTGTTGGGTTTTTTTGGGTTTTGTTTTTTTTTCATGGTGGTGGGTTGTGGATTTTTTTTTTTTTTTGTTTTGGGTTTTTTGGGGGGGTTTCTTTTAAGCAATAGACTTTTTAAGGACACTTAACCATTTTCTGATGTAAAAGCTAAAACTGTTTCATGTGCACCCATTCATGCTTGGCATAATATGAATGGGGTGGTGTTTCATATATCTTGTTGCTTATGGTATAAGCAAGGAGACTTAATTGCTTGCATCCCCTCCCCCCTTCTCTGTTCCTCTTTAGGCAGCATCTCTTTAGTATTTAAAGAGCTTTATCAGCTTTTTATGAGCTCCCTTTGGCTGGTTGGAAGGCTTTCATGACAGACTCAGCTGTAATGTGACTGGGGCCATGCTGCACTCTCAGGAGGACAGGGTTAATGGAAACCCAGCCAACCCAGAGAGTAGCTTGATGTAAAACACTTGTATAGTGCAAAAGGCTTTCACATCACCTGCAAAAAGGGCTGTAGAAGTATATGCTTGACTGGTGCAGGATGACACTGGAAAAAATACAACTGTGCACCAGGGGCCCTCAAGGCACAATGCAACCAGACTCCTTTGTTTCTGTGAATAAGCAGGTCCAGGCTACAGTCAGCAATACTTGTGTACTGTAAGCAAGTGTCTTAATTCAGCATGTCATACTAACTCATGCTTCACAAAAACTTTAATTTTACTGAGAAAGCTTTGAAGTCAACTAATGAGGCATTTTGCTTGGCAGTTGTCTTTGTTGCTATGAAGTTAGTATTGCTGGATTGTTAAACACTACTGGGTAGCTATTCAGATCTGGAAATACAAATTTTGGATCTAGATACGTTATCTTATTCTAAGGAATACTGCCCAGCACCCTCTGTTGCCCCTACAAAAGGGCTCCAAGGAACATCTGTACTAGCCACCTCCCAGCATTCTTTGGTGATGGGTTGGTCCATGAGGTGAAGAAACCCCTCTTGGGAGAAAAGATCTTAATGGTGATAGTGGGGTAGATTTCTGCTATCTTAGCTTTGCCTTCTCTTACAAAATGAGATGGCTAAATAAAGATTGGGATATAATATGTTGCTCAAGCTGTCTTTCAAGCAAAGTATAGTTGCTACAATAACTTCCATGTTCTGTCTGATTTAGTGACACTAAAATGCCTTGGCTTTATGAGAATAGGTGAGCAATCTGGAGTAGATTTGGATGATGCAAGACAAAGCTGTTTCTTCAAGTAAACTAACTGGGCAAAACATGATGCGTTTGTGTTAGGTGCTTCTTGGAGTCCTGGAAAAGATAATTCAGGCAGTTGCATTGTATTTCTCTAGTCAGACCTGTAGATATTGAAGATTTTGGGTTATATTTAATCTTTCCTTTGCCTTTAAAAACAATCTATCTCCCTGTGAACATGACTCTTTTTGGTAACAAACAGCAAGCTGCTTCCATTCTTTGTTTTGGAAGATCACCCATGGTAACCATTCATGAGGGAAAATTTTTAGGCAGTTGACACAAGTGGGAAGGAGTTTCTAGAAAAACCCAATAAAGTAGAGAGGAGGAGAGACAAAGAGATTTGAAACTCTTTTGTAAAGATCCAGTTAAAGATGGAAAAAACATTGGTATATAGTAAAGTCGCACACAATTGTGCATGCTGTACAAGAGAAGTTAACTGTCTAGGAAACACCATTGACAAGTGAAAAGTTGTCCTAGTTATGACTTTTGTTTGAAGAATATAACAAGTTTTTTGTATACTTTTTTTTTTTTTAATGCATTGTTTGCAATTTAGTTACTTATGTTGTTTTTTTCTAAATCACTTATGGATATACAATCCAATATTTAGGGTTTTGATCATGGCAACTTCCCCTGATGTTCCTGTTTCTCAGGCATATTATCTCAAAGAGCTTTCTTTCACTGTTCTTCCAGCAGTCAATTACATATGCAACTCTACCTCCACTCGCCTCACTTTTTTAATCTTTGTAGTGTCTCTGGATAATGAGTATGAAAGTTTAGAGTCCTAGTCATGACCCTATGGCTGGTAAAGTATGCTCCATTTCAATTGTCTGTTCAGAACTGAGTTTTAACCTGCTTTTAGTGCTTTCCATTACAAGTATACACTGCTTCTCTTTCTGCCATCTTTTTCTCCAGAGTTTTATTGTAGAACATTTCCTACTTTCCTGCCTATCAAGTTGCAGGTTGTGTTAGACACTCTGAAGGTCAGGCCAGGTTTTTCCCACAGCTCTCTTCAGTCAGGAAGCTCTGATGCTTCTTACCTATCCTCCTTGTGAATTGCAGTTCTCTGTGTTAGCTACTAATCCCTCAGATTGCAGCCTTTTTTAAGCATTCACAGTAAAAGGCAGGATACCTGATGTGTCTCAGTCAACTTCCTGCTTCCTGCACACCTAAGCCACACTAGCTCAAATGTAACAAAAATCACTACCTCTAAAAAAGTGAAGCATTCTCAAATCAACCTGTTTACATTACACTTCAGAGCCTTCATGTGATATAATATTTCTTGTTTGGATCTTTTATTATGAAGAAATTAAAACCAAAATATCTTTGTGCAATTAGATGTAACTGGGCTTTTATAGGCAGGCATGCCTTCTTGGGGAGGGAAGTGGTGAAGAGTTATGTTTTGGACATGTCAATGTTGAAACCACTGGTAGTTTAATAGTATCAGGCATCATGAAGGTTGTTAAAGATAGATATGTGCAGAGTAGAACTTGGACTTTCTGGTTAGTCAGGGAAAAATTACTCCATTTTTACCTGAGGTGTTCTGAATCACTACTTGGCAAACATCCTTGAAAACACTAGGAGTCTAGGCTGGCTGTTTAGGTAACTAAGTTAAACAGCAACAGCTCAGAAACTGCTTTTTGATATTTCCAGCAATAAAATGTTTATTTGGAATATTTCTTTAGATAGTGATTTGTTATGCCGTAGCCATATCCTAGCAGGTGCTCATCAATTTTAAGAGGTAATACTTGCTTATTAATATTTTGCAAAGTTGTTTCCCATAAACCCAAATTCTCTTTCCAAATGACATGTTCCAGCTATATATTTTTTAATCCCTTAATATTTTATCAAGACGATGTGTTCTTTGACCTTGTGTGTCAAGGTCAATGTGACCATTAAACACTAAGTGAACAGTATATATGGGAATATGCACCTAACCGTGATTCCTGCAGAACTGTAAAACGGTTGTTCTGTACCAGCAACAGAATCATTGTTCTTGTCTACTTCATTTGCATGTGTAAGCACACTTTTTATTCTTTCTTTTTTAAATACAAAAGTGCTTCACCTGTAAATTAGCAAAATGCTTCTGTGAAACACTAGTCATCTTTCTGCATTCCCAGGCTAGTTTCTCTTCAGAAGCTCACATTAGAAGATGCCCAAGGGCAGTGACTGCAGATGATCTAATAAACCACCACAAGGACATAAACTCAATATCACATTACTCAGGTGTGTGTTAGTCCCTGTACAGGTATATTGCTTCTTTAAGAGAGATAAAGGTTTAACAGCTTGGTTACTCTTTAGGTATGCAGTGAGCAGCGCAGATGAGACAGAAGTGTTTAGGAAGGTTGTAATAAAAGCCAGCTTAGATCATCCTATCTTCTATTAACCTCTATTGCTGGCAGGTATCTAAATCAAATTAAAGTAGTGTGGTATAAGAAGGAAAAAATAGACTCTGGCATTCATGCAAATAAGGCAAAGAAGTGTAGTATGTGGACTTTTAACCAAACCCACTGTAGAGAACACAGAGCTATGCAGAAGGGCATAAACTAGTCTCACCCTGAGTTAGGTGGGTGGGTTCTGAGAGAAATCCGCTTAGTTTCTAAAACTTATTGGAAGGGAAGAAAATGATAGATACAGGACATGGGTGCTTTGTGATAGTCTCGTGTGAACAGGCAGGAAAAACTCAGGTAGGCTGGGAAAAAACAAACAAAGCTCAAGCATTCAACAAATAATAACAAAAGAAAGGGAAAAAATGTTTTTCTAACTGATCTATAAAGTTTTTGGCTGATATCAAGAGAAAAGTAAACTGCATTTCAAAGATATGGAAAGTTCAGCTTGTAACACAAATCTGAAACGTGGTATAGAACCTGTTTTTTCTGCATACCAGGAAACTGCACTGATAAGCACAAGAAAAAAGTTATCAGCTATGTGATATCACAAAACAGGTATCAGCTGTTATCAAAAAACAGTTATCAGCTATGATGCATCACAAAAAATGCATGGGGGAGAGGGAGGGGAGAGAAGAGATGTGATTTTTAACTTGTCCAACATGAGTATATGTTTAGGGTAGTCTTGTTGGCCATTGCAAAAGCTCAAATCACTCTTGTTAAGAATAATACTTGAAGTGTGGCAGGGTGGAGACCTGCTTTCTTGGAGATGTCTGAACTTCTGCCTGCTGATTGGGAAGGAGTAAATTAATTCCTTGTTTTGTTTTACTTGGTGTGCAGCTTTTGTTTTATTTATTAAACTTTTTTTTATCTCAACCCACATGTTTTATCATTTTTACCCTTCCAGTTATCTCCCTCGTGCCACTGAGGTGGAGGGGAGTGGGCAAGTGGCTGGGTGGCTTTCAGTTACCAGCTGGGGTTAAATCATGACAACTTTACAAAAGTATAGAAAGATGTATATTCCAGTCTTGCTTAGCTAATTGGAAGTCTACTGTTTAATTTTGTTCAATTGGACAAAAAAGGAAAAGAATTTATTGCTTTCAAAACTCCATTTGAAAAATGATATTTCAAGAGAACATCTTCTGCTGTCTCTCCAACACATATTCCAGAAATCATACCATGCTATTTTTGCATATGGCATGATCTGAAAGATACACAAGACAAAACTAATTGCATGGTTGCAGATAAAGGGAAATTGAATGTTAAAATGAACTACAGAAAAATTAAGTTGGTGCTGAGAAAACAAATAACTTCTCACACCCTGGGAAGAAGAGTAATTGGACTGGATTGGAACAAATGGAGAATAAAGCAATTTGAAACAACGGTTCTTCCTAATGTTCTTTCTGGCCTTTGGAAATCAGGTTAAGAATGATTAGACACCACTGATACCCTACATAAGTAGAAATTGTAACACTTCTGTAACACATTGGGGAGGAGGAGATGGAGGTATCTTTGAGGAGTAACTGGAACACGAAGACTTTCTGAAGAAAACTAAGGCTAGAAAACAAAATGCTAAAAATCAGAATCTGGCGAAGCATTCTTACAAGGAAACTGGCGGTGTCTGGCTCCCAAGTGCAAATATCAGCTCTCCTGTCCTTAGCTTTTGTCACTGGGTGTCAAAAATGTGTCGGGATGTGCACATTGTGTGGCTGTATAGCTAAAATACATTGCAAAACTCACAAAAATATTCTCAACAAAGAAGAAGCGTTTACGTTGTTGATATTCTAATATTTGATCTTGGTGCCACAGAAGTGAAGCCTAAGGTGAAGTAATGTCTTGAAAAGAATTTCTAGTAGCAGATCAGTTCCTGCACTGTTTCAGAGATTGAAACAAAACAAACAAGAACAAAAGATAAAGTGTGGAAGATGCAAAGGAACAAGTGAATGAGATACAATAACTGTTCTGCATAAAGATGTTATCAGACACAGTAAAAGAAATATGTAAGTATTTATATAACTGCCCCGAAAGCAGCCATGCAGTCAAGGTAATGAGTTCAGGCAATGGTAATATTCATTGGATACAGTACCATTTTTATTATGCTTAGTGTATCTGCATGTACTCTGAAAAAATTGGTGGATTTCACTTCATCCTTCCATGGGTTAGCAGAAAGGTAATCCCATGGCCTAGTAAAACAAGTCCTGAACAATACTAGAGATCTTTAAAACCTTCCCTAGGTTTTGCACAACATTCAAACCTCACCTGTGTGGTCAGTGTCACCCATGCATCTTTTCAGCATCATGCTCAAACTGTCATCAATAACATCTGCAAATATTTCTCCTGATTCCTAGCAGTACCAATCATGGCAAAATGAAAGTTGGTTGGATGGAGGAAGACAATAGTGATACTGTTACAGTAAACCACCAAAACTCTGTAATCTTTGAAAAGGAGCTTCCTTAACAGGCCTTGAAGCTGATATAGCTGGAGTTTGGTAACCAAGCAGATGAGTTCATGTAAAGATAGGGAACAAACATCGAAGTGACATGTCAGACACCTGAGGATTTCTCCTACTAGTGCAGTCACACCTGATGATGAAAATACTGGCCTGAGGGGCTGAAATGGGCAGTGAAGAGAGCACTTGCTGTGGTCCCACAAAACTATTAACAGCCACCTGCTGCACAGAGAGAGACACTATGCAATTACAACTGCTATCACATGATCTTTGGAAGCTGCTAATGGTTATGCGCCCAGGCACAAGCAGCAATGTTCCCTGCACAGGCTTGCCCAAAGAGCAAAGACTTGTGATACTTCTATGTAAGATTAATATGAAGCTTCATTAGTTATGATATCTCCTACTTGCCTGTGTGCCAAGAGTGGGTATACTGTGCTTTTGCCCACTGTGATAACTTCAAATTAATGTAATTAGGTCCTTGTTTTTCTGTCTTGACTTTATATCAGCCTTATTATGTTCAGTAGCTTGGCATTAGCTCACTAACCATGCTTAAGAGTCTTTAGTTCCTACCCAGCTGTTTTTCTAAAGGCTAAGCCTCACCCACAGACAGCAATGGTGGCTTGCATGAGAGGAAGGGGACTCACGGCCCAGTGAATGACTAAAACTTCTGTATTTCATAGGTAGCAGGCTTTGTGAATTGAGTGTCATTTTCAGTCACTTTTAACTCCTGAAATGTGTTTTTACACTGATTTCATGTCAGTATAAGTTTGCAGGTCAAATTTGGTAAAATGAGGAGTAAATGAAAATCATAATGATGTAAATGAAAATAGTAATAATGAAGAGTCCACAGCAATCAGAATAGTGAAGATGCTACTATTGAAAGGGCAAGAAAACTTTTTCTTTTTTTTTCTCTTAAAGGAGAAGAAATTCTGTTCCGAAAGTTGTTATTTGTATCAATGTTTATATGACATTTTCAGGGCCATGTAATGCAGTTTTTAATTAGCGCTGTCTAGGAAAGGAAACATTGTCATTAGGAATAATTTCAAGAGGCAAGAGATGAAAAGTAGATAAGAATCTTGAATTATAAGAATCTAGATATTTCTGAGATCTTAGGACTTCAGTTAATAGGCTTATGAATGTTTATTGGTAGCCTGATAGGTAAAATGAAGATATTTGCACCCTTGGCAAAATAAATTTGAAAGATCTACCTCCTCCTTCTCTCCTACAGGCTTTCATTTACATAAGCCAAAAATCAACAACACCCCCCCACCACCACCACCACCATGAATAAACCAGTAAATACAAGGGATTTCCACACAAGCAGTTCCAGTGAAGGGGGTATTGGCAAAATTAGTTGTGTGTAAAGTGGAACAGAGGCAACCTTCAGAGACAAGAGCTCTCTTCTTTGAGGCTGGATGCAGGGAGAGAAGGATGTGTAAGTGCTGCTTCCCTTGTTCATGGCTAGCTGATGCTGAGAGGTTCAAAACTAAGGTTTAGAGAAGGGAACTGTTGAGAAGTTACTAGGGAAGTGGCTAATGGTGGCTGGTTTTGCTGCAAGTGTCATAGTCAAACAAGAAGAGGGGCTGAAAGGTGGCAGCTTGACTCAGTGGTGAGAGGTAAGACCCTGGCTGTTGAAACATGTTTAACAGTAGATTTAGAATCTCTCTGCCCTGTGATCACTTGCTTCCATTTTTGTTCATAATGAACTAATGTGCTGTGAAATGTCAGACTCTGACAGTCTTTTTCCTTGCCTGGCCTTTGAAGGGAGAGAACAGGAAAGTCCCTGTTTTCAAGTTAGTGTCTATGACATTTTCTAGACTGTGTGCTCTGGTAGAGGTTTGAACATGGAAGTGAAGGAACCTGTAGCATGCACAATATAGCATTCTGACCGTTACAGGTTGCTTTTTGTCTTTCCCCTGTACTTAATACTTATTTTGTACTTATATTTATTTTAACTTCTCCATTCTCTGGTTAGAATTTTTTTTCTGTTGTCGCTCTAATTATGCAAAGTCACAGAAGTTTTCTTCCTTCATTGTTTGCTTCTAACCATTCCATGCTGTTTATTTGAGCCATTGTACAACACAGCAACTGAGTTAATGGCTTTGGGTCACTTTTTTTAAAGCTTTTATACTTTTTTTGCCAAGTAAAGCATAATATTAGTGGTAACCAACAAGAAGATAATACCTGTAGTTTCAAATATCAACAAGCACCCTTTTAAGAACAGTTTTTAGTAAGGTCCGTGTACATGTGTTCTGAGATCCAGGACAGGTGGGCCTTGTTATTTTCAGAAGGTAATTCTGTTGGTTTCTCTCATTTCTCAGAACTCTGCCTTAGAGTTTTTCTGTTGTTTGGTTGGTTGGTTTGATTTGTTTTGCTTAGGGTTTTTTTGTGGGTATTTTGTTGGTGGGGTTTTGTGTGTGTGTGTGTGTGTGTGTGTTTTGGTTGGTTGGTCTTTTTTTCTTTTTCTTTTTTTCTCTAGCTAGAATTTTCTCTAACTTTCAGCTCATGATCTGAATGTTTCTTCTTTCTGAGACAAGGTATCAATGGCAGAACTCTCTAATGGGTGTCACAAACTGCTGTTTCCCTGTAGCATCACCTCAGTCTAAAAATGCAGATGAGTTTCTTTCAGGAATTACGTGGACTCCCAAATTCATGAAATGGGTTTCTGAACTTCAGAAATCCTTCCCTGCTTTTTTTTTTTTTTTTTTTTTTTTAATCTTTACTAAGTCAACCATATGATTAAAAAAAAAAAAAAAAAAAAAAGACAGAAAAAGCCTTGCATCTTTTATCTTCACAGAGTCAATAGTCCTCAAAGTATGCCAGTACAATGTTATGTTAGGCTGCTAAACACTATATGAAGTCAAATCCTTTAATGTATGTTTCTTTTCACTGCCATGAAGTCTGCTCTTCAAATCCTGTTAGAGGTCTTTAACCTTCTCTGGTGACGGTTCTCACTGTTGAAAGGTTTGTCTTTTTTATGCATGGTTTTTTTTTTTTCCCCACCCAAACTTTGGCAGAGCTGTTAACTGTTCTGAGGGTTTTCTTGTTCGCTTCTTTCCATTTGGACTGGTTTCCTCTGTTATACTCCCAGTAACAGAGCCAAAGCACCTAACAGAGGTCTGCTTCGTTCGATGTCTGTTCAGCAGTGCATAACATGACTCTCTCCGCAGCAAAGCAACTGTTTCCAGCTGCCTTTTGCCAGTCATTTAAAGCACAGTTCTTTAGCTGGCATGGTGAGTTTGGTAAAGAGACAAATCCAAGCCCTAAGGGAATTAGGGAAACTGGGAACCTTAACAGATGGAAGCAGCAGTTTTGTTTGACCAGCTAAAGAGCTAATAGATTCTGTAGGAAGATTATGGGCCCTCCATCAGTGAGTTGCCATTCAGACTCCTCACTTTATTGGTGACCTAGAATCATTTATTAGTTTAGCATTTCTTTACAGCCTTTTCACACTGACATTGATTTACCTCAATAACTAAAATGACTCAGTCTAGCTGTCACAGATATCTTCATACTTGCAGCTTAAAGTCAGCTGAACAGAATTTAAAAAGATGCTTTTTATTCTCTGTGAGGAAGGCCTTATTCTCCAAACTGACTCCTGAGTTTGAGAACCAGATCCCAAGCCTGACATAAAGCCAAAGCAGCCAGTTATATCTAAGGTCAGCAGAACTTAGCTGTCTCCTCTAGATGCATCATTGACTTTTGATCTTGAGAATAGGTCTTACACTTTGTAGATCCAAAATACTGACAAGAATTTTCTTTATGATTTGGAAGGAAAAAAAAAAAAAAACGACAGCCAAAAACCCTGTAGTTTTAGCTGAACAGCCAAGGACTGACTAAATATTGATATCATTTGCCTTCCAGAGAAGGGCTGAGACACGTTGGCAGGACAGCTTGTGTAGTGCTTGTAGTATATGAACACTTTATATTTAGCATACTCTCATGATGCCAGATGCTGCTACTTTATAACTTTTCTTTCCTTTTTTTTTTTTTAATGTTCTTAATTTATATATTTGAATTTGTAGTCTGAACATAAGTTGATAACACTATGGATTGCCTCTTGTGTGCAATATCTATTGCACCTTCCTCAATTCATAACCTGGAAAGGATTGGAACCAGTGACTTCAGGCTAACCCTTAGAACTGTTTTGAAATGGAGTTTTAACTGGAATCCTGTGACAAAAAGATGCTTTTATTGCTACAAGAACTCTTTAGTTAGAGCTCTAGGTTTTCTGTCACTTGTTTTGTTTCACTCTGATGAAAAAAAATGCATGTTTTGTTTGTAGTGAGGTAAGTGACAAACATTGAAAATTACATTATTGTATAAAAGATTGAAAACTTTGACAAGTAATGGTGTTTAATAATATTAAAATATTTTTAATAGCATAATTAATTAAAAAATGAAATTTGTTGAAAAATCAATAAACAGAAATAGCTGTTAAAAAAAAAACAACAAAAAAATTAACTGTAATTATCTACACATAAAATTAATAACTTGGGAAAAAGTATTTCCTTTAGGAAACATATGGAAAGTCATGGAATTGTTCCCTCTTCCTATTTGTGTTTCCTGAAATATTAATTTCTTACAGTTCTGCGCTACAGGAAGGCATATTATGCTTAGAATCTGCATGCAATCAAAGGGAAAACCCTGATGGGAGACAAGTACTTGCCATAAATTAGTAGCTTTATGAATATTTGAGTTGGTTGAACTCATGAAGCATCCTAGTAGGTCAGGTCTGCTGTCACTGTAGCTATACAATTATGCTTCTCTGTGAAGTGCGAGTACTGTGGGAAATGGATCTCAGTTGGCTGGAGGCAGACTTTCTGTACACTGGTTATCATTCTGTGAATGGAAGTAGGCAAAGATTAAAATGGGGATAAAGAATGTTTTCTGTTAAATTATAAAAGAGGAGTATGCTGTATGAATTGCCCTCCTCTAATTTTCACTGTGTAAGTATGTAATGAAATAATGCATGCTAATCCTCATGAATCAATCAGGAATATGCTAAAAATGTTTTACTTATTTCATCCTGCTGTGGGTGGCATTTTTAAAGATTCCAAATACCCTGAACATATTCCCTCAAGGGGGTAAAACTTGAAAGAATAATAGCTGTGAACTCAACACACTATCAAAGATGTTGTTTGCCAGGTTAAGATCTTCCATTCACCTAAGAAGCTCTGAGTAATTTACAAGCAGGGCTATTTCTAAGGTGTGAAATTATTACTACATCACCAGCAAGGCATACTAGTCACCATCTACTAAATTACTTTTCTGTTTTCTATTGTGCAGACAGAAATTTTGGTGTTTAGAATGACAGAGATGTGACCTGAGAAAGTCAGTGTAATAAATTGGTGTCTGGTTCTCAGGGACACACATGGGCTGCTGTCTTGGATCTCCTCCAAAATATCACAACACCAAGGGAGTGAGAGTTGCTGTAAAGCTACTCTTGAGTAGCTGGAAACACATGCTCATGGCCCAAGAGGATTCAAGAGGGGGATCCAGACTCATCTCATGTTTAATTCTACAGCACCAAGGGCACCCCAGGTGCCACCAGAGACCTGAGATCCTAATAACATCTATTAACTAGTCCTTCTGTACATCATAGTTTTCCAACCAGAGTTACAATTTAGAAAGTAACAGAAAAACGTTAACAGTTTTCTTATATGTGTAATAACTGATTAATGAATGAAGGGCTAAAATTCTGTAGAAAGGGGTTTGGGTGACACCACGAACCTGAAGTGCAGAACAGCAGAGGTTTTTTCATTGTTACTAAATGCAAGAGCCCTGAGAGGCATTTTCCTTTTTCTGATTATTGGGGTTTACTAGTAAAGTCTTAGTCTGTTCCTGCTTCCATTGCTGTGCTGTACTGATTGTACAGCAAATGTAAAGGACTGATTCTGTCAGTAAAAGGAACTTTTGAAGGAGTATTGCATATCTTCTGGCATCACTTCTAACAAGCCAGCTGCTACCTATATAAGTCTCTTTGGCATAATTTTTTCTACCCTTCTTCCCCAAGATACTAATGTTGCATCTTCTGTATTAAGTAGACACATGCATAATTCAAAATACATGATTAAAAATTGAATATAAACACTTTGGCATAACTGTGTTAGGAACACTGAAAATGCTACTGTAACAATATGAAGCTGTGTTTAGTCTGCATATAATGTTACCAGTTTAAATAAGAGAAACTGTCTAACTTTGAGAACTAGCCAGAACTATCTGGATTCTGATTTCATCTGGAACTTCCTATGGAACCAGTCAACCTGAGAGCAGTATTGTAGCCTACTTATGAAAAAGCTTTCAAGGTAACATTCTAGAAAGGGAATTAAAATAGCCAGCAATGAAGACCTTCTGCTGTGACTTGTCTTAAAGGGAAGCACATGTGCGTACATTTTTATGGAGCACACAAGTATTTAACTTCTTGGAAGGGGCTTTCTTTGTTAGACATTCTTCCAACACTTAAAAATGCTCCGATTAATCCTGATGCAAAATAGGAAAACCTGTTAATTACCAATAACTTTCACAGGATGGGAAACCCATTTTTCGTAAATCTTTATTATTCAAATCTTCTCAGTGTAGCAGAACTTTACTTTTCATGTTCAGTTCCAATTTGACAAAGGAAGCTTAGCTTTAAAAAGCATCACTACAAGAAGCAAAACCATTATTGGAATTCTAATTAACACTCTGACGTTGTATTACAGCACTGGAAGTGTATAAAATTATTCCTCAGGAGTCTACCACCACTGGGAAAGGTGATTGATTCTGCTACCTGTAGAAAGTAATAGATAACGTATTAAGTAACACAAGGATGGTTTGTTTTGTTCACACAAAGACAAATTTCATCTCCATTTTAATTTTTAGATGAGAGGCAGCACCACAGAGAGGCACAGCTGCACAGCTCAAACTTCTGCTGCTCCATATTGGGACTCTGATGAAGCAGAACATTAATCTGTATAGCAAACAAATGACTATCATTTACATAATTACATTTAGTCACAACTCATAACATATTCATAAGAGCATTGAGTGAGAATGATGCATTTGCTATGGAAGTGATAGAAACAGTGGATCAGCCTGGGCTTTACAAGGGTAGGAAGAGTAACAGAAAGAATTGATGTGCCAAAGTGTTAGAAATCTCAGATTTGTGATTTGAGTTCAGCCAACAGGTACTGATACTTTTTGGTCTTTTTGTACAGCATGATTTTGCTTCTGCTTGTGATTGTGCATTCAGGTTTTTTGTGTAAACTTGAGATAATTCTTAGTGAACATTGTGGACAAAGGGCAAAGATTTATCTTTCTCCAGAAATGCTTTTGTTAACAATTAATGATTTACTTGGAAGTGAATAGAAGTTAGAAAGACTTCCAATAAATCTCTCTTGTATCTCTATAGTTCTTATTACTAGCATTGTTCAACTATGCCAGTGATTAATTAGCAAAGTAAAGCTTCCATAAAGTTTAAATAAGCCCGTGTCTGTTTCTTTCCCAGAAGAGTATCAACTAATAATCTTAGGCATATTTTTTATCCCTTCTTGATTACCAATGCTTACTCTTCCTCTCTTACATTTTTTTCCTCTTTTGTTTTACTCTTTTTTTCTCTTGATTTTTACAAGTCAAAGAAGCAATCATCCCACAGTTATAAGCAGCTGCTATGACATTTCTTCCAGTTCCATCTTACTCTCCATATTTCACATAAATTCCTTTGATTCTGCCTTTTTTTTTTTTTTTTTTTTTTTTTGAGCTACTGGACATCTGTTTCTGAGACTTTTCATTATTAATTTCAACTATTTCTTGGAGGTTTACACATCTCATTTGTTACAGCTCTGTCATTCTGAAGAACATGCAACTACAACTCAGGTTTTGGAGAAAAGAGAAAACAAAGCCATGATGTAAAAAGCACTTTATCTGATATAATCAATTACAATAAAAAAGGCATGATTCAACTAAAACCAGTCTTTTGTTTTCTCCCGGAAATAACAACTCTGTCAGCTAACTCTATGTATGGAAAAGAATTGGTCTCCTGTTCAGGTTTGTGGGGTTTTTTTTTTTTCTTTTTCTCCAAACAACTTGCTGAGGCATCTCAGAGAACAGCAGATCAATAACAGAGCCAGGAGCAATAGGCTCCCTATTCCCGTCTTTGCCAAGATGCTTATCTACAAGGTGCTCTGTGGTTGCATGTTAGGTTCTGAATGTTTGAGGGGTTCAGCAGCAAAGAGAGGGGAAGACCTTGCAAATAAGTAACCCTATAGTGAATGAAAACTACTTAAGAGGCTGTGAGATGTATAATAGTAATGTGGTTTAGACTGTACATTATTTCTTATATCCACTTTACCAGTCAGCCCTAGATGTCAATGTATCCCTCCAGAATGGTGCTGTATTTAAAAAGGAGGTGAGCAAGAGGGATAGCAGCTTTTCTTTTGAATTAGAACCTTAGTCTAAATTCAGCTTTGGTAAGACCGCCTGGTATGAGTGTTAATATTCCTACAACTAGCTTGTTACTCATATCTTTTCACTGACTGATGTATGTGACTATGTTGTAGTCAAAAGTGATGCAGTCAGCTCTCTCAGAGAGCTTTCAATGTAGAAACAATGTTTGTATTTAACTCCAACCCATTTTATAAAAAATTAAATATGAGACTTTTCAGAGTAATTTTCATGACACTCTATTGCATTCTTCATAAAATCCAAATACATGTATCACAACTGAACTTCATGACTTCTCTATTTTTAGAGTTTTAAAATTCCCAGAACTATTTTTTTCATGTGTTCTTCAACACTGCTAAAAAAAAAAATATATATATATATATATATGTAATGGGAAGAAAAAGTATTAATCAAGTTTTTATTTTTATCCTGGATACTAAATTTATTAATAAAACACATCTGAGAAATGAATTTGTATATGGTGCACATTTCAGGCCATTGGTCCATTGGTATGTGTTTATATTTTTATATCTAAGCATTTAATCTGTTAAAGACCATACTGGAGCTTAGGAAAAGTTTCATGGCCACTTGACTACTTCCGGTTTCAGCATTTTTTGCTTAAATTAATTTTTTGCCTTTGTGTAACTTTTATTAAGTTTCTGGTAATTCCCACGATATAATGTATTTTTATGCGAAGTAGGAAACTTTTTCCTTTCATTGGGTAATCTTGTATTAGCTTATCATGTGCTTAATCTCTGGCCACAGGCAACAAATGAACGAAGTAGTTATACACTGAGTTACTGTAGTCTTCTGTAAATTAGATTCTATTGAAGGATTTGGTACTTGCCTGTGGGGTTAGCATCGGGGGCTCCTACTTTATCCTCTGGTTTCATTTTGATCATGGGAACTGCAGGTGTCAATTCCACTGACCACCTGGCTCTGTGACTGACCCAGGCAGCTGAAATCTGAAACATCAAAGAATAATTAAGATTGTGAAAGTTTGGACCAATCTTTTTGGAAACATTTTCCTTAATTTAATTCTTGACAAGAAATCAGATGGCTTCTGGCTTTTCTTTTTGAATATTGTCCCAAAGAACCTAAGGCAAATATTTCTAGCTGTCCAATATTTGTTAAAACTTACAAAGAAATACACTGCAAAACATCTATTCTCTCCAGACTCAGCCAGTTCTTTCAGTCATATGTGACTGATAAGATATTTGGTGTAGGGAAAATAAACAATACAGAGAATTCATGGTCACCAGTAGAAAACATTGTGATTTAGAAAACATGATATACAACAACTAAAAAGTGAAAATTAAAGTTGTGAAAGGTAAGAGAAAAGACTGCAGGAATGGAGTTTGGGAGACATAACATTATAAATATTTACAAGACTTCTTTCTATATGTGAAAAAACGTATGGAGAGAACAGTTATATTCTGAAAATGATTGTCTGGAGGGAATAGTAGAAAATTTTATTACTGAAAGCTGTCTTAGGGAATGTTAGATCAACACCTAACAAGGTTTTGAAATTACACACCTTCAATTCAGTCTGTTATGGGCCCCTTTATCTCATGATAGCAGTTTCTTTTGTGAGAGGATGAAGTGTTGCATGTCTCAGGCTGAGCTGTGCTTGGTTTTCAGAAGTATGGTGTAAATAAGAAACCTCCTTTTGAAAGTGGGAAGGATTACTGTGACTTCCATAAGGAGTGTGAAGGGGTGTAATGAGAATTAATGAAATGTGTTTGCTCAAAGACTACAAAAGCTCCTCTCGGGAATGCCCTGTTCTAAAGTGTTTAATTCAAATAACATTAGAATCACAGACAAAATAATTCTAAGTAATTTTTGATATCATATATACCTAAATATTTTTAAATGGATTAATACATTTTTGGTGAGTCTAGTAGAAGGAGTTAGAATAGAGGCATATTCCAAATTATCAGTAAGAAGATACCTTAATACTGTGTAATGAGTTATTTTATTTTGTATTGAGAAGTGTTATTGGAAAATAGAGATGCTTCCCAGCATATGCTTTTGTCAATTAAATTGTATGAAGAGGATCCCTCATGTCAATCAACATGATCATTTAGTGCTAATAAAAACCTACCTTCACATTTATGTTCACTATGCAATTACTGAACTGTGTTTCAGTAGGAAGCTGACAAGCCCCTTGGAAGCAATAAAATAGATAAGTTCCTGAAGATCACATTCCAACCTAGCCTTCTGTGACTGTATAATTTTGAACAGGTGATTTTGAACCCATGTGATTTCTAACTGACCCTCATAAAAATGATCTACAGTTTTGAGGATTAAATAAAGCTTGGAAAGAAACCTGTTCTAAAGCATCCAAATATTTCCATATCTGGAATGGTAGTGAAATCTGGGAAACAAATATGAAAAAAAAAAAAAAAAAGTAGCAACAAAAACGTGTTTTCTAGCCATTTTGAAAGAGATCTTCCATGTTGAAGAGAGAGCACCTCTGTTACACAGAAGAAATCTGTAAACATAACTTCCTTCTGTATATCAATATACTCCAGCCCTGTCAAGAGTCAGTTTGTGATACTTTAGAAAGATAAAAGTGAGAGGATGAAGGAGGGCATACTTTGAAGGAAGAGTCTATTTTCTCAACAGCTTAAGAGGATTTAGCATTCATTTCCTGATGACATGATAAATGTTGTCTTAGGCAATTCTTAAAACCTAAAGTTTCATAAAGTATCCTAGTACCCTGATGACAAGCTCATAGCTTTTAACAGATACTGTAAGGTGGGGTTTGGTTTTGTTTATAGGGTTAGGTACTTAGGAAAAAAATAATTAAAACTCAAACAATAAAATTACTAGGAAAGGTTTTCAGTTTTCTCGGAAGCTACTCTGGTAGATGTAGGAGAGCAAAGAAAAAGAACGAATTTACCACAGACTAAAGTGAATAATAATATTGTGATGAGTCAGTTGTAAATTTATGCAAGTGATGTGGAAATATTTTTCTTCCAAGATATGTGAACAGTCTAAGTTCAGCAACATGAGCTGCTCATCAGTCCGTGTAGAGTGATAGAGCTAAGTTTATCAAATCTCATGGTTTTAAATAGCAATTTTACAATCCAATGTGCTGTATGATGTTACCAAAGAGGTATTTTAGGATGTTACCTATGACTCCAATGGTCCTTGTAACTTCAAGGAAGAACGTTTTGCACATTTCTCTTTACAATTTGCACGTTCTGACATAGTTATGGTGTCCATCTCAAGATCCAGGGTCTTTTTCCTCCAATTTGCACAAGTTATTCAGTTAATGGTTACTTATAGCTTCCTGCTTTACTTTCTTCCTTACCCCTGCTCCGTGGTTATGTTTTAGGATATATAGGGCTTTGGAAAATAGGTAGACCTAAAAATTCACCCTGATATTCAGGTCTGTCTTTCCTAAAATAAGCCATGCAGAGAATAGGGCCTGATGGTTACTCCTTTTATCTGCTTCCCCTTAGGAACAGTTATGATGTGATTATCATGATTCATGCCACAGGCTAAAATACATCCATAAGAAATCTTGACCTGATGTGCTGTGCAGCTTCATTTGAGCCCTACTCTGTCAGGGCCCTGACCTGTCTCTGTTTATCCACCCAGTCTGTGTCTACTTCAGACATGTCAAAATGAAAATATGTTTACCTCAGGATCATTTCCCTTGGTTGTCTACTGGCTTTAAACTTTGCCTGCATCCTTCTCTCTTTATTGCAGTATTTCCCTTCCATATCTTAGTACCGGGCAGACACATGAATTATTCAAAGAACAGGTGTATGTATGCAGTTGCAGTAACCATAAAACTCTCTTAAGAAGTAGAACACCTTTTTTATTTTCTCAAGTTTCAGTAAACTCTAAAAAAGATCTAATCTAGCAAGTTGGCACAGGCAACAATATATACAACAGAAAGCAGTAACTCAACAACAGGGTGATAACAAAAATTAGAAGTTATCTTTTATAATAGAATACTGTAAATTAATTTTGAACTTTAAAGGTCACATGATAGATGCAGATGGAAGATTAAAAATATATTAAGTAAATATTTACTGGCCTGGGCACCTTCATCTCTTCCAAGGCTTTCTTCAGACCCAACACACAGTAATTGCTATTTTCACAGTTCAGCTTATTAGAGTATCTGAATGTCTCAGGGCAATGGAGGGCACATTTGCAGCTGGAAGATCAGTGAAAAAACATATTCCCGGGAAAAGTACCCTGCAATTGAAAAGAATTACTTGTTACAAATTAATAATTTGCTTTTCCTGGGAATTACTGGGTGTGATTGTACTTCAGGCCAGTGGTCATTACACTTGCTGTTGGCCAACATGTAACATTTGCTTACCATGATCCCATTAAACTACCAAAAAAGGTAAAAGTAGAAATTATGTCTTCTGTGGATTCTGTGTTATGCTTCTACTTGGTGTCTTTTTCAGAAAGCAGACATCTGGGCCTGTATAGAAATCAGTTTGGAATGTTGGTTTTGGGAAGAAAAGGTTTGATTTTTTTGTGTGGTTCACCACCTGAATTTTGCATCTGGGCAGTAAAATAAGTCAGTAATGAACAAGTTAGAAGCAGTGTGCCTGTTCAGCTATCAGGCTAAGACAAGCAAATTGCAGTTTCACATAGGTTATGCAGAAGTGGTAAATTGGGCAAGTTTTCTTGGAATGTTGCCTAAAGGCGATCAGGCTCTAATCAAGTTCCCACAGCACTGGTCAGTTTGAGATGCTGCCTCTATGGCAGTCTTCAAATCTTTTATGGTCTGAGGCTCAATACCCAGCTATTCCTGTTGACAAAGATCTGGAGACAGACACATTGCTATTCACTAAGAGTAACTTTTCAACCTTGATGCTGTTAACCTCAGCCCTCCTCCTCATTCCCAGCCTTTTAGCACCTTTTGCAAGATACCACATTGGGCTAGCTACAGTAAAAATGCATTGCTACTCAGCAGATTTAGCAAGCTCAGCAGTGAAGGGGTATTGTATCTCGCCTTAGAGGAGATGATACCGTTAGTACGGAAAGCGTTGTAAAAGCTTTGATTTGACTATGGCATTTGGAGGGAAGAATGACATAGGAAAACCTGTCACAGGTACTATGCAGTTACTCATTTTTTCAGAGGAATTTCTTGTGACAGGCATTATAGGGCCCTTCATCTTCAGATAGCGATCTCTGTAGAGAAAATCACAGAAAACTCTCAGGACAGAAAACCAGTCTTAAGGAAATAAGTCTTAAATGGAGTAAGTCAAAGGTGAAAAGGGCCATGTGGTTTGGTTAAAAGGAGCACTATCACAAGAGGAGCAATCCTGCAGAAAGAACTGAAAGATGGAAATGGCAGATCTTCTAAGAAGAGTTTATGTCTAGATCAATATGCTTTGCATCTGAGCTACACTTTCTCTCTGATTACAAGATCGTATGATGAGAGTTAGATATTTTTTTTAAATGCATTTCCCACAGGGCACCAAGCACTCTGCCAACCCAATAGAGTGAGAAATAGAGAAGCTGGATTAGACGCTCACTTATACATATTGCAGGAACTTCTCAGGACTTAGTTTACAATGATGGAAATCCCAGAAGATCAATGACAAATCGGGATGATCAGCATTCTTCATTGACACTGTGAACTCTCAATAGCCTTTATGACTAAGAACAGCAGTTTGCATTTTAAATTGACTAATACACGTTAGGTGGCAAAAACAGTGTTTTAAACTTCAGGGGCTGTAAGCTGAAACAAAATTCAAGTTAGCAGTAATTTCAAGTGAAGGGGGATTTGCCTTGGGAGTAAGCACACAAAGGAGGAGGTAGCATATTTCTCACTTAAAAGTTTCCAAACAAGGCAGGAAAACATGCTATAGCTGATAAGAGACTACTCTGCTCGCTGCAGGAGAAAGTTCTGCTACCTCTCAGACTGATGATTGCTTTCAAGGACAGTGTGATCCAGTCTAGTCTCAAGTCTAGAAATCCTTTATCTATAAAAGGGCGCTTATTGCTAAAGCTTTGATAGAGAGGGAAGAAAGGAATGCACAAAAGTTTTGCCTGACCAGTCCTTAAGGGTGTAAGGCCAAGGAATGCTCCTGTCGATAAGGAGAGAAAACTGTGAGTCTTTACTGGCTGACTGCCCCCAGGAATGTTGTCAACAGTGTTTGAAATGTAGCTCCAGCCACTGCAATGTGTTTCCTCAGGAAATGCATGCAGTGCATTTACCACCTTCTCTCTGCTGTGGTGTCTTAGGAGTGTGGCCACTAGACAGTGAGATATTAAGTGTAGCTATTTCTCTGCTAACTAGATGAATTAAAATACTTGTTTCTCAAAGCACCTTCCCCCCATTCCTTTGCTGTTGCTGAAATTGTCAAACTGCTTCGTCAAGCCTGTGGCACAGTCAAAAACCTCGTTCAAAGCTCTGTTGGCCTGGCACAGAGCATGGCTTCCTATTTTTACCTTGTTAGTGGTGCTGCGTTACATCCTACCTGCTTCCTGGTAGGAGTCTTAATGAACTCTTCACCACCTTCAGGCAGCAGCACGGCCTCTGACTTTACTCAGAGATTAATATTTTTTAACAAATTCAAATGTAATGCAAAAGAAATCCTTCTACTTCTATATATCTTGTGTTTCCTAGAGCTTTCTGTGCATGTAAAAAGCAACATCAGCATGAAGATCTACAGTCTTCAGTTCTTTACAACTTCATGATGGCCATACAAAAAGGGAGTGATCTAAGGGTTGGCTTTTATTTCACCTTTGCTCATTTGGCAGACCGCCGCACTGCTGTACCTCCTCAGTGTATGTACCTTGCGAAATGGGGCAGTCAAAAGTGTCAATAGATGTTATTGGCTGTCATCCTTGTTTCCGGTAGTTTATTTACAATGAAAGACAAACAGGAAAGATTTGGGAACAGAGAGTTATAAGCAAATGTTAGCAGCCTCAAAGTATACTGCTAGCACACATTTGTGCAAAAGTTTCCTTTAATTATTGTTCATTAAAAAGCAATACATTCACAATCATAAATTTTATTTATCTCCCCATAATATCTATACCTTATTACATCTGCAACAAATATAATTATAGTTTTAATGGAGCAGAGAGGAAAGGAATTTAGATGGCATCCCTGTAATAAGTGATTTAAAGCTGCATAAAGAAACATATGAAGGATTTAAAAATAAAATTAACTTGCACATTTTTTCTCCTTTCAGGAAATTACAATATTAGAGGGGTTTAAAAGAGACTATGTATCCTGATGCGTTTCATTTCTTTCTGTGGCATCTGTTTGTGCTGGTTTATTGTCCAGCCTTAAACATCCTTTTCATTATTATTAAAGAACAAGGATAAATGAAACAGATAATACTAAAAGAATTTTCTGTATTTTGAAAACTGGATTAAGAAACCCTAAGAAAGGTGTTCTAATCTTGCTGAAGTGTTCTGTGGTCCTTCTAAGCTGCTAAGTGGAAGCATCTACTCCTTTTCATTGATTCTAGAAGGCCATGAGCAAGTACTTCTCTCAGCTATAGTCTTTAGAAACGCAACATAGAAACATTGATTTACTGCCATTTTACAAACTTATGACAAGAGTACTCTAGGTTAGGTGCATCATTCACCTATCCATGTATTGCTTGAAAGGTAACAATGCTCTGTGGTTGCCTGCCAGTGTGCTCTCTTCTCTGACAAGGTAGACCTTTCAAATAGTGAAGTATACGCTCTGTCTTTCCATATTTGTCAGTCATATTTGTAGCAGGAGCAAAGCTGATGGTTAGCTGGCGATCTGCTCAAAATGCTGAGAAGTAATAGGAGATGAATATTGCAACTTGGCTTGGGTATCTAAGCAGCAAGCAATGTTTCTCACTCTTATACAGACAGAAACCTCTGAAGGAAGATGTATACTCATGCAAATGCTGCTTGTCTGCTCATTTTCTGTTAGAAAATCAGATAAAAATTGTTGGCTGTAACTCAGGGCACATCAGTAAGTCTGAATGAGATCTCCCTCCTAATGTGCACTCAGTTTCATTGTACATGAAACATGTAGATATTTTAGCAGTAAGAAAGATCAACTTCTTTCCTTTCCCCACCATAAAAATTGTCTCTAAGCTACTTGCTGGGGTTTTTTGTTATACCATAAGCAAAGCTCAATTATATGCAAATAGGGAAAAGCTATCAGGAGGTTCTACTGAAGCTTGTCCTTTCCTTCATTATCCTCTGCTGAAGATGTGCTGAGTGAGATCTGGACATCTGTAAATCGATGGGTCCGGATGGAATGCACCCACGGGTGCTGAGGGAGCTGGCGGAGGTCATTGCTAGGCCACTTTCCATCATCTTTGGTAAGTTGTGGGAAACGGGCGAGGTGCCTGAGGATTGGCGGATGGCAAAGGTCACACCAATCTATAAGAAGGGCAAGAAGGAGGACCCGGGTAATTATAGACCGGTCAGCCTTACCTCCATCCCTGGAAAGGTGATGGAACAACTTATTCTTGACTCTATCACTAGGCATATCAAGGATGAGGGGGTCATTAAGAACAGCCAACATGGTTTTATGAGGGGGAAGTCATGTATGACCAACCTTATAGCCTTCTATGAGGAAGTGACTAGGTGGAGGGATGATGGTAGAGCGGTAGATGTAGTTTTTCTTGATTTCAGTAAGGCATTTGATACTGTCTCCCACAGCATCCTCATAGATTAGCTAAGGAAGTGTGGGCTTGACGATCAAGTAGTGAGGTAGATCGAGAACTGGTTGAAAGGAAGAAGGCAGAGAGTTGTGGTCAATGGCGCAGAATCTAGCTGGAGGTCTGTGACTAGTGGAGTTCCTCAGGGGTCGGTGCTGGGACCGGTGCTGTTTAATATTTTCATCAATGACCTGGATGAGGGAACTGAGTGCACCCTCAGCAAGTTTGCTGATGACACAAAACTGGGAGGAGTGGCTGACACACCAGAGGACTGTGCTGCCATTCAGCGAGACCTGGACAGGCTGGAGAGTTGGGCGGGGAGAAACTTGATGAAATTTAACAAGGGCAAGTGTAGAGTCTTGCATCTGGGGAAGAACAACCCCATGTACCAGTACAGGTTGGGGGTTGACCTGCTGGAAAGTAGTGAACGGGAAAGGGACCTGGGGGTCCTGGTGGATAGGAGGATGACCATGAGCCAGCAATGTGCTCTTGTGGCCAAGAAGGCAAATGGCATCTTAGGGTGCATTAGAAAGGGAGTGGTCAGTAGGTCAAGAGAGGTTCTCCTCCCCCTCTACTCAGCCTTGGTGAGGCCGCATCTGGAATATTGCGTCCAGTTCTGGGCCCCTCTGTTCAAGAAGGACAGGGAATTGCTTGAAGGAGTCCAGCGCAGAGCCACAAAGATGATTAAGGGAGTGGAACATCTCCCTTATGAGGAGAGGCTGAGGGAGCTGGGTCTCTTTAGCTTGGAGAAGAGGAGACTGAGGGGTGACCTCATCAATGTTTGCAAATATGTAAAGGGTAAGTGTCAGGATGATGGAGCTAGGCTTTTTTCAGTGATATCCAGTGATAGGACAAGGGGCAATGGGTGTAAACTGGAACATAGGAAGTTCCACGTTAACATCAGGAAGAACTTCTTTACTGTAAGAGTGACAGAGCACTGGAACAGGTTGCCCAGGGGGGTTGTGGAGTCTCCTACACTGGAGATATTCAAGGCCCGCCTGGACAAGTTCCTGTGTGATGTACTGTAGGTTACCCTGCTCTTGCAGGGGGGTTGGACTAGATGATCTTTTTAGGTCCCTTCCAACCCTTGGGATTCTGTGATTCTGTGATTCTGTGATCTATTTTAACTCACACTCTATTGAAATTTAGAATTTTCTTTTCCTTCTTCCCTCCCTCATCCCTTCCCAGGTTACCTATCACACATTGAACTGAAACTTTGCTGAAAGCTTTTTTTTTTTTTTTTTGAAAGTAAGTACTTCTTAAGAAAAAAATAGAAATTAATCCAGTATACAACTAAACAAAGGTGTTATATTCCACAGGATATATTCCATCGAGAAGTGCTGAATTCCCATGAGTCCTTCATTTCAGACCAGGGTAAACTTCAAGATTTTGGACTTGTATTCTGATGAGACTTTTCACCTTTAGTATCTCTTTTTGTGTTTTTAAGATAACTCTTTCCTCTTGGAAGCCTTTCCCTGCTTTTTTGTTTTCTTTTTTATAGGGTGTTTATTTAATTGCCAAACTATAATTAACATTTTACTTTTGTTTTCACTATTTACTACTTTAGTAGATGCTTGGTTAATATCTTCCCACACACCAAAGTGCAAGTCAAAATATTCAAGTGAATTGCAGTTCCATTTTTTTTTCTATTTACATTATTAAGAAGTGAGCCTTGCAGGCAAGAGGTAAATCTGTTTGAGTAGGTTACTGAGTCTTTGCCTCCTAAATATAATTAATGCATGATAGTGAACTTATATGGTCAAATTAATTTTTAGTGCCAGAGTATCCAGTGTTAGCAAAATTGGAACAGAGGGTTTAGGAGCTTTCTCTTCCAAAATCTCTTCCCAGTTACTTTGTCAAGAACAATTTTTAACTTGTTTCTAACTAGGAAGTAATGTTTCCTTAAATCCAGTGATATTTGAGAGTTGGATCATAGAGTCATAGAATAGTTAGGGTTGGAAAGAACCTTAAGATCATTTAGTTCCAACCCCACTGCCATGGATGTACATGGATGGTTTTGTGCATCTCCAGGTATGCCTACATTGACAAGTAGTGTGGACCAATATGGGTGAATTCATAATATAAATCAATTGGTGATGAAGATCTGATGTCTGCATGATGGGCATCATGAGGGAGCTGCAATTCAGATTAGGTCTAGTCTGATCCTGATGACTTTCTGAGGGTAAGGGACATCCAAAAGTGCTCCTGGGCTGCATCTTCTACTTATTCTTACACTCATGAAATCAAGCTTGAGCAAGATCACCAGATAAACTTGTACAGACTTGGCTATTGGACACCTCAGAAAAATATATAGTGAGTGATTGCAGTTATTTATTGTTGAAATTTCTTCTAACTTTCTATTAAGCGCTTTTGCAGTCATTCTGACATAGATCAATTCTGTATTTTTTTATGTGTCATTTGAATGACAAAGCAGATTCTCTTTGGCTGGACCATATACCGCAGCTATTATTTCTGGATTTTTCTAATCACATTTTGATTTTCTTTAGCACTGGCTACTGGCTTGCATTCTGTTAATAGGGGTGAGATATCATTCAGTAAAAACAAATGAAAGTCTCTGCCTTTTTTTTCATATATATACAAATGTGAGGATAATTTTTATACTGTTGTATTGTTTTTACTTAGAGGCAAACAAATAATAAAGTTATTTGTGGTAAATTATTTGGAGTCAGGGATTAATCTTATCTAGGGGAACTATGACAGATCCTGCTTTGTGTCTGTATTTGAGTTTGATGGGGAAAGTTTGCTGTGATAGGTAGCTGCATAAATTAATGATCAAATATAGTGACCTTTGACGTGACCTTTGATCTGCTCTTAGTTAAAAGCATGTAAACCTTACGTGTTTCCTCTATCAATGATTTATTTTCTCTTTGGCTCCTGTAACAGTCTCAATATAATATTCCTAAATATCTTTAAGCTCATGGTTCACCCATACAACATCTCCTCAGAGCACTGGTATCAAACCTAAGACAACAAAGAAAGGAAAATAAATTCTTTGACTTTGACATTCTCATAGGAATTCTTGATGAGATTACTGTCTAAGGCCAATTACTTGTAGTCTCTTCAGGTTCAGATAATAAAAGCTTCAACATTGAAAATCCATTGCCATGAATTACTTCAGTATCAATTTATTCTCTCCTTGAAAGAGATTTCAGTGGAAGAGAGTTTTGGCCAATTGTTATACCTTTCCCAATGCCCAGGGACCAGCTGTCTATTTTGAGAGGGGTTTGTGAGTCAGTATCAAACAAGCTCTTCTTCCCTGCATTCAGCTATTGCATGATCCCAAGGGCTCTTTCAAAGCTGCTGGTGGCACCACACAGTGTACATATGGTTTCATCTCCCTTCTTGTGGCGTAGTGGAGTGGCAGCTCTGGGTAGGGTGTATGTAGGCAGTGGCTGGAGTTTTCAGAGATTTTTGGTTTCTGGGAGCCTGTGCTAACAGGTAGGAAAGCAACTCATTCTATGCAGTTGTGCTTTTTCATAAAGCATTTTTGGTGTGTTAACACCATTCAGAGGCATGCTGTTTTGCTTTTCTAAACAAGTACTTAAAGCCGACAGAAGCCCAGTTGTGGAAAAAAAAAAAAAACACCAAACTGATTTTTTTTTTTTTTTTTTTTTTTTACGAAAAAAACCTGCAAACCTCTGTGCTCTGCAGTTTTTCAGTATAAATAAATCAGTGCGGTAGAAAACTATTATTTTTTCATAAACTTGTCCAGTTGTCACTCTCGAGTTTGCCCTATGATTGCATAATGTCATAGTCCTCATTCTCCCTCATTTACATCGATCTTTTTCTGTGTTCTGAGACAAGATGTAAAACTTCCTTTTTATTTAGTTAACAAATCTAGCACTCCGGAATTCAAAAAAGTAACACCTCTCCTGCTCCAACAGCTTTCCAGTTCACTGCAAATAACTGACCACTGCAGAAATGAAAGCACAGGGTGGTTGATTTGTTTGCTTTTAAGTAAAGAAAAGTGTTCTTTGAGGAAGTAGAGACTTTGAAAGGGAGAGCCACCCTGCAGGAAGACTTGAGTAGGATGCAAGAGTGGGCTAAGAACCTTATGAAGTGCAACAAGAACAAGTGTAAGGTCTTGCACCTGGATAAGCACAATCTAAGAGTACAGCACAGGCTGGTATCTGGCTGGGGAGCAGCTCTGTGGAAAGGGACGGGGAGGATCCAGTGGACAACAAGCTCAATATTAGTGAACAGTGTGCAGCTGCAGCAAATAAAGCCAACACGATGCTGGGTTACATCAACAGGGGCATCACCAACAGAGGTAAAGTTCTCATTGTCCCTCTCAATGTTATCAGACCACACCTGGAATACTACGTTCAGATTTTTGTCTGTGCTTAACAAAAGAGGTGGACAAGCAGGACAGTGTTCAAAGAAGGGCCACAAAGATGATCAAAGGACTGGGAAGCCTGTAGTATGGGTAAAGACTGAGAGGGAGGGGTTTATTCAATCTTGAGAAAAGAAGGCTCAGGGTAGACTATCACCTTGTTCTAGCACTTAAAGGGTTGTTACAGAGAATTTGGAGGCTTTCATTTTGCAAGGAGTCACATAGAAAAGCTGTGGGACACTAGTTACTCCTGGGAGATTCCGACTGAACTTGAGGAATATTTTTCATAGTGAGAACAATCAGCCATTGAAATAATCTCCACATGGAAGTGGTGTATTCCCCAGTGCTGGATACTTTCGAGATGCAGATGGACAGGGTGGTGGGCCATCTTGTCTAGATCATACTTTTGCTAGGAAAGGTTGGATCAGATAATCCTTGAGGTCCCTGCCAACTTCATATTCTGTGATTCTATGTCCTACCAGACAGAAAAAAAAAACAGATAAACTGTTTTTCAATTGTCATTTTCCCTAGAAAGTAGATAATGCTAAAGTAGTAGCTTACTTCCCAAGGTAAGAAGGAGGGAACAGTGATGTGGTTTTGGCCCATCTGCCACAGTTCCTCATAACCAGTGGCTGTCATACGCTCACATGGACACCTACCTGCTGGTTCCTCACCAAGGTAATTTCATGCATTCATCCATGCATCACTGCATATGAACCTTTTCTGTGATACTTTCATAAGAGGGTGGATGATATCTATGTCAGGCACTTGAATCTGGGATAAGGCCTGAAATTTTTTATTCTAAGCGCATTGACATGATATTGGATGTCTCTGAACCACGTTATATTTCTATGCTGTTTTGTTAACTATGCATATCCTACCTAGCCCCATGGTAAAATAATTTTTATTTTACAAAATGGGAGGTTTGCTTATTTCATTCCATACAGAAAGATGCATTATATGCGGGCAGATTGCAAGATTAGTAGAGACACAAGAATTGAAGAAGGGGAAAACGAGTACGCAACCAGTTCATACTCAGCCAAGCAATTCTTTGTTAATCACACCTTACATTTACTGTGTCAGCTTCAGTAATTGATGGATAACAAGCTCTTCACTTACCACTATTTTACCCTACCCCAAATCATATTCCATCCCAGCCCTGGGGAATATTAATCACCATTTTATTTTATTCAATTGGAGAAGTTTTAATTCTTTGCCATAATTTTTAACTATACGTTATGGAGTAACCAATGAGCTTAAACTAACATACATTTATTAATTAGCATTAATGATAATTATGAGGAGTTAAAAACAGTATGCCAGAAATAGGTTTTTCCATATTATTCTGAATAGTGTAGCATAGAGCCATCTGAAGTACCTTACTTTGAATATCTTATACTAAAATATTGCTCAGCATTTCGAAAGCAGAAGTCCTTTTTCTGTGAAATACAAGTCAGACTGTATTAGACTGGAATCTAATTTAGTGTAGCTCCTACTACTCCCTTAATTTCCCAAAGCACTTTACAATGCCATAATATGAGCTAGTAGTGTGATACATAAGCAGGTAAATCTGTAACTTATTTGCAGTGGGCTGGTTCCAGGCTTGCTGTTAGCTTGTGTAGCTCCACTGCAGATAGTGCGTGGTGTGAGGCTGTTTTATACTAGCTAGGATTTGGTCCAAAGCCAGAGGTGTGTACATAAAATGGCAAAGCATATGAAATACTATTTAAAAAGAAAAAATGAAAGGTTAGCCAGGAGATCCCATTTATTCCTACTATTTTTTAGGGCTTCTTGATCCAATACTCATAGAATTTCATAAGTTTTGGCTCGTATCCCACATGAGCAATAAGGTCTTAAATTTTTCTCTGAAGGACACTAAAACAGGAATAAATGAGATTTCATTAAATGTGCCATCCACTACTAGCCCCTTTTATAAATGAAGGTGTACTACAAGTACAGAAAAGCATGTGGAAGTACATGTACCATTATGTGCTCAAAGGAGAAAGAAGGAAATACAGTATTGTTTCTCAAACTGTTGATTGTTTTCCCACTTAGTAAACCACTAACATTGTGCACTCTAAGTGAGAAGCAATTTTGAGGATAAGAAGTTGATCTTCTTCGCAAGTACTTGTCTGAAGTACTTGTGGAGGTAGCTGTAGTCTCCCTTTCTTTGCAGACCATTACTGATGGAGGTCAAGAGCTGAATGAGTTGCTGTTTCCTGACATCAGTTCCCTTCCTCTCCGCATTTCTGTTTTCTAACCATTTTTCCCAATGAAGGCAGCAGCTGCATGTCTATATGTCAGATGCTATTGGCATACAGAACCCCAGAGGTGCAACTTTTTAAGTAGCCTCTTATTTTTTGCCATTGAATGAAAAGCTTGTGGATTACAATACTGTGTTCTAATATTAATAATAATGCAAATTCAGTGGCCACTGCAGATAAATTGGAGTACATTCTTTTTCCCATTAAAAATATTATTTTGTTTACATAGCAGCTTCTGAAAATCCTGATCTTGACCTCTGTTGCTGTTGATATCTGAATCAATTGCCTTCCATTTATTGTTTGCACATTGAATTTCTTGACTGGATAGCACAGTCATAAATATACTACAGAAAGAAAAAATAAGTCATATTTAGTTTTTTTGTATTAAATTTGGTTTTATATAGAATCATTCCATATTATGTGTACATAACAATTTCCCTTTATCTGTACTTTCTGGGTTGAGAAACAAGAATAATATTATTTCATAAATAACCACACATGTTTCTTATTTATGTTGAAATATCTTGGAAAGCTGAATTGCTTTTTTGGTGCTTTTTTTTTTTTTTTTTTTCTCCTAGTGTTATGGCCGTTCATTTTCTACGCAGAATTGATTTAAGAACATCTTTTTTAGCAAAACTGATTTTTTTTATCAGACTTTTCCCTTTCATACATGCAAGATCTGTGTTTGAAAATAGTGACTTTTGGGTGGGCTTAAGGGCTGTTGGTTTTGTTTTAAGCAGCTTTCAGGTTGTTAATTTCTTTTAGTATTAAAAAGACATTGACTGTGTTTGAGCTATGTTGGCCACTGTTTTGGTGCTGGTTGCTGCTACTGTCATGCAAGGAGCAGTTAGAAACTGATAGGGAAAGGAACCAAAATATTTTGTTCTCCAGAATTCATAGAATTATGAAAAATAAAAGGAAGTGAAATTTAATAGCTTTGGCAACTTTTATTAGGATTTGAGCAGTGTGACTTTGATGGATATCTCATATAAATATGGTTGGTCCTCTGGACTGTCAAATGAGATGTTTGTAACTGGCTCAAGCCAAGTCAATATCTAGGTATTACTGACAATCCTCACCATGAGGGCTGTGTGTGGATGTAGCTTGGGAGTAATTTGCACACTGGAAGACATTTTCTCCAGTACATGGGTTCATGCACATTTACGGAGTCAGCTGAGATCTTCCACATTTTCTTTCTGCAGGTAGATGTAGGAGACATAACACATAGACAACATGGATGTGTCTTCACCACTTTTCTTCAGCACTGACCGCCCTGTTCTCAAATAATAAAAGCAAAATTGATTCGTGTTTGCATTCAATAGCTACCTCCAAGTTCCAGTACAATTGCCAGAAGAATTAGTTTTACACACATGTAATAGAGATGCCACATGTGCTGTCATCTTGTCTTTTATTGCAGTCAACTGCTTAATGATACTGTCTCCAGCTCTCCAAGTGAGTTCTATTAGCACCTATCTTTAGTAAATTCGAAAAGTCAACTGACTCCTCCAGCATTTCATCTGGAGGTTTTGAAAGTACAGATTATTTCGGCCTCTCCCTTATCAAAATGTCTATGCATTCAGACAGAAATAATGCAGCACTAGATCTAGAGCACAATTAGCTCTCCAGGGAATGGGAAGGGAAGGAATCTCCTGCGGGAACTCTTCATGATCAGGCAACAGTAGCATATCAGCTATTTTTGTTACTTCTTTGCAGATGGTTTAACAATCTGTTAAAAGTTATATCCCCACATACAATCTTCCCTGTCTGCTTTTCTTCAAGTGGCAATGATGCCTCTGGGTATCTCACTCAAAAATATTCTTCCTCGATCCTAATGACACTTTATGTGACGAGATTTCTACAGGTACCCACTGATCAGCAGGATGACTCCAGGTCCTATTATAATCTGCCAGGTAGAAATAAATAAATCTATTAGCCCAGGCTGGGCTTGTTTCATCATTGTGACAGCTTCCCATGAGCCTACATTCATTATATTTCCTCAAAACGGTCAGCCCCCATATCATCTGACAGCTGAATTTCCATGACTGGACTCTAGATTAATACATCTTTAATCTTTATTTAATTACTTGTTAATAATCCATTCCACTCCCACACCACCCCCACCAACCCTCAACCCCACCACCACCTCTTTTTTTTTAACTGGCTACTGGTGTTTACTGGGAGACCAGACTGATGGCTGAAATTGCTGCCATAAATATTTTGGCATGAATTTTCTGACAATTTTGTTAATCAAACTAATAAGCACCTAAATAGCTTTTAAGTCTTATTAAAATGCACTGCACACATCCAGTTCAGTATAGCAACAAGTTTCTGTCTAACAGAGGTGACAGAAAGATTACTGTGCTGTTATAAATGCTGCTGCAGCCACTCTGGAAATCACATCAAACACACGTACAAGTAATTTCTCTGCAGACCCTGTATTGTGAATTATCAATCCTAAAACCACACTTCATTATCTTTTCAGGTATACTGGTGCTAATCAGGAGTAAAAATAGACCAGAGGAAAAACAAGTAGAAGGAAAGAAGTCAGACAGCTTTCGTATGCCATAACTGTCATATTTCTGAGTTATTCCCACTTTTTCTGGAAGGATAAAAAAAAAAAAAAGTAATATTGGAAGGTGAAAATTTCTGTTGTGATCAGATTTAAACTGATTCTGGTTCTAATTTTCTAATTTTCAAAGTTCTTTGTCAAAATGTATGTCAAAGGGAGAAAACTTGAGAACACTGGAAGCTGAGGTAAAGCAGGCTGAAAAGAACATAACCTTTTCCATCCCAGTGTAATTTGTTGAATAATGAAATAACATTAAACCTGTATTTTCCTTTCTAAATACTGGATCTGCTCAGATTGACTGCATTATAGTACAACTATCTATCAGGTTTCGGCATGGCATCTATGTGAGCTTTCCTGTTGCCCAGCACTAGCAGGCTCTCCTGTGAACTTTCATTAAGTAGCAGCTTTAATCCTGCTAGGGTCAATTCTTTAGTAAGTATTTCAGTTCTTTAGCACTCTTTGTCTCTCAAGTCAAAGTAGCGTGCTGTTTTCTACCTCCTTTTCTACTATTCAAGTCACTGCAGCTCATTTTCCATCTTCAGGTTGTGTTGTTGAATAATTATAAAAGCTAAAATAAAATCTTTCAGTTCTTTACAGACGGAAAATTGGGAGATGACCAAACTGATAACCAGAGCATTGCTTTTCACTAGGAGCATGTACTTAATAGAGACGAGTGTTCCTGTGCAAACTTTAATCCCACAGGCAAGAATACTCACAGTGGATTCAGCTGCACCTAAGCATCCATGATCTTGTCCAAGCTTTGCAGTTTTCTGTGACTGCAAATCTATTAATAATGACATAAGATCATTGCACTAGGTGAGCTTGAAAGTATATCAAGGGGAGATATCTCACCTCCCACAGTAGAAAGCAATGGACATCTAAGAGTAGCATTTCCAAAGTATGTCTTCCAAATCTCATGTGAGTTGCAGCTTACATCTCGAGACATATATAGTACCTGCATAGAGAAAAATCTTATTGGATTTTTCTTCCACTATGTTCTGCAGCTATTTTTTGAACTCGTGCAAACTTTTACCATCTCCAGCATCCTGTGATAATGAGTTCCATGGTTTTAATTGCATTTTGTGTGATTTTTTTTACATGCTTTCTAAAATCTGTCATCTGTTCATTTAATTCCCTTTACTCCTTGCATTAGAAGAAAAATGAATAATTGTCCTCTGTGTACTTTCCTACTGCTCCATTGATTTTATAGATCTCTATCATGTCTTCTCACTTATTTCTACTCCAAATTGAAAGTCCTAATCTGCTTAGTCGTTTCTCATATGGGAGAACTGTTTCTTACCCTGCTATCTTTGCTAGCTGTGTAAATAGATATTGCAGTATGTCTAAACCACTGATAGATTTTAATTTTTGATTTTTTTTCTATTTTTCTTTAATGCTGGCTGTAACATTAGAAAACAGGTAACAGCTCTATGGTACATATTTTTCTTCAATGATTTTTTTAGTAGTTGATGTCTCTTAAATTTTCTGCCCAGTGAGGGGAAGAAGTAGTGCCCCCAGTTTCCAACTGTTGCATAAATATTTTTCAGCCACAGGACCTTGAGTTTATTGGAGGCACAGCTTAGTGCCTGTTGCTCTCTATGTTAATCCATAGATCTTGTCAGATACCACAGTCCTCAGGCAGGAGAATTCTAAGGAAAACAGGATGTGGAAGAAGCATTGTAGCTAATTAATGGTAGTAGTATAAATTTCTTCACTATTGAATGCTCTGTCTTCCTCAAGTAGACGGAACTGCCTCATGAGCAGCAAAACCTGATTTGTGGTGTCTGGCATTTGTAGCAAACCTATTGCCCTTGCCTGTTTTCTGTTCAATGCACCAGTTCCTCTGCATCTGGCTCCTATCTCACAGCTTTCTTCTCTGACAGCAAGGACCCATCCTTCCTGAAAGCCTTTCAGGGCAGCAGACTTTTTTTTGGCTGTTCCCAGTCTTCTCAGGGAGCTTATCAGATCAAGTTCATCCTCTGCATAAGTCTCCAGAACCTAACTTTAAGCCACTGTGTCTTTAAATGAGATCCAGACATACCTTCTAAAATGTGAGCTTTGTTTTTTTCCTTACTTTGTCCAACATGTGACAGCATTCCTCACAGTTATAGTCCACTGTAAACATAGGAAAATGATTACGACCTAAATTCACAGGTCTTTGTAAGAATGCACCTGCTAGGAGAAACAGAATTGTATCAGCTTTCCAGGCAAGCAAGACTGTTATAAACCTTCATTCAAATTTCACTTCAGGAAGGCACTGTGATGAAACAAACGTGACACCAAAGCCATGTCTCTGTGTGAGGATGCAGAGCAATCATCTTCTGTACAGGGCTTCTGGGCTGGGCATCCCTCAGCAGCATTGCTCTGATGGGCAGGAGTTTGTCCCCAGCTGTCACATATTTCCAAATGTTGGACACAGGCATTCAACTGTTAAAGCACAGGGGCACACTCTGATTTGTGTTTCTCTAGGAATCTGCTAGTGATGTGCACTTCATGTGTTGGGCATCTAATGACTTCCTGGAGCAGAAAGAAGCAGGGATGTGTTTATGAGCAATGTGGCAGGGAAAGGGCATGTGCAGTAAGTCATACAGAGAGACTGCAGCATATGACAGCTTGCAAGTAGATGAACAGAGACTGATAAAACAGAAGTTAGTTTTCTTTCTTATCTGAATGAAAGAAGGAGAGTCTCCAATGTCTTCAAAGGGCACTCCTTTTCCTTTTTCTTTTTTTTTTTTCTCTTAGTTTGAAGGGCGGAATGCTCTTCAAAATGAAAGACAACTAAAAAGAAAAAAACTTAAACACTGAAAAAATAGAAGACAAAAACATTGTATCAGCCTAACAGTGGAGACAGTCCTGTGGCTGTGCCTTTGAGGCATATGTGTCTGTGTTTGTCCATATTTGATCACCCTGGCTTGAACTTCTCATTCCCGGCTCCCCAGGTGTCCACCAGGACACTTCAGTGCTAATATGAAGCACCAAAGAAGACTGCAGTCTTGGACCTCCCATCCATGCATCACACTTCTAGTGAGGAGAACACTTATGGATTAAAGCCCCTGCACTCATTTTCACTTGTGACTTAAGTGGGAACATTCAATTTAAATCTCAAAAATTGGCATTTAAAAGATACCAAATTTAAAAGCTATTCAATACTAAGAACTGTTCTTTCATTTCCAAGCAAGGTTTTTCAGAATGATTTTTATTTTTAAATCTAGATAACTGTGTCTAACCTGTTATGAAGTACAAAGAACTTTCCTGGCTGGTTCAAATCCATTCTAATCTGTCAGTCTTTGGCAGATGCTTCAATTATAGGCAGTTAAAATTAGATAAATTTCTGCTAAGGCAAAAAGAAATTGCTGCTTTATTGTTAGCATCTATTTTAGAACTTGGCTTTCCAAGCACTACTGGAATGTGGAATTACTACTTTAAGCCTTCTTGGCCAACCTTTAGCATCAGTGCCACAAATTTGCTCCACACCAAGTCACATCCGATTAACAACAGGATTAGACCAATTCATTTGGTGCTGTGGTTAATTCATGTCAATTTTTCACTAGCATTATCACGTACTGACTGTGCAGCCATCCGGTATCTCAGTGGTTTTCAGGATGCTGTTGGCATGGGTAGGGTTTTACTGGATACCCAGACCCTTTATCTGACAGCATTTATTGCCAGTCATTGCTGCTTTCTTCCACACTCCTGTAGCTTACGTGTGATGTGACCCTGAAAGTCTTTGCTTTGTAACTTCCCTGTTTTGCAATGGGATGTATAACTTTGCTCTGGATACTTAAATCACAGGTTTTGTGTTCTTTCTTATGCTGTCTACTTAAATCTCTCGGTTTTAAATCTATAAATGCTCAATCAAGGGAACAAAGGGAAAAATGCTGACTGTGTTGTAAAACTCTCTGAGCTGTGAGGTTCATAGATCAGCTTTATTTGAGCAGTAACACTTTCTGGAAAAGCTACTGGCATTACGTTCCTGGGTTAGATGTGTGTTGAATGTGTAATTTCTTTTCTACCTGTTTCAAAATGATGCAGACAGAATAACAACTCAATGATGTTAATAAGCCCTTTCCCCTGTAGAGGACAGGATGTTCTCCACTTCCTCATGCCAGAGAGTAGATCACTTACTGTTGTGGTCCTTTCAGTTTCAAGAAGAATTCTGGGACTGAAATGCACAAGTAGGTAGTGTAACACAAACTAGTGCAGAGACAGCAAAGGATATGTGCCTGGTCAGAGGCCAAGTACCTTCATATTTTACATTTTGCTAGCTTTCTCTCATCTTCAGGTTTAGTTGGCATGGCTTTAAGAAAATAAAACAAAAATAAAAGCACGAAATAAAACTACAGCATGAAGTTTTCAGCAAACTGTATCATTTACCTCTGTAGAAGATTCCTACACCTGTCCAATGATAGAGCCATCAGAAGGAAAATCAATATATTTGAATCTTTTTTTTCTTTTTTTCATATGACTGGATCTACAGCACGCAGGGAGGAATGCTGAGCGGAAAGGTGGCAAGCCAGACTATATTATTTCTGGATGAAAACTAATTTTCTGAACAAATGAAAATATTTGTTTTAGCACTACCTCTCTGAAAATGCTTTTCATTTGGGTTAAGATCCTGTTGTAAATTGGGGCTTTACTGAAGTTTAATATAGTAGAAGCTAAGCAGCACATAACCTAGAAATATAAAATATACAAATAAATATAAACCAAATAAATATGAAACTATAAACTGCAGTTCTGTCTGCATGGGATTTTACCTGTATTAAAATTAAATATCACAACAGGAAGTAGATTTCATATAGTGGAAGAAAATCTTAAGAAATTTTGAGTTGGCTGTTTATATTTCACTCCTAGTAGACAATTCTTATTCATAAACATCAACATGCAGAGTCACATTCATGACTGTTCTAGGAGTGGAAGAATGTTCTAGGATGTAGAAGAATATTTGTGGTCATAAAGAATGGAAGAAATCTCTGGTGTCTCTCATGCGGTTCTTGTTTTCCAAGGGATATTTGTAATAGATGACCTAATTTATTAGCAAAAGCTTTTTACAAATGTGTTATTATTTTCCGAATTTCACTGCTGCATTCAAGCAGTCTAGTTAATAAATACTTACTGAAGAGTGAACTATATTCGGAATGAGTTCAAAATAATTCAACTGCATTGAAATCTGAATGAGATGAACATTCTAAGGTTTGGTTCAGTCTTGGATCTACTAAAGAGCTCTTCTGTTAAGCACAGCAGAAGACAATTTGCATTAGTGAAATATAAAATAGAGAAATTAATCAGGGAATATATTTTCTGAATAATATTCTACCAGTTCATCTTATGATGAATTTGTTGTGGGTAATAATGCAAGATTAGCATGCACAAGGATTCCATCTCCCTGTAACAGACCCATGAAAGGTCTGAGCAGGAGCAGCTGGCATGGAAGAATTGGTAGCAAATCAGGATACAGTTACTGGAAAACTGCTTTAAGAGACAGACTTCAAAGACGCACATCAATTAAGGAACACTAAAGATTAATACAATGTCTTGGGAAAAGCCTGAATGAATATCAGACAATATCATGCCATAAAGATGGATTTGTAATTTCAAGGCTTTATATCTCCATGATTGCTATTTCTGCAAGATTGATAAAATACAGTGAAAAATTGAAATTAAAATGATTTCTTTAGATACGCTAATATCAAAAGATCCCTGATTCTCTTTTTTTCCTTACCTTCCCAAACCAACTTGCCCTTTCAGATACTGGGCCTTGTAACCCTCTCTTCCTGTTAGAAGTGCCACGTTGAAAATAAATAAGTAAACGTACATCATTGACACTTGGATGTTCAAACACTCTTTAATTATCATTCATTTTAAGCTGCTGACACCACTCCATATTTTACCTACCTACACCTATGGATTAAACTCTGATCTAAGATATTTTGGTTTGCTTTGATAAGTGATGAAGCAGCTCATGTTCTGTGGTCTGCTCTTGGGGACTAGAACACACAAGAGAGAGAAAAAAGGAAAAAAATGTTGATAATACATTTCCAAAGAGAGACCAGAAAACTTTGGTGGCCAGTGAAAGGACAATAGAAGGATCAGAGTGTAATCCCAATCTCCAGTTGTAGCAGCAAGATTGAAGTTTTCCAAGGACTTCTGGAAACTTTGTTCTCTATTTTCCATTCAAATTTTTCTCTATTTTCTTATTCTATTTTTTCTATGCACTGGCCATGCTTACTCAGTATCACTTCCAAGGTTGACTGTATTTATAAATTTCAAAAGTTGGTTATGTTTCAGAGAAGTACCAAAAATATCAGTGCTGGGTACTATTGCCATGTTAAATGTGCACCAGTGGTGATCAGCAGCAGGAGGGAGATATACGTCTACCTTTAGCTGTATGCAAGTTCAGCACCTAAGAGAACTCACCCAAAAAAAGGGCAAGTGTCACCCTTTGCCACAACTATTCATGCAGTCAGTGGCACAAGGGAGGTGGCTACAGTGGCAACTTCATACCTAAGTAAGTGAGCTGCATGCTCTCAGGAAGCATGAGAGCAGGCAATTACCTTAGCTTGGTTGTTTAGCTGTTCAACAGGTGAGATTAGCCCTGTTTTATGTATGCAAGGGGTGGCATACAGCCCAAGAAAGCTGTTCCTGAGTATTTTCATCCAAGTAAAGAGAGAAATATCATCCTCAGATCTGACAGGTTTGTTGTTAGAAAGCAATGCTAACAACTGTTGTAATCTCTAAAATAAATTAAGACATTGTAATCTCTAAAATAAATCTCTACAAGGCACTCCAGTAAAGCTCTAATCACAACCTGTATTTTTCTCACATCCTCTCAACAGGATTGAGCAGATGTTGAGTGGTGCCCTCTCCAGCAGTTTGGCTGGCATCCTTGACTTGCCAATAATTTCATCAGTAAATCATGGGATCTTGTGTTGTCTTTAAACTCATAACACCATGAGCATATGAAACATGGAGAGCTAAGGAGACTGTTAATAAGAGAGAATCTGTAATGAGATAACGAAATAATACTCAGTGGTCTGCAAGATGGAAAGAAGGTCAAAATAGTCAAAGCTGCTCGTTGGCTTTCAGTATATCTCCTTGGTTTAGTGTCTCATCATCTTAATGTGGATTAGGTCCATTAAAGACACAGGAACTTAAGAGGAAAACAGCGGCAATTCCTGGCAATCCAAAGATAAGCAACAAAATATAACACAGCACAAGAAGGGTTGCCAGTTGCACTTGGAAACATCTGGTATTTACCTTACAATGAAAACTGCAAGTGAAACTGCAGTGAAAGCAGATTTATTTTCCTTCCTCCTTCCCTCCCTCCCTCCCTCTCTTTCTCCCTTTCTTCTCTTTTGTCTTTTTTGCTTTTCTGCTACATTTTTCAGTTACCACAATCTCTTAATGTCAGACCTCATAACAGGAGAGGTCGTGGACATGATAGGGATAAATGAAGCCAATAATTCCAGGGAAGAGAAAAAAACTCACACAAATCAGTCATATATTCCAGAGCAGCAAAGAATTGACTGCAGTAAGATAAAGAGACAATAAAAGATTAATAACTCAAAAGTTATAAATAGGATGCAAGCACCCAGTTTAAATTCAGACAAAAGGATCTGAAGAGAGAAATTTATGTGTGTTGTGGGAATGGGTACACTTTAAGACTTTTTGGTCCAAACTGTTGAAAAATAAATATAATTCAGAATTCTAGAAAACATAAAATAGCCTTCCTACTTTGTCTTACCAAATTTATTAAGCTGACTTTCTTAGGACATCTGGTTCATAGAACTACAAGCACTAATGTTAGGCAAGGCAAAGTAAGCCTATAGCATATGATATGCTCTTTAACCGGTGGCATATAGATGTCTAGTTAAACACTATAAAACCAGTTAAGCTCATATCATTACTTTCTCTGATGAATCTGAATTTCCTTCAGCTTTTGTATGTAATGTGTATTTCTGATGATGATGTATTTTTTGCATGATGTAAGTTGAAGACCGGAGTAAGATGACTTTCTTATTCTGATGTAACAAAAATCATATGACCAGAAAAAAAAAGCATAGCCTCCAAAACATTACTTGCTCAAGTTGTTATCTAAAGGCCTAAAAAAAGGGTCAGAGACAATTCAGCTGCTTATAGAGCAGCTGTATTTCCCAGGCAACAGCAGAGACTTTTCTTGTTCCTGTGGATTATACTAGATGCACAGAGTGTGCAAGTGTTGGGAGACTGTGCTCTCATCTCTCTTGGTAAAATAGCTCCGTTGTAAACCTGAAATTTTATGCTATGAATGTTTCACATCCTTCTAATGTCTTTCTGCCTCTTGCGGTCCTCCATGCTTTCCATAATGCAGCAGCTCCATGCATAGGCTTACTGATGATTTAATATAGCAGCACACAACTTGCTCCAGTGAAAGCTTGTAAGTAGCTACCCATAGCTGGCCAGACCAGTTCAGGAGCACATTAAATGCATTTTAATATATAAAAAAAGTGTCTAACAAACAGGTATTTCATGTTAACTGCAGTGAGATTTTACCCAGTGCTAAAGGTAAAACAGCTGAATTGCTATTCTGAAAAAGAAGAGGCTTCACCTAGGGATCCAGCATGAAGGTTTTGTTTTGTTTTGTTTTGTTTTGTTTTGTTTTGTTTTGTTTTGTTTTGTTTGTGGATTCTTTGATATTTTATTTCAGATTTTTATGCTAGGGAAAAAAATAATTACATGATATGTGTAATTTTTACGATGTTACCAGGTGGTTGGTTTGTTTGTTTTTTTTCTTGTATCTTTGGAAAGTCAATTAAGTAAAAAAATACATTTAAAAGTAAAAGTGACTATTTGCTAGCCAGCCATTCTACTAAAATTCAAATTATCTCCTGCTGGGTATTACACCAATACATCTGCTTTCTCTAGGAAAATTTACATTAATATAGATAGTTCAATCTTAGCTGATGTAAAAAAATAACATTTTTATCTACTGATATGTATCTTTTTCAAATTATATTAGGTATGGGAGAAGAAAATGTAGTTATAAACTGTTTTATCCCAAATGAAAAATAGATGAGGCTGCACTGAAATTTGAAACACTGCAATCTACATTAAGAAAATTATGATAGAATATTGAAATCATTATAAAACATGGATTTCAAGTACAAATACCAACCATTTCAGTGTAGATATATTAATATCTAATGTCCAACTGATATTAATCTTATTTAAAATGGAATATTCTGAGATTAGACAAGTATTCTGAGGGGTTTTTCTCTCCCTTAAGACACTGATGATTGAGCTGTAACAAAGACACATCTGACTTGCAACAAAATAACTTAGGAGCGCCTTACTCTTCATTAGATAGCCTTTTCTCTAAAACAGTTATTCTTTCTGTTCTTCCTGTTACAAAGCTTCCCAAAATATGATTCCAAATTACTTACTTAAACAACATTCAGGGAGGAGTTAGTGTTATATATCACCAGCATCACTACTTATGTTCAGGTACAGTGCTAATACAGCTAGTCTTAGGAAGAATAAACATCACAAAATTAAAATGCTGAGTGCAATTTTAAAACAGATGGAACGTGATTCTTGAAATTCAGGGTACAAACAGTACATGTGCAGAGCTTTCCAGATATAAAACAGCTGAATTGACTTCACTGAGGTCCTTCCTCTTCTTTTACTCTGCAGAAAAAGTGTGCAGTAATGCTTACACGAATGTTAATACATACTTGACAAGGCAGAATAGAATATGTAGTGACTGTCCCTCTGCAGTCTGAGGAAAACCTGGTTCTCTGTTTACTGATACTAGCCTTTTGTCAGAAAACTCTGACTTCAGAAACTCTGCTAGATACAGCATTGTAAAGAAGGTGAAAAATCCCGTTTTCAAAAAACAAGTGTCCATAAGGATTTTTTTAAAGACTGTTCAATAGATGATATAGCTCTAAAACATAAAAATAGCAGTATTTTCTGCAAAGAATTTACTAGTTATATGGCAACAGAAGTTCTAACAGGATTCGGAAGGGTGTCAAGAAGCAATGCATACTTCATGATGGGTAGTTGCATACTTTTAGTTCTTCCTAACAGCTACCTTCTGTGGCTGTGCAGCTCTCAAGTTACAAGTTCAAAGATTGATTCATCATCCACTCAGATGCACCATAAAGTTTTAGAGTTTTTCCCTTGGTAGATGTCTGGAACATTTGGGGAAAAAAAGTAGGTAATTTACAAACAAGGACAAGAAAACCTGAATAGCTGTTATGATTTAAAACCAAGCATTTACTGATAAAAGCTGCCTACGCACTTTCAAGTATTTTGATCACAGAGGATCGGGGGAGTTGACTGCAGTATGCCCTGCCATATTAAAGACTTCCTTAAACTGGGGCATGCCAGTCCTATGAGCCAAGAAGTGTTTCTTGGCATGACATATAATTTCAGAATGTGTTAGTTTAGTAAATTATGCACTTTCATATTCCAAAGTTCTCCTGAAAGCTTTTTTGAAAAAGGAAAAACAAGCAAAACAAAACATGAAAAAAATCCCCAAAACCCCCAACAAATCCACAAAAAGAGACGGACAAATCCTCAGCTGGAGGAAAAGGATGTAGTTCTACTGACTCCATTAGAGCTATGCCAATTCAGGCCAAATAAAAAAATGAAAAGCTAAAAGAATGTATTTCAAGGAAGGTATATCCTGGAAAAGAAGGTGAATTTTTTGTGGAAATAGCTAGGAAAAGACACTGAAATATTTTCCAGGCGTCAGTATGGAACTGAAACAGATCTGTGTGCTTGAGGCTGAGACATCACTCTGTTCCGAAGGCCAGCATCTGGATATTGGTCATAATCTTTCTTCTGCAATTTATTGTTCACTGGAACTCTTGCGTGAGAAGTCTAATTTTAAGAGCATTCTTGACATTTTCTCCCTCAGCCATAATTTGACATTTTCCACATCTTATTACTTATGAAACCTGACATCATGTCAGTCTTCCAGCATGAACTTTCAGCAACTTCAGTTTTTCCCTACTTAATTACAGCCATGATTGAAGGAAAATTGTTAGTTACTCTTGTCCAGCTAGCCCACTTATGGGTAAATTATGACATACCCAGGTTCAAATCATATTTCTAAAAGGTTTTTAGAATTTTTAGCATATTAATATAAGGCTACTAATGTATGTATAAATTTTTTTATGTATATTTGAATGTGAGTGCATGCATACACATATATGTAGGTATTTTGCAGCATATCATAGAATCATAGAATAGTTAGGGTTGGAAAAGACCTAAGATCATCTAGTTCCAACCCCCCTGCCATGGGCAGGGACACCTCACACTAAACCATGTCACACAAGGCTCTATCCATCCTGGCCTTGAACACTGCCAGGGATGGAGCATTCACAACTTCCCTGGGCAACCCATTCCAGTGCCTCACCACCATCACAGTAAAAACTTCCTCCTTATATCCAATCTAAACTTCAGCTGTTTAAGTTTCAACCCATTACCCCATGTCCTATCTCTACAGTCCCTAATGAAGAGTCCCTCCCCAGCATCCTTGTAGGCCCCCTTCAGATACTGGAAGGCTGCTATGAGGTCTCCACACAGCCTTCTCTTCTCCAGGCTGAACAGCCCCAACTTCCTCAGCCTGTCTTCATTTGGGAGGTGCTCCAGTCCCCTGATCATCCTCATGGCCCTCCTCTGGACTTGTTCCAATAGTTTCATGTCCTTTGTATGCTGAGAACACCAGAACTGCCCACAATACTCCAAGTGAGGTCTCACGAGAGCAGAGTAGAGGGGCAGGATCACCTACTTCAACCTGCAAAATATGCACCTTTGGCAGTAGAAAGTGCTAAAGTGACCATATTTTGCAAGGGACAATTAGCATTAAATCAGTATTAATTAAATGAATTTATTTGTGGAGTGCATGCACTGTTATATTTTCTTTTCATCTTTGTTAAGGTAAACATTTCCAAAGCTATATGCATCTGCACTTTATGAAATACAAATAACTTTCAGCTCAAAGAGCCTACCTGTGGCTTTGTTAACCTTTTGCGCGTGAAGATTTACTCAGTAGAAAACTATGCCTTAAATAGGTATGAAAGCAGTGGGAGCAATTTATAACAGATCCTTTAACTATTGTTCTTTGATACAGCATTATCAGGAAGAAAAAAAAAAGTCCTTTTGCAGTCGTGTGATCTCTAGAATTTCAGTCTCATCAGCTGCGGTTATTGATCCTGCTTTTGGCTATTTGGAAGGAAGTAATAATGAATTTAAATACATATTTTGTATCTTGTTTTTGCATGAAGCAGACCTCATGTACTCTGCATTACAGTAAGGTAGTGTTGAGAAAAATACATACAGTCAAAAGCCATCCTGTTTCTCTGTAGAAAAGAAAACAAGGAAATCTTCAGGATCTTCCTGTGGATAAATCTCTGTGACAAGAGACACACTGACAGAGGTCATGCTAGCAGAACAGTCCTGCCCTGCTCAAGGTAGAGATTGCTAGCTCCTGTTCTCACCTTGCCACTCTGGAGGTTGCCGAGTCCTGGATAAGATCCCAGAGAATTTGGGATACTTCAGCCAAGCCCTAAGGGCAGCTGGAGAAATAACAGTTGTGTCATCCCTTGCTGTGCCCCTTTCTCTAACTCTAAAATTCTTGCTGCTTCCTAACAGACATGTGAGCCTTCCCAGCAGATAGAGATGTAACACTGCACGTAGCTTACTCTCCTGTTTTACTCACACAGAAAATCCAAACCCGTGGATGTACTTCCCAGAATAGATATCTTCTGCTGATTCTGCTGATTTTGGGTTTATAAAAGTTAATGCATGCTCCAAATTCAGGCACTGACTTCCCCTCTAGCCATAGAAGCAAAACAAAGAATCCTGCTCAAGCGTTTTGGGATGGGGAGCTGGCAAGGGACTCTCAAACTTCAGGGATGGTCTGGTTCACTGGCATGGCTGTATTTTACCCATCTGTTAAAATGGCAGCTTGCCTGCTTAAAAATTACTCAACACTACAAAAGTGCATTGTACGCTGTGGGTGAATATGGCAATTTAAACATCTCGTGTCTGGCTTGTTTCTCAGGAATTTTCAGTTGAGTTTCTTTTTATGTATGTATGCATGCATGGGTGCGTGTATATATATATTTATATATCATACATATATACGTGTGCATGTGTACACAGATACATATATGCCTCTTGTGTCTTCCACATATAAATTATTTCCAACAATTATTTTCTACTCTAACTTGCAGTCCTTAACATTGTAGATCCTTGTTTATCTGTTCTTCATTTGTAACCATCAGTTCAGTGAGCAAGGACTGCTGCCCACTCTTCAAGTCCTGTTTATTGCACTGGAGAGCAGCAGGTGCATTTTGCAGGCAGTTAGGTTCCTGCCTTAGCACAGAAAGCCTCAATCCCCCCATCCTGTTCTTTCCTCTTGCTCCTGACTGACTGTTGAAGCTACACCAACATGGTGAGCGCAACATCAAAGATTAACTTTTGTGAGATGCCAAGATGATGGGCATCGCCGAAATGTATAAATTACTACTGCTACAGTGTGATAAAACTTCTTGGAACTTCCATGTGGAAATAATAATTGAGAAATTTGGGGGGTTAGTGTTGCCCTTCCTGTGTGGTATAAAATACTCTGATTACACTTGCAACTGAACAAAAGCACCTTAGAGCAATTTTTTCCCTTACTACCATCACTCACTTTTCATCTAAAAATGTCAACTGAGTTTCAGAGTGAAGTCTGAATTCATCCGGTCAAATTAACCTTCTCAATAGTCTTAAAGTGAGAGCTGACCTTTGCTGAGGTATAACTTACGTCAAATGCTTTAAAGAAATCTTCAGAACCTAAAGATGGTTCTGTAAGTGAGTTGCTGTCTTCAAATTAGGAACTCTATGTAATACATACAGAACTTGAATTTTGTTAACACAGAACAGAAAAAATCCCACTATTTTTCCTTGAATCCTGAAATAAAACCTTTAAATGGAGCCTCAGCTTCCACTGTAACAAAACATTTCAATCTGTGAACCTGTTTGTAGATCTTACATGACTGATCTATTGTGCATTAGATTTCAATTTGAAGCATACAATTTTCACCTCTGTCTATGAAGAGTTAGTTTTGAGTATGACTTGACTTCTTGACTCAGGAATCTTGGAGGAAAGGGAATGCTGAGAGGAATCTGTGCAGGATAGGCAAAGAAGAAAAATCAATAACATCCATGAGTTTTGATGACTGAACCCAGCCTCTTGCAAGCTCACTGCTTGACTGTACTTTATATGACAAATGAAAATTAGTTAAAATACTGGTGCAAATGGTAATGAAACTAAAATTGATGGCTTTAAGTTTGTTGTTTATTTTAGTTATTGTAATGCTACAGGCAGCACTGCTATGCAGCCCAAGTTGCTAGCTGTTCAAGGGCAATTTAACGCTTTGTTCTTTTTTGTTTGAAATCTGAAGGAATGTTGACTCTTGATTTACCCAGATCAGTATCTCATACTACTGCTGATGTATAAGGAAATGTTACACAAGGTCAGCTGCAAAATTTCAGAATAAATTTTACTCACATGGCACACTTGTTTTAAAAGCACATACTGTAGGATCTGTGCATTCTTTGCTGTATTAAACATCTCTCTCATTTTTCTTCCCAAGACTACAAGGGACTGTTTCAAAAAATCCAGGGGCATAGAAATCCATCCATAATCCTGCGGCCTGCTCTGCTAAGAGCTCCAAAGTATTTGTAACATTTTCCTTACAATGCAGCTCTTGAATAGATGGTTATTTCAGTGTGTTAGAACAGAGGGGATGATGCTAAAGTTTAATTGTCCCTGTGAAAATACCAGTTGGAAGTATACGCCACAAAGCCGCAATTACTAATGATCTAAGAAAACTGGAAGAATATATTTTCACATATTAATAAAAAAAACCTTACCCCAACTACAAAGCAGCCTTGGGAAGTGAATAGCGTAATTGAAGAAAGGATTCTCCCTAGGGGAATAACATAGGTATGGCTAGAATGTGTTACATCTTTCTATCTTTCTGTCTGGCTGCTTAGGTGGATTATGTGATTAACAAATCTACATGTCACATACGCAAAGGAAGTGAGCCTATTTCTTCTATGAGCTGGTGTGTCTTACAGTAAAGATTCACGATACTAGAAAATCTGTGAGGGTTGGCATCTGAGTGTGTGTATGTGTTTACATAGGTACAGATAGAAGGACCTTCACCTTTTAAGAGCCCCTCTTGTTCTCTTTCAGTGTGAGAAAAACAGATACGCTTTGGTTTGTTTATTTTTGCTAGTACTATATGATGATTATGAAGGTCAAAGAAGATTTCATCCATGGTGCAATTCAAAGTGACAAGGAGGATTTATCAGTACTAGTTTTTAGTATCAATTTGGAATCTATGTACCACAGAGATGGGCTGAGAATCATAAAGAAATGAGCATCTGTTCAACTGCCAGTGATGCTAAGCTATTTTATTCCTCTGGCACAGATTTATTCATATGAAGTGAAGCACTGAAACAAAATATTGGCTTAGCCTCAATCTCCTATTTTTTTTTTTTTTTTTAATCCAGTGTCATGAAAACCATTTTGTTTTGTTTCAATTGTAAGTTCCAGTTCCATTTTCATTTTTGGCATCATGGAAAATTGTTTTCTCCAGGTAAATATTGTCAGTTTACAAAGGCTCATGTGAAAACTGAATGGAAATTGTATACAAATTCAGGGGCTGTCATGACTGATATAAACTTTCCCAGCTACCACCCTGTAGAAAAAGGATATGGAGCTACACTTGCTCCATTTCCAAGTGCTTCTGTACATGGCCCAAGGTGCATTTTAAAATGCATAGTTTTTGATCAACTTAAAAAACGAAAAGCACCTATGTTTCATACCAAATAATCTCTCCACCCACCCCCCCCCCACCCCCCCAGTTAAAATACCATGTTTTAAAAGAAGTTTGGTTTGGATCTGCCTATAGCTTAAAGATTTAAACAGAAAAATTCAAAGGTCTTATTGAAAATTTGATCATTGTCTCCTGTAAGGAGTTTGTGTGAGAATTCAGCTATGTCTCTCTGCTTGGGTTGGAACAGCCTTTACAGCTGCATTTCAGCTTCTAGCCAGAACAAAAAATGAAAACATAACTTATTTTTTCTGCAGCATCATTAAAATTGAACTCATTTTTGAGAACATTATAGCATAGTTTCATACTTCATAATAAACTGTTTATTTTTTCATATATAAATGATTGTGAACCATTAAGCTTTCAACAACAGCACCTAAAATAATGAGGAACACATTTTTATAATGAGGATACTTGTAATTGCAGAACTTTCCAAGTGATGCAGTAAATTTTCCCTTAGCTGTAAGATTGGACTTTCTCTAAACAGATGCTTTAGTTTAAATTATTAGGCTCACTATGGAAGTCACTGTGTGAAGTATGGTGGCCTAAATTTTCCAGAACAAACTGACTGAGGCTTATTTTACACTTAAAATCTTTGAGTCTTTGGCAGAAGACTTCTTTATTAAGATTTTGCCATTTTTGTCACAAAAAAAAATCTTTTGCTACCTGCTGGGGTATTGATAATTAATACACACTAAAATATATTTACAATGATAGAACAGGAATCAAAATTTTCTGCACAGGAGAAAAGCCTGGACACCCACTGGTGTCCAAGAAGGGGTAATTCACCGTCACTAGCTGCTGTTCTTGTCAAGAAATCCCTGCTGTGTTCTCCATGGCCAGCCACATAAAATGTTAAAACCAGTGTTTCTCTGGGATGTAGTATAAAAGTGACATAACTGCAAATGGATCATTACTTGGGTTAAAGGTAGTCAAACAGGCAGTAGCTGTTCTGGTTCTTCAAGAGCATAAGCAAACAGGAAGAAAATTAAAAAGAACATCTTCCTGCTTGTTCCTGCTACCCAGGCTGTCACATTCAGTTACCTCTTTAGGGTTCAGGTCATTAAGGGGTGAGAAAGCCTTCAGTTCTCCTTCAGCCTCCTGCTGTCCTTTAAATTAGCTAGCAGAGCTCCACGGAATATGTGGGTGGTTATCCTCAGAGGTGTAATGATTTTTTTTTTTCTTATTTCTAAGGATATGCTTGATTCCCCTTTTGAGGTCAAGGCACAAAAATGATCGTATGGCATTCGGTGCTCCCAATTAGCAGCTTTTCTGTTTCAAAATCCAACATCAAAACCTAATGAATGGTCCTTCAGGGTTAAACTGATTTGGCTGAAAAAGGTACAAATCTTCCCCATGCACTCCAGAAGGAATTTCTAATCTCTTCTTTTTTATCTCAGCTTTTAGGAACACATATGGGCAGGGCTACCTGCTCAAAGCAGCACATAGATTGATTTGTTTGTATGTCACCTTAACAAAACAAACAGAACAGATTTCTAGAGAAGAAATGTTAGAGAGAAGTGAGGACATGATGAGAAACGCTAGGTGATGATTCATAAAATAATGCAATTATTTATGTAAGGGCCTCCACACACATGCTCTTCCCCCCAGCTACTCACTGCAGTTCAAACAGGTTTATTCTTTAAACCAGTTCATCACATAAAATAAGCATCAGGATCCAAAGAAACGTTTATTTAATTAACTGTCATCAGGCTGAGACAAAAAGAAAAAGCTTCTTCTATCAAAATATGCTATAAATAAGGTTGATACAACAAAGTGATTGTGTCAAGGATCTGAGCTTTTGTGAAGAGCTCTCCTGAATATTGGTTTGCTTTTTCTGTTTCACTGCTTATATTGTAGCATTGAACAGTCAAGCTACAGCAGCAAGGCCTCAGGCAAATGATGTTCATTTTCACCAGACACCCAGCCCAGCACACTGTGATTAGCATCTCTAGATTCAGGGCTTATCAATTTGGACTGTTAATATGCTTTGGGCTGACAGTTCTGATATGCGCGTTAGTCTTCATATCGTCCCCTTTAATATCACATTTAAATGTTTAATAACCTGATTATGATAAATGGTCTGGATATTTATCTTCTTCATCACAGAGAAGGATCCCATTAGTGAATTCAATAATTTCAGGAGGGCCAGACTTGCTTGCCAGAGGTCTAGGTCCGGTTTAGGACAGGCTCTTTCTTTCCTTACCTTATGTCTTTAGCAGAGATATTCTAAGGGTCCATTTTTCCACCATCAAATAGGGGGCAAGCTACCAAATGTTGGTGTAAAGCCCAGTTCTGAAAGGATCCTCAGCAACCCTGAGAACCTTCAGTACAGCTATTTGCTTCCCCTGAGTCTCTGGATGTGCAAGCATCATGTTACTTATTCCTGGCTAAGAGACAAATGTATCTTTCCCTTCAGAAGAACACTAATTTCTGCTTATCTCATGGAAGAAACTTTCCATTTAAGTCAACAGAGGTTTCAAGTAAATCAGAATACAGTCAGTAGATGTCTCTTGTAAGATGACACTGCAAAAGCTCAGGAAAAGTTTTGTTAGTTATGTAAATTATACTAAATTACTGTTGTCTTATGTGACTCTTTCTTCTTACCACTCCCCCATTTGTCCTAAAAATAAAATTTGGCACAAGTTTATACTACAGTGAAAATCGTTATCATGCCATAAGAATCTTCTTTTCACCACTTAGTGCCATGTCCAAACTATTCCAAACTTGTACCTCTAGGTTTGAGAAAAATAAGCTGAGGTAGGCAAGTTTTGAAAAGACTACCTGAGACTCCTAGGACATGCTTTACCAAAACACATTGATTTAGCATAAAGAAAATCACATCTGGAGGTGGTTTGGGTCATACTGGCTTTCTCCGAATAATGTTATATGATGAGGACTTTATGTCGCAGGCATGCCATAATGTCTGTCTGCTGCCATCAGTTTTCTCAGGCTATTAACCTGGTCTTCTAACACCAATCTGTCTTGCAGATTTTGGTGTCAGCTGACTCTTGTTTAATATCACTTACTTTTAACTAGGTGTTTGGTCTTGTTTTGCACACATGTTAATGCATACAAAGAAATCTTTCTGGAGCACTGGCTTGTGTCCTAGATTTCCACTTCTGCTGATGGTTGGAATGGTCCCTATCATTTTTCTTTTCATAGGAATGGTATTAAAATATAATGAAGAGAATTATAGACAAAATAGAAGTAATGAATGGCAGCTTTTGTCTGCTCTGAGATTTAATGTGCAGTTATAAACTCATCAGTGTACCAGAGACTGGAATATTTTGCCCCATGAGCACACAAACATGCACTTTTTTGCTGGCGCCTGTCATGAAGAGCAGCTATAAATTCCTAGGGACAGAGAGACACTGTGAAGTATGAAATCAAGTGTTTCATGCAGTACCGTGGGCTTTGTCACCTTCATAGGAAAAGCCCTTCAGAGGACACTGCGTATGCTAGGTAGTAAAAACAAAAAATGCTCTCACTAGGGGAATTGCCAATTTAAGTAGAAAGGGTTTTTTTGCGCCTATGTTCCTTATGCTTTCGTAAGGCAGATGCCTCATTCGCATTCGTGTCAATACCAAGAGAAGCCAGACCTTTCTAGTCTGTGAGGATAAAAAAACATGAACTTGGACAAAAAGAACAGGAGGGATCTTTCCCCAGCTGCATCTCCAAAAAATCTTCAAAAATCTCTTCCTTCTGACAACTTGCTGCAAGCCTGCAACCTGGGACTGTTAACGTTTCTTTCTGCAGAATCCATGTCACTCTTGCTCTGATTGCCAGAAGTAGGAAACTTTAAAGAAAGTGGAGTTTTGCTCTCTCCTTCCTTCGACAGTGGGTGCCCCTTTTCCGTCCCCTCTGTGAACTCCTCCCATGCATTGGGTACATGCCACAGGGCACAGCTCTTTGCTGAGAACAGAATAAAGCTGCTTGCTTGGCTCCCTGGGAGCCATAGCCAGAGCTTGCCAGCAGGGCTAACATTATAGAAATCACTATTCAAGAGTCACATACAGGCATTCAGGGAATCAAGACAGACAACACTAGACACAACTTGGTTTCCCTGGGATATTCAGGGAACAAGCTGGATTCCAAGGGGCTTTCTTTAGCTATGACCAACTTTCTATGCTGAAAGTTGCCTTGTTGTTTCCTTTTGTTGTTGTTTTTTTGTTTTTGTTTTTTTTTTTTTTGCTACCCTGCAGGTAGACGAGCAGGTCCAGAGACATTTACAGAATATATCTGAACTACTGTAATTCTTATTATGGCGAGCAAGTTCAATCTTACATCTGGGAAGTGTTTAGCCTGAAGACTTGCATTTTCCCTCTGCTATTCCCAAAAATAAAACATGCACAACAATGCAAGTTCTTTCACCAGTGTGAAGATTATGACCAGATTTCAGCTTAAAGTCTGAGGGCTGCTGAAAATATTCAGAGAATATCGTGCAGCAGAGCTTAACAAAGCACCAATGTTTAAGGAGTCACCAGGAACAGGGTGTATATTGTGGATTTCTTACCTCATATATACTCACCTACAGAAATGGCAATTTTCTTTTTTCTTTTATTTTTTTATTTAAAGTTTTCTGAAACTCTTTTTAGCAGCTGGTTAGCTATAGCATAAACTTTGACTGCTTCTCTTAGTTTTCCAACTGTTTTCAAACCCTAATATTTCATTCATAATAAAGGTGATGTATCACTTGTGAGGTCAGTGACGTGCACATTGGGTTAGGATTGTGTTGAATTGGGTAAAAGAGTGGGTAAGACTTCATGTGCCAGAGGATTCATATTCACTAGTTGTGTCCATCTGAGATATGTTTTGATCCACACACAGACTATAACATTTGGTGTGGAGGAACAGGTTAGGGTAAAATTCAAATGAATTTTGAACCTTTCACTAAGTACTCAAATCTGATTACATTTTTGTAAGATCTGAAGAAACAAGTTGGAAAACCACCTAGTTTACTTCCAGTCTTTTGCTGTCTTACCCTGTGCACTGCTGTTAACCTTAAATGATTAGGAACTCTAACCTTTCATGCAGTAAATGAATATAGGTACCTTTTGCATCTGTCATGTTTGGTTCTTCTTCCACTTGCCCCCCATTAGGCAATCCTCTTTCTAAAGAAATGTATGTCAGTAAGAGATGTCACAAGAGCATGTTTGAGTTTGTTCAAAACAGTTTGTCAGAGAGGCCAGCTTTATACTTATTTTCCAGCTGATTTGAATGAGGTGTAATCAGGCAAGTGATTTATCTAAGGTCACACACCAAATTATTGGCTAAGCCAAGACTGTAAGATCCCCGGATGGTCCTCATTCACAAGCTTTTGCTTAGTTTACTTCTGCCACAAGACTCCATTCCTGTGCTGAAGTCCCAGTACAGTGATCTTTAAATTCAGCATTATTAATATGAATAAAGGCTTTTCTGAGAGGAGTATTCATGTTTATTTTTTCATTGGTTTGTTTAATTTTTCTTTATACCAGCTGTCTTCCTAGATCTGCTTTTAGCACAACACTGGACTGGAAAAAATCAATTCCTTCAGTCTAAATAACCTGGTGAATACACAATGTGGGAGATACTTCTTAATTCATTTTGTTCTAAATCTACTAGATGACACTTCTGCAGGATATTATACCTGTAATACAAAGCATGAGCCACTAAGAAAAAATAGGCATGAGAAAATTACACCAAGTGGTGTGAGATTAATTTGAAAGCAATTTCAAGTTGGATTTCCTATAAAATGACATAAGAGCATCAACTTAAGTCAATTTTCTGGAAAAAAAGTCACATAGTCACACCATTAGTACTCTCAGATAACCTCTTCTTAGGACTACTGAGATTTTTATGTATATAATTACATGGATTAATAAGGAAAGAGACAACATTAAGCCTTGTAATTTTGTACAGGTCTTAATTTTGTATGCACTTAAGTCATAATCATTGAATCCTATGCTAGAAAAGGGAAGGGAGAAAAACATGAAGGAAAGGTAGAGAAGGAAGAGAGGTATTAAAATTCAAAGCTTCACTGCCCTATTACTTTCACTTACAGATTGCCCTGTCATAAGCAAAAAGTCAAAATCAACATTTTGATAAAGTGCATCATGAAGAATTTTTTTCCCTTTCCTGCAGGTGAAACAGAATTGAAACCTCCATTTATCACAGCACCTTGCACACCAACATATAGTTCAACCATAGTTTTATTTTATTGAAAAATAGAAGTTATGGCACTTTTTTTATATCCTATTCTCTTTCAGTCTTCTCGCTCTGGTCTTTTGTAAATATCTATATCAACAACTTTGGTGTGGTTGAATATTTTAGACATGTTTCTTGGGCCTGTGTGCTTTTTTATCAGAAGACTAAAAAGGACTCTAGGACTTCAGATCTCAGCACTGGAAAAGGTTAGGTGGGAATCCAGCCACGCTTTTGAAAAAGATCAAAAAAAAAAAAAAAGAAAGAAAAAAGAAAAAAATGGATTTACAGTCTGATAACACTGATGGGGTTCATTGCAGGGGACAGCACTTCATTCAACCTGGCATTTCTATTATATGTGAGGAAAGAAGCAGAAAAGGCCTAATTTGACAACTTGCAACCAAAAATATAATCAGGAAGTGGACAGAAAACAGTAGACCATAGCTGGAACTGGTGCAAAAGGAGGTGTCCAGCCACATCGTTTCAGGGAAATATTTGAAAGAAAAATGGTGGGCTTTTTGCATTTACCAAAAGCATGGCAACATAAACCATTTTTTTAAATTTTCTTACAGTTCTGATCTCTCATCCTGATTCCATGAAAGACCATTTGTAGTGCTAAATGCATAAATCAGCATGGTATATTCTTTTCCCTTCTTCACCAGTGGTCTCTAAAATACTCTTCTCAAGTATAAGGTTAGAGGAAAAAGCTCTATCCTGTTATATTAAAAAAAAAAAATAAAAAAAAAGAAATCAACATCTAACTGTAATAGCCAATTTTCTTGGTAGATAACAGCAGGAGTCTCAGGTACCATACTGATGCAATGATTAACCTTGTTAACAAACTAATTAGCCTGCCTACACACACTGGGTTGTTTCTCAGTGTTGTATTTGATAAAGACATTTGAAAATAAAAGTATTGTCATAGGGCAAAAGAGCACCAATCCTATTTTACTTCCCATGTTCCAGTTTGGTTGTAGTCCACCTCACCTAGATTTTCCTCTTATTCTGGCATACATAAACAATCTTGGGTTTTATTTTCTACCTTCAGCTTTTACATGCTTCTTGAAAATCAGTAAAATATAATGGTTAAGAGGAAGGACAATAAGCTAGAAAGTATAAGATATCTCAGTGCTGAACTTTGAAAGAAATTATTGAATGTATTTGACATTCATATTGTTCACAGGGAGGATGATAATGCCTTCCAAGCTTACAGAGTTGTGTAACTGGAAGGGTTAATATTTCCCAAACTTTTTAAAATATTTAAATATAGGCTATGTTAAAGCTAAAGAATAATATTTGTTATTGTTATTAATTTAAATAATGGATGAACCAACTACTACTACTGTGAAAGTAGCTCTGTGTTAGTAAAATTCAAATATGTATAAGTGTAACATATATTTACTCAAAGTGTTTTAAAACAGTAGCTACCACATTTTTAAATGGAAGGAGCTAGTTATGAGCCATTATTCTCATCACTACAGAACTTCTTTTTGCATACTTTTCTTCTGGATGGTGACACAGAGGCTAAATGTTCCAGTTTACGAAGAGCATCCTGCCTTAAGATTCAATTCAGAAAAGCTCTCTTCTGGTACTGTCTCTTCATATGCCCATCACTGCTAAATATTTTAAGCATTCTGGCACAAATACAGCAGCTGTCATTTGCAGGGTGGGGCGCTTCATCGAGACAGACTTGAAGCACGTATCTATGGGTTTGGTGATCTCAAGCATCCATTTCAGTAGTTTTTCCAGAAGAAAGGGTGCAGATCTACCATGTGCTACAGATGGTATTTATGTCATGTCTTTGGTGTCATTGCAATTTATGCTGATAGCAGTGTGTAAGAAAAGAGATGAAAGCACAACAAGATTTTAGCCCAAGCCCAGAATAAAGATCAATCCAGTTCCAGTTGTTGTAAATGAAGCCTTTCTTTCAGGTTGGGGTAAACTCACACCTTCTTTTTCTTTTATTGCCAGTACTTCATTGAAGCTTTGAGGTGTAAAAGATCTATTTTCATCCCAATTTTACTCCCATTAGCACCCCAGTCCTCACTACTTGGTTGATTTCCACAGTCTGGTACACCAGTGCCAAAAGATGCAGATTAACAACCGTATTTCATTCAACAAAGTTGGTACTAATTTTGAAGTACAATCCTTTGTGCCTGCAAAATGCAACAAAACAATTGTTTCAAAGAGGGAAAATGCAAAGCGGAAACTTGGCTTTGTATTTCTGAAGTGTCAGAAGAGCTGGAGGATAATAAGGAGGCTCCTTGGAAAGCAAAGCATCTTTAAATTCATCCGTCCTTTTTCAGTCAAAGGAGCACAGGCTCAGCAGCAGCCACACTGTCTCAGAAGGGAGAAGTCTGCCAATCAATCATTCAATAACAGTGAGTTCAGCACTAGCAGAACAGGTTGTCAGATCAGTGCTAAAGCAAGTTGGATTAAAAAAGTCAAAAGTAGCATGGGACTTAAGGGCTTTCTTTGGAGCCCAGTTCTTCAAGAGAAAGACAGACTTAAGCTGACTTCAGGATAGTGATGATGTCACATCTCATGCCCAACATGACTTTCATATCTGATCATTTTTTTATACTGAGTTTCCAAATGTTTTTTTTTCACTTTCTGTTGACAAGAGAAAAACCCAAGTGCTAAATAAATAAGGAAGAAAAAAGAATAAGGAATAGGAGTGTCTTTTAAGGCAGAGGGGTATAATGTCACAATGGGATTTATTAACTGAGTCTGCTGGTGCAAACAACAATTGGTGGTTTTCCCTTCCTTCCTCAATCTTTCACTAAAGAAATTAAGTTTGATGTAAAAAGGCTTGAGGCCCGAGCCACTGGAAACAGCGAGGCTTGTTCACAATATGGGGCCAAATGAGCTAACAAAGTTCCTCTTCTTTAGGACAGTTTTCTGTGCTTCCCAAATCCCTCTCCCTGCTTCTGGCCATCTTCCTGGGCAGCAGAGAGATGGAATAAGCAGCTTATAGAAATAAAGTCTGAGCAGTGCAACAGCAAAATGGAGACAACTCTGGCATCCCGAGTGTTTCCTCCATTGCCAGAAGTTGGAACAATGGGCTTAAAAGGAAAGGGGGAAAGAGAAGGGAACACAGCAGTTATCCACACCCACAACTGCAGCAGGGATGGAAACAAGCAAAGACTAGCACTTTATATTCTAAGTCACTGTCGTGTGCCAATACTGTCAAGAACACAGGATATAAGGCTAACACGAAGCTACGCAAAATTACCAGAATCTGTATGATGAGTTCCATGGGGAGGTCAGCAAATACAGGAGAAATTCCTACTATCTAAACAGCTGTAAAACCCTATAGAAGTTGGGAAAATAAGGATTGTTGTTGCTCCTTTACATAAAAAAAAACTTGTTTAAACCACATTTTAGCATATAAAAGTGAGAAACATCACTTCTTAGCCAAGGATTTCTTTTGTACATACACATCCATGTATTGCAATCTTCTAAATATTTTGGAGTTTTGCTCCACTTTCTAAATCTTCCGGGTTACAACATGGTTATTATATGACAAGATAGATGTGATGATTATATTTTTCCTCTATTGCTTTCTTTAAAAAAAAACAATGAAATGAAACATGCCATGAGTAAGCTATCTGCATGCTTCATATTTTTGTTCTATAAATGGCAAAATGAAAATATGAAAACAGACAAATTGTAATTAATGGAATTTATTTGTTCTGCTGATACTCTTATACCTACAGTAGCACTTTTCTCAGTTAAAAAAAAATAATTTCTCTTTCTGTGTTTGTTCAAATATGTTGCACTTTTACTGCAGGAGTGAGACATCACTTAAAAGTTGCATCTTTCTCCAGCTCCCAAATCCAGCTTTGGGTACTGTTGTTACTGCTTGAGCAATTCCTGAGAATTATACTACCTCTTTCCATAATTCTTTGAGAATTTATTCCATTTCTATTTCTATTTAGTCATCAGGATTGTAACAGAGGAGAGCAGCAGATCCTCTGCTGGAGGAAATCAGTTGGACTCGGTTGTCCAAAGTAGAATTGTGGAACTTTAGCAGCTTAAGACTGACCACAAGTTTTTCAATTTGCAATTGGTTTCCAAGGTCAATTTTCAGCCAAGAATTCCTACCAAGCTATGAAACACTGCAATAAATATATTTTTACAAAAATTACATTGAAATCCGTACTCAAAATTCATACTCTTTTCTTATTTTTTTTTCTGAAAATTCTTCATTTATATAACTGTATGTATTTCTTTTTAAGCAATACTCTTTCCCTTGCCACTTCTGCCTATCTGAGTTATGCCTTATTTTTGTTTGTGATAGTGCAAGCTTTCCTGAATTAAGACATCTGAGGCTAGACATCATCTAAATGAAGCTGCTGTGACAGGCAAGAACATGATGACAGGCCTTTACCTGCTTGCCAGTTCATCTTCGTTGGCCAGGGCAGGATTTCACCCAGGTCAGTATGCTTGCAATCAGGCACTGAAGGACTCACAGTTTCTTCACACAAGAGCTTCCTCCCAATACTATCCAAAAATGACCCACATTTATCATTAAAGCTAAGCTATGAGAGCCCTTGGGGAATCTTATTATTCTGTGAGCTTGAAACTACCCTTTCTCCCTCATTTTTAAATAGAATAGGAAAGCTTATTTCCTAGTAGCTGCTGGAAGTGTAGAGTAATACTGTGGCTTTTGGTCTGGGGTTATTCTTACATCAATCATAGTTTCACTGAGAAAGACAGGGCAATGCCAGTTCTATCAAGTAGTTCTGTTATGGAAAAGGCACTGTCCTCTCCTTATCTTTGCATAGCCTTTTGTGGTTTTGAGCAACCATGTTATTGCTGGTAAAACAGTAACATTACTTAAGCATTTGCAATACAATAAGGGTGGATCAGCAGGTGATCTTTTCTTGCACTGCAAGATGAAATCTGCCCTACATTTGTTTAATGTCTTACCAACCTGTTCAAATCTGCATATATCTAAACATTCCTTATTCATATATTTCATAAAGCTATGTTTATTATTTTGGGGGTGAAAAACAAAACCAAAACCTACAAGCATTTCCATAATCAGATATGATAGTGATAGGTACCTGGGGTGCCTGACAATTAATGGATATTTTAGGGAACTCAGTTATTTTATACACTGCAAAATTCACAATATGCATAACCAAAATGTTTATCATGAGAGCATTTAAATACTTTCTGGTCAAGCAAATAATGGTAGGTGTTGCAATGAAAAAGTGTTAAGTAGTTCTGAATATTTCAAAGTGGCAGACAGAGCAGCTGCAATATCTTTTATTTTGTCAGATGATAAACAGAGCTGTATTATGACTTCTTCTGATGGAAAAGGATTTGTTTCTACTGAGGCTGGAGCCTCCATCACCTTAGAATGAAAAAAAATATAATAAAAAAAAAAAATCTCAGCTAGTACTGAAAGCTTTCAAGATGAAAGCCAGCAAGATGAATGAGCACAGAAAAAAACACCATAATGTGAGCTTACTTTTTCCATACTTCACAATGAAAATGAGCCCTTGTCCTGAATATCTGGAGAAAATCACTTCAAGGGTAAAAAAGAGATTAGAAATGGGGGTGTGGGGTGTTTAATTCTTTCATTTGTAGCTGAATGATTTAGATGGCCTCTTTCCTAATGAGGCATTTATAGGAGAGGAACCACTGGTCTTTGTCTCTAACACATTTTTTTTTTCAGATATGTATAGCTCCCTGAAGAACCAGCAACAAATTCTGAAATGTGTGCAGGCCCTCCCCAGGATGCCCCATGTTTGCTTTTACTTTTGGGCTTTATAGCTTTCTTATAAGCATTGCCTCTGTGAGTAAGATAATAATTAAAAAAAAAAAAAAACAAATAAACAAAAAGCCCAAACATGACTGTGAGGAAAAGATTGCTACGAATAAGAGGAGCAGTGAGAGACCTAGAAGGTGCCTGTGTTATACAGCCCAGAGACAAGGGTGGAGATCACTTTGCCATTGAACTATCTGTGAGGACATAAGAGGAAAGGAAAAGAAAGAAAGCAGAGAATTAGAAAGCCCCACAGGACATTTAGGAAAATGTACAGATGTATAAAAAAGAAGTGTGTGTAGAAATAAATGGCTGTATGATCAAGGTCTAACATACACCTGAGCAAGGTTTCAAAGGAAGAAGGGGGATGGAAATTTGAGACAAGCAGACATCAGTGCTGCAGTACCTGGTTGTTCTTCTGGAAGTGGAAAGCAAACCATGGGAATACCATGAGCTGGAAGGAAGTCTCGTCTAGGTTGGAAATACCTGAAGAAAGTCCGGAAGTATTTTAGAAGCCTAACCTTCAGAAACTTGGTATGGGACATTGAAATTGGTCTCCTTAGGACAATTCTGCTAGGATGTGTTATGTGGGTTAGCAGAAAAATGACAAGATATAAATCTCTTGAAGACAACCATTAGAGATAATTGAGAAGTGGATGATACAAGGAATGATGAACTCACTCGCTGATACTGAATTCACATTCATCTGTCTCATCAAGATCTATAATTATACAAAATTACAAATTAAGTGTTCTTTCATTAGGCTCACACGTAAGAGGAAATGGTTTTTCTAATGATACAAGTAAATTTGCACTGGAGGCCCCTCAGTATCTGAGCCAAATCTTTTCTGGCAGCTTAAAAAGGGCCCCATTACCTTTTTAAGGTGAACTGGAAGAGCTGAACCCCACACTAAATTTGAAAGTACATTAAGCAGAACTAATTACACTAAAACCTCCCCTCAGCCTATCTCATGTTTTCTCTCTGCCTCCAGGGCTCCTGTGTCTCATTTGTGAAGTAAATTAAGGCCATTGTTCTAGGATGAGCTACTTGTTTAGCCTCTTGAGCTCAGCCTTGTGTAAAAAAGTGGAACACTGTAAAATCTAAATAAATGAATAGATTTGTCTCTGTTTTTGCATAATAATCTCATCATTCTCCATGAAACAATTCTCCTTCTGTACCCACAAGTCTCATATTGTTTAGTCAAACAGTGTGTCTCTGAACAAAATATATTCAGAGAAAAGTAAGAGAGAAACAAAAATATTCCTCTGAGTTGCCTGGATTATTCTGTGTGTGTGAAATGGGTGCAGGTTGTAAACCCTGGGGCCAAATCCACCAAAACTTAAGTGAACACTTAACACAGAAATTATTGCAGTCAATTTGTACTTCTATTGGGTAGCCCCAAACTAAAGAGACTAGACATGTTTTACATGTTTTACACTAAGCACTTTGTGAAAACCTGGACCACTGTGTAAAACAGTCCAAGGGCTGAGCTCTGATTAGTGTGAATGTGTTATCTTCTTTTAGCAACCTGTGGAATAGATAGGCTTCTTCAAATTCTCTTTAAACAGTTTCCTTTGGGTTTTGATGTAAATCAGTGACAACTCTAGGAAAATTTTCATGTTAAATAAACAAACATTTAAATCTAAAGAAATGCCAAAATGAATCAAAGCAACAACAACTTAGGGACCTCACCAACCTGCATTGTCTGAAGCAAACTGCATTCCTGAAAATTATGCAGCAGAACAGAGTGCTTCATCTTGTAGCAGTATGTAAAGCATGAGGAAAGCTGAGAAGATAATGCATGACTAAGATCAGTGGTAAGATTATTAGAGTAGTACTTAGAAAAATGGAAATTTAAGGGATCATAGTTTTGCCAATGTCTTCATTGGAGTCAAGATCTCATTCAAGAAATCTAAGTAAATTAAAATATATTGAACAATTACATCAAAGAGATTATTGTATACTTAAAAGAAAAATATAAAATCTGATAAAGTACATCAATTCCACATATAAGAAAAAGTGTTGAACTTCCTCAGATATTGTAACTGTAGCCTGCAATAATGAATTAAAAAAAAAGAAAAAAAAAAAAGAGGATATTTATACTGATCATAATGTCAGTATTTTTGATTTTTTGACATCTTTTGCATAGCTTTAAAATACCCTACTTTCCTTTGAAATTTATCCTGGAATAAAACAAATATCATAGCTGCAGCATTCTTTACAACACAGAGATACCACAGGCAAGCAAGGGTCTCTAACAGGTTCATGAAATCAAATATGCATCAGACATCTGTCCAACTCTATTGAAATAGAGCTTTAGTAAAGATGACTTTAAAATAATCCCTTTGGATCAATTTGCCAATAAGTCCCTTTTTACCACACCCTCCTCAAGCTGCATTGCACAGCTCATTTTCTTCCTGTAATCTTACCAGTCTCCTGTGTACTGCAGATTAAACAAAATTGAGAATTATGGAAGCAAGTGAGATAGAACTGAATAGACAATTTGCAAATGTGAACCAAATCAGGGAAGGTATTGGATATAAATATTGCTTCAACTGAGGAAATGTTAATTCTCCCTGCTTTTTAAATGGAAAAAAAAACAAAAACCCTTGTGAATAAAAACAAAAGTCAAGTAGGGAAGGATAAGGGGAGAGAAAGGAGTATGTCCACTTATAACCCATGCAGAACAGAAGAAATATTGTTGATATTTAAAACCTTTTCCTTATTGCCAGGAACAGAGCACTAGCAGCATCTGATCTGAAAACAAAACATTTCATTTTTCAGCACAAACCCTAATTTTCCCCTTCCTAAGTGCCAAAAATATTCTGTGCAAATATGCTTTGCTCTCAGCAGTGTGCAGATGAGCAGCAGGCAGCGTCTTGTTTCTGTGTACCGTTATCTGAGAAACCCATCATTTATTAATAGCTCTGTTGACAGAGTCAACTGGAGCCCCTTCATTTCCTCTAATTGCTTTAAATCCAGATTTGTCCAGTGGTCCCTGCAATTAAAGGTCCACATTTGGATTTTACCCTTTTCTGAAAAATTCATGTTTAGGGCTCACATATATTGCAGCTTCTCCACAGCAGAATTAGTTTTCCTTTTCCTCTCCCGAGGGTCCTCATCTTTTTCCCCTCTGAGGAGAGGAAGGAACAGGCTATTCTATCAGCAGAAAGCATATTTCTCTGGGTGGAGCAGCAAGGGGTGGAGAAAAGTGCAGTGGTCTTTTTCTATATGGCTCTACAACTCTTACCTCTACTCACAAATATCAGAGATGTTGGTTGGCAGAAAGCAGAAGTCCCATCTTACTGCTTATTTTGGAAAACTAGAAAGAGAGAAGTTGTGGAAGGACTAAGAACTTTTAAGGATTTAGTTGTGGGTTTTTTTAATAAGAAAATGTGTATTCAAAGTCTAAACATTCTAAAAAAAGCCAGTTTAAATACACTTCTAATTTCATAACATAAAGGAAACCGATGAATAGTAGCTTTAACATAGTTAAAAAAAACTAACTATAAGCTTCTATAGACACATATGTTTTAATTTCTCAAACTTTTTATGGGAAAGAGATGTTTCATAAACTTTCTTTTCACTTAGTCTGACAGTGAGTTTGACTCACATGGATATCAAGAACAGAACAGATGAAAAAGGATTTGTCAGCTCTTTCATTTGCCTTCTTTCTATAAATGAAACAACTACCTGATCAGTGGGTTTAGCCATTTTTTTTATCATACAAGAAAACATGACAATACAGTTTTATGATTACAACTTTGCTTAAGTATTGGCAAACTGTCCAAATTGCATACACTTTTTAATACCTATATGATTTCTGGGATTATCACTTGAGTGACTGATTCTTCATTACACAGTCTGCTTTTTTACTGTCTTACCTGATATCATAACTTTTATAAATAGAAATAGCAACCAAGCTAGCAAGATGTTATTGACAAAGAGGCTTTAAGAAATGTATATTACCTTTCCATATTCTCTCAGAAATTTTTATATATAAGAACATAAAGCCCCATTTTTCTAGACATCTGGCTTTTTCCTGACACAAGGAGAAAAATATAAACCACAGCTAGCTGTTGGTAGCCCTTATGTTTACTATTCCCCTGATCTATTCTTACCACTGCATTTCCTGCATGTACAAAGTTGGTTATGGCCAAAGCTCTGTGTTGTAAGTTGGTTTATATGAATAAAGCTAACACAGTCGTTTTGTGGATACTAGGCAAAATGGGTTTCTTCATAGCTCAGTAGCTGCCTAGTTTTATTTCCCTGAACAAATTATTTAACCTCACTGAAGTCTGTTTTTATCAAATAGGCACAAGTACAACCTGGTGGTTTTGTGTAAGTGGTGTGGTCTAAGATCCTGCCAGTTTAAGGCTGAGAAGAACAGGCTTAAATGATTTAATGAATTTGGGAGTTATTCAAATATAGACATCTCCAAATGGACATTCATAGAAATGAAATTCAGTTTCTATTGAGTTTGGGGCTCAGCTGAAGAACTGTAATAATAATGATGATGTAAATTTTATCTCTTCAACATCTTGTTTCTCCACATTATTGAAATTGCCATGATTTTAAGCAGTTGCGACACCCATCTCGATGGTGTCCGCGATACGTGGGTTTACACAGGAATACAGATATTGCTTCTCTCTCCTCTCCTCTTACAGATGGATTTTTCTACACAGGCTCTTTTTTACCTATGCTGCCGCAGAGCAATATAAAAAGTTGGTGGAAGAAAGTGGGGTGGTCACCCACAGATTTGAGAGACACCTTGAAAATGCATGTAACATTACTGACCAGGGTCAGGACAGTACTGATATCACTAATCCTTCATTTCACCTGGCTTCCTAGATGATTACCTGTCAAATATACTGTAGTCTATAAAATAATGAAATCAGGTAAAACAGGTAACAGCTCCACTCTGTACTCAGAACTTAAGCAAACTTTGAATTGAATTTCTTCTGAGTTTTGGCCATCTTTGATACTCCACCTGATTAAGATGTTGTTGCTGCTGCCGCTGCTAATAAAAATAATAATAATAATAATAATAATAATAATAATAATAATAATAATAATAATACTTTGACCAACATTACCTATAACACTTTTTCCTTGGTTTTTGTTCATTCAATCTTATCTGACTTCAGGAGCATTTCAGAGCCAAAGACATAAAAAATAATTCAGGGCTGAAGAGGAAATGTATTCCTTAGGTGAAACAACTAAGCTAACACTGAAGAATTCCTAGCTTTTTCAGACTTTCTCTGTGTAGTGATTAACAATATGCCCAATTCTGCATGTTTACCTGTCCTTTTCACTCTACCAGAAATCCTACTTCTTTACTCTTTGTCTTAATTAAATCATAGTGTCTTCATTGAGGAACTTCTGATGTGAACACCCAGTGAAAGTTTCAGCTCAATTTGTGGGTGTTGGTCTTATACAGGCAAAAAGAACTACACTCCTGGAGATCCTAGGTCAATAAGAAACTGATTTTTCAGGTCTTCACTTCTGCTGATTCATCTAGCTGTTATTGAGATTTATATTGTATTGGAGAGAGATAAGAAAGCAAATTGATCCATTTGTATACATAGCAGATACCCCTGCCAAGTGCAGTTAGCTCCTTCACTCTATCTTTTAAAGTCTTAACCTCCTACATAAGAGTTCTCACCTGGTTGAATGCACCTACCTCTATAGGTTTCAGTCAATTTTGTGTGAAATATCACAAAATACAAATAAACCGCAGCAAAATGATTCAGAAAGAGGATTAATATTTGATCATGAGATAAACCTTCCTGGTTTATAACAACACTTTGTTTCTACGACATTCTCTTTTTCCTTTTTGTAAAAAAGGAAAAACCACGAGAATTCCTGTGGCCGTGGGGCAACTCCCACTTCATTCATTTGCTGGAATTACCCTGAGATTTTTCCTATCAGGCACATAAATTGAAAATGGGAAAGTTGTGTGATTTCTTTCCTCTGCTACCAGCTTCTCATCTGCTTCCTAATTCTCATGTGATATATTTTTTTCTAAGACTAACATCCTAGATGCAGGGAAAATCAGGTTCTTTTGCCCTGCCTGAAATAAAAGAATAAGGAACAAGTCACATAAGGTCTTCCTTTGTGTTCACCACTGAAATCCAATACTGACTGGGCACATAACTGTCTTGCGTTGTGCTTTTTATTTCCGGTTTCCTCTGATATTGGACTTCTACAGTAAATCGGCATACTCACACAGAAAACTATAATGCAAATGGATGTTGGTGAATCTTTAAGAGTTTTAATTTCTGAATAAAATCAGAAGGAATGGACCTTGCTGAGATATTGGGTTTTCAGGTCTCCCTCTAGACAAGGAAATAGACAACGTAATACCTAACAATCCCACCTGCTTGTAGCCAAAAGTGTTTAAAAATAAGCATGGATAACTACATAAGTGCCTTAAATCCCCATTACCATATTAATAATAGTATTGTGAGTACAAGAAGATATTATATAGTTGTAATGTGCTCTCATTGACACCATCAAATTTGATGATCAACGCCTCTATGTTCCAGGTTTTCCTTAAGAAAAACAATCATTCCAAATGAAGACATGAGATACTTAGCAGTATTATTTCAGGTGAACCCAAGCATGTGTTTTCCATGTTTATGGTAATAGCATTTGTCTTTAACAATATGAAAGACAGAAGTTTTTAAATTTATTTAATATTTAAAGACAATTCTGAATTTAGTTTTTATTTACTGTCGCAATGGTTATTATTACATATAGATAAAGTACAGTATATAAAGATGCATTGAGAAGAATTTTCAAAATATGGATTCTTGAGAATCATTTAGCAAATTCCTAGAGAAAATGTCAAGATACAAAAACTGAAGGATGGTGGCAGCTAGAAAACTTTAGAAGTTTTGAACTGTGGTTAAAAGGAAAGCCAAGAAATCAGTCACAGCTGTTGAAAGTTACTGTGAGAAAGCACTGGATATGACAAAGGAAAAGGCACACTCAGAATGCATCAAAGAAGAAAAAAAGAGCAGGACATCTTAGGGAGAATGTGATGTTCTCCAAGTCTTATTCTGCTGCAGAGTAGAAATAAAGAAATGACAAATGCAATGCATTTAGGTCACCTTAAGCATGTGCAAGAAAATCTAACAAGCAAGAATTAAAAAAAAACCCAAAACATATCACAATTAGAGCTAAACGAATGACAAAATAAAGGTAAATATGATGATAATAAAATGCCTTTTGAGATGGCATTACCCTTAGAGATACAATTGAAAAGCTTTGGTTATTTCAATGCATTCAGAACAGCTAGTAATGATGAAGAAAATCACCTCCATGAGAAAAGAAGGAAAAAACAAATTGGAAAGAGAAGTGAGAAATTGAATTTAATCTTTCTCATTAAAAGCTTTTCACATTTAGATGTACATCTGAGCCTCTCCCAAGTCAAAATTCCTCCTATGTAGGTCTGACTACTTTTATGCCAGGTGGAGCAACATAATCCTTCAGCTGGACTTCTGCAGAGAAGTGACATCCAGTGACATTTCCCCACACAAACACACTGTTTGCAGTGAATTTGATCTGTATAGGCAACCCACCTGTTGTACTTTTTCAGGAGCAGTCCCTTTTTTTACAGCTGATGTTTCTCATCTCAGACAATGTTGATAAATATATTAATGTATTGGTCGTTTCCTTTGATACATATGTCTCCTCTTCTGTGGGCCAACTCACTTCTGCAATAACATTGTTCCTTTTAATTCCCTCTGTTCAAGTGCACCATTGTCCACATGCCTTTTCAGAACTTTCTCCATTAATTATTGAAGATTACACAGGCTGTTTAGAATGACAAACATAAATTCTGCCATGAGTTGCAAGGACGAGAGTGGTAGAGTCATTTCCCAGCCATACACATTAGTTTGCTCTATGAATTCTTAGAAGAATTTTAAGGAATTTAAGAGGGAACTGACAGAGCTAAGGTGATTAGAGGAGGTGATGATGCAGAAGTCATTTGAGAAGAATAAATATGCAACGCAAACTGTAAAGAAATGAGTTATAGCTAAAGCAGCTTTTTATACTGAATGAAGTCCTCTCAAGGGGAGTGATCTGGCAAAAATGTCAACTCTATGCAGTAAAGGAAATATGAGTTCCACCACGACTATTGACTGTGTATGCTTATCTGGTTTAGTGAAGGATTTTTCTGTGAACTAATCAAATACTGACCACTAAATTCAACTTAGTCTTCTTCCTTACAGATAACCATATGGTAGCAGAGATAAAAAGCCTTGAGAAATAATTACTAGAATTCACTTGACACTGTCTCTTCAGTGTTGTGCAACAACATACTCTGTTTGCTTTGGTGAGAACTATGCATATAAAGTGTCTCAGAAAATAGGTGTACAGGTTGGTAAATATGGATTTACTACTGTTGAAAATTTAAAGCCTGTTGAGACAGCTGGATGACTGGTGTTATTTTATCTTCCATATTTTAATTTTACTTCATTTATCTAGATCATTTATTGGGGAAAACCACTAACAGAGGCAGTCCACAACATACAAACTCACTGGGACAGGGAGTTCAGGGATTTGATTTTTAAATTAAGATTCCATGTCTTTTAATTGCAGGTAAACGTTAGTGAACTACAAAATTTCAGCCAGAAGTTTCTGCATCTAAGCTGACTATAACAGATGTAAAGTTTTGATATTTACAGGAGATACATAATCAAAATAGTAATAAAACCTATTTAATATGTATGATGGAGAACATAGTTATATGTGCATATTTTTAAACTAGTGAATGGACTTTCAAAGAAATCAATACATTTAAATCAAACCATCTTAATACATTTATATTCGTTGCCTCAAGACATTAATAAGACAAGCAGATGGGAGAATTTTTAGAAAAGACTAGATACGTATCTGAATAAGAACACAGAGCAGCCCAGCTCTGTTGTGCTCAGATGGGATTCTTGTAAGTTTCTAACTTTTAAAGTATCTATAACACAGCAACTTCACTCAATATCTAGAGGCAGTAGCGAACGCCTTGATTCAAGACCAGTTGAAATCAATGATAAAGTCAATGAAATCAAGTTAACTTCAATGGAATTTCAGTCAGCTCCAAAATTCTGGTGGGTAATTGCTACTGGGCAAACTGCTGGATTATGTCATCCTTATGCTGATTTAATAAGAATCAAATCTGACATACATGGAATGTACCTAGAGGATTGCAGTTTTGATTCAATTTTGATTAGTTAGACAAAAAAGGAGAAAAATCTCAGTTCAGGCTTCCATTGTTCTTGCATGATTGACAGCACCTAGTCACTAGAATAGTAATCTATCTCACAGTCATATTTGGTCATTTATTTACAAACAATCTTTCCATCTTACAATGTGATCTACTCATGTAAAAGCAGTATAACACAGAACAAAAAGCAATTTTCAGAAGACTATCAGTACTTCACGAAATTTGACCAAAGGTTTTATGTTTCAGCCCATGTGAAAGATTATTAGTATAACTGTTTTCAGATTGCAAGTGTTCTAGATTTACTTTTCAGATTGTGATCTGTTTATTTAAGGTAGTAAATGCCTAGGAAATTGAATGGTACAATGTATAGTGCATAATTGAGAGCAATTCCTTTTGCAGCAGTGGGAAACAAGACAAGATTTTCCGGTTTCAAATGAAGCTTCAGTGTTATCTCTTAAAGGAAAATGAAGAAAACAAAAAAGGAAAGCAAGACTAGAAACATAACACTACACTTTTATAGTTTCTTGTCCCTTAAAAACTAGCAGAAACCAGAGTAAAAGATAAATGATCAATGAATTAAAAATCTATCTTCGTACTGTTACAAACCTCTAAGAAAGTGAAAGACAGCACCTAGTGTGGGTAGAAATTCCCACACTAGGTTTGTAGATCAAGAGTGATATTTTGCTGTTGTTTCATTATGTTACCAGGGTATTACAAATTAAGTCTGACTTTCACTGGGGGTTCTGGAGAAGGAATCTAAAAGTTCACAGGAGAGTGGTTACATCTATATTATCAGTAATACGTTTTAAAGAGTGGATTGGATGACCAAAACTATTCATGCAGAATTGTTATATAGCTATGTTATATATTTGTCTTGAGGAATTTACTAAAAGTGACATATAATCTACTCCTTGGGGATAAATGCCTCTAGAATTTCTCTTTTGGAGCTTTGTGGAAGGAACAAGTCTTATGCATGTACTGAGAGAGGCATGTGGAGGCAGCAGGCCCTCTTGGATCACATGGTTTGTGACATGGAGCTATCACTTGGGTTTTTTTCCAAAAGGAACCTGCTCTGGGGACATCAAATCAGTCTGAGAACTGAAGCAAGGGCAGGCAGGAGATCTGCTTCACAGCTGCCCATTGTTTTGCAGCAAACCACTCATTTGGACAGAGTCCAGGCATCCTTCCCATTCTGTTTTCAGACATTACAGAGATTTTTCACTTCACATAAATAGTGGGATAGAATAATTTGGTGCAAATGAGTTTTGAGCATCTTTGTGGAACAACAACAAAAAGAAAAAAGTTAAAGCAACTCAGTAGGAAATGACAGGGAAGCTGTTTAGAAATAACATTATGAGGTTTCATGTTATGGAATAGAACTGAAGTTACTAGAGTAAGAAAACCCAGAAAGACCCAACTCTACAACCCCCTGCATGTCACTTCTCAAAGCAACACGTACAGTACTGCTCACAATAGCTGAAGTCTTCCCTGTGTTCCAGTCTTGATTTTTATCTCATTTTTCCTAATGGAGCAGCGTGGGGCTGAGTTGTAGTAATCTTTAGTTCCACCAGCATTATTAAGATAAGAGGGAAATCTGACATCTGAAATTTTACAAAGAGCAGTCAGTTAGCTAGTGCTTTGTGACAGCTTTTATATATGCATCTAATGAATGGTGGAGAATTATTACAGTGGGGGCATAGGAGTAAGCATGTATCCTATAGCAATAAGTAAGAGCTGTTGTAAATCAGTGGCATTTTATTGACTTCAGTTCTGCTGGCCTGATTTAAATCAAGTATGAATTTGGCCCTAGGGTCTTGCAGAAAAATTTCTGGGTGTTAATCCTTCTGTCTTGATTCACAATTTTTTACGAAATTTTGGTGAGAGTTTGGTTGAACTCAGATTTCAGGATTCTGCTGTCACATAACACAAAATATAACACTCCCATGAACTGTTCATTTAGATTTGAAAGATACATAAATGTTTTCTAGAAATTATCAACTTAAAAATCGTTGCTATTGTGTTTTTAATGCTAAGGCATTTTTCATTCTTCATGTGTTCAAAAATGTAAGTCACACTCCTCGGTTAAAGAAAAATATCAGAAGCATAGATAAAAACAAACAAATTTTTTGGTGTGTTATCTAAAACATAGAAGTTGCATATTAAATAGGAGCAAGCAAATATCAATGGATTCATAGGCAGATAGCACTGTAGGTGAAGTCAAGTAATATGAGATTTCTTAATTTTTCTTTCTTGTTGTTTTTATTAGGGTGTTTTCAACACAGACTCATCAACTTCACAGAAGTGTCAGACTCTGAACAGAAAGACATGTTAAAGCAATTACTAATTATGGGAAAAGAAAAAAAAGGTATACAAAAAAAAAAGCATTTTTTTAATAGATTGTTGTCTCACAGTTTTGAACATCCTCAGAAAAAGTAATTGCATTGCTTTTGAAACCACAAAACAAGCCATGAATATAATTTTATATTGCAGTAAAAGTGCTAAAGCAGATCTACAAGTGATCCATTTTTATGAGCTTCTATCTCATTTTCAGGAGGCTTTCCGTGTCTCTATGTAAGAGAAGGATGACAGGTTACACTCAAAAGGAGCATAAAACATAGCTCTGTTTGCCTCGTTCTGAAACGGCAAACTCAATGTTGGTGTCAAACATGGGAGCACATTAAATCTCCTACTGCACAGTTCACCAGTATGACACGGTTGCAAGGGAATGGGAGATAGTGAACACAGAAAGTGCCCTCAAACCTGGGCATTGTTAAGGTCTTCACCTCCCCTTAATTAGGTTCATCTGCAAAAGAACCAATCAGTCCTAACAGAAAAAAAAAAAAAAGAAAAAAGGAAAAAAAGAAGAAGCTGTGAGGGCAGGAGCTATATAACCACTTCAGCTGCTGGCCTTTTAGGTCTTTTGGTTTGTGGTCTGTGTCAGTGTCCTATTGCAGGAAGCTTATTTTTCCTGGGCTGAAGAAGAAAAGGTATTTTCCCTTTTTGCTTATGAAATATTTAGATGTAAAAAAGCATTTAGGGGCTGGTTTTGTTAGGTTTTTATACAGGTAGCAATTGAAAACAAAAAATTCAGGTCAAATGGGAGGGAAATTTTGTTGCGGTGTTCTTTTGGTTTGGGTAGGTTTTTCTTGGGGGGGGAGAGAAGAGAACAAAAAATGAAAATCACTGTAAATAGCTAGCAAATTTATTTTAATCCCAAAGTAAGTATTTTACTTTCTGCAGGTATCAGGAGATTGAATACAGAAGTAAATCTGTATGAATTTCATAGCAAAATTCTTATCTCCACATCAGAAAAGGAAAGACTGTTTCCAAGTGGTTGCCTTGACTTTTTCTTGTTTCCTTGGTGCTTTGCTCTGTTAAAATTGCTTGACTGGCTGTTGTAAGCTCACAAATTGATTCAGGCAAATGCATCTGAGGTTGTTTTTTTTTTCTGTGAACAAACTAGTCTTCTGAAATATTTTCATGTTTCTTCTTCAAAGCACTTATAAAAATACTGAATTTGATCTTTGACTGGGTAAGTGGCTCTGAGGAGGGTCTGAGTGCCCTCTGTTTCCATTAAAGCCATGAAATACTGTTTTGATTACTTGTAGCATTTCCCAGGATTAGTTTGCCATCTCATGCTAAAACCCCTGTATGTATTCCAACCTGCTCTCAGAACAGGGGGAGCTGCATGGTTTTGAGATATCTGTCCTACTCAAGAATGCTCTGCTCACATGCATGTGAGCAAACCATGAGTTTTGTGCACTGCAGTATCTATAATCGGTGCTTTTTTTTGTAGGAGGTAGCTTTGTAGTTTGGGTTAGGGTGGAGTAGCTCAAGGAAAATGGCAAAAATATTTGTTTTATTTCTTTAAGATGCTGTGAGACAAATTTTTAAACAGAACTTACCTAGGAACTTAGTTTTATATAGGTAAATCTAGTCCTGCTTGTATGCCCACAACAAAATCACATTTCTGAATAGAAACCCCCCAGGCTTCAAAAGGTGTATTATTAGTACTCTTCAGCAAAACATTTCAACAAACATCAATAGCCAAGGCAGAGAAAAGCAATGGCCACAAAATGGCTTCTTGGAGGAGGCTGCATCCATGAGTCATAGTCCTAGCCTTGTAAGAGCTGCTACTTGCCATCCCTATCCAAATCCTTCCTGGTAAAATGTGTATCATTTGAGACATGGCCCTGCAAATCTTGCTACAAAGAGAAAACTCCTATCTAATTTATTTTTCTTTGACTGTGTTAGACAACCACAATTGCAATTCCCTGCAGCCCTGAGCACCAGCGCAGTCATTGCCGTGTCACTCAGCTGACGTTTTCAAATGGGGCCCTTTCTGCACCTCTCCCTTAACACTGGTTACAGCTGTATTGGTTTGGTACTAAGGTTAGAGCCAGCAAAATCAGGTTTATTTTTCTGCTTGATTCTTTCAGAAAAGTGCCTATCAAGCCTGCAGTAACTCACTTTAAAGCAGTGGTTGGCATACCCTGATCAGAAAACCTGCCTCTACTGCTTGTTACTACTTTAAGTTAGTAAAGGCTTGTTACTATGCATTTACTTCAAGACATCATAGGTATGCAAACTGCAGAGGAGGTCAGGGCACTGTAGATGAGTGTCAAAGTTGCCTGTGAGTATGAGAAGTAAAGGCAGTGATGCCTATGATGGAGGCAGCAGTTAGTTGTCAAGCTTCAGTCTCTGGCACATTACACAAACTGCACTTTGTGTCATATCCATTGTGTGCACCTGCCAGTTCTGTAAAGCACAGACTTTGCCAAGGGAGAATTTCAGATGGTTTCTTGCTGTTGGTTAGGATTTGGTTTCTTTAAAAAAGCAAGTTGGATTATTTTTCTTTGTAAGGCTATAAAAATAAGAAATAGATAACAGAGGATGGAAAATAACGAAGTCAGAAATAAAACATATGTTAATTGGTATGTTTGCTTCAATTATGTCGTGATACTTTAGTATAAGATCATCCTCAAGGTTCAAAAGAAAGCTGCTCTTTATGTGTAGGATAACATTATCCTTGGCTATTACCGTTTACCTCGCTGTTAAATAAAAAAATATTGAAGAAATGAGCAGAAGTCCATGATGTTTCACAGAGTGGAAAGATTACTCCTGAATTATGTGACTTAGGCATGGATATACATGACCAATGTTTCAACTAATTGAGGGGGAAAAAAACTATCCTAGTCTAAAATGCAAATGAGAAGCAGTAGGATATACAGTAAAGGAATATTTCAGCCATGCTGGGTAAACCAGCATTGGTGACAAAGGTGAAAGCAGAATAGGATTCTGCAAAAATAACTGGTAAAACAAAAAGCTTACACTTAGCAGAAGTATTTGGAAAAAAAATACCATGTGATGATGGTCTTCTCTGTTTCTTGCAACTTTGAATGAAATACATTTAGTTACTGCACTGTCCGGGTGAAGGTGATAGGTTCTGCATATGATCTCAGCTCTGTAGACTGGGAGGTCATTTCCAGTAAAAAATGTTGGTCCTCTAGGGAAAGGGAGGGGACCCTACCCATGTTTCATTCAATAGGATGAAAGTCCTGAAAAGGAAGAGGTCTTTTAATTATTCGAAGTAAGTCAGTTTTTGTTATTACTAGAGTACAACATGGAACTCTGTCAACAGTGGTATGGTTCCCTCTAGTTGTCTGACAGCCAACATTTTGTCAGCTTAAATACTGGTTCTTCTAAGGTGGGAGGGCCTGGATCCAGCTGAAAGAAAGCTTCTGAGAGAGACAAACCTGCTGACTGCCTCTTTCTCTCGCAAAGTAAGAATGCTGAATTTTGGGAGGTGACAGGATACATCTTATCCATGGCAAGGGTGTTCTTCATCCACAGCAGTCTCTGCTCAGAAGCAGCAGTAGCTGTTGTTGCCATGCTCTCTGAAAAACATGTTCCTGCTCTGAGGGCAGAGCTCCACTGACACCCTGCAGCCCCGTGGGATGGAGGTGTGGAGTAATGCTATGGGTCATAGTAGGCTGGGAAAAAATTCATGACAGCTTTGCACAAAATAGAAGGATGCCCTGAATTGCAATGGAGTGGAAAGTATGTAATTTCAAGTGAGCTCATATGATACCGAGATGCACTTTATTCCAGAATGTGGAGGTCAGTGTGAGACACAAGATCAATGTCCCTTAGCTGGCTAGATTAAATAGCTTAAAGACAGGGTCTAATATTAAAGTGATATATGGAGGAAAAAAAAATGGAAGAAGCCATCCTTCCCTTGGCATACAGAAAACAGTCTTAAATCACAGTCATGTTCAGAGCACACTCTAAGCCAAGGATTGTACTAGTTCTGTTGACAGAAGATGCCTCCCTATAGAAAGCTCATACAGCATGTTGCCAGTGATTTTTGACTTGTATCACCACCTTAGCTCTTCTTGATGGACCAGGCCTGCTTTTTGTAAGGGCTACGATCTTATGTTACTATGGAAACTTTTTTTTTTCTCTGAAATGGGACCCTTGCCAGATGTGTGGCACTTTATATTTAGAGGTGTAAAGGACTTCACAGCTCCTTTAGGACTCTGCCCTAGAAAGGCATGTGACTGCCACAGTTTCAGTAATTTACATGAGCATGAGATCACCCCATCTAAGTTTAGGCAAATTTGATTCCGAAGCTGAGCTGAGATGTACTGGTATATTGTTTTGAAGATCATTTAGATGGGTTTACCAATTTGGACCATAATTTATTGTGTAAGCCTTCCACTTCTTAAATCCATCCGTTAGTCTCTGTTTTCTGGGAGATGGTCTTAAGTTCTGAGAGGTGAAGAGTTATAAAAAGTTACATTTATCACTTAACGCTTCTGGCAGTTCACAAAATTCTCAAACATCTGAAAAAATCTCAGTTTCAGGTCAAAGCAGCCCTAAGAGACCCGAGACAGTAATTTTTTTAATAGAAACACTGAGAAATTTAGTATTCCCTCTGTTTTACATTAAAAAAATACAAACACGTAAAGTTTTTAAAATATTTTTTACTTTAGGTCTGTATATCAGTATGAGGAAGTAAATAATTCCTGAGAAATGTGTCTGAAAGAGAACAGAGTATGTCTACTAGCAAGCCACAGTTTAACTGAATGTTTAACAGGCTGCCTCCAGCCAAAGTGTGCCAATTCTGTACATGGGATGAAATAAAGCAAAAAACCAAAATGCCCATGACTTACAACATTTACATATGGAGGAATTTCCTTTTCTTTTGAGTGTTGTTGTTTTGTTATTTTACTCCTTGTTTTCTTTGAATATCAGCTAAAGTAAGAAACTCAAAGCAAACTAAAACACCGCACCTAAACTGTATTTAGTGATTAGTATTAAGAAAGATAATTGCAGAAATAAAGAGACATTTATGCTAATGTTTGAACCTTTGTACAACATGCCTCAAGAGACTAAATTTTGTGCTTAAATAGATATCATAAGGGAGTAATTATTTAAAAGTATTTTGAAATTAAGCTGAAGGTATTTAATGGATTTGGTTGGTTTAAAGTTAATGCTATTTCAAAAAGATTATTTTCTTAGTTTTAAATGCAATTTAAGCTGCTGAGTAAGCTAGGACATCTAAATACATCCTTTTACATTGCAGCTCTTTATCTTTAACCTCCCTCACTTATTTTTCAAAAGATTAAAACAGCAGTTCAATCTTCTATATTTTTTCTTTTGCATCAGCTGAAAGGCAAAGTAAAACTCCATTGCTCTTCTCTACAGGCATTGTATCCTTTGCAGAGCCCGATGACATGAGCAGAGTTGCAAGGAATAATTACACATGACAGCTTGTGGGAGTTTTTCTTGAGCGGGTCCAGAACAGGTTCTGGAAAGGTGGTGATAGTTTTTGCTGCAGGGTGCTGGGTTGTTTCCAGATTTATTGGGTTAAGTGCATGTCTGGGATGGGTGCTAGTCTCTGTGTTATCTTCTGTGTCCAACTGCACTCCTTCTAAGCACTCCTGGAGCCAAACAGGAGGCTGACATGGCCTTTACCTGCTCCACAAGTTGTACCTTGCTGCAGGTACTCCTGCCAAGGTCATGCATCTTCCTGCAGTTCAGCATGAGGGGCCTTCAGCCTCTGGCTGTTGCTCATATAGCAGGCCATCCACCTCCCATCTGGCTCACTGTGGCATATAAACACCTTCTGTTATTCTATACTTGTTATTCTCTGAGTTTTTCTCCCAGATGTGAACATCCCAAATGCAAGATTCGATCCTTAATATCTTCATTTTTTTTACCTCTTTGTGTTATTAAAATACCAGTACATTCTCGGGACTTGTGTGAAATATATAAAAGTGCTTTTGGTAATTTAATTTATATTTTCATTGTCTAGTGACTTGGCTGTAGTGAGAATGGAAGCAGAGAAGATTGATAGCGCAGAGAATGTCTTCAGCTTCCAGAGAAGAAGCTCCTCCATGTAGTCAGTGGGAGGGTTACATTTAAAAATCATGAAGACAGCCCTGAAAAGACTAGATTAGTTCTGATGTGTTATTCCAGCCTTTACCCATTAAACGAACAGCAGATGGTTCATCATGTTATATTCTATTGACCTACAGGAAGTGATAGAAAAGGTGTTTTTGTCACTCCTACTTGCTACAAAAAATGTAAAAGTTGCTTTTAGCTGGTAACTAGTGACCTTAATTTGGGTATCTGTCTTGTTTAATGAGGAGAGGGGAAAAAAATCAATGAAAGTAGTGGTTTTAAATATGTTATCTGAATCCCCTGGGCTTATTAGGTAGGATAGTCTTGTAGACAGCAAGATCCATATGGAAATCCTTGAGGTAATTTCATGCAGTGTTGTCCCATACTTGTAATTCTTTGCCTGTGCAGATGATTTTCTATCTGACCAGACTAAGTATGATGGGCAAGTCACCCATTAAGAGGATTAAATGCTTCTGGCTAGAACAAAGCAGAGACCAAGACTTCATGTGTGGCATGGAGTTGAGCTAGTATGATAAAATAAATGAAAAAAAAAAAAAATCTAATTTTCATTTCTGACATGCTTAGATAACAGAAGAATTCAGTTTTTCTATTTTAAATGAGAAACATAAATAGTTTACAATGGACCATTCAGGGATAAATCAAGTTTAGAATATTAACTAGATGCCTAAATGCCTAAAAGCAGTCTTTAACTTTTCTGTGAGTTGTTCTCCTAAAAGAAATATGGTCTGGAGTTTGTCAGTCTCTTGAATGTTTTATAGCCTTAGAAAGTTATATTAAGAATGTGAACTTGGACAGAATTGTAACCTTGGGGCACAGTACCTCTATTTTTTTTAAGCTTGCACAGAGGAGTGGTTCTGTCTGAGCCAAATTGGGATAAACGGAGACTAGGAAATATGGCTGCAATGTAATTTTAGACAAAACCTATCAATTGCGCAATTGGCTTAGTTCAGTAAAATCTACAGATCAGTCACGAAGCTGAGAGGAATTTATGGACATAAAGTACTAATTTCAATCACCAGGGCACGGGTGGTATTTACATGTGGGGGACTTAGGCAGCAGGGGTGAAAAGAAAAGCAGAGTCTAACAACTGGTAACAATCCTGTTTGATATCCAGCTTTGATCTGTTTGGCTACCCTGAATCTTCAGTGAAAAGTTGGATATGCTTAATTTAAATAGCTTCTGAATGATAAAGGCATATAGGGCTGACTCTACTCTGCAAATTTCTTGACTGGTTATATCCCCCAGGAAAATACTAAAAAATAAAGAACTCTGAGGTATGTAATTTTCCTGTGGTGAGTTTTGAGAGCCTAACTTTTATCCACTTTTTTATTCCTCCATGTGTACCTTGCACGGGTCACCACTGTGTGATTCATACTTTAAGAGTTTATGTGAGAGGAGATTGCTGATGAGGACTTGTGTTTTCTGACTGTATTAAACAAGCACGGTGCTACCATTACACACACACGTAAAAAAGCACACTTCCACAACCCAGAAAAGACAATTAAATTCAAAAGGCTTCTTGAGTAATAGTTGATACTTAGGGAAAGGTGCTCTAGAAGCAGGCAAACTAAGTTCAAGGACAAGGCAGCTATGGGTTTCTCAGAGGCCTCATGCTTCACATTTATGCTGTGAAGAAGCTCAGTGGCTGTTTGATGGAATAACTCAGCAACATTCAGTTGGCACTCAGCATATTTTTCAACTGGGAAATTTCCTGTCAGCTGTATAACAGCTTTCACTGACTGAGCAGACAAGGCAAGCACAGCCAAAGACAAGAGAAAGAAGCAAAAAATAATTGACTTAGAGTAATTCCCGTGTCTTGTGGAAGCCTGCTGCAATAAAGAGTGGAACAACTCTTCTTAAACGTTATTTTTACTTACATGTATTTTGAGTTGCTGAAGAAATGAGGACTAGCAGCAATAAATCAGGGACTGAATGAAACATGCATTTAAGCCAATTTCCCACACATTCCAGCAACTTACTATACCAGTTTAGTGTTGGCATCTACCTCTATTTTCATCCAACAGTGATTTGTTTTCTAAATGTGAAATAATCCATGTTTTTTTGCAAACTGAATTAAGTCGCCCAACTTGATTTTTCTCTAGCAAATCAAGTTGCCCTAGCACAAAAGCTGTTTATTATACATCCTCAAAGCTTGGTGCAGATTTGGATTAAGACCAGAATGAACCCCTCCTCTACTGTTGGAGTACTTCTGTGGTATCCTTTGACATCTCTCTTGATGGGTTAAGACATGGGGTCAAGGGTTTGTATTCCAAGTGTTGGTAATAGAAAAGGGAAAATATTATATCCTTATTAGCTGGTCTTGACCTTCCTCACCCCTCCTTGGGCCTCTGTTCATGACAGGCTCTGACAACATTATGCTATTATTCAGCATGGTGGATTTATCTCTGAATCTCTGAAGCCTAAGCTGTCTCTTAAAAGAGCCACATCCAGGGAGAATTGTCTAAGCACAGAAACATGCTTTCATTCTAACAGGATCAGAGATTATGGTGCTTTCATCTATTCCAGCATGTGCTAAATCTGCTGATGGTGGGGAATTCCAGGTCTGTTTTCCCTCTAACCATTCTCCATAACAAAAGCAAAACAAAATAATTGATGTGCTGCTCTTAGACTTAGTCTTGTCCTCCCTGGAGACTTAACACTAAACTCTGAAAAGAATCTGAAAATGGGGGTTTACTTCCGTTGTTATTTTTACTGTTCATTCCTGTTCATCTCTCCTAAACCATGGCACAAATAGAGCCCTATGTTTCAGAGATGATATAAAGCAATGATAAACTTTATATTTTGTCCAAATGACTATGCAAACTGGTAAAAAAATTGGTGATTGGAGAACAGATCAGCTCCCTGGAGAAGGCGACAAGATTACCTTGGGGAAATCCAGCCTGCTTGGACCATCTCTTCTCACTACACTGCAGCCACATACATCTCTGTGTCCTCAAAATAGATACACTTGCATCTAATCCCTGTGTCCCATCTTCCTTGACTGGAGGAATGGAGGCAATTGCCCAGTGTGTTAGGGTCTGAGCAGTAATGTGCTGTGGGCTGTGAGCTACTTGGAGACTAGTTGGAGTCAATATAAGAATTAAGAGGTTCTAGCTTAGGAAGTGTCTGTAAATGCACTAGCTTTGAAACATGCTCAGACTTGAAATGCAATAGTGGTGAGAGAAATAATTAATTCACTGAATGTCAGAAAGGGGGAGCAAAGCATGAAAAGTAGCAGTGGTAGCTATAGGAGCTACTTTATCTTATATTCTTAGAGAAAAGCCCTACAGAGCTGTTGGTATGTTAAGTTCAAGACAGTAATTTATTTTTTTTTAATATTTTTTTCTTTTAAACTCTGAGCTGAACTGCAAAGCTATGAGAAATCTCCATTCATGAGCAGTGGCTTGGGGCCTGACAGCTCAGGGCCTGCCTGGCTGTACTTCTTTTTCCCCTTCTCAGCAGGCAAGTATCAGAAACCATATATTCACTGAATGACAGCTTGGGACAAATCATGGCTATTTACAATGTGATCTTTACTTCGAACAACTTGTGCATGCCATGAAACATACTTGCATTTCCCAAATATTTTTCCTAAATTGTAAGTGTGTAGTCATATTGTGTGCATATTTTGTATTTGAGAACTAATTATGCACATGAATTGTTTGGCAAATGTTATCTGAATAATGAACAGTTGAGAAACCAAGTATTCACTGACAATACCCACAAATGGAACAAAGGTAGAATTCATAAGCTTTGTTATTCATTGTTCAACCAGCTGTAATAAACTTTTTCCTTCTCTTGAGAAAAAAATCAAGGAATATGTTCTTTTTTCTGTCCTTATATATCATCTTATTATTTTATTTTTATTTTTTTTAATTCTTCCCCTTTACCCTCACCCCTCCAATGAGTAGAATAGTCCTTCAAAATTCCCAGGCTACAACTCATTAGCCTGGGAGCACCTCACAGCCAGAGCTCTACAAGGGAAAGCATTGAGGGGGATTGGCATTGCTATTGGAGCAGAACAGACAGAAAAGGTTTTTTACTGTTATTTTAAACAGCTGGGTCTTCTCTTTGATAAAGTTAATAGACCTATGTAGGATTGACTGCAGTGAAAAGATGGCTTCATCACCCTTTTGCTACTGCTAGAAAATGTTGCTTTTTTTTTTTTTTTAATTCATGGGTTTAAATCATTCTTGCCAGAGCAGTGAGGACTGGGGAAATGGAAAATAGGGCACCCTGAAGGGTGTCAAAAATAGGATTTACTTCTCAGTGCTGCAGGCTCAACAGCAATGAGCTGTGACTCCAGCCAGCCATTGGCAGAGGCCTTGGAGCCCATGCATGACAGAGGTAAGAGTTCAGATAAGTTAGTATCATCTGCTCTCTTGTACCTGCTCTGCTGGTAGCTCTGTCCACAATAGCAAAAGTCAAACCTCAAAATAAGCTGCTTTCATAAACTTGGCTGTATGGCTAGTTAGCTTTCTCCCTCTGGCCTTCAGGGATGCTCTTTTTCTTAAGCTGATGTCTGTGGGGTGATCAGCATTGCTCGTGGCGCAGTTGCTTCCCTGCTCATGCAGCCAAGGACAGTGGCACTGGCTCTGCCAAGTGACAAGGCCTCGTGGCTCCAATCCTTGCCTTGTACCTGCCTTGGGGCTGCCAGAGTTAGGGTTAGGCATTTCACACCTCTGACTGCAAGGCAACAGGCCTGTGGGACTAATATTCGGTTATTTGCCAGGTTGCACTTGAAGGGGTGTGCGCAGCAGTTTTGCATATGAATTTACAGACTGGCAGAGATGTGCTCGTCACATGCCCTTCCTTTGGAAGACAAGACAGTCCAGCCACCCTCACCTCAGCAGCTGGAAATAACAGACCCACCCTGAGCTTGCTCCAGAAGCAATGACTCTTCCCTGCTCACCTTCACCTTCAGAAGCTTGAGATATTTGAATTAAACAATCCTTGTTTAATTTTTGAGTGCTTTTTTTTTTCCTTTTTTTCTTCTGTGGTTTTTCTCAACATATTTGGAATAATCTCTATTTTGAGGTGCTCCAATATTGAATGTTTTTCTCCCAGCAAACAATGAGAAGGCATAGACACAAATTCATTTTCCGTTTTGACATTGCGTGCAGGAAGTGATACCTATTCTTCCTCATTGGTGTTTCTCTGCTTTCCTTTTTTCTTTCTCCGTTGCTACTCTGCAGCTTTTCTAACCGTTCTCCAGTTCTGTCAGAAAAATGAGATTCAAACAAAGAAATTTTTTTTGCTTTTGGGAAATTACCATTTTCCCTTTGTCTTTTTCAAAAGTGATATTGCGAAAGGTAAAAAAGAGGGAGAAAAATATGGTAAAAATGGGGGAGAAAAAGACAGTAAAAAATCGATGATTATTACATTCAGTTAAAATTTTAAGGATTAGGTCTGCAAACTCCATGTAATTTATTTTTTTCCTTTTTTTAGGGGGGATGGAGGGAAAAGTATATTAAAACCCCACCCTACTAGAAAAATTGCCATTTGCTGCTATGAAAGACATAACTTGGAGAATTCAGTCTTCCCCAGCACTAGCATTTAGACAGCAAGTTTCAATAATTCTGCAGATAACAGATCATCCGGCAGAATTTGGCGTGTTGCTATAACTGCTTCTTGAAATTATTACTCTATTCATATTCAATAGATGGCAGGAATGTAGTTTAAGATCAAAGATTACTAAGAATCAGAAACAACCAGAACATTGGGATTCTCTTTTTCCAGAGCAGATTTTTTTAGGTAGCACAGAAAGTAATTTCTTTTGGCTTGCTGGATCAGAGAGACATTTTATTGTCTGCCGAGTCATTCAGTAGCTGAAGGTCTAAGCCAAATGTATCTGCAGCTCTCCTTCATGGTCTAAGTATTTTAGCTGTTCCAAGAACTCTATGAATATCTATGACAAGGAAGGGTTATGTTCATGGTGAAACTGGTGATGTTTGGCTTTGCATGAAATTGTATGGTTGCTAAGGAATGGTTAACTTCTCCAAAAGCAAGTCAGTACTGTGGGATAAAGTGAACACCCTAGTTGTTTTCAACCTGCTTCAACCCCACATACAGGTTCAGACATCTGGCTCAGTCTACTTCACACTATAAACCTAGCTAGGTGACATAATAGAGTATCTTCCATTCTTATTGCAGGACTTGGGAAACTAATGACAACTTATTGAAGCTTATTTACATTTGGATGTAAATATTATATTGAATGTGCTTTTACTGCCATTTCTCCAATAAAAAAGTAATATATATATATATAACCTAAATATAAGCATGTCCATGAAAAATGAGTTAAAAAAAAAAAGGCACTACAAAACTATTTAGTAAGTTAGCAGTCTTACTGAATGTGAAATACCATGGAAAAATGATAAATGCATATAGAAAGAGAAATAAAGTACATTTATTTTAAAACAATCTGTAAAGGAGGATACAGTTGTACTCCGGACTTTCAATCTGTCAGAACGTAATCTGATAAGCCCTCTTGATTCTTAAAGTCTTTCAAGGCAATTCTTTTCAGCTTTTAAAACAATAAAACCCTAAGAATGAAACATGGGTTACCCCTCTAAGGAGCATCTGCCACTTCGTGCTTTCTCAAAAGCATTGTCAGTAGAACTTTTTGGCCGCTGTGTTAGGAAAAAGAAAAGTGCATTTGTGGCTAAGAAGGTCTTCAGAACAAAGCAAGGCAATAACATACTTCAGCCAATAGCTCAATTTATATTTCTGAGTAATATTTCTGAAAGTCATTTAAACTTTCATATACATCCTAGTGAGGCTAGCTTGTGCCCATCTTTCCCAGAGACCTAGTCATGGACTTATTAACTTTCATAGTGCAGCACTATTTGTAGCAATCTCACTATTACCAGTATCAACCTCTTCCACTTGGGGTTTTGTTACCATATCTTTCAAATTACATGATAGGATTATGCAAGAAGTTCATGGAAGCCTTCCATGAAAATGCATTTGACCAATTTTTAGGGAAAGGGGAATAGAGCATTGGACTATGGGAGCAGCTATGTTTGCTGCTTAAGCTCAGCAAATGAAAAAGGAACATTTATCTAAATGCAAAACTTTAGAAGCAAACCTACAAAGGCTGTCTATGTTAAAGCTGCATCCTTTGCTGTTCTTATACAGGCTTATTGGTGCTGCAGACTGATGCACTATTCATTCACCTTCACGCTAGTTGAGGCCATGTGTGATTGCAGAGAAACAGGTCTTCCTTGATTCCAAAGGGAACTACTGAACAAGCACAACTAATGAAGCTACATTCTTCTGGACTTGTGTCACTTGGGTTAATTCATTTTTTAAACTTGGTTATAGATGGAGTTTTTTTTGCTGACTCCACATATAACAAAAAAAGATTCCCCTGCCTTTTTCCCCTAAGCATTTCCCCTTTTCCCCATACTGAATATTTGGCAGCTGCAGAAAGTAACTGCATTGAAGATAATCAGGGTTTTGTAAGCTACCACCTTTCTCTAACTCCCTATTTCTGTAAGACTCTCCAGAAATTCCTGACCCTTGACAGACAGGAAGTTTGGACATGTTCAGTCATCAGAGTCAATCTAAGACAAAAGTATGGATGCAACATCATTGTGTGGTTCCTACACCATCAAAACACTTCACTTTTTTCCTACTGTTTGACCATGCATATTATAATAAAGACCTCAAAGATTTTTATTCTAGATTATAACAGTAGATTAAAATATTTTTTAACAAGTTTGTTATTAAAGTCTCTATTTTTACCACTGGTACAATTATTCAGAGGATGCAGCAGAGATTTTAAAGCAGAACAATTGTTAAAAGGGAGTTCCAGCCCACAGTTACTGACTCATTCATTTGGGGAAGATTCTTTTGTTTCACCCCAGTTATTTACCTTCTTAGTTTTATGTTTGAGCTCTTGCATGTTTTAGTTAGTGGTACAATAAAAGATGAGTATATGTGCTTTTCACGCAATCTCATTTGGATAGTCGAGCAAATAATTAAAGTTGATTTTTTTTTTTTTTCCTTTCTCTGTCCTCTTTAAAGTATTTTTCAAAATCTTTTAACGGCTGCTACTGGCAACATCATCTCAGGAAACCTGGATAACTGTATTGCTCCAAACAAGAACAGAAATGCATTTTAACCAAGATATTTTCCCCCAGATTCTTAATTCAATCAGTCCTTGCTTAATTTTCTTTTTCATTTTCTGCTTGTCTCAACTTTCTTTTTAACATTCTAATGAGAGCTATGAATGCGGTATGCATAAGAAGGTCTTTGTCATTGTATTTTGACAACAAAATTCTCCAGATACTTAATCATGTTTTTGGGCTTTTTGTTTGTTTGTTTAAATATTTTTGCTGTTTTCCACTATTTTTCATTATTTGCTATTACACTAAGCTATCTTCTTACCATGGTAGTATTTATCCACATAATATTTCCATTATTTCCAGCAGCACTACTCATGATTAATTCATTTCTGCAAGGCAGCAGATCTTTTAACCACAATAAACTCAAGTGCTGTATGTTGGCAAAACATTAGGTGCTGTGGCCCCTACAAAAGCTGATGAGCAGAGCAAGTCTATTTGTGCAGAGTGCTGAAAACATTAGCATCCTGGAGACTGTTTTTCCTCCTTTTGAGATAGAGGAGGACTTGGAAATTTTTCTTTCTCTGGGTAGAAAAGAATCAACCATGCTTCCCATAACTTCAGCAAGTACATGCAAAACAGGGAATGTTCATCAGGCCTTCTTCCATAAAACTTTTCTTTTTTTTCCTCTTTTTCTCCCTCCATCCACCTGCAGACCAATGTGGCTGAGATCATGCCATGTCAGAGGCAAATGTTTTAGACTCTGTTGACTACATCTGGCAGGACAGAGCTATCATTTCCTTATCCTTAGAAGAAGCTGCTCTCTTCATCTGCCCCGGGAATGCCACGCTGGGTGTCTTCCACTTTCTGGCCCTGTGGCTATTGTATCCCTGTGGCAATCATGGAAAGAGGCATTTCCATATATTAACAGTTTACTGTCTGTCCGTTATATATTCTTTGGATTGTATATCTTCAGTTTGTGTATGCCCACATAGAAATAGGCTTCTCTTTGTTAATAACAGAGAAACAAACTGGCCCAAGACATAATTTTCAAAAGGTGCTTTACCAGGTCAGGTTGGAACACACAAGAACTCATTCACACTATTTCTATCATGAACAGATAACTGCTGCAGTAGAAACTCAAGCACGTCAAAGTTATGTCCCTTTATAACTCCTACTCTGCAGGGAAGTAATGCTTTTCAGCTGCTTTGACATTTAAGAACTGGATATTCACATTACTTATACCTGGTGTTTGTTGTTGGCTTTGTCCCTACATAGTCTGATCTTTCAGAAAGATTGCTGATGTTAAAGCTAACCAAATTCAAACCTGCTGTTTTGTTCAGTCCCTGATCTCCCCCCAGTACTTTCCACAGCTGTTGTACTCATCCTCCTCAGCCTGGCTTCTGTGATGCCAAGCTCTTGCATGAATTACAAGGGCACTATTGCAACAGCAAGGCAGAGTCAGACCAAGAGTGTTGAATGTTTGCTGTCATGTTGGATGTTGTCCCTTCTTTTTCTGGGAAGCTACTTATCGTGTCTTGCCTTCAAGGACAGCATTTAATTTTGATTTGTGTGGAGCAGCAGGGTACTGGAGATCAAAGTGATCTGCTGCTGAATTTGTGTGTCCTTTACTTTCTATTAAAGGTGTTAGTTCACATCTTTATGAAGGATGTATTATGTGATCACAGAAATAGAATAGATTTACCTCTTTTAAAATGCCTTTTATCAATTTCCTCTTGCTATAAAGTATGAATTATTGACAAACCCTAGGCCTTCTGTCACACCTAGCTCTGGTTTAATAGCGCTCTGCAACTTGCCTTTGTTGCTATGGTGCTTTCACAGCTACAGTGCATTACATAGTGTAATAAGTAACAAACGCTCAAGGCAGCCTGAAAAGTTGGCACGCTGGCAATTAATAACTTCAAATTCTTGACTTAAGCAAAGTTTTTGAGGGCATAAGGCAACCAAAGTGTTGACAGGAATGGCAAATGTTCTCATGAGATAATTCTCAAGTTACCTACCATTTGAAATTGTGTCAAGGGACAAGGGATTTTCCTGGAAGTAGTCAGATACTAAATATGTATAGCAGAGAGATTTCTCAGATATAGGTTATCATCTTTTATTGATGGCTTTATTTAAAAATAAATAAACCTACATCTTACGCCAGTTTCCTTCTGGTTCATAAGTATAAAAATACAGAAAATATAATGATGTTTTAAACGTGTAAGATCTCAGACACTTTTGTGCAGCAGCTTGGAAAGTTTGGAATTTTTCAGAGAGGAAAAAAACTGCAAAACAATAAACTTTATTGCCTCTTTTCTCACAAAAAAAAAAAAAAAAGTCTATTCTGCATCTTTGCTGTGCACAAAACTGCCAGGATTATTAAAGAAAAAAAAAGAAAATGCAGATTTCTGTCATGGGAATTGAGCCTTCAGTGACTCCCTGTGTAGAATAATGAGGTGGTGATACCACTTGAAGAAGCTAATGGACAAGTATCCATTTAAAAGCATTTTCAGTCTCGGGTGTATTAACATGTACGTTCATTGTAATGCACATAAACGTAGTAAAGTACCTTTATTCACTGAATATTAGTGTTGATAAAGTAAACACTGTTAATGTGCAATATAGGGAAATAATATAAATATATAAAGTAGCATTGACAGGAGCTGCTAGAAGTGAGATAAAGGGGTATAGGTGTAACTCAATTCTTGCTGTGTTAAAACAGTTGTCAGGTCTTTTCAGAAGAGCCCATGCTGAAGCAAAATATGTTTAAATTGGCCACTTTTTTTTTTTTTTAACCTCAAAATGTGGAATATAAAAGTGAGAAATAAGCATGGGTTTAATGAAAAGATACTGTTCTCACAAATTAATGAAGCTGAAGCACGGGCTGCCCAGCTCCCTTGATGTTTGCTTGGGCAAGCTCTGCAATGAACCACCCACCTGTTCTCAGCACGGACAGAAACACTGATGACAAAATGGACATAGCTGGCTGAGTCTGTTATGAACATTTGAGAAAATGTGGAGTGTCCAGGGAAGTTGTGGTGGATGTTGAATTTTCTGGCAGTGATAAGTCCCCTGCAAGGCATAACCCGCTTAGATATAAAACCCTTGTTTTGGAGAGTTTACTGGGCTTTTTTTTTACATATGGTGAGTCCTGTCACTGCTGGTTTTTGAGGTTTAAATGCCCAGCCCTTTTCTGGCTGCCTGGTGCTGGTGCTGAGCTGATTCCCAGTTCTGCCAGCCCTAGCTCTGCTGTTAGAGTACTGCAGCAACTGGCACCTCTCTTTGGTGAGGAAGCCAGGCAGGTGGTGGGCACCACAACCTGCCAGAGGTTAAAATACTCCTGTTTCACTCTGTCCTGGCCATGAGCTGTCCTGCCACCAGCGTGTGAATGAAGCAGATGTTTGTGTCTCCCTTTTTGCCCTCATGTCAGCTCATAATGCTTACCTAGCAAGCAGGAATAACCTTAAAAATAACCCTTGGGAAGAAGTCTAACGCTGACTTTGTTCTGTCTTTAACCTCAGGCAGACTGTTGTCAGCAAGAGACTTTTTAATGATGATTCTCCCCCCCCGCCCCAGCTTTTTACTACCAGATAGCACTGTACTGAGACTTGGAGACATAGACTGTATTCCCAGCTCTGATGTTTTTGCTGCCTTTCCTTATCACTTTCCAACTGTTCCACCACGTACCTGGCATGTCATACACCACCTCTCTTGGGCAGCAATGCTCTTTACAGTGTGCTTTTAAACCACCTACTGAGTCCCCAGAGACTGTGGGCTCTGGTTACATGCAGAAGATAAATAGCAAATCTAAAGGGAAATTGCTAATAAGACTAATATCAATACTTATTTTTCAAAGCATCGTGCTAAAAAGTTTTAGTAAGAGGCAAGAGGGGAAGATAGCCAAAAGTGCAGGCTTTAGTTTAGTAAGAGCTAAAGTGATGTGTGTGCATGCATTGCGCTGCCAAGCAGAACTTTGTGGAAACTTCTGGTACTTCAAAATGTGTTTTCAATACAAATTGGACAAAGGCTACATTTTGAGAACCTTACATTAAAATGCTCCCCTAATGTATTTGGAACTGCTTCCATTTTAGTTATGTCAGATTATTTTTCCAGAATGTAAAAGGGATTTCCTTACAGGGAAAGGAAGCAGATGCCTTTCTGGAAGAGGGTCAAAACATGATGATGCAAGCATCACATAATATCCATTGTTAAGTAACCTGTATAAATAGCAATTACTGCTAAGTTATTTGAATTGTGAAATCATTGAATAACTTAGGTTAGAAGGAACCACTGGGTAGGTTTACGTAGTCCAACCTAGCACTCAAAGCAGGTCTAGCTTCAAAGAGGAACCAGCTCACCGAGGGTCTTGTCCAGCCTAACACTAAATGCTTCCAGTGATGGAGACTTCGTGGACTCTTTGGACAACCATTGCAGTGCTTAACATTTTCATGGTGGTTTTTTTTTTGCATTTTTCTCTTTGCTTTATACCCAGCTCTGATTTATCTTTCTGTGATTTATGAACACATCTTCATCTTTTCACTGCCCACCTCTTTCTCAGTGGTTGAAGACTGCAGCAGGTTGTCTGTCCTTTTCTCTCTGGTCTCAAGGCTGAGTGAGCCCAGGTCCCTCAATCCCTCCTATAATTGTGAGCTCCAGCCTCCTCCATGGTGGGTATCAGTACCTCTCCCCTCATGAGGGACAGTGTTTGGGACACTGCACATATGATGTGGTCTTACTGGTGCCTAGTGGAGGGAAATGGGAACTCCCAACCTGCTGACTACCCTCTTGATAAAGCTGCCCAGCACAAAGGTGCAGAGCTTGCATCTTGCTTTGCTGAGCTTGTTGAGGCTCCCCTTGGTCCATCCTTACATTCTGACACATTTCCTGAACAGTACCCTGCCCTAAGATAGATTCTCTGGGTACTGCAAAAGGATACCACTGCAAATTTGCTGAGACTGCATTTTCCCAGTTATTTTGGTCCCTTGTGAAAATGTATCAGCCACAGTATTGATTCTTAAGGATGCCATTCATAACTGGTTACTGATTTGAACCACTGGTCACTCGAACACAGCAGGCCAGTTTACATTTTCACCCATGCCTAAAGAGAATTAATCATTATAGCAATTATAATGCAAAAATTATATTTTAATCACAGAATAGTTAGGGTTGGAAAGGACCTTAAGATCATCTAGTTCCAACCCCCCTGCCATGGGCAGGGACACCTCACACTAAAGCATCTCATCTGGCTTCGTCCAACCTGCCACTGAACACCGCCGTGGATGGAGCACTCACAACCTCCCTGGGCAACCCGTTCCAGTGTCTCACCACCCTAACAGGAAAGAATTTCTTCCTTATATCCAATCTAAACTTCCCCTGTTTAAGTTTGAACCCTTGTCGTATCACTACAGTCCCTAATGAAGAGTCCCTCCTCAGCATCCCTATAGGCCCCCTTCAGATACTGGAAGGCTGCTATGAGGTCTCCACGCAGCCTTCTCTTCTCCAGGCTGAACAGCCCCAACTTTTTCAGCCTGTCTTCATACGGGAGGTGCTCCAGTCCCCTGATCATCCTCATGGCCCTCCTCTGGGCTCGTTCCAACAGTTCTATGTCCTTTTTATGTTGAGGACACCAGAACTGCACACAATACTCCAAGTAAGGTCTCACAAGAGCAGAGTAGAGGGGCAGGATCACCTCCTTCGCCCTGCTGGTCACGCTCCTCTTGATGCAGCCCAGGATACGGTTGGCTTTCTGGGCTGCAAGCACACACTGAAGCCGGCTCATGTTCATTTTCTCATCAACCAACACCCCCAAGTCCTTCTCCACAGGGCTGCTCTGAATCTCTTCTCTGCCCAACCTGTAGCTGTGCCTGGGATTGCTCTGACCCAGGTGTAGGACCTTGCACATGGCATGGTTAAACTTCATGAGGTTGGCATCAGCCCACCTCACAAGCGTGTCAAGGTCCCTCTGGATGGCATTCCTTCCCTCCAGCATATCAACCGAACCACACAGCTTGGTGTCATCGGGAAACTTGCTGAGGGCGCACTCAATCCCACTGTCCGTGTCACCGACAAAGGTGTTGAACAAGACTGGTCCCAACATCGATCCCTGATGGACACCACTCGTTACTGGTCTCCAGCTGGACATTGAGCCATTGACCACAACCCTTTGCATGCAGCCACCCAGCCAGTTGTTTATCCACCAAGGGGTCCACCTATTAAATTTATGTCTCTTCAATTTAGAGGCAAGGATGTTGTGTGGGACAGCGTTGAATGCAAACATTTTTAATATAATAAAATTTTTTTTTTTTAATTTTAATATAATTAAAATCAGAAATTAAGGCAAGCTATCAACATGGGAACACTGTTTTCCAGAATTGAAATTATGCTTCATCATACTTAAAAACTGTATAAGTTGTTTTGATATATTCATCTTTTCTCTCTCTGCTTTTCATTTAAAATGAAGAGATTGCTAGAATCAACTTCTAAATTATTGCATTTTTAAATAAAATTAAGTATGCAGTGTCTCAGCCTGTTCTGAAAGTAATATTTAAGACACAAAAATAATCATTTGAAATTTTAAAGGAAAGTTTGAGGATTCTTTTTATTTTTTTTTATTTATTTTTTTTTAAGCAAAAAGCCTGTGTTTGGAATTATAAACACCAAGAAATAATAATACACTGTTGCTCAGTTTCCTGCTTTTATTGGCTTGCTTGAGTGTTATCGCTGCTATAGAGTATCAGTTCTGCTGAGAATGTGTTTGACAGCCACCAGACAGGTTCCCTCTGCAGAACCAGCACAGCATCTGAGCTGCTGCTGCTTGAAATTCAGCACAGTATTTCTCCAAAGCCAGTCCAAAGGTTGTAATGGCCAAGATTTATCTTAGTAATTTGATCTTGGACCATTGGAAATGTTTTTTAGCCTTCAGACATGCTGCTGGTTCAAGCTTTCCAATGGGATGTGAGCCATAGACTTTCTCAGTTGTCGTAGCTGAGTTATTTTGCTACTCAGCTACGCAGAAGCAGCAGGCCTTTAGGCTAATTAATAAATCATCAACGCATTTGTGGTGTGAAAAATGAAATATTTATGCTTGCCAGAGTAATGTTTCTGTCTTGCAGCCCCATGCTCTGTTGATGCCTGATGGAGGATGAAGTAAATACCAGCTGGTGTAGAATGAGCAGAATATAATTACTTTCTACAAAGTTAAGTGAATATTAAAAATAGAAGTCAGATGCTGGCAAAAGGGGGAAAAAAATGTATGTATACATGCCTGAAAGGCAGAGCATAGCCAGTACATGAAGGGAACACTTGCCTAACTAGTGCCGTGGGGACAGAGAACCTGCAGGATCCATATTGTGTACAAATGTGTCACACAGAGGTCTTTTTACAGAGCACTTAGTGACCAGCTGGCACAGCTAAAAGGCCTGAAGGGAAGCCAAGGATGCTCTAATGTTCTGGTCAGTCATCATTAGGGGACCAGTGAAGGACTTAAAGCATCAGATGTTGTTTCTTTTCAAAAAATGTGTCCACTATTAAAAGAAAGAAAATATTACTTCTAGGTTTTAAGGCAAGCAGGAGCTAGTTTTGTTCTTTGTGTTCTGACACAATAGTAGATTTAACGGAACTGTGCTGGGTATGATTTTTTGCAATCACTGCCCCAAGTCCTCCAGCGAGTGAATATGTGAGCACCAGACCAATCAAACCCCTTGAAGAAAAATATTCTCATGTAGCAGAAAGAGAATTTAACCCCTTATTTAAAGTGGAGGCTCTTTACAATAATCAGCTAAAAGTGGTCTACACAAAGGGCTGATTCTATATGCTGGCAATTACAATCAGAGTGATTGAAAGGGCAAGCCATGAAAAAAGCTATCCAGACAGGTGGAGGGGTGGCATTGTGCAGGTCAGACATCAGTCTTCTCATTTCCCGGTTCTAGCTTCAGATGTTTCTTTTCCTGGACTATTTAGCCTGACTCTTTCCCTTTGTTTTGTGTGGTTCTGATTAAAGTCAGGCGTCCAAAACCCAGAAAGAACATTCAGTTCCTGTGAATTTAATTTGCTTTCACAGCCATGAGAGTCTACATTGTTCAGGTGTTCAGCTGAGTCTGTGTCTGAACCAATCCTCAATGCCAAACCCTTCAGACTAGTAATACCACCTAATAAATATGTTCAAGTTCAGTTATTTATAGTAGAGTCAATATGGAAGGACAAACTCCTAACATGGATTATTCATCTGTTTTGCAGTGAAGCATTTATTTTAAAACAACAAAAGAACATACTGTTCCTTTCTAGTCTTGAAATTTCTGAAGTCAGGCAAAGACCTGAGGTTTCCACACAAGATAGAGGCCACCTCAGCACACTGTTCCTCTCGTGGGGAGCATTTGGCATCAAGAGGAAGAAAATAGGTTTGCAGTTTGTGGGTGTTTCTGTTGTTGTTTTGGGGTTTGATTTTTTTTCTGTTAAAGGTTTGATGTATAATATGCTTATACCATTACTGTCACTGTTTAATAACGCATTTGTCCTTGATGTATCATCAGGGATATTTTATGATCAACTCTGTACTACAGCACAAAGCTGTCTCAAGGCATGTGCTCTCTTCCCTCAAACACCTTGATGGAGAAGGGGAGGAGGCTAGAGGTTTTGACCCTTTTCTCTCTATCACTGTGACTGTGAGAGCATCACAGCGGTCACGGAGAGAAGGAAAGTGACACAAGAGAATGAAAGTCCCATTCCTATGTGGCAGCACCAAACATGGTGTAGCCAGGCTTTCACAATCCTCTTGCCATCAAACTGCCTGCTAGTTATGATCTGAATGACCCAGTAGTATAGGTATAGACAAGATGAATTTGCACTTGTCTGCCAGAATAAAATTAACTACATTAAAGGAATCTGAGAAATGGACATAAATATTTCAGGAAGACAAAATTTAAGATCTTCAAATGCTTCTTTAAAATGGTGCTGCACCATTTCAGAATATCTAACTTAAATAGAAGAATTACAGAAGTAGCAAATGATCTCTCTTCTTTATTTGCAACAGGGATTAGAACTAAATGTCATATTTTAGGTCCATGCTTGATGTTTGCTTCTAGAAGAACAGACAATTTAAATGTCAGTTATTATAGCTTGTCAATAAATTTCAGAATCTAAGCAAATCTGACAAATATGACTGACAGCTACAAATTAATTTAACTTTGTTAAATAACCAGCCAGCACTGCACTGCCATTGCTGACACGCATCAGAGTATAACACTAGTAATTCAGAGGGTGAGCTGTTGTGTTGTCATGAAATACAAATTATGCAGATTCTGCTTATCTCCTAGGAAGAGAGAAATCTTTGAGGCTGTGATGCCCTTTAGGAGAAGCAATCAGTAATCCCCAAAGCTCTATGGTTTTATACTTAAAAGAGCAGTGGTATGTTTTAAAACAAAACAGGGTATCATCAGTGCATGAAATCATAACCATTAGTGTAGATGGTAAAATTAGTATTTGCTGCTTAGAAAGAAAAGAAATATTGTGGAAATGAAAGCCCTCATAAAGTTAAAAATCAAAAGCAAGCACAAGCTACTGCTAGGTAATCAGAACTTTTAAATATGAAGCCATTTATTGAAGCACTTAAATAAAGTCACAATAGACTAAATACAAGTGTGTTTGAAACTCTAGGGTATAGCCACACTGGGATGTTGTACCTGAAAATAATAATAATATTAATGCTAATCTTTGAGATTAGAATTATCAAATGCTTTTGTTGTAGAGTGTACGATAAACAGTTTTCTTGATAGCGGTATTATAAAAATTAAAAAAAGAGAGAATTAAGGTATTGCTCTATGTATTCAGAGCAGGTGGCCTTATAGGAATGATCTATATATTCCCAAATTACTTCATAGTGTTATAGAATAGTTTGGGTTGGAAGGGACTTTAAGATTATCCAGTTCTATCCACCACTGCCATGGGCAGAGACACCTTCCACTAAACCAGGTTGCTAAAAGCCCCATACAACCTGGACTTGAACACTTCCAGGAATAGGGCAGCAACAACTTCTCTGGGCAACTTGTTCCAGTGCCTCACCACCCTCACAGGAAAGAACTTCTTCCTGATGTCTAATCTAAATCTACCCTGTGTCATCTTATATCCATTACCCTTTATATAATCACTACATGCCCTTGTAAAAAGTCCCTCTCCAGATTTCTTGTAGGCCCCCTTTAGGTACTGGAAGCTGCTCCAAGTTCTCACTGGAGCCTTCTCTCCAGGTTGAACAAGCACAGCTATCTCAGACCATCTTCATAGGAGAGGTGCTTTCAGTCCTCTGATCGTATCTGTGGCTGTCCTCTGGACTCACTCCAACTCATCTACATCATTTGTATGTTGGGATTGCCCTGACCCAGCTTCAAGACCCTGCACTTGCCCTTGTTGAACTTCTTGACGTTCACTTGGGCCTACCTCTCAAGCCTATCAAGGTCCCTCTGGATGGCATCCCTTCCCTCCAGTGTTGACTGCACCACACAGCTTGGTGTCATCAGCAAACTTGCTGAGGGTGCAATCCCACTGTCTATATTGCCAACAAAGATGTTAAGCAGTGCCAGACCCAGTGCCAACCCCTGACTCATCACTCATCTCCACTTAGATAACGAGCCGTTTACCACAACTCTTTGAGTGTGACAATCCAGCCAACTCCCTATTCACCAACTGGTCCATCCATCAAATCCATGCTTCTGCATTTCAGAGACAAGGACGTCATGTGGGACAACGTCAAGTGCTTTGCACAGTTCCAGGTAGATTACATCAGTTGGTTCTTTTCTTATCCAGAAATACTGTTACCCCACTGTAGAAGGCTACCAAACCTATTCAGCATGATTTGCCTTTAGCGAAGCCATGCTGGCTGTCACTACCTTTTTGTTTCTCATGTGCCTTAGCATAGTTTCCAGGAGGATCTGTCCCGTGCTCTTGCCAGTCACAGAGGTGACACTGACTGGCCTGTAGTACCCTGTGTGTTCCTTTCAACCTTTTTAAAAATGGTGACTGTTTCCCCTTTTCCAGTCTGTGGGAATTTCGCTGGATTGCTGTGACTTCCCAAATATGATGGATAGCATGGTTTTGTTGGACATTTTGTTCTTAAACTTCAACTATTTAATAAAGTGTTATGAAGAAGGCAAAAAAATCCTAGCTGTACTTATCATGAGGCTACTCTTCTGCCTGCAGAGGGCTTCAGGCTGATGTACCTTCTCCCACAGAAAGCATAAAGTCACTAATCTACACAAAATACAAAAGGACTCAATTATCTCAGCTGGCTTTTAGTTTCAAGGTGTAATGATGATGGTGCAAATTTCAGAGCTACCAATTATTTCATGCAGATGCCTAGCAATGTTTCTGTCATTTCAAGCATTGTAAGAGGCCAGTAAGCAAAAGTTAACTTTGGGGCTATAAAGGATCAAATAATATTCCAATTAAAGATTTCGTACTGCAGTAGAAAGCCTGAGAGAGTAAAGCAGGGGAGGCATGACTTGTGGATCTCAGAGGAGAAATAAAGATATTTTAGGAGAAACAGAGGAACTGGATCATTTTAATAGTCAATTTTATTTAAAACCATTCAAGCACAGAATAACTGATGTATTCTGTAACTCATTTGGACTTTTAGAGGTGTTCTGAGAGCAGGTTTGAAAACAGTTGATCAGTATTCTGAGGGGAGAACATAGCAAAGTGGTTACAGTTTCTCTGTACACTTTAGCAGCCACCTCATCACATATTTTAAATTAACCCTTTCATTATTTGCCATTCATTCAACTTGGCATCCTTCAGTCAGATTGCCATATGATTGTAATACCGATTGGAAATAAGAGATGGTCTTTGTTTTGATGAAGACTGCCATGTGACAGCCTAGGCAGTGATATCCACACAGAGAGGAAGATTCTTTGAAAGTCAAGAATTGTTTTGAAAGTTTCTGATGGCCATTTTTTCCTGGCTGTCATCTTTATAAATTGAAGTTATTACATTATTTCAGTCTTTTCAAAGCCTATAAGCATCTCTGTGACATCATTAGTTTTGATCACATGAGCCTTATCTCATCATGCGCTAAATGAATGTGTTATGATAAATAATGCAATATTTGCTGTTAACCTCTTGGGTTGCTAGATTCAATGTTTCATCTCTCTCATCCAAGGGCTTAGAGTCACTGTGTTTGATAACCACTGTAGTTAGCTCATCAAGTTCTCATGCCATAAATATGTCACAGTTTGAGGTTTGGGTTTGTTGGTTTTTTTCTGTTTTGTTTTGGGTTTTTCTTTCTTTGTTTTGTATTTTTATTCCTAAGAAAACACTCATCCGGAGGAAGAAAGGATAAAAAAAAAAAAAAAAAAAAAAGGAAAGGAAGTGTGGTATAAATAGAACATGTAATGAAACTGGCCTGAGCCTGAAACTCATCAATCTGGAACTCATAGGTGCTGTAAAGCCAACAGGTAATAGATAAAAGGTCATCCTATTTCATGGACACAGCATTAGATAAAATAGCTGTTACAGTTAATAATTCTCACTATAAATCTTACTAACATAAAGAGCTCTGTTATACAACTCTAGTTATTTTTATATCAATGACCTTAATTATTAATATGAACCCTTCATTGTAACAGATTATGCTCTGTTAACTGTATGCCCATAATATGGAATAGAAGTCCCCAAAATGACCACTAGGGAAAGGAGTTGGTATAATTACAGTATTTAATTTGTGTCAGGTACTTTAAATCTACTATATACCAGATCTGTTGTAGTTATGCTTACTGTCAAATCACAATATTGGCAGGGAGCCATATAAAACGCTATCATTTTGGACTCAGAGCCTGGTTTCAGCTTCACCTTACCCTGAAAAGAGCTTTCAGACCAGAAGAAACATAGAATCATAGAACGGTTTGAGTTGGAAAGGACCTTAAGATCATATAGTTCCAACCCCGTTTACCATGGGCAAGGACACTTTCCAGTAGTCTAAGTTGCTTATGTACCTGTCCAACCTGGCCTTGAACACTTCCAGGGATGGAGCATTCACAGCTTTCTTGGGCAACCCATTCCAGTGCCTCACCACCATCACAGTAAAGAACTGCTTCCTTATATCCAACCTAAGCCTCCCCTGACTTTGAAGACAATACCTCTTGTCCTATCACTACAGTCCCTAATGAAAAGCCCCTCTCTGGCACCCTTGTAGGCCCCCTTCAGATACTGGAAGGCTGCTAGGAGGTCTCCACACAGCCATCTCCAGACTGAACAATCCCAATTTTCTCAGCCTGTCTCTTTCTGTATGAATACGGGAGGTGCTCCAGTCCCCTGATCATCCTCGTGGCTCTCCTCTAGACTTGTTCCAGCAGTTCCATGTCCTTTTTATGTTGAGGACACCAGAACTGCACACAATACTCCAAGTGAGGTCTCACAAGAGCAGAGGGGCGGGATCACCTCCTTCGACCTGCTGGTCACGCTCCTTTTGATGCAGCCCAGGATACAGTTGGCTTTCTGGGCTGCAAGCGCACACTGAAGCTGGGTCATGTTCATTTTCTCATCAACCAACATCCACAAGTCCTTCTCTGCAGGGCTGCTCTGGACCTTCTCTGCCCAACCTGTAGCTGTGCCTGCGATCTGTGATCTTTTTCTGTGCTTTTGAATGATATGAGCTGGCTTAATGAGAGCTGCCACCTCCCCATATATATCTGGCTTCCATCTTAGGTATGTTCACACAAGCTAAATCTATTAGTTAAGCATAATATTAGGCTTGAGCAGCTCTCTGGTCAACACTTCATATGGACAATGTTTAGTCTGGCTATGCTACCTGAGTTTTCAGGTCTAACATGATCCATGACAGACTATCAGAAGGTGGGTAGCAAAGAACTAAGGTGGTCAGTAGTTAGTTTGAATGTAAGTGCCAATGTGTCATCCTGGGTTGTTTGTCAGCATTATGTGCAAATACAGAACAGTACTCTATTGTTTAAATATTGTCTAAACAGACAAAACTTATTTGCATACGCTTTCTACTCATCAGTTTTTCATATGATGCTCTGAAGTGCCTCCAGAGTTGTACTGAAATCCTTAATCAATTATAAAGTAATATGAAACAAAAAAGGGGGAAGATCCTTGAAAAGATGCAATTGTAAAACAGTAGATACCTTTTCACTCATTTGCCATTTATTTGCTTCCTTCAAAGCAAGATTTTTACAAAGAAACTTTTTGGTGAAATTCAGTTATTTACTGAAACCTCAAAGCAATGAGGAGCCGCTACAAATAAACTCTAGTGAGAATTTCCTACTTAACATGTAAGAAGCAGAAATCAATATAGCTGGCTTAGATAGTAAAGCCTTAGAATAACTCTTTATCAAATGGGAAAGAAAAGCCTTTCTGACTGCACTTCTGTATTTAGGCCGTTGTGTTACTGGATTTTTGGTTCCACTAACAAAAAATTTTACATAATCCTACATACGGTATTGGAGATGGGAAAAAAAGAAGTGGCAGATAAAAGTAAAGCATCATCTCAGAAGTTTATGGAAGTGGACAGAGAACAGGCTTTAAAGGCTAATTCCTTGTTACAGAAACTCATTATTTATAATTATTGATTCTTTGTTGCTGTATTTACTGATGTTAATGCTTTGCTCCCTCATGTACTCCCAGTTCACTGGCAACTGAAGAAATATATCCAGGTAGACACACCTTGATTAGGTTTTGCTAGCATCTAAAACAGAACTGCAGCTGAGTTCATTTAAAATTGTCAGTATAGTCAAACCAGTCAGGGTTTTCTTGTGCCCTGAATTTTTTTCTGTTAGGTCTATGCATATTATGCTCAAGCCCGAGACATAATATACCTGGTCAGTTAAAACAATAACCATACCAAGAAACATAATAATGTCTTAGTCTATGCCTGTGTACGGTGGAAATACTGAAATAGGTATGGCTAAATTTATCCATTGATAAAATACCAGTTTGCAACAGTGTAAATGATACACGCTGGCTACAATGGGCATAATCTCAAATACACCATGAGAGTAATAAAATAGTTTGAAAAGTGACAGAAATCTGAATGACAGAAGAAACACACCTTAGAGAGATCCCCAACTTATTTCCTATCAAGAAAACTAGACCAGAATGAAGATCCAGCAGATTCCCCCACCCCCATCTCATGTATGGCATCATGACATACACAGACCTTTTATTGTCAAAAACATTTTGACTTAAAGCTATTTTGCAAAATGTAATATTTTAAAGGTCCTAATAACATTTGTACAAAAATAAATGTAGAATTAGGTATTTTGTGATGAGCAGCTAGGACATCCCCTAAGTTTACAACTTTTACAGCCACACTTGAAAATCACTCTGGTTTAAATCAAACACTACAGGTTTTTTTGATACAAACTAACTTTGTCAATGTTGAGACTTAAATCTATATCAGTAATAGAAAGTCATTATTATAATATAGCAAAGGAGTGATGGGGAAGCTTTATGCAAGAATTTTACATTAGCTGTTAATTACCAGTTTTGTCAATTTAGACATTAAATCCTTTTACAGTTAGTGTCTTAGAGAAGTGACATGTGAAATACTCCAAAAAATATACAAAACATTTGCAATCAGCTAGCTGTACTGGAAAAGTACGCAACTGTCCTGGGTTCAACAGTAGCAGTCATTTTTGGATCTGAGGGCAGAAGGAGAAAAAATGACTGCTACTGCTGAACCCAGGACAGCAACAGAATACACATTTTTAAAGAGATTGCATAGAAAGCTAAAGTTTTTAAAAAGACCATATGTTCTCCTTGGTTTATCTGATGCCTGCAGATCAACTTAAGCTTTGCAAAGAGGAGAGAAAACAGTGGTCACTCTGGAGCCACTGAACATGCTAGGGCTTAGGCAACCTCCTGCAATGTGGATGATCTTGCCCACAAAACACATAGAAGGAGGAGTCTACTGCGATGTGGGCTGTGCTTACAGCCACCTGCAGAGGCAGGGTGGAAACAGAGAAATGTTTCTAAAAGTTTTGGACTAGGCATATGTTGGAAAGTCCCCCAAATGTGCAGGAGTTTAACAAACAGTGGAAGATATAGCTGTTGACTGCAGTAAGGAGTCTCCCTGTGGTGGTCAGAAGATTTGTTTCAGTCTATTTAGTTCATCTCAGCCACCAACCCTATTTAGAGCGGCACTATTCTAATTCGTCATATGATCTTACCATCTCAGTCCTAGTCTTCAACTAAGCTTGAATTTCTTTAGCATGAACTGCTGAAAATTATGAATTATTTCACAGAAACCAATCATTAAAAGAGAACACTTAAAAACCAATTTATTTTACAGGTTAAAGTGTGATTGGTTGTTTTAATTTGATTGGTAGCCTTTAGAAAGGAAACATGTGAAGGGTCAACTTGTTCTGAAAAGGTAACCTATCATAAGTCTCAGTCTAAATAAGATAAATATGACCACGAATAGTTAAAGTATTCAAAGACATCTTTTTCAGTTCACTGAGAGCATTTGGGATACCTAGAACCATACTAAAGGAACACTCATTGAAGCAAATAGTTTAAGAGATCTACCATATTAGTATGGGTAGTGAACCCTACTTTATATTAAGAACTAATTTTAATACAATCATCCCTATATGATGAGAATTTTTAAAATAGATTAGCAAGGTTTGATTATCTCTACTTCAGAAAACTTGTAATGTTGCATGTTAAATTTGCAAGTTTAACTCTATTAGTTTTTTACAACTCTTCTGATTTAACTTCCCATAGCTTCTTCTCTGCTGAAGTCACTTAGTAAAGCATAACAATTCACATAATCCAGCTTTAACTACACATCAGGAAATCTAGTATGTTCTAGTAAGAACATTTTTTAAGTTATTTTTTTATTTGCTTTTTTTGGTCTGCCTCTCTCTTTAAGTAACTTTTAAGTCTATTGGTCATTTCACATAATATGTGCCTCATTTGTGTAGGAACTGAAGCAACAACCATTTCTTATTATTTTCAGAAACTAAATCAGAAACTTCAAGCCAGCCCCCTGGCAGGAAGTGGAAAAATAAACACATAAAGTGGGTACGTTCTGGTTGCACAATTAAAGCAATTTGAATCAGACCTTTTCACCAATTAACTTAGGTCCTGAAGCCTCAAAAACTAACCCCAAATCTGCTTTTTTGTCATGAGCACAGTAGCAAATGGGAAGAAATTTGCTGGTCCTGGAACAAATGACTGATGTGACATCCAGAGCAGGCCCTGTATGTTGTATGAAAGGAAACTGGTGATCTGAGAGAAGGAAGATCTATCTTTGAGTACTAAAACACAAGGTCATACCAAAATGAAGTCACAGCTAGCAAGGCAGTAACCTATAAATTACTTGAAATCTTCCTAAGCCCCTGCTTTTTGTTTCCAGGCTAAGAAGAGGAGGATAATCCTTACAGGAGACTTATGTTACATTTGTGATTAGTTTTAGTGAGCTCATTTTGGGGGCCTACTAATGTAAATTACCAACACTTAGCTCCTGATACCCATGGTGTTTCTCAGGCTTCCTCTATGTAGACAGAAAGTTCTCAGTTCTTTCACAAGGCAGCACAGAAATAAAGCAAGCTTTCCATAATAAAGCAAGCTTTCCTGTATTTCATTGGTTTCCTAGTACACCTTGACAGAATACTTGTGCCCCTTTTTCTCCCTAGTCATCAAAACCAATGATGATGACCTCTTCTAAAGCTTTCCTTGCTGCCTCTGATCTTGTGTACTCTTCAAGTTTTATTGGTGTAAACTGAAATTGCTTTCAAGAGCTCCTAATTAGTTTGTCCTGTCTTAGCATATGACTTGTAGTATTTTTGTAGGTTTTGCTTGGTTGTTTGCTTAATCCTCCCATAACTGTCTCGTTAATCTAGGACACTTTAGATCAAATGTTGCAAAAATGACACCATGACATTCTATGCTTCTCTGTTTGAGCAAAAAAACCCATCTGTCTGGAGTCTCCGGGGGAGCATAACTTCACCACTTCAAAGAAAACGTCTTTTAGTGATTTAACCTCTTGATTTTACTTATGATCTATAGATAGATGTGTATCCTCTCCAGTTCATGGTACATGAAGCACAGTACTTTGAGGAGAAAAATCTATGATTATACGCACACACCCCCAATTTTAAACATACTTTGATTTTCTACCATTTTTACTTGACTTTTAGAGTATGCAAGCAGAATAAAAATTTAAATTTTATTAGATAACATTAATATTGACCACAAAGCAACTGCTTTCAGAACACCATTCTCGTGGGGTTTATTGCCACGTAATTATTTGCAAAATTATTTGATTTTGTTATGACCTTTTCTATTGTTTTAGGTTTACCCAAATTTACGTAATTGGGTTTTTTTTCCTTTGTCTAAAAATGTATTGAGCGAACTTCTTAAGTCCCTGCCCATGGCAGGGGGGTTAGAACTAGATGATCTTGAGGTCCTTTCCAACCCTAACTATTCTATGATTCTATGATTCTATGACCTACCTGTATGATGCTTTTATTTACTTATGGCCACTTCAGTTTTGAGCCACTGGACAGAAGTTACATTCCAAATATATGTCTCAAAGGACTTAACCTGTTCAGAAGTTTTGATTTACTCCACAACAAGCTCCCCATTTAGCTTCCTCTGCACAAAGGCGATAATTGCTGTTGGTTTCTAAGCCTCATGCACATGATGCTTGGAACCCCCACCTTCTTAAAATCCAGCAATCTTAGTGACACACTTGAAGTGTTCTGTAGCCAGCTCATTATTACAGAAAATTCATTAGTCCAGCCATACATTTGGAAAAAATAGGAAAGTTATCTAAGAAGATTAATCCTTGGCACACAATCTTGAAAGCAGCCAAGTCTGGGAGAAAAGATTATGACTGCAGTTTGTCTTGATTCGAGTTTCTCTGAAGGGCAGAACTGACCTCGTTCACTTTGTTCATACAGTCAATGGAGAACATATGGGGGCTCTACAACACAGTGGGTATTGCCCCTACTAAGAAGAGTCTATCAATCAGTTTCTGTGTTAATGAAATTTTAATTCAGTGTGCTTTAAAAAAGAAATAATATTTTAAAACATCCCCTCCTAACCCATCTCAGAACACAGTAAATGAGAAAATAGATTTTAAATATATTTCTCTGTTCTTGCACTATAAAAAAATAGGTCTTTTAGGGAACAGTTTCCAAAATATGTTCCAAAGAATTGGATATCTTTTCCCAGTTTTGTGGTCAGTCCTTAGCTGTTGCAGCATTCCCTGTGGAAGTTGCAAGCCCTGCAGGAAATCTCAGAAATGATATTTTGGGAGGTTCTTTTTCTTCATGCTGGGGAAGCCAAAGCTAGGATGTGGTTAATTTTGTAGGTGCTTTGGAAAAAATCTTTTAACTATGTGCAAAGACCTTGTTGAGTAAGGTTAAGGGCATTTGCCATTACCCTTTAGGGAGAAGTTGTTAGAGCTGAAGTTACAGTCCCTTGCCTGGTTTCTCTCTATATCAGGTTTAATGTTAAGGTAGTATTCACAAGAGAAGCTGAAAAATTGCAAAGTTTAATTTCTCCATTTACCGCAGAAAGTTACTCATAGTTTTTTAATAGCCAGTATTCTTCCTAAGGTCACATCCTCCAGCTAAACTAGGCTTAAACATTTACTCATTTGTATTTAAGGCTGATAGCAAACAATATTTTAACAAGTATTTCTAGTTCAGAATCTGCATTAGAGTTTAAGCTAGGGCTGTGGCTGTTTTCTGAATGATTTGAGCTGACCTACATTAAGAAATGTCCTGCAGGATGAGTGTCCTTGCTCAAAGGATCCCAGAAAACGTATCCAATTGCTCAGCTTATTTGAAAGATGCAACAGCTGGCTGTAAGTTAGTTATATGTGGACTGAAGAATTTGGTGAGCTGTGTTTAAAACCAAGGCCACCAGGCTGTATTTATTGATCCCCCTTCAAAGACACATGGATTCTACTTACTCTTGTGGCTGATGGGGACTGCTTGAGTAGCATTTGTCACAGTGGTGGTCAATCAATACTTAATTGGGCTTTTGAGATCCCATGAAAAACAGGATTGAAAACACAACTATCCACTGACAAACAGAAGCTCCAGTCAGTAGCAGGTATTGTTCTATTGTATTTGCCATCCTTGAAGGATGTACAGTATGTTACAGCATTATTTTAGTAAAAGGCCAAATAAAATACATTTCAAAAACTTCTAAGTAATTTACCAGCTTGCAATTATTCAAGAAATTAGATTTTAGTCCAAAAAGTCTTTCATAACTTTTTCTTTCTCTGGGAATGTGATAGAATGTAAAATACCCAATTGCCAATAGGGTGGCAGGATAAAAGATTTCTGATAGGAAAAGAACAGAAATAATCCTAAAAGTGGCTTTGTTAAGCATCTGAGGACTTACCTGCTTCTCAGAGTGCAGTTTTTACGAGCTGTCAATAGCACCAGGGAAATAGGCAGTCTTCCTTCACTTTCCCCTTAACTTGCAGGCTGTCCAGGAACAGAAAATCAGATTGCACTGGATGGAACAGGGAGCACAAGGGCTTTGGAAGGAGTCATATTACCAGGAGGTACACTCAGTTGCCAAATTTCTCCAACAGCCTCCACTAGGCATTAAAATAGCCATAACTTGATAGACATCCGAGAAGAACATGGAGTCCCAGAGAGGCTGCCTTTGAATTCAGGCAGCATTACATGAAGATCTTAGAATCACAGAATAGTTAGGTTTGGAAAGGATCTTAAGATCTTCTAGTTCCAACCCCCCCTGCCATGGGCAGGGACACCTCACACTAAACCATGTCACCCAAGACTCCGTCCAACCTGGTCTTGAGCACTGCCAGGGCCAACCCATTCCAGTGCCTCACCAGCCTCACAGTAAAGAGCATCTTCCTTACACCTAACCTAAATTTCCCTCCCCTCCAGCATATGGACTGAACCACACAGCTTGGTGTCATCAGCAGACTTACTGAGGGAGCACTCAATCCCACTGCCCCTGTCACTGACAAAGATGTTGAACAAGACTGGTCCCAACACCGACCCCTGATGGAAACCACTCGTCATTGGTCTCCAACTGGACATTGTGCCACTGACCACAACTTTTTGCTTGCAGCCATCCAACCAATTCTTCATCCACTGAGTGGTCCATCCATCAAATTGATATCTCTCCAGTTTAGAGACAAGGATGTCACACAATCACTGTCAAATGCTTTGCCCAAGTCCAGATAGATGCTGTCAACTGCTTTGCTCCTGTCCATCAGTTCTGTAGCTCCATCCTAGAAGGCCACCAAATTGGTCAGGCAGGATTTCCCCTTAATGAAGCCATGCTCGCTGTCACCAACTGCCTCATTTTTCATGTGCCTTAGCATGCTTTCCAGGAGAGCCTGCTCCAAGATTTTGCCAGGCACAGAGGTGAGACTGGTCTGTAATTCCCCGGGTCATCCATTTTCCCCTTCTTGAAAATGGGGGTTATATTTCGCTTTTTCCAGTCGTCAGGAACTTCACCTGACTGCCACGATTTTTCAAATATGATGGACAGCAGGTTAGCAGCTTCTTTCCCAGCTCCTTCAGGATCCGCAGATGGATTTCATCAGGTCCCATGGACTTGTGCACACCAAGGTTCTTAAGATGATCTAGAACCAGACCCTCTCCTGCAGTGGGCCTAAGGTCTTCATTCTCACAGTCCCTACGTCTGCCTTCCAAGACTTGGGTGATGTGGTCAGAGCATTTGCCAATGGAGACTGAGGCAAAGAAGTCATTAAGAACCTCAGATTCTCCAAATCCAGGGTAGCCGGTTCTCCTTCTAGCTTCCAGAGAGGGCCCACTTTATCCTTTGTCTTTTGTTTGCTACATACCTATAGAAGCCCTTGTTATTTTTCAAATCCCTTGCCAGAATCAATTCTGCCTGAGCCTTAACTTTCCTGGCCTGGTCTCTAGCTTCCTGGACAATATCCCTGTATTGTTCCCAGGCCACCTGTCCTCGCTTCTTCCACCTTTTATAAGCTTCTTTCTTCCCTCTAATTTTTCTCAACAGCTCCTTATCAACCCATGGAGGCCTCCTGGCCCTCTTGCCTCATTTCCTTCTTGTCAGGATGCAATGATCCTGAGCTTGTAGCAGATGATCCTTGAATCTCAGCCAGCAGTCTTGGCCTCCCCCACCCTCCAATTTTTTATCCCATGGAATCTTGCTAAGCAGGTTCCTGAAGAGGCCAAAGTCTGCTCTCTTGAAGTCCAGGGCAGTGAGCTTGCTGTATGCCCTTTTCACTGTCCTGAGGATCTCAAACTCGACCATCTCATGATAGCTACAACCAAGTCTGTCCTGGAGCATCACAGTCCCAAACAGCTCCTCCCTGTTTGTGAGCATGAGGTCAAGCATGGCACCTCTCCTTGTTGGCTCCTCTATTACCTGCAAGAGGAAGTTGTCTTCCACACAGTCAAGGATCCTGGATTTCTTCTGCCATCCTGTATCGTTCCTCCAACAGATATTAGGATAGTTGAAGTCCCCCATGAGGACAAGGGCCTGCAAGCGTGAGGCTGTTCCTATCTGTATATGGGGAGCTTCATCCACAGAGTCCTCCTGATTGGGTGGTCTGTAACAGATCTCCACAGTGATGTCCACCATTGCTGTTCTCCCTTTGACCCTGATCCAAATGCTCTCTATTGACCTGTCGACCACCTGTCCCCAGACAGAGTTCCATACTCTCCAGCCTACCACTGACATAAATGGCTACTTTCCCTCCCTATCTGCATGGCCCACCATTCCTAAAAAACTTATAGCCTTGATTCGAACATTCCAGTCATAGGAGCCATCCCACCACGTTTATATGCTACCAATGATATCATATCCCTGTAAGCATATACACATCTCTAATTCCTCCTGTATATTCCCCATACTATGGGCATTTGTATAGAGCCATCTGAGCCAAACTCCATATGAAGCTGACTCATTGGGTGGAGCGGCTGAAATATTTCTGTATCATTCCAAGCATTTATTACAGGTGCTAGCAGCTCAGTAGTGCTGTTGGGATGGATTGATGCCCGTCTCCCCCAATACATCTAGTTTAAAGCTGCCTTGACCAGCCTGGTAAGTATCCTACCCAAGCAACTCATCAGACCAGCTCCACCACCCTCCAGTAGACCTGGCCTCCAAATCGAGTCCCATGTTCTAAATAACCAAACCCCTGACAATGGCACCATTGTTCTAACCATTTATTAGCTTGGCAAATCCGCCTGGCCCTTTCCAGGTCCTCCTGTTTGACCTGGAGAACTGATGAAAAAGCTATCTGAGCTCCAGAGCTCTAACCACCTCTCCCAGGGATCTGTAGTCTTCATAACAATTCCCAGGCTACTGCTGTCAATACCACTAGCACCCACATGGACCACAAGAAGTGGGTAATAGTCAGCAGGACTTATTAGACTGGGCAGCCTCCCAGCAATAACACTGATCCAAGCTCTGGTAGGCAACACACCTCCCTTGAGACTGGGTCAGGCCAACAGATTGGTGCCTCTCAAAGTAGTCACCTACTACTACGACCCACCACTTTTTCCTGGAGGCACCAGTAACGACCTTCTTTACTGGTGCGTCAGCTGGTTGCTCATTTGCTGTGGTGGGCGTTTCCTCTTTAGCACCCTGCAGAACTGCAAAGCAGTTCTGGGTGCAGCACTGTTTTGACTACTGAAAATTAATATTTAGCATATATAATTAAGTGTAAGTACCATGTAACACATGTAAATAAGTACCTTACATTTAATGTGGGATTTTACTAAAAGTACAGTATCTCTTTTTATGCAGTAGATGGCTGTGGAGGTTAGGTCTTGCCTCGCTGTTGGACTTTGTTGTGACAGCTAACAACGGTATAACCTTTTTTTGCTGAAATTTACTGTCTCTTCAACATAAACAGATGAACAGGTCTCATGCTTGGTCCTTACCCACTGTACTTCCCAGTGTGAAATTTCCTACTAAATCATCACCCATTTACAGCAAATAAAGGGCCACTCTGCAGAATACATTGACAGAGTAGCAGCCCTTAAAGAGGGGTGAAGGTGGCTACTAAAGCACAAACCTCTTGAGGTGCCATGAAGCTGTAATAAAGCAGGATCCCCAGTTGCTGCCCACAGGTAGCAAGGGTGGCACCCAGTAAATCAGTGACCCAGTAGACCAGGGATTGCCCACATTGGGGTTTTTGCAGTGATGTTTGGCAAAGTAAGCAGACCACAGCAGGGGCTAAGCTAGTCCTTGTGCCTGAATGGGCTAGCAGTTGTAGGTGATGTGAACAGATTGACATCTTATTGTGCAGCAGGCTGCTTTGCTATGGGCATAGTAAGGCTCCTATTCAGTGTTTCATTAGCCTTTAGCTTAGCTTGTCATTAGTTGCTGGTAGGAGACTTGCAGTCCACAGCTGTTTCATGCTGCCATTTGATCTAAAAGCCAGTATTTCAAATGAGTGCACAAAAGGTTGCCTTCTGACCTGCAAGTAGCTAGCGTTTCAGCTCCACATCCATGGCCCTCATCCCAGAGGTACAAAATTCTGCACAGCCAATGTAGTCTAGTGCGTGTGTGTTTTACTTCATAATTAAGGGAACGTGTCCCTAAACATTATTTACCTATGACCAAGTAGTTATTTAAGAAATAGTAATTAGGCACATTGAAAGAGTAAGTATATATAAATAGTCTATGTTTATATAATACTTTTTAGCTGTCATCAATAGTATTCATATCATAACCATTTGAGTCTAAAACTCAGTAAAGGTTTTGGTTGCTAATTATTTTAGTTTGGATTTTTTTGAGCATTGGCACACTCATACAAACTGGCACCCCTTGAGCACCTCATCATGTTTCCCAGACATTGCTACAGAGTTTGCCAAGAAGGAGTTGGTAGAGCAGCCATTCTTGGTTTCGGCACTGCTGTGTGAAGAGCAGTGTCAAGAGCTGTTTTGCCCACTTCAGCGGTTGGTGCCTGAGGCTGTACTCCCTTTGCCTTTATGTACAGAGTGATGGTGACTTATAGCAATAATAGTTGCATCCACTTCTCCAGTAAGCTGAGTCATCCCAGGGCCAGGACAAGGGATGGTCCTCCAAGAGCAGACTGCACAGCAACAGAAGTAGTCTAGTTGGTTTTTTAGGCTTTTTTCTTTCTTTTCTTTGGAACTCTGTCCAAAGCAAATGTTACAGCACTGCACAACTCTGGTCTGGGCGGATTTGTGGGTGCATAGGTGTGGGGAGAATTAATTGAGCACCTGCAGTTGTTAGTTAATATAGTTAATGTACACATTGATGTCAAATAAAATGAAAACATTACAGTGGTGTGAGTCCTGTTGTGAGTGTTCATTTGAATTTAATTATTTAAATGACCTGCTATTGTTCCTAAATTAAATATTTAAGCTTGCTGAATGGCTGCCATCCTGGCTTAGTTGTTAATGTGCTGTGATTGGTACTGACAGAACTGGTGTTGGATGCCAGTACTGGGGAGAATCTCAACTTCTCACTAGTTTCTTAGCGCTATTACTACCACTTTGAGGGCCAGTTCAGCACCCCAGTACTTCATGGGCAAGGCACTTCCCTGGAGACTTTGCAGTGCTGTGGCTTGGCAACTGAGTTTCTGGAGCCAGTTAAAGCTTCTGAGAGGCCAGGTGTCCTCCAACACCAGCAGATGAGCACCCCATGCACACACACACACACACACACACACACACACACACACACACACATGCGCACACACACAAAATGGGGTATTAACCCCCTTTTAAGGGCTATAGTTCATCCCACCCCATGGGTGAGTACAGGAGGAATGGCCTAGCTGCTGGCGCTGTGGGCACAGGGAGAAATGCTCCAGACTTGTTTTTATGGAGTTTCAATTGAACCACCAGCTACAGGAGTGGGGCACTTGAGCACCCACTGCAGACTTTCCCCAAGCCCTTGAGATGAAACATCAGTCCTGCTCAGGCACCATTTTCATTCTCAGTGAAAAAAAGGAGTCAGATTTCAATCAGGGAGAAAAATAGCAAGTCATTTAAGCCGTCATGAAAATTAATATTCTTTGCAGGTTACCTGAGATTTCTCAGTCTGTATCTTTCACTTTCCTCCTGTTTAATAAGGTAAAGAAGGAAAGTCATTGGGGGAAGAAAGTCAAAGTAGTATTGCCTTCTTTCTTTGACTTTTATGGAGTCAGGTGTGAATTCTAATAATCCATCTGTTATTCTAATTGTAGGTTTCTTTGTGTAGAACATTTCAAACCTAAGACACTAAGGCTACCCTGTACTCAAGAATACTAATTTGAAATGAAGAAGTAATAAACTATCAGTTTATTCCCATTATAGTGCTGAACAGAAAGGCCTGAGAATGTCAGATTCATCTTTGTTGCAAGCCTTTTGTTTAGCTTTTAATCAGCACAAAGAATTTTTTAAAAAGCAGATGTTTAAATTACAGCTGTATGGTTTCTTCCGTGGGTTTTGGCTTTGGTTTGGGTTTTTTTTTTTTTTTTTTGTTGTGTTTTGGTTTGGTTTGGATTTTTGTATTTTGTTCTTGCACAGACGTTGAAACTTTTGAGAGCATATAGAGAAATGTAAAGATTTTTAAAAGTACTTCTCAAATATGAAGACCAGAGGACAGTCTTATTTTCTTTAATGTAGTGGGAGAGATTCTAGTAGTAATTTAAATTATTCATAAAGCCTAAATAATTAGTCACTCTAATTAGTTTGCAAGTGGTCAGACAAGAAATATATACTACATAACTAAGGTCAGAATTCAGTTTTAGGTGTTAAATAGCATGAACAAATTTACAAAATGTATCTTTTAACTTGTAACTATATCTTTGGCTTTTAACAGCACAGACATCACATATATTTTCTCAAATCTTATATCATCAGGCACTGATTCCACCCAAGCAGAATTCAACAGTTTTAGGAACTTTTAACATTTTTAAGCCTTTTCATTTGCTGGTTATGCCACAGAAAGGGTCTGAAGGAGAGCACAAGTCTGGCCAGGCTGTATTAGCTCAACATGCCCTTTATCATATCTCTACCAGATACCTGAGTAAAGCTTGGGAATAAAGCAAGTGCAGACTGATGTCACCAGAGTACTCTGACACGCAGCAAGATTTTACATGGCACCTAATTTGTTAGCCACCTGTGCGAATATTTAAATTCTTTGTCCTCAGTGGATTATTTTCATCCATGGCTGTGTCTTGCTCGGTTTTGATTCTCTGCATCCATTTAACATATTAAAGCAGTGTTTTCTCAGCATAAACTCATGCTAAGAGAAGAAACACTTCCTTTTGTTTGTTTTGGAACTATCAATCAGCCATCTGCTTATTTCCTTCATTTGTTCCTAATCATTGTATTAAGCGATAACTATGGCTATACCTGACATACAACCTAGCTTGTTGCCCAGCTTTTACCATACTCTACAAAGCCTTGCTTGGCCCCATTACACTTTGGAGTGGTCTCTCCCACTTAGTCCTTTCAGGAGAAGCTGGTTGATATCCAGTCATCCTTAGTACCCCCTTTATTTTCTCTATACCGTCTTATGAAATGGAGAAGAGGGAAGAAGATGGCACCACAAGCAGTAATCATGATTATAGGCAAAATAGGTATTTATATAATGCCTAATGATGGCCTTTCTTTCTGCTCTGTACATGGCCTAAGAGTCTTAATAACAGATTTCCTTCTTTCTTCTTGTTCAACTGTTAGCTCTGTGTTGATGCTGCCTTAATGCTAGCTTGCAGGTATGGAATTTCTTGGTGGTTAGAGATGGCAGAAGAATTATAATTTCATATGAAAAACTGCAGGAGGGTGGGAAGGGTCTCCTATGGTCATTTCTGTTGCTGGATTTCCTCTGCTATTATTTTTATCTCTTAAAAATAATTTTCTGTTAATCATTTAAGAGTCACTAAGTCTCAGCAGGTTTTTCTGTGGTCCTGAACATGTGCCACTCTTCTTTATGAACCACATTTATTATCATGAGCAGATGTCATTCCCTCCCCAATTAAGCTACTTTTCTAGTCATTTTTGATGATGCACTCATGCTGAAGCCTCTCTTGTTTTACATCTCTGCTGTAAAAACTGACACTCACATGTCATACTGGACCCTATTTTTCAGGATCTGACAAAATAATGTGTGGTTTGGTTTTGGTTTGTTTTGTTTTTTAATAGAACTGACATCTATCAGCATTGTTAGCCTCTGATATATTAAAATTTATTTTAAATCTCACATATTACCAGTATAGAAGGGATGATGGGGGGTTGGACTAGATGATCTTTTTAGGTCCCTTCCAACCCTTGGGATTCTGTGATTCTGTGATTCCTAGTAAGACACCAGGATCGAACTACTCTGTATTTAAGATAATGCTATTTAGGATAATCGTATTTACAGAGGGGAAACAAGTTTCTCCCACAGAAAGGATGCTTTGATTTGTTCTGGGTTTAGGGATTTGGGTTTTTTTTCACCTAGTGAATAGGTTAAAAAATAAAAAGACAGAATTCTTCCAGGAGACAGATTCTCTCCAGGCAGAATATATATTTTAAAATGACTGCCGCCAATGTGATGTAGTAATAGTGGTAATAGACCTTTATCCCTAATGCAAGTGCTGGCAGCAACTGAGGCAGCCGAGATATCATTTACTAGAATACATCTGAGGATGACTTTTTGTAGCTTTCTGTAGCAATCTGAGTTCAGTTCAAACCATAATCAGCTAATCACTGGCAATTTTCAGATATGAGTCAAGCTAATTTCAAGACAATCATCAGCCTCAGATAGTTTCATTGAACAGCCCTGGAGATGATGTTTATGTAGATGTCCATTAGTATTCCAACTGACAGTAATGTGCGTGTTGCAAAAAGAAAAACAAAAAAACCCCAACCCTCTCTAAAGTGAACAACAAAAAGTCTGCAAGTCTGAAGTGGAGAAAATGGAAGTTTATTTTTACCCACTGGTGTTCTCTAGCAGGTGATCTAAACCCAGGGTTGCTCTGTGTAAGGAGGCAGTGGGTTATTTAGGATACTTCCCTAATTTGAAAATGTAGCCTAGCTTCTGTTGAGCACTGAATGTCAAAACATTTGCTCTACCTAAAAATAATGGAAAATAACAAAGCAGTGACAGAATCAAGGCCCTACAGTGTGTTTGTTCCTTTTTGCAAGAGCTTCTAGATTCAAACTACATTTCCTGCTCAAAACTATGGTATGTATCATGGCACTTACATGATTCCATTGAATATTGCTTTATCTCCATTTTAGACTCTTATTTCCTTGAAAATTACGAAATAGAGTGCATGTGTATGTGTCTGAAATATATCCAGTAATGGATCAACATTATTAAATGATAAATCATGGCAACAGAAGAGGCCACAGAGATCATCTTTCTCAGACTGATGCATGGACTATCTCAGATACACATGTGCAATACCTGGGCACCTGGAAGGCTGTGCCTTTAGTAGAGTCCCCAACTAAGGCATGGGGCATGGCTCATCTGGGTGGGATGGGGGGAGAATTGAGTCCCATGGGTTGAGATAAGAACAGTCCAACTGGAGTATTATATAAACCTACTACTACTAATAATAATAATAAGGGAAATAACAAGAAGAGAGAATATAAAACTAAAAAGGGAAAGGAAAAATCCTCAATATATACAAGCTATGCACAATACAATCTCTCACCACCTGCTGACTGAGACCCAGCCTGACCGGAGCAGTCATCTGCCCTTCAGGTAACTTATATACTGGGCATGATGTGCTGTGGTATGGAATACCCCTTTGGTTACTTTGGGTCAGGCATCCTGTCTCTGCTTTCTCACAACTTCTTATGTCCCTCCTCACTGGCAGAGCATGAGAGACTGAAAAGTCCTTGATCAGGGTAAGCATTACTTAGCAACAGCTAAAACATTGGTGTGTTATCAGCACTGTTTTCAGACTAAAGTCTGAAACCTACTAGGAAGGAGAAAATTAACTGTTACAGCTGAAACCAGGACAGAAATGAAACAAAAGCATAGTCCAGTGCTGGCAGTTGTGGCCCAGTTGTTCCTGTGTTGCAGGGAGGGATGGGGATTGAGTGCTCCAGCCTTTCCCCGTGCTCAGCTGGCTTTCCAGGGAACAACTCCAAGCAGGAGCCCAGTCTCATCGCTATACATTGGACGTGTGGCTTATATGTGAATGAGCAACAGAGTGCAGTTAGACCTGTGCCATTACCTGCAGTGATGATCTGAGATCCAAAGCCTCAAATTCCTCTGTAGTAATTAACAGTATTGCAAATCATCCTGCTGATTATATCTTCTTAAAAGACACAGGCTTGGAATAATCTTAGCGCTCATTAATATATTCATGTGTCAGATGGCCACTCAAACACCTCAGCTGATAAAAGGAAAAGCCTACAGCAAAATTCAGTTGTCTCCAGGCTGAAGCCTCAACTTGAAGTGCTCCTGGGGTGGCTTGGAAAGGGGAACCTTACAGACAGTTGTCTCGTAAGTGTTCTTATTTTCACCCACTCACATCTCCTGCCGTATGTTGCCTTATTATGAGATGTGCTGTAAACAAAATTGCAGGAGTCTAGATAATATTCAAGAAAAAAGCAGCATAGCTCCAGCTGTTTCTAAGTACAACTCAAGAGTTGTAATTGTTCCTTTTTCTCACCATTACAACAATCTGCTGAGCTGCCCTTACAGTGAGTATCATCTCTAATCTTTTTCAAAGTTAGAAGCAAAAGTTCATTTGACAATAATTCATGAGTCACACAATATTTGCATTGGGTTAGTTGAGTGCTGCTACGGATGCAGCTCTGCTGAGCTTCTATTGTAGCAAAGACATTGAATTTTCAGTAAAACTGGCATCCTTGCAGAGCCTACGGTAAAGTATGGCATCTGTGGGAAGTCAGCCTTTTCTGGCAAGGAAAAATTTAGTGAAAAAGCAATTTCCAATTAAGAATTTCCTCCCTCCAACTCCTTTTGATGAATTCTGGAACAAAGCTCCAAGTTTTGTTGTGCCTGAAAACCACAAGCGCATGGCTGCACAAACACGACATTTATTAGAGTAATAGTTAAGGAGATGGAGTGATAAAATGGTAAAAGTAGTAGCGGTTACAAACATTATTCAAGGCACATTTTACAAAGTTGTGGTTTTTTTCTTTTGGAGAAGTCTTGTGCAGCAGGACGCATAGGCACCACTTCTAGGCAAAAACTAATCAGCTTCGACATTGGTTTAACACTGGCAAATCACCAACTCCTGTGTGTACCATCAGTCACTTCTACCGATCCCTGTCACACACACACTAAAATTACCATTTTCCTTTCTCTTTTCACTAATTCTTCTCATCCATAGTATCAGCTGATCACAATAAAAGACAAAGCCATAATCACTTTAACTAGGTACTATACCTGCATTTAACCTGTCAGAAGAGACATTTCAGAAGAAAGTAAAAGAAAACCTTGCTCTAGTGTTTTTTAACAAAGGGTTCTTAAACTGTGTGTGAAGTTAACTGACAGCAATACTTTAGTTTTTGTTTTAAAATTCTTCTTTTTCTGCCCCTCCTCATCCCCTCCCCCAGCCATTGTAAGCATGCTCTTTGCTTTTTCTTGCAAGTCACCTAAAACTTGTTCCTTGCTTGCAATGGGTATATATTATATGTGTCAATCAGCTACGCTGAGATACATTGAGTTGTGAGCAATTACGTTTGGCCAGATGAAATTCTACAGTTAACCTTAATTATGACCAGAGATGTGTTTCAGTATAGCCTTTCAACCCATGAATTGCCCAGTATGCTCTCACTCACATTTTTACTTCATCTCATTAATTGACTCAATAAGTAATCACAGACAACTATCTGTAGTGTAACCATAATGAAGCAGATACTTACTAAGCTAAAAGGATACAGGCTAGGCTGTGGCTTTGCCTAAAAATTTTAGAAGCCTGAAAGCCTGGTCTTCAAAAAGGCTGACTTATGTTCCTGAGTTACTCCAGTGGTTTAGATGCTACCTGTTACCTCCCAGCCAGCACAACAATCACAGCTTCATTGAAACGAGTAGTTGGTTTTGTTTGTGTTTACATTTGAATCAGATGAAGCTGGGGACAATAAATGATAGCTGAATACATCACACATTCCCATTTACTTTGGTAAAGACAAGGCAGAGGAAGAGCTTTGAATCAGATGTTGACTTTTGGTTCCCAGTACAGTCCCAAGGACACGTGTCTATGGTGTAGCCCATGTACCACTGCAGGTCCTAGGGCTTTTGTTTTTCCTTTTTAGAAGAGCCCCTAGAATACTAGGAGCAGGAAAAGCTGGAAGATCCTTTGAAGAAGAGAGGAGTCAGGCTATTGAGACCTTTTCTCTGTCAATATAAATAAGTTCTTGCATTTTTCTTTTATATGTCTCCCAACCTCCTCTTTCCTAAACTTGCATTTCTTCTAGTCATGATACATCTTCTTGTAAAAAAAAAGGCAAAACTTTTACTGTTTACCCTGGAATCTTTGCTGAGTGGATTAAAAGTATGACAAAACACCTTACCCAGGGGCTTATTGCCATGATGTATTTAATACAGGTGTATTAAAACTTGGTATTCCAACACCAAATTTTATGCAGACAGACTTTATAAGGCATATGTTTTATTACAAAAATAATAAAATGAAGGCAACAAATCTTAAAAATTCAAAGGATACTGATGACCAGTCTGCTCTCTACTACTGATACTGTGTCATATCTATGTTGTGTGCCAAAGAGATTATCACTGGATAGGATTACTAAAGTAAAATTATGTTGGACATATGTTTAATCTCCGTACCAACCGGGATGTAAAAATCAAAGCTTCGCTTTCTTACAGAAGACTTTAAATAATGAAGGCAACACATTTTTGAAGTGTGTTGACCCAAAAGGCCTAGGAGAACAAGATTTAAACTGAAGAGGTGGAAGAAGGGGAGGAGGAGGGCTGTGGAATGATGGTGCCAATTAAACCCTGGGTTAGGGAATGAAAAATGCCATCGCCTGCATATTTCTGACACCCACACCACCGCAGAGGGCTAAGAAATGCAGCAAATTCAAACTTGTTGAAGTGAGAAAGTTAAGAGTAGCTTTAAAGGGACAGCTTTGTCAAACATGCTATTTTAGAGGGGGGAAAAATAAAACATTTTGGTTGTGTTGTATGTTTGATGCTCATCCAAAATTATTTTGCCTGGCTCCTGAAATAGTAAGCTGCTTGCCTTAGAGGTGATCATTTTTCCCACTTTTTTCTCATTACTTTCTTTACTCCCTACAACATCAAGCTCCTAAAAAAAACCCAACAAACAAAAAAAAACCAAAACAAAAAAACCCAAACAACTCTGAATGGGTGAGAACCTTGTCTTCAAGGACTTTTATAAATGGATTAGAGGTACATAAAAGAAATTAAGGACAGGACAACAAAGTGGCATTTATTTTATTTCATATGTGCCATGTCATGTAAACTGTCAAATAACCTTTGAATGTGATGAATACGTGGTGATCATATTTCTCACTAAAAGCCAATGATCTTTCTCAAGAGGGTGAGGATAAATATCCTTTTGAAGGGAGACAGGAGATGATGGTCACAGAATAGAAACTCTAAGATGAAACTTTACAAGTAAGGTAACTCTACCTTAAAAACTCATGAACTCTACTGGAAATAATGGACAATAACATGCCTAGATAGATGCCTAAATGGCCAGAGCTTTTCCCAAATGTGTGGTCACTGCTAGTGAGGAACATCGGAGAGAAGGGAGAGCCCAATGCAGCCTCATGAGCGTTTGAAAATCCCAGTACTCAGTTTTAGAAAAGGAAAAAGGCTAATAATAATAATTACATATAAAATGTATTATGTTCCAGTAGCACTGGTTTCCAAAATTAGAATAGGTTCCTTCTGCAGTAAAACTCCTCAGGCAGCCGCTTAGAGCAGAGAAGCAAGTCGAGCATGGTGTAGGCAGCTGCCCTGCAAACCTCTCCATGCCCTGTCACTCAGGCATCTCACATCCACCCTGGCATCTCATATCCACCCTGGCTGGTAGACAGCACCCCTGGGCTGTTGCTGGCCCCAGGCAGCTCCCACAGTCCTGTCTGATAGCCACCATACCTGGCTGGGCTTTCTCCACCCCAGGCATGGGTTGCTGCTGCCCACTGTCCCTAGTGTGCTTGCTAATCATGATCAAGCACATTTACAGCACTGTATTATGATTAGAAACAAAGGGAAGCAATTTATTCTTCAGGAGGTGAGTCCTCTGAGCTACTTTCTCAGTAACCTCAGCGAGCAGTTCTGGAATCACAAGGTTACTGCACTAGCTTCAATTGCAACCCAGCACCATGTACTTTCATACTTAATATGCAGATCTAATCACTTGCCTGCATTTTGATCACCTTCTCTTCCTGGAATTTACTCTTGTGTGGTTAATCCTAGTGAACTTCAAAGCATGAACTTGGTGGCTTTTACTTTCTTATTCTTTCTTATTTCCACAGTTTGTGTCCAAGACCTATGTCAAAACTCTTTGTAAGGAGCAGGATTAATTCTATAGAAGTATTTCAGGGAAAAAAAAAAAAAAAATTGCATTCAGTCATTCAGTTGTCTTTCTGGGTTTTGGGGTTTTGGGTTGTTTTGTTGGTTTTTTGGTTGTGTTTTTGTTTGTGTGTTTGGTTGGTTTTTTGTTTTTTTTTTAACCTGAGGACTGTTACTTTTGCTGAACTAGAAGATCACACATTTGGTCTGGCCACAATTAACACTTCACATTTAGCCTCCAGCCAGCGGCATCCTCAATCCTTCATACCTAATACTAGCTTCAAGAATGGCTCATAGGTAATTACTTTTAAGAGAAAGACTACTCTTTATTTCTGGGTGTAAATGTGAAGAGATTTGACTAACTACTTCCCCGTCTCAAACTGCTAAACACAACCCACACAAATACATTTTCCTGTAAGTGCCCCCATTTTCCTCCCTCTCCCCCACTTTGGTCTTCTTTTCCCATTATCCACCTCCCCAGCAATAATACACAAGAAATTTGATTGCTTCTTTTGGCATGGTAAATGTCTATTTTAAATGCCTCTTTGTCTAATGATTTAAAAAGTTAAATGAAAAATAGTCACAGAACAAACTGATATCCCTTCCTAAATATAAAACAAAAGCTGTCTTATTTTCAGGCTTTGCAGCAGCTCGTGTCATTTTCATCATTTCTTTCTCTCTGGAAGAGTGAGAGGCAGTAAGAGGAGGTGAGAAAAACTTTTTTTGTTCCTCCTATAAAGTACATATTCAGAGCTTTCCCTAACCTGATTTTTTTTTTGTATATTAAATTATCCATAGCTAAAGCTAAAATGGAACCTCAATAATCCAATATTTTTTCAGCTTGCAGTAAAATGCACACCTGTGATTAGACTGATAAAATGACATCAACAACATGATATATGGAGGCTCTAATTTTTAATTGTTTTAGATTGTTAGGCTTGCAGCACATGGCAGCAAACTGAGGGAATCTGTGCTTCCAGAGATGGTTGAGGTCAGTCTGTGAAGTAGGGCAATTTGGTTAGTACTGAACCATCCCTTTACCCCAGTGGCAAAGGGGAAGAAGTAACTAAAGAATTGATTTTGCGCAGTAGCAAGCCCATTTGGTACTTTGTGTAAGTAAGTCACACGGGGTCTGACTCCAGCTCACTCAGGTCAGCAAAATATGTCCCAGTGACTCCAAAGATAGTAGACCTAGCCATTAACTCTTTCAATTTCTTGGACCCTTTGTGACTAAAAGGATCCTTCCTCCCCCCCTCCCCCCCCCCCAATATCCTTCAGCAGGCAGACACCACAAGATGAGATTTGAGCCTCTGTTCTCAAGACCTAATTTCCCCCAGATGACAAGTAATACCTTGTCCTGGTTTTGGGTGACACAGAGTTAATTTTTCTTCCTAGTGGCTGGTGCAGCGCTGTGTTTTGTCTTTAGTATGAGAACAATGTCAATAACACACAGATGTTTTAGTTGTTGCTCGGTAGCACTTACCCTGGTGTCGTGGTTTAGAGCCCTGTTGGCAAGTCAGCCACACAGTTTCTACTCCCCCCTCATCTCTTTCCTCCCTCCCCACCCCCACCCCCGCCCCGTTCCCGGAGCGATGGGGGAGAGAATCAAACGAATGTTAACACTGCACTAAGAAGGAGAAAAAATTACTGCTACTGCTGAACCCAGGACAGTATCCATATCCATCCCTTATTCCATACCATTCACGTCATGCTCAGATCCCACATTTTCAATATACCATCACTCTTATCTCAGTGCACTCTTACCTTAGTGCATGGACCAGCCCCTATAAAGCTGCTGAGTCTATCTGGTCCATGATGTCAGGCTCCATCTCTTGTAACAGTCTTTCAGAGCAGGAGAGGCTGTGTACAGTGTTGGATCATTGCCTGCTGATGCTGATCGTTCCTTTACTGCAGAACTCGTCTGGTTCTATCAAAGTTCATTCTCTGTTGGGATGATGGTTGGAGGGAAGTCAGGGCCAGTCGCTGGTGACCTGAAGATATCTAGTTGATGGGCTATAAAAGTATTACACAGCAGGCAACAGCATACAATTAAGTTCATTGGCTGTTTTCCCCTAAAATCAAATCCCCTTGAGGTATACATCGTATTTCCCCATCTTCCCGCATTACCCACCACTATATCTGGGTCCCTGAGCAAAAGCAAGCCTTTGAGCAAATTAAATGTGAGATAGTTCATGCTGTAGCCCTTGGACCAGTCCGGACCAGGCCAGATGTAGAAAATGTACTGTACAAAGCAGCCAGGGAGAACGATCCTACCTGGAGCCTCTGGCAGAAAACTCCAGGGGAGACTCGAGGTTGACCCCTCGGCTTTTAGAGTCAGGGATACAAAGGATCTGAGGCCAGCTATACCCTAACTGAGAATGAGATACTGGCAGCCTATGAAGGGGTTTGAGCTGCTTCAGAAGTGATTGGCACTGAAGCACAGCTCCTCCTGGCACCCCGGTTGCTTGTGCTGGGCTGAATGTTCAAAGGCAGGATCTCCTCTACACATCATGCAATTGATGCTACATGGAGTAAACGGGCTGCACTAATTACACAACGAGCTTGAACAGGAAATCCCAGTTGTCCAGGTGGTCTAGAAGTCATCAAGGACTGGCCAGAAGGCAAAGATTTTGGGATGTCACCAGAGGAGGAGGTGATGCATGCTGAAGAGGCCCCACCATATAACAAACTGTCAGAAAGTGAAAAGCGGTATGCCTTGTTTACTGATGGGTCCTGCTGTATTGTGGGAAAGCATCGGAGATGGAAGGCAGCCGTATGGAGTCCTCGACAACAAGTTGCAGAAACTGCTGAAAGGAAGGGTGAATCGAGTCAGTTTGCTGAGGTGAAAGCCATCCAGCTGGCCCTGGACATTGCTGAACGAGAAAAGTGGCCAGTACTTTATCTCTACACTGACTCATGGATGGTGGCAAATGCCCTGTGGGGGTGGTTGCAGCAATAGAAGCAGAGCAACTGGCAACACAGAGGTAAACCCATCTGGGCTACTGCACTGTGGCAAGATATTGCTGCCCGGGTGCAGAATCTGGTGGTGAAGGTACGCCATGTAGATGCACATGTACCCAAGAGTCAGGCCACTGAGGAACATCAGAACAACCAAGTGGATAAAGCTGCTAGGATTGAATTGGCTCAGGTGGACTTACATTGGCAACATAAAGGTGAATAATTTTTGGCCCTGTGGGCCCATGACACTTCAGGTCATCAGGGCAGAGATGCAACATATAGATGGGCCCGTGACCGAGGGGTGGACTTAACAATGGACATTATTGCCCTGGTTATTCATGAGTGTGAAACATGTAAGGCAATTAAACAAGCCAAACGGTTAAAGCCTCTTTGGTATGGAGGACAATGGCTGAAGTACAAATATGGGGAGGCATGACAGATTGATTATATCACACTCTCACCAACCCGCCAAGGCAAGCGCCATGTGCTTACCATGGTGGAAGCAACCACCGGATGGCTGGAAACATACTCTGTGCCCCACACCACTGCCCAGAACACTGTCCTGGGCCTTGAGAAACAGATTTTGTGGCGACACGGCACCCCAGAGGGAATTGAGCCAGACAATGGGACTCATTTTCAGAATAACCTTATAGATGCTTGGGCCAAAGAGCATGGCATTGAGTGGGTATATCACATCCCCTACCATACACCAGCCTCTGGGAAAATTGAATGGTACAATGGGCTGTTAAAAACCACACTGAGAGCAATGGGTGGGGGAAAGGGCAAATGGGGTGCACTGGGAACATAAGCCAGATCAGTTTCATGATCAATGATTCTATTGTATTACAAGTCATTACCATAAAGCACAACGAGACAAGAACCTTAGCCCAAGCCCCACAATTGAAAAACACCAACACAGCAAATACCGGCTATAAGTAAGGTAAGATATACTGAAACTGTGAGATCAAGAGAAACAACTTTGAGAGCCAATAAGTCAGCATTGTGACGAGTGACTATTAATCCAAAACAATGAATGCTTATCACAAATATGATTAGATACACTCCGGTCAGATCTGTCATTATCTCAACCCCTCGTGCCCCACGTTGGGTGCCAAAGAGAACTGTCATGGTTTAAGCCCTGTCGGCAAGTCAGACACACAGTTTCTACTCCCCTCCCATCTTTCTCCCCTTCACACCCCCTCCCCCCCCCCCCCGCCTCCCCCCCCACCTCCTGGAGGGATGGGGAGGAGAATCTAAAGAATGTAACTCCCACAGGTTGAAAAAAGAACAGCCCAGTAACTAAGGTATAACACAAATCACTGCTGCTACCACCAATGATAATAATGAAAAGAGAAATAACAAGGGAAGAGAATACAATACCACCTGCCAAAAGGAGCCCAACCGATGTAACTCCCAGTTACATCCTGGGCATGATGTGCTGTGGTATGGAATACCTCTTTGGCTAGTTTGGGTCAGGTGTCCTGTCTCTGCTTCTTCCCAGCTTCCCCTCCTCCCTGGCAGAGCATGAGGCTCAGAAAGTCCTTGGCCAAACTAAAACATTTGAGCAGTAACTAAAAACATCGGTGTTATCAGCTCTGTTCCCAGGCCAAAAGTCAAAACCACTGCACTGCACCAGCTACTAAGAAGGAGAAAAAGTGCCTGCTACTGCTGAACCCAGGACACCTGGTCAAGGACTTTTCAGTCTCTCATGCTCTGCCATTGAGGAGGGGCACAAGAAGCCAAGAAGAAGCAGAGACAGGACACCTGACCCAAACTGGTCAAAGGAGTATTCCAGATCACGGCATGTCATGCTCAGTATATAAACTGGGGGCGGAGAGTTACCTGGAAGGGACTGATCTCTGCTTGGGTTGGGCTGGGTATCAGCCAGCTGGTGGTGAACAACTGTATTGGGCATCACTGTTCTTTACTGTTTTTTTCCCCTCACACCTTTAGGTTTTGTATTCTATTCCCTTCTTATTTCCCTTATCATTATCAGTAGTAGTAATATTATATTGTAGTTTAGTTATGGGACTGTTCTATAAAGCTGGCGGGCTTTATATTCTTTCAGATCTCCTCCCCATCCCATCTGGGGCAGGGGGAAAGAAGTGGGCTGAATGAGAGGTTGTGTGGGACTGAGTTACTACTGCATTTAAACCATGGTATACCTTTACAGCACAGCAGCATTTACGGCAGGTATCACCCCAGTGAACGCAGGCAATTCTTCATTCTAGTTTCTGTATGTTTCTTCATATGAGGTTTTGTTAGCCAAAGTATTAGAATAGTGGAAACTTCTAGTTAGGTTGAAGAATTCTAAATAAAACATTCTGTATCTTAAATATTTGACTTTCATCTTAAAGTGCCTGAAAAAGTGAATGTTTAGTGCATATACCATGACTGCTTTGTATTTTTTTCAAAAGCTTTTTCAGAATGTAAACATAATCTGCTGAATTTCTCTAAACATACTATGAGCCCAGGAGAAGAAAGCATGAATATGTACAATAAATGCTCTTGAAATCCATTCTTCTGTCCTCTCAGCTGTGATAAAGAGAGTATTCATGAAATCTGCTAGCTGATGTACATTATAGCGATGATATTTGTCTTTGGGGACCTTTGGTTGTTGTTCCAAGTGTAATGAGTGAGCACATCTGTAAATGGCACATTTGTGCTGTGCTGGCAGGTTTGTTACTGCACTCCTGTATGCCAGCTCCAGAGCTGGTACCACGCGCTGTAGTAACGTAGTGATGCTGCTTTATCCTGAGTGCTGTGTATAACTCTTCCCTCTTAGCCCTAGCCTGTGGTAGTTAGCTATTTGCTGTCTAAACCATAACCCCATCTCCTGCTTCTGCCTGAGACTCCTCTAGAATGCAGCCTGACCTGTGCATGAGCTTCTTGCTTGAAACTTTGTCCCAGCTTACCATCAGTCCTGCACAGGCCTGATCCCTCTGTGCTAAGATGTACACCACCCTTCTTCACAAACCAGCCCTTAAAAATAAAACTTTTCCTACTTCTCTCAAAGACTACTAATGTCTCTAGTTGAAGAGCTAGAATAAATTCTTATGCTTTCAACACAGTTATCAATTGGCACTGGTGATTAATCTGAAAGTTTGAAAGTCTGATAGATTTATTAGTAGTAAAAAAAATCAGGTGGCTATCATTTCTGGATACTCTGAAATTCAAGTTGAATTCTATTTGACTGTCCTCGATTTCTATTGAAAATTATTCTGCATATGTTTTTGTTAAACTGTGTTTCTTTTTTCTGATGTTATCAAGTTTGGTGCAAATTTGTTCCATTAATGGTCTGAATGAAATAGGGAATGCGGTCATACCTCCAGTTCTGCTGTAGACAACGCTTATGACTAATGCAAGATCCAAAAAGACTGAAGAAAATATCTCTCCACAAAAACAAATAAATAAATAATCTCCTGAGTCAAAAAGATTAAAAAGATGAGAGATTCAAAAGTCAGTTTTTTGCAGGACTCCAGTACAGGACAGTTGAAAAACACAATTTTCATTCAAGAACTGCAGATTAATCTCCTGGCTTGCCAGCTCTTTTAAGGGCTTTATTCTACCCTGGTCAGCAGCTGGAGTCTTCAGTACAGGGCAGCACAGAAACTACCTTTAGCTGCTTTTAAATCACATACATAGCATTAGGACAGGAGTAGTAGAGAGATGCACAAAAGAAAAAGTGTACAAATCCATTGCTTTTGCCCTCCCAGTTCTGATTTTCTACAGTGGTTTTGTAGTTTCCTACATGTTCTATAAGCAATAAATTTAAAGTCTCTGAATCATACTGAGTTTGTAGCTAAGCAGCACCATGACTTTGTCACATTCCTCCAAACTCCCTTCTCTTACTCTACTGTTTTATGGAAGTCTATGTCATGGTTTAAAAAAAAGTCAGCCATAAATCACGCAGTCGCACTCTCACTCCCAGTCCTTCTTGCCCTCCCCCTACACCCGGAGGGACATAGAGGAGAATAGAAAAGAATGCAACTCCCAAGGGTTGAGATAAGAACAGTTTAGTAACTAAGGTATAACACAAATCACTGTTACTACCACCAATAATAATAATGATAAAAGAAATAACAAGGGAAGAGAATACAACACCTCAGCACCAGCCGACTGATAACTCGCCCTACCCCGACCGAGCACCGGCCGATACCTCGTCCAACCCTGCAGTCTACCAGCCCTTCCAGGTCACTCTCCGTTACATCCTGGGCATGAAGTGCTGTGGTATGGAATACCTCTTTGGCTAGTTTGGGTCAGGGGTCCTGTTTCTGCTTCCTCCCAGCTTTCCCTCCTCCCTGGCAGGAGGGAAATAATGAATATTATTTGCATTTAAAAAAAACCACCAAACAACAACAACAACAACAACAAAAAAAAAAACCAACCAAAACAACCCAACGATAAATGAACCAAGCAAACTACTGCAGTGACAGGTATATATATAGTATGGATCTTGTACATTGCATCATGTTAAAAATAGAAGTTACATTCACTTTATTAGAGAAAACACAATGGTTTTAAAGGCTAGAATAAGGATTTAAAAGAATATCTTAAAAAATACTATGCTAAAAGTGAGAAATGCTGAGAGTGAACAAATTATATTGTAAATTCCTATATTTATGAATGCCTGAGTAATCATATTCAGTCCCTCATCAGACTGGATGTGCTCCTCTGTTGTGCACTTTTCTGGACATTATGCTTAGAAACTAATAACGATAAATGGTGATAAAGAAGGAGAAGCAAAAATGGGAAAACTATGAAGGATGAGGGGTTTTATTTCCAAAATATGGACCTGAATTTTAAAGCTAACTATACCTATTACAGATCAATAAAAGAGTAAATTAGATTTTATTCAGGTCCTGAGATGGACTTTTAGCAAACTCCTGTGTCAGTCTGAGAAGCTTGAACAGGCTGTTTGTGACAATGAGAAGCTCTGAGCCAAAACAAGGGCATCAAATGCATGTACTGCCCTGTTTCTGTAGCCAATACTAGCACACGGGCACACTGCATCACCCAGAAAAGCAGAAAACCAGAAGAAAAACAGAGTGTGTGGGACTGTGACCATCCACAAAAAAATGCTGAAGTAAGTGTGGAATGAACTTCACAAGGACAAGATCTTTGCAAGCCAACAAGCAGAGCTGTGCCAGGACTAAACTCAAGTTCTTATGAAAAAACTATAAAAGAGTTCTTTAACCAAAAAAAGAGCTATAAATCCAAATCTGTCTTATTGTATAAACTCATTTTTTTCCTCTCAGATAATATTCAGGAATTATATACGCATGAAATAGGTGACTATATTTCATTAAACCTGAAACTTCTCTACACTTAATTCTTAGGTCATTCCTCTGATCAAACACATTACCATTTGGAGCACCAGACCTACAAGATCAAAATCTGTACATCTTGGGCAATAACTCACACCTTGGTAAGCACCCTACCCATGCCACGCCTCCAATCAGAAGCATAGCTGTTTAAAGAAACATTATAACAAATAGCATTTATGCTTTCTGCACATAGTTCAACATTCTGGTATTTAACAATTTTTCACATAAAACATCTCTTTACAGTAATTAAATAACAATAATTTCAGACTCAGATGTATATAAGAAGCAGTGCAAGAGTCAGTCTCCGTAACAATTTTACTTTAAGATATATGCAAAAAATATATTTATCCGAGAAAGACTGAAAGAATAGCATACATATTTAGGTCTCACATATCCAAAAAAAAAAGTAAAAAGATAGACAACTGCTATTGTTTATTTAAAGACAGAAAGACAGAACTGCAAACTTGTTCAAAGCTAGAATTTTAGTATCAGCTGGTTTTAGGGTTTTCCACTTTTTATCTATAAAAGTCTGTAATATAATTGCTTACTAGTAAGGACAGTCTTTGAAACACCTTTTTCTTTCTTAATATCATTATTCTCACAAAAAAAAAAAAAAAAAAGAGAAATACAAAAGAGAATATTCTCCAGAAAAGGCATTTCTATAGATTTTATATATTTATCTACCTTGGACTTGCATTTCTGTCATGCAGTTGACATTCTCTTGATATGGAAAGATGAAAAGTCAAAACAATGGTACTTAGAACTTTTTTTTACACTTCTGAATAACATTTAGTTTGAAGTTTCAAGAGAACTTTCAGTAAGAAGGTTCAAAAGCAGTTATTTGTCACAAAATACCTCAGAGGACTCAGAACACACTATTTTTAGTACCTACAGAGGCATCATCAGGGTAGGAGCTCTTCATTCTTGCTCTCTCAGTTTTCTAACCTCTTGATTGGAAGAGTAATTTTTAGCTATTGGGATGTTTTTTATGAGAAACATGAAGTACAGCATTACTTTAAGAAAAATCATATTTTTAAAAGTACACAGTGATACCATATTTGAAACAAAATCTATATAAAGACTGTTCTCCCAATTCATCCATAATCACAAGCTCTAAAGAATTGTTTACTCCCAACATACAATAGAAAAGATAAACTTTTAATTGAGAACATGGAAGAAAAAAAAAATAGTAATAAAAGTTATAAATAAAATATTTCAGCAGAATTTTCAATAACATTTTTTCCAGAGTTTTCTGTAAAAAAAGCTGTTTACCCTGATTGATTCCTGTTATTAATTATATCAAAATTTCCCAGGTAGTCTAAAAATATCAGTTGTTTAACTTGATATCAGTTATTTTAATTACATCCATAGAAACAGGGTTTTCTATTGATTCCTTTGGCCTTTTTCATCTCGGTTTTTACCCTTTTTAATCAGTAGTAGTAGATGCTTGAGTCCAGAAAGACTAAGGACTCCTTCTAACAACTGTACACATAATAACTAAGCTATGAAGAAGAAAGTATACTCACAGTGCACATAACTGCATTTTTTTACCCCTGTATGGAGACATTGGACACTACTTGCAGTGCTTTGACACCAGACCCCTCCTACTTTTGTCTCCTGGTGGGTACTGTCAAATAGACTTTGAACCTCTTGGTCCACAGTGACTGAAGCATGTAATCCACTGATCTAGTTGGAGTGAGTTGCATGATTTATTGTCAACATAGTATTAGTTTTGTAGGTCCACAATGACTTTTTTCCGCTTGGTGAAACAGAAGTAAAGTTCTACTATGGTTAAGTTAAAGATGAGCTAGCACTACAGGTCAGGATTATTAGCAGGCAAATTATTTGTCCTTTTTAATTATACTTTCTATCTAGAGGCTAATAGAAGCTTGATCCTGTGAGGTATTTAGACATTTGATAGAACTTTTGAGGGCAAATTACACACCTAAGTTCCTGGCTTTTCATGATAGTGAGACAATTTATCCTTTTTAACTTGCTGAAATACTGATTTCTATTTTTAACATGTCCAGCATACTCTGCTTCACATATTGAAGAGCAATAGCAAAATTAATTACACTACTGCTGCAGAGCATGTCAGATGACAGCGTAGTTACACTGACATTTTCTGAGAGTACTAATTACACCCACATGTACACATACATACAAGTGACTATTAAATTAGAAAAAGAGTATTGTAACAGTTGATCTGTGTCTATATCAAATAGCTCACTTTCATTCTTCAGGAAAATAGTTGCTTGTCAGAGGAGCAGTGATAAAACATTAGAAGAGAAGCAGCTGAAAATTCTCTGACTTTCCAAGCAGTTAAAATTTTGCAATTTTACAAAAATAGGATTTTTTAAAAAATGGCTTGGAAGAAATGACTAAATCACTCTGAACTTGGTACATGCCTTTAAAATTCATCTGATTCTCACCACTTCCCCTCATAAATCAAACCCAAATACACAGATCCCAGAGATGAGGAGCAGGTGGTAAAAGAGCCTAAAAATCTTTCTTTTTTTTCATATACTTCATCAGAGAACTAATTTCACATCGAAAAGAATGGGTCATTTTTACTGGTAGTTTAGCCACATGGCTTCCAGGTACCAATTTTGTAAGGTATTATCCATTCTCACTGTGGGTCATTTGCTTCCTATCCAAATTTTCTTGAGACTTATGAATTGATAAGCATGGATTTTTCCACTTATGCTTTTGAGTTTATAATGATGATTAGACAGGTTATCTTTCCTTTAATCTGTAGAAGACATGACAGAGAATGCAGAAATTTTGTCCTCTGTAATATGAAATAACTTTCCAATCACAGCACCAGAGACATAGGCATTGATAACCTGTGAATTGTCTGTTTCCCACATTTCTCTAGGCCATCTGTAACTGCTAAAACTAATGTTCAAGGCATGGATATTGTCTTAGAAACAGATGTACATTGTTGGAGGTTTTCTGCAGAAAAGCCTATAGCTTGGATTTTTTTGAGAAATAAGTGCTTTGTGCTTGAACAGAAAACACCATTTCCCTTGTTAATCTTGATACTAGCTTCTATCCCAATTACTTAAAATAATTTGTTTTTCTCAAATCTTGAATATCTGTTTTAAATATCTGGGCACAGGTGTCCCAAATTTCTAGCCCTACATACTTAATATCAAAAACTTATTGATATCAACAGTAGCAAGCCATATACCCCTAAGAGCCAATAGACAAGACCTGGATGTTACCAAGTCACAGGTGCCACTAAGACCCCAGGCTAAACAGAGACACAAGAGCCCTCACGCTACAACCATGGTAATCCCCCAGGTACAGTCGAAATCAAAAATCTCAGATGGATTAAAACTCTCAAGTTTTCTTCTTTTCTATCCATATGCGTGTGTGTGTCAAGCATGCATCATACAGAGAGAGAGGGTGGCTGCTGCACAGGATGTAACATTTGCTGAGCTATTGTAAGGCAGGGATGTGCAATTCTGGTGCTGAGGACAGGGCCTGAGAATTAAATTTTTCTTGGTCATGGGAAAGCAGTATTCAATCCTCAAACAAGCGAAGGAAAAAAAAAAAAAACCCACCAAAACAACAAAACAAAAAACAAACAAAAAACCAACAAACAAAACAAAACAAAACCAAACAAAAACTCAAGAGAGAGCAGAGGAAAGCAATGCAAAGCTGTGCAAGGCTGAGCAAGTGTTCTGTTTCTATGATCACTATGTTCAATCACACAACTTTAGAGAATTAAGTAATATTCAGTGTGCTTAGAACACTGAATAGAAAGTTGTATCAAGTTCATTCTATAGTACTGGACTTGGTATGTCATTATGTAAGGTAATGTATTTGAGCTACATGAAGGCTGATGCCTTATACTTTTTAATAAAGTTGAGGACAGATTACAAACGTTTGCTTTCAGCCTCAGGTTGCAGTGGATGGAAGCTATTTCCTTTCACGTACTGAATAATTTGCCCTTTTTTGAAGTTACAATGAGATAATGTAAAAAGCTTTGAACACCACATAATGTGAAATGGTAAGGTATTAAACTATATCACCTGAAAAAAAAAATGCCATTGAACATATAAGAAATAGGTCACTAGAACTAAATGGATCAACACAATTATATCCAAAAGGCCCATTTGGTACCAGTCTCAAGTGAAGAGTAGACTGGATGTTTGGTCTTTTATGGTTTCTTGGAAAGTTCTCACATTTTAACCCAGCGTTCATGGTTCCCATCTGTGCTATTGAAACAAATAAAAAGGATTTCCATCCTTCTTTTTTTAATGGTGCAAAGTGTTAGCATTGGATATATGCCATCACTCACAGTTGTAAGAACAGTGATCACTGGTGACCCTTTAGGTAAAGCAAACTCTGACAGAGCTGCTAACTCAAGATCTGACTCATCTACAGCTGCTTTCTTCTGGCCAATGCTCCTCAGCCATCAGGTCTCTCCACCTCTCCAGTGCTCCAGACCCTGAAGCCAGCTGCTGGCCCAGGCACAGGACAGCTGATATGACTTCCTCCTTTTTTCAGAGCAAGCACAGTCAGAAGCAAGGAAGGACACTGCATGGGCTCAATTGCACAGGATGGGTAGGATCCTGTGAGGAGCACACTGTAGAGCACCCTCTATCTAAATAGTAGACGTGACACAAGTGAGGATATCTGTCAGGAACTCAGCTATTGGCCCAGTGAAACTAGTGGAAAGCCCAGACTGCCACATTAGTATTGGGATAAAGGCAAGGAAGTATGTAGGTTACAGGAAAAATATGACATTGTTACTCACTAAAGGCTACAGATCCCTTGAGTCTCTAACTATTTTGAGACATCTGGTAGGAGTTGTATCCAGTCTATCTGAAACACAAAAAGCTTAAAGGCACAACTCCCTCTTTAGGCAACTGTTTTGTTTTGGGGCTTTGCTTTTTAATATTGCATATGCTTTGATTTCTTAATCGCAACCAGTGTTGATTGTATAACTTCTTAAGAGATCTTCTGAATTCTGCAAAGAAAGACTTCCCAGAAGCAGCTTTCAGAAAGCAGTTTAAAAATCTTTATCTATCTCAGTAGCCCTGGCATCCTCCCACCACAAAGCTTTCCAAATACAAATACGTGCATTATATGATGTCTCAGAAGAGGCATGTCATCCTTGAGGGCTCGTTCCTCAGTGCTAAGGAGCCTGTACAGCAGATGTAGGGAACTATATAAAGTCAGTTGATTCCTGTACAGTGTCATGACTGTAAAATCCTCCAAGAGAAGCAATGTGGAAAGCAGTTGCATTTGTGTATTCATCATGCTTTCTATGACAAATGACAGTTTTATGGTTAAATGCACCTGAATGGAAGGTGAAGGTTCATCTCCCTTCTCTGCCCTAGACTTCGTGCATCACCTCAGGTAAATCTAAGAGCTAAATAGTACCTTAAACAACAGATTTATTTTCCCTTGTCTTGTATTTCCAACATAGGTATAATAGCAGTTCTTCACAACAGTTCTCTTTAGATTAGGCACTTACTGCCTGGAGGTTTGCTTGGGGCTTGGAGCAATGGGAAGCCTGAAGTCAGGCAGAAACCCTGAAAGCTGTAGCAAAAGCATAACCAACAGTACATAAAACAGGCAATAAATAAGTGCAGTCCTACTGCCAGTGAGAGACAGTGTTAGGCTATCCGTTTCTGATGCTCCGCACTTCCCCTGAGTCACCCCCATTTGCAGAGAGCTCCTACTAGAAGTCAGGCCCTTCCACAGTTGTATCAGGAGCCTTAAGATTTAATTAAGCCACTGACATTACTATGATTTTAGATAGATAATAGACAGGTTTTATTCTGTCTATATGTGAGTTTCAAAATACTCATAGATCTGTGAGGAGTAAAGTACACATACCCTATGTATAAAACTAGGAACTTACAATAGCCAAAAAGTTAATTAAGGCTAAGTTAACTGAAACAGAAAAATACGTAAACCAAAATGCTTAAAACATTCTTGACTCACAGGTAAGATTGTGAACTTCTGTGAAAACAAGAAGTCAGTGAAATGATGGGGATTGTTGCCGTTTGGCAGCTTAGCACCTTAAGAACCTGCTTGTGTCTCCTCCACATCACCTTTGTATGTTATGAACAGATCTCTTTCTCAGTTTTAGAAGTTTTTATCCGGTTCCTTATTTATCTACACTTACATATCCTGCAATTTTTGGCAAGGGTTTGACCGAACATATATCTCTAGAGTCTACATTAAGATAATAACAGATTTAACATAAACTTCTCAATTTCATTTGGGAATAGCAAAAAATCAATAGCAAAATATAGGTAATCCCAAGTGGAAATGCATTTCTCAAAACAGAGATTTTGAAAAGATGGCATGACCTCTGGAGGAAAGGAGGAAAGAAAACTGGACACTCAGTTTAGAGCCACCATGCAGAGTAAAAGCAGCTGTTTGGAAACTAGGGGAACAGGGAGATAAGTTCAGTGAAAAACAGACAACATAAGACCGCACTGTCAGATGGGAATATGGATTCACATATAGGCAGCTGCCCGGAGTCATACAGGCTGACAAACCTTCAGGAAAGCGCACTGAGGGGATGTTGTCAGCAGAGCTTGCTGCTACCAGGCAACCTGGGAGACCTTTCTGCCTTGGCAGTCAGGCACACCACCCCAGCAGGCAAAGGCACAGGCTCCGCCATTGTGCTATAACATCTTCGAAACAAATCAGCAGAGGATGGAGGCAGAAGATGACCTCAGTGTTTATGTGTAGCCTACACTGAGTGCCAAGGTTTTCCCAGCTGAACTGACAAAGCACTTTTGGTTTTATTGTTGACTTATACCTGCCATACGGAAAACAATTATTTATATCCCCCAGAAAAGGAAGAACTGTATAGGTTAAATGCAAGAAGAATGGCTGGGAACAGTCACATTTCTTGGAGCTACTCATTCCTCTATGGATAAAATCATTTCAGAATTTAAGTGTGTGGGCTTTTTCCAGCACATTGAAAGATAAGACAGATGCTGGATAATGATTGAGCTGAGGCTAGACTCCAAAACATGATTGTGTGAATGATGGAAGCTATATAATGCAGAGATATTACATGATTTATAGGTTGTGAAAAGAGAAGGGATTTTGTGGAGTTTTGTACATTTAGCTCTGTGTACTAAAAGAAAGGATTTATTTAACAGGCTGGTTGGTATACTTTAAATGGATGGTATTGTATCTTGAAAGTACTGTGCTATTCTTGTCTACTTAAATATATTGAAACTATGCTGTATTCCTTGTTTCTCCTATCCTAGAGAGATGTTTTAGAAGCCTTGTATGTCCATTCTGCATGCACAACTCTCAAGCAGATTTTACTGCTTTACTGCTAACAGTTAACCAACTTCCACATTTCTTCACTAATAATAGTAGCCACACTTTGGCATACCTAACAGGAATCAGAAGACGAAAATCACATTCATAAGGAAAACTTAGCAGTGTCTTCAAATAACAATACTTACCAAAAGAATAATAATAGAAGACATATAAGATAGAGGTATAATGCAAACAAAAGAAAAATATAATCCTGCTACAAAACAAGCGTGTTTGGTATCATTCTGGGCATTGATTATGTTATAAACAGCTTAGGGGAGGACAGAGTGATGAGTCAGTATTTCCCATGGGTTTTCTATGCTGACGTCCCTTAGAAATGTAATAAAAAAAATTCAGGGTGGCTTATACTCCTCCCTGGCATATGCTTCCATTTCTCCTTTTTTTCTACTTTTCCCCCTCTTTTTTTTTTTTTTCTTTATTCTTTATGTCTGCTTTTAACTTCTATCATGCTCTCATTCCTCTTCCTCCATCTCCCTTGTACAGCTATTTTCTTGCTGGCAATTTTCTTGTTCCCTTCCCCAACATGCTTATTTTGTTATGTATATTCTCCTCTCCTGTGTTTTTTCAGAGATGTTGGAGATGTAGACAGTCCTGATAAAACTCAGGCCTGAACTGCTTATTGCTAGGAACAGAGTGGAAAAAAAGCTAAAGAGAAGAGGAACAGCTGCCTGAAATCTCAGTCTTTCACCACTCCATATCTACTGCTTCTGCAGGAGTATGACCTGGGGCAAAGGGACAAGCAGAATTCACTGTGAGGGAGGGGAAAGATGTGAGAAGCCCACACTTACATCCAGACTTAGATCTAGGGGCTTTTCACAGATCTAAATTGTGAACTACCCATGAGTGGGCTCCTAGTCAAAAGAGGCACTAGCTGCTCAGGTTGGGAATTTAGAGCATTTGGATCATTTTCCAGACACACCTCTCTCCAGGCTAATTATCTCACATTTTTCACCCAGAGATGAAGATCACTTGATGCACTGAGCTATTACCCAAGGATTTAGGGGATTGGATTGATAATTGCTTCATTTTGAATACCAGCTGCGATTCTTACCAATTGTGCTAAGAAATGTTAAGCCTTAAGAGAGCCTTAAAGAAACAAAACTCACCAAATTTGTAGGGGACTGTATAATTCAGAGGATTTGACAGACACCAGTTGAATCTAGATTTTGTATGGTGCAGCTCCCATGATCTAGGGTTAATCAGCCAGAACTCAGTCAGGGAATGGAGTAAGCCTTTAAAAAACCCCTACAAAGCAGAAATTACCAGCCAACCAACTTTTCTTTCAACTCTTCAGCTCATCAATATTTCTGAGGCTTTAAGAGTTATGCTGCTTTAATAAAAATGCAAAGCTATTAATTGACATCTCCATAAGGAAATTCTTTTTTACTGATTCAATTTTTTAATCCAGTAGATTTACGAGAGTCTTCAGAAGTGCAGGTATAGCTTGATCAATCTAAGACTTGTATTTTTTAAAACAGAAATGATGCAAAATGGAAAAGTAGACAAACATTTGTCCATTGAGACAAATAAACAGCAGAAAAAAATTCAGTTCATATTTCATTGGTCTTTGAGGTCTTTGGAGAAGCCATCCCTACGTCCAGAGCCAAGCAGTACAACTGTGAATGTGTATTTATGCAGGTAGCTGCTGATGTCAAAAACCATCAGTGTCCTCAAGGTGGACCTCAGACCAGAGCATATTGCATCACTGTTGACAGCTCTGGTGACATGATATAGCAATAGATGAAGAAAAATATTCAGTACATGATCTACTTGTTTGCAGTAAAATGGCTTTGCGTGTTTGACTGCACGTTTGTCATGTGGTAATTTGATTGGAAATTAATAGGATTATTTTTGACTGGCTGTAGTTAATGCCATTGCCTGTTTGGCTTTTATAAAAATCTCCATAATTTAGGAATATTTATCTAAGTCACCATAAAAGTATAGAAATTGATGTAATAGAAATTGATAGTAAAATTACAGACAGCTGGGTACAGGGTGAAATGAAACAAATTTACCCAAACCCATGATCTTAGGAAAACATAAATGCCAAATTAAGTATCTTAGGCTAACAGTTTAAATGATCTAATTTAACACTAATAAAGGTACTTTAGACCCAAGTCCTGTTTGATTTATACTGTATGAGCATGCAGAGGAAAACATCTTCTGACAGCCTGGGCCAAACAGGGATACCAAGGGGACAAGCAGCTTGAACCACTGCATCTTTCCATACCCATTTAACATATTCTTAACAGTTCTTGATGAAAACTTCATGGGAGTAAATTACCAAGGCACAACTGATTTTTGTCCTGGAAAATTGTTGAGGGACAACATTTATAGTGGATAAGCATATACAAGAACAATTTTCTTAAATTATTTCTTTTTAGGCTTTCTTGAACAAAGAAGCAGCACTGAGGCATTACATAACCCTGAAAGATTTTGGTTTCAGATGATGACGGCTATGGCAAGCATGGACCCTACTACCATCCACAAGGCAGTGCACAAGCAGCAGTAGGCTAGACTTCATAATTTCTTTCAACAGACCATTTGGTGTCTGAGATGCTGAAACTGGAAACATGAGAGCAGGGGAGGGGACACTGGAAAAGGTAACTTAGTCTGAATAGCATTAAAATAGAGTAAAGATGGCAGTTCATCTGCATTAGGAAAGACAGCATTAGGCACACGTTGCTCTCTCCTTCTTTCAGGTGGTGGCCATGGGCAGGGGAGCAGCCGTACTGCTGGGCTGTGCATGACCCCCTGCAAGGTGCATTCAGTGCATCATTCCTCTCCCAGAGAATTCACCCTAGGAGGAATAACTCTTTTACACAGCAAACAATTCAACCTGATATTTTATTTATTTATGTGTGTGAGCCAATGTAAGACCTAGCACCCACAGCTGGAGACTCCTTGAGACAAGGATCAGGTCTGTTTTCTATTTCTCATTGCCTCTTTGGCCACAAAGAAAATTCAATTACAGAAAATCAATACAGATTTAAAGAATCTTATTAATAAGAAGATGATATTTGTTTTTGCTTGTCTATGACTATTTTGATTGTCATTGTCTCATGGCTAGTACTGGCCTAATAAGTTTTAATATTTCTAATTGGTTTCTGTTATGCGTGGAAAACTAGAGGTTAAGTTACACGTTTGTATAACTGCCTCATGGTCTCATCTCTGTATGAAAGTGATAATTCAGAAATTTTTTCTTCATATCAAAGGTATTATTTAGAAGTAGATTTCATCAACAAATGCCAATTTTTTTGTCCCTCAGTTTTCTTTGGCTATTGGCTAATGCACTAAATGTAATGTGTATATGTTTTACATAGTGATGCCACTTTGTGAATTTTATTTAATGGTTGTTTCAGAATATGTTTCTTCAATTTACATAAATCTTCCATTCCCACAAGCAGAACCAAAGAAAATGAAGAAATTTTGTTTCAAGGTTTGAAAACTTTGTTTCACAAGTTTACAATATGCGGTTAGGAAACCAAAGTCAAAGAAATACGAACAAAATTGTTATATGGCATACATCAAAAGATTTCAACAATTGCTCTGAAAAGCAAAATAACTGAATATGACTGCAACCCATAAAGAATGATGATGCTGTAACTTTTACACAAGGCACAGCTCCCAAAGATCCTTGACTCTTCTTGCCATATGTAAATATTTTTTGCCTTTTTCCCTGTATTCATGAGTTTTGAGGACTTTCCTGACAAGTGTCAAGCTGGAAGAGCATATCCTTCTCTTCCTGTGGGAATTCAGGCAGTGGGGAGAAGAAAGATTAAGTTAGGAAAGTTCATATCAGGAAGGGAGACACTCATTAAGCACAAATAAACAGGACCTGGGAGATAGAAAAAGCCCCCCCTGACCAGATGAAAGGATAATGGGAAGGACAGATACTTAAGTGCAGAGCCAGGAATGATGTGGGGCACCTATGTTTGCTTCAGCTGGTCACCACAGGACCAGACTAGAACTTGCCCAAAGCAAAATCTCCTAAAATATGTAGTGTGTGGATGTCATCCAGCAGCTGTACACCAACTGCTGTCCTTTGCAGATCTGGTCCTTTGAGCTGTACTCATTTGCTAACATCAGAATAGTCTATGAGACCAGGACTTCTTGGGATACAGGCTTGGGAGAAGACCAAAAGTCTGCAGGCTGGAACTTAGCTGACTAAGATACCTGGAAGGGTAATGCCTGGTGAAGCATCAAAATAACTACACAGAGGCTTGATCCCTCTTCAGTCAGGGGAAATAAATAAGATATGCTAGAGGAACTAGAGTGAAAGGAAAGAGTTGATGACCTGGCAGAAAGGGGAAGAGGGAACTGGAGGGGAAGGGTGAAACTAAAGAGGACTCACAGACATTATAGCTTGAAACTGTGCATATGGTTTATGTCATAACAAGAGTTTTATCAAACATTTGCTTTGATGGGAAAGCAAGATAATGTCTCTCCAAAAACTCTTGCCCTGTAATGAGATTTGTTTAAAGTGTTTTTGAAATAATGCTGAAAACGCTTTAAGTTTCTCTGCTATCAAATTAAAGCTTAGGGAGTTAGACTCACAGCCTATTAAAATTCTGTTTAGCATGCACATTTTAACACAGATGTTTCAATAAAAGGGGTTTCCGTGTAATTATCTAATGACTTGCTATGTCAGTCATGATAAGTCCCAGGTTTGTAACTTGCTCCTGAGAATTAAACAGAAAATAAATATACCAGTTCCTACCTGCTGCCCTTCCCATTTGAGCTGAAAGCAGTAAATAGTCTCACGGATGTAGCTGATTTGATTTTCATTGCTGAGAAAGTAAATCCTATGAGAGACAAAACTAGGCAAAAAGATGTGCTATTTTATTTTCATTCAGTCAATTTTATACCATGTTGGATGAGAATACACTGCCATATTTTCAATTTAACCTCATTCCTCAGTTTCTCCACTTCCAAATATTTTCATTCAAAGAGGTAAAAATGGTTACAGATCTGCAGATGTGGGCATTTCATGCCTGAACATTTCTTGGCTGAGCAACAGGATAATGGGATACTTCCCCCATGTCAAAACTCAGTATGAACAAATGCTCTCAAGGAAACCAAGATTCTTACAAGAATCAGCTGAGAAGAAATAAAGCAAGTCAGGTAGCACCCAACCAAAGACACACAAGAGGAGCAAACAGCAGTGTTTGAGAGACGTAGCTTAACCAGGAGACAAGCTAAAGTTTCAGGAAGCTGCATTGGGATAAACTGAGACTGAAGAGTAGATTCTTCTGTCTTCAGCATCCAGTAACGTGCACGAGATGTTGAAGAGCTACTTTGGCCATCACCTTCACTTGTGATGCCAGGATAACCCTAAACTCAGGCCATGACCTCCTGCAAAAAGGCAGATCTCACCCTGTCTGGCCCAGGCAGACCGTGACTGTATTCCAGACTGCAGAGATATGCTGCTAGCTAGTTAACTGATGGGCAGAGAAGGGGGATTTGGCATACATCAGGACCACAAGGAGTAATACCCCTGTGGTTTACTGTTTTATGACAGCTCCATCTGTCACATCCCATCGGTCTGTTATTGCCTAGAGGTGCCAACACAACTAAGGCAGCAAAAAAGTATGGCCTGTTTCCTACATAAGTCTCTGCTTCCCTCATCATCTCTATTACTGCTGGTGGTAGCACAAAGGCTCTTTCCTCGCAGTGAGAAAAGATTTCTGTAAGTAATGAAGGTATTTTCTGAAAAGTTTGTAAAAATCAAGAGTTCTGCTTACAAGAGCAATTGAATTCTTGCACTGTTCCCATGACGAGCCCTTACAGACTCCCAAATAGGCAGATTTATAGCAAAGACTGGAAAACAATTTACATATCCAGATTTCTTTTCAAAACTTTATTCATGTACTTTCCTGACAGCAGTCAGGAACTCATTTTCACTCCCTCCTCTTTTGCCATACAGGTATGGCTCTGTACCTCATAGTCATTGCTATTGTTACTTGAGACCTTGCACAATTCTCAGCTGCATGCCGAGGGCAAGTTTAGAAATAAAAGCTGCTGGTTTTCTGAACAGCAGTCAGTGAGGCTTTCCTCATGGTAGACCCTCACTGCAGGATGTCTGGAAATGTCTCTATTTAAATTGAAACCCACGCTTAATTACTATTGTATTGCAATACTGAAACATACATATAAAAAGAAAGAACAGATGAAGTATTTTAACAAACAAAAAGAATATTAAGTGGAAACTTACTAAAAATATGAAGGCAATATTTATGTGATGCATCATTCAAAAATTGCATGAATACTGTGCCAACAGAACCTTAGCAAAATTGAGGAAGAGAAAAGACCCTACAAAACCCCATAAAACAAAAAAAAAAAAATCCAAAAAAAAACCAAACCAACATTTGCATTTCCTTACCAAATATTTTACAGTTATCAGGATTTTTTTGCTTTTCATAAAAAGCACATTAAAAGAAGAGCTCATTGTCATTGTGCTGTTGCAATACTCACACTAATAAGGCTGTCCATCGTTTCAAAGAGCTGTTTCTTTGAAGGAAGCTACAGTAAATTGTTTAGGGAATTCACCATTCAGCAGTTCCCTCAAATGCTGCATCCATCTTTCACCGATTAATAATGAAGCATTAATGAAAATGTTTCTATGTCTCCATGCGCCCACCAATTGAATGTGGTGCAGGAAAAATATAGCCTTTGGAAATTGTTATTTGTCTCACTTGCCAGACAAGCAGTAGAGAGAGTAATTCTTTACTGGGAATATTGGTAAAACAAGACCTTCATTTAAGGGATTCAGACTGCTAAGGATGATTCTCAAACTGACATTTAAGAATAACTGATTCACAAATACCACATTAGCAATCAAGAAATCAAGAAATATAATTAGCTCAGCATGCTCTGCTTGAAACTAGTACTGTAGCTATCAGCTACACCAAATGCCAGAAGAGGAGAAATGGAGCATTTGTTTTTCATTTAAATACATTATATTTTACTTTATTAAAGGCATGAGAGCTTGAAACATTAATATTTCTGAGAAACTGCTGGAGCTAGCTTAGATCGGGGTGGATTTTTATCCATTAACCGAGCAAATTCTGGGAAAGCAATCTGTCTTTTGTTTTGCTTGATCTGTACTAAACTCATTGCCACAACATTGTGCAAGACAACCCGGCAGAATGTATGGTAGGTTATTAATATGTTTTCATTTCATTTACGTACAGAAGTTACTGAGATCATAGTTTATATGTAATTGCATAATGCGTTATCTGAATTGACCTTCTTATTCCAGAATTAAGTGCCGGGATGTCAAGCAAACAGACCATGAAAGCCAGTACTTCTGGACACAGATGGTAAAGCTTATGTGTAGCGAGAGAGGAGTAATTGGATGCAAGGTAGTAAACATTTACTCAGATCCTATCAACATTGGTAGTGCTCTAATTTAGCAGCTGCTTTGAAACTTATTTGAGTATACAGTGGTCTCAGATCACTGCAGAGTTGAAAGCTGCCACCCTTCCTGGATTTCTTAGCAAAGAAGATATGGATTAAATCCTAAATGTGTTTGGGAATTGAATGATACTATATACTTGAAACTGTTTGCTCCAGTATGTAATGTAGGGCAACAACTAGTTTCTACTGTACCTCTTCTGCAAGTGAAAAGGGGCCTTAAGTTCTTAACTGTCTACCACTTTAGCACTTTCCACAAGTATCTTTAGTGTATTTGAATTTGTAGAGAGAGATGAAGCATGAAATCACACTCCCTTAATTTGCTCAGTGCCAACACCACACTTTTCCCAGTACAAAATAAAAGGAAGTGACACCTTTCGTGACCTTGGACCTCCCCATCACTAAAGGCTCTGTCCCTGCAAAATCAAAATGTTCCATTACACTGGAGAAGCAAGTCACTGATCTGTTGCTGATAAAGCCTTACCTCAGCCGACAGGCACTTAAAACCACTGGTAGTGTGAGAATTCATAGGACCAGAGACTGACAAGTTTTCTAGAATAGGCAAGAAGAAATGTGAAATGTGCTGGATTGGAGAAGAGCAATGTAAGAAGTAAATGTGTGTTTCATGAGGAGGAGGAGAGCAGGGAGAGGAGTTACAGGGTCATGATGCTCTTAGACTGTGAGCCAGTATTCCTAGGTTCCATGGTCAGATAAATAGCAATGTATTAATTTTAAAATGCTGCTCTGAAATGTCACCTTCATCTCCATTGATCTCTATTACCAAGCAAGTACTTCACTGTCACTTGTGACAAAAGGCATTAGTCTATAAAAAGCTCCAAATAAACTTGAAGAAGACAAGCAAACTCTTCTCCCTTAGCTGCACACAACAACAATATAAAAAAAGCATGAAAAAGTAGGGCATTGCGAGAGCTTCTAAGACTGAAAGTAAAAATTTAAATATCCTATTCTACCCCTGCCGGGATTATAAAAAATATTGTAGGTATGGGTGGGTTTGGGTTTTTTTGTCCTCTAGAAAGGATGTTTTTGTCTGGATGAGGAAATAGCCCAGTAAAACATTTTAAGCATGTTTACTTTGATCCCAACATTACACTGGGGTAACTACAGATCTACAGCAAAGCTGAAATTTAACCATGATGTTCCAAGGCTTAAGTTACATTTGAACCACTGAACCATCTTCAGTGAAACACTGAGAAAGAATTGGTAGCTGGGAGACAGCAATCATATAGACTACTTCAGCAGCATTTCAGACCTCACAGCCTCTATCGCTTCTTATGGAAACGTTCAAACACAATATGCATCTCTCTGGCTGCATGACCAACTATTCACCTAGGATGTAACCAGAATTATGCGTTCCTCTGTATACTTACAGGCATACTCTGAATGACATTTTACAACAGGCAGCTCTCAGGCATATGCCTCAAAATGTACGTGCTCTCCCATTTCAAACCCAGGCATGCATTCATGTTTTGTACAACAGATAAAACTTGTATTTTGGGTGACACCCTGGAGCTCTGAGCTTGGGAAATGTATCACTAATGTTTAAGCACAGCTGATGATGATCGGTGGGAGAGGGCATTGTTTACATTTACCCCATGGCTGTCTGGCAAGGTTAGTTCTCACTTTTCCGTCCCAATAGTCTATTGTGGTATTTGTTCTTTGAGCAACAGACTTTGTGTTCGTGCTTGAGATAGATACACAGTGTTGCTACGTGTACATAGTGTTCATTCCAAAAAACCTGTTAGTAAAACCAAAGTGAGTCAGTTGTAGTGTGCAAGCACTTTTCACCATTTTCCTGCAGTCACCCTCTCCCAGACTGTTTCTCTGGGCGTGTTAGCTGTGGAGGACTACATCCCTGCCTTTTTGCAGACCACAGCACCATTGTGGAGGCATATAAAGTGAAAAACTTGGTTGCAGGAATTCCTATGATCAGTTTGGAAAGGTACAGACACACAGGAAGAAGAGCAGTTTTGAAGGCATTCCTGTCGTCTCTTAATATCCATGTGATGAGCTGAGAGCTGTAGCACTGCTGCAACCGCTAACATACCCATGAACTGCCATCACATCTGTTTGTCAGAGCTTGGGTATTTCAGAAGCTGCCACCAAAGAGGACTCTCCAGGGAAGTGATGTTTTTCTGTTCTTTCCTTACATCTTAAACTGAAGGCAAACAGTGGTGGCTGTAAATCCCCCTGATGGTTGCTCAGTCAGAGGGGCATCTCCATAGAAGTGTAGGCTGAGGCACAGTCTGAAACAATCCTTTCTGTAACACAGCCTCAAGACTGCTTTTCTCTAATGACTGACACATCTTTCATGGCAGAAGAAAAGAAACAGAGGCAAGAGGGAGGATGTGCATATACTGGCTCCACATCAGCCAGTATAATGCAAAGGGAAGGCTCTAGGACCCCTGTGGGCCATTCCAAGCTGTTGTCCTATAGCTTTTCATAGTTATTTCCTGCGCTCTTACAGTCTCCAGCATAAATGCTGAACTACAGCTCCTGGCCCTTGTTTTCCATAAATATTGCAGTGGAAAATTAGCTGAATTTAATTACAGTTATCATGAAATAGCAAGCATTAATCTGATGCCAGTAGCAGCTGTATTTTACTCTTTTGAAAGCAAGAAACTATTTAAAAACTATTTCATTAAAAGCAGAAAACTATTTTAAAAACAAATTGTAAAGCATTCTATTTATAGAGTGGCATTATCCCAGTAAACACAAACACCTCAAAATAATAATATCCCTCTAATAGGATGCTATTGTAGTAAGAGCCTCTCACAGGATCAAAAATCTAGAGAAACATTTAGCTGGATTTAAAATAGAGAGGAAACAACAAAATATATCCATTTTCTCATTTCTGCTATTTACGCTGATGACATGTACTTTCTGTAGAGATGCCCATCTAATTACAGAATCATAAAGTTCTTTAAATGTGCATAAATTGCCCTAATTCACACATCAGTTCCTCCTTTGCACTGCAAAAAACATGTCAGTGCAATGAGGATCAAGCCCTTTGTAGATAAAAAGCAGTTTGCTTTTGAAATCCTCTGCTCATTAGTTTTTCCACTTTCCCTCCTCCTCGTGCCATGTGGGAGCCATCTGGGATTAGGTGTTGAAACACAAAAGTGCTGTGGGAGGTTCCCACCCGCAACCCCTGAAGACAGTGGGCAGCACACCATGCCTCAAGGGTGGTTTAGAGTAATGGCTGCAGATGATTGTCACTGCACTCAGAACCTTTTGTTGCCTGTCTCCTGCCAGAGGTTAGGGTTCTGTACCAGTCAAATTCTCCTGTATATTATTGGCATGCATAAAACTAAAAAGGTATATAGCCACTGAAGGAGTTCTGATTTAGGCAGTCAAAGACACTACAAACTGCAAAGCATGTGGAAGATCAGTTATTCATTGTCAGCCATTGAATTATAATTTAGATCCCACTTTTACCTTTGTAGAAGCTGACAATCTCATCTTTTACAAGCACCCCTTCTAAGCTGAAGATGCAGTTGTTATGGTACAATTATTGCCACTTATGATAAGACTACACACCAGACAGTGCAGCAATTTCATCAGGCTGTGTGACATCAGTTATGAGAACCATCTGGCTAACTATGTCACAGGTAGTGGGAAACACATATTTACTGTACAGCTATACATCATCATAAATGAAAATAATAAATGCACCTCACTCATAGTACAAACAGCATCAAGCACACAAACCGCCAAGACTTCTTGTCCTACATTCTCTTGAGACAGCCTCATAGGTCCACTTGTCCATAGCCTGATGGGATGGTCCATGAGACTTTCAGAAGCATTTTAACAACCAGTTTCTTTTCCTCAAAGCTGAAGTATCTACAAAATGCATCAAGGCAGGGTTGCAGTGCTTTACAGACGTGGAATCTGGGGCATGTGGCCAAGGTAAGATACAGCTTTGCATAACTCTTAAGTTATAAAGCAGTTTACACAGATTGCTTTTTTAACACTGGTACTTTAAACTCTCCTTCTGCCTTTCAAACCACTTCTGCTGCTTCCTAAGGCTTCTCAGGAGAAGCAGCCAAGTTGTAACATATTTCATAAGCACTGGGATACTAAAATGTGAAGCACTAGGTCTCTTCCTGTCCAAGATGAAAAAACTTCCTGTGATTCTTTACTACAGTGACACAGAAAAACACCATCAATGTCAGGCAAATAACTCAGAGCGATGTAAGCAATATAACCCCACTTCTCCCCCTTTTTCCACCCCCCAAGCTAAAAGTTGAAGTTAAAATCATCCAATATTATAAACTTAAAATTATAAAATTATCCAATATATTTATTCCTCCAGACCACATTCTTGCATTAATAATTTTCATTTTCTAACTCCTGACACACTGCAGTTAGCACTTTGCATTGGTTATTTCCTCCCTATTTTGACACCTCTTAAAGACAAATTTGAGACACAGTTCTGGCCTCCCAAAATCCATTTTTTAGTTTCCACATGTATTTCCTGAAGAATCCTAAACACCACGGACACTTGCCCAGGACATACATGGGTTTGGCAAGTAACAGAAAGCACATACAACAAAATGTACACAAATTTACAGAGGTACCTCTTGGCATCACAGTGCCTACACTGAGTTGCTTTTAGATAAGGAAAGGGGACACAAAATATCTCTGACTTCAAAGGCAACAAGAAAAGGATATATGTGCACACATACTGACTGCTTCCTCCACACTGCATCCCCTTTCTCTTTGCTACAAACAGCCCCATGCTTGCCTTCATCCCCATCATGGCAGAGTCTTTATCCAAAGCCCAGGTCCAAAGTCTTCAGAGCCTGAAAAGTTTAGGCAAGTGTAATGGTGATGGAGAGATGCTAAACAAGGACTACCCAAAAATATACCTGTCTTCTGATGCAAGTCCCACTGCTTCCTGTTTTTCTTGGATGACTCCCCATGCAAATTCCCACAAGTAAAGCCTTATTTAGCAATAAGATAAATCACAATTGTTATTGACAAAAACCAAAATGGCTGATCATCTTTAAAGTAACCCCCCTGAATTCTAAAAATAGTGCCTAGGTCTTTGAGACTCTAAGTTTAAAATGTCGCGTTGCATATACACAGGGAGACAGAACAGGTCCTTGAATGAATGAGTGCTGACAGCTTTAAAAAAAAAAAAGGCCAAAAATCAAGCTTTGGTTTTGGAGCCCGCTGTGCACTGGAAACATTAACCTACTTTGAGTAAAGTCTGCTAACTGAGCAGCAGAGAAAGCAAGCAGGGCATGCTAAAAGGAGCTGTGTATAAGTTCTTTCTCATGCCTTTAGAGCTGTAGGGACTAAACACAAGGAGAAAAACGCAACAGAAAATCTGGCTGCCATCCAAAATGTTAAAGCCTTTGAAAGAGCCCTGTGGTGAAACTGAAGCTACTTAACATTTTGATTTTTCCTATCTGTTTGGAAAAGAAGAAAAGACTGGCTTTAATTATAATTACTGGTCAAAAATTGGGAAAGTTTGTGTGCGTGTGTGTACATTTGGGCACTGGTGACTGTAAAAACCTGCTTTAGATTGTTTGCAGGGTTTCAGATACCAGTCTGTGTTTACCATGAGGTACAAAAATTATTACTTATTCAAATGTGTAATCCCTGTTAAGAACGGCACTGCTGACATTTCCTTCTCATTCTGAGGATTTTTGACATTTCCTGAGTAGAAGAAGGAATAAATAAGTATGGACCCTGAAACACTGAAATTTTTTGTCATGACAAAAGACAAGCAATGCAGTGGAAAACAACTTTTAAGGCATCATTTTCCTGGTAAAGTTGCTCTCCTTTAAGGATTACTTTTTTACAGCTCTGCAATAAAAGCTTCAAAAAAGGACTTTCCAACTGAGTATAAAGAAAACTTATACCCTTCTTTAACACAAGTCCATCAACTTTTCAGTTGCAGTTTGCCTCTTTATGCTAATTATCATGTCATCTATTATAGGAATAGATCCTTGCAGGGGATGCAATTAATGATGTAAAAGATACTTCCACCCAGATTTCCTTTTTCCCTCCCAGAATTTCTAAGGTTTTGGCACTTTATATTTTTAAGAAAGCTTTTATGTCAGAATGTGTGGCGTCATATTTTACAGAGCAGGAGTCTCTACCATACCCCACATAGCTACTTATGAATTTCAAAGGCTTCTTTCCAGATAAACATCTAAAACTCTGGATCATTATCAAGCTCAGCCAGCCTCCTTTATTCTGGAAAGCAGAGGGCTGTGTGTATGGCTATAGATTGTATCACAAGCTGTCAATAGTTGCATCTCAGACTGCTGATTTTAGACAGGTCAGAATTCACATAAGGAAAGACAGGCTCTCTTGATATTTCTATTTCAGAAAATTGAGATGTTTGCAGAATCAGAGAACACAGAATACCTCTCAGCCTTCACCAAACAACTCTGAAGCCCCTGAATTGCTTGCTTCAAGTTTGGAACAGTAGTCAGATATAAATGCTGATTATTTTTTATTTAACCCACTCAGCTGAAAATAAACCTGAGTACACTGCACTGAAGCTTTGTCTTTGCTCAAAGCCTACTAGAAAATGACATTTCTATTTAGTGCATATACAATTTAAAGAAGTACAGTGATGAAAAGAAACAAAACAAAACTCGGAACACTGTGTTCATCATTCCTCGGCATTTTAGACTGAGCCTAAAGAAGGAATACATTAATGGGTGAGGAGGAATGGTAGGCCAGAAATGATGGAAAGACAAAAAATTATTATGAAGTCTGTGGGGGAAAAGATCAGTATTACAAACTATGCCATTGCCTGTACAGTGGCTGAAATAAATGAAAAGGGACCTGTGTGAATCCGTGCACAGAAAAGTTATAGCAGTGCAGACACCGAGATCTGCATCACATTCCCAACAGCCCCCACTTGCCTATGCATTAGCATGTCTACTTATATATAGCTATCACACAAAGTCCTTGGTAGGATTTTAATGGGAGGGGGACTTTTCTTTCTCTCTCTTCCTGTCCTCCCTCCCCGCCCCCCCCCCCCCCCCCCAACATCTATGGGTTTTAAATCTCTGGAAACTAAACAAACTGCACATGGGGTACGGGCTGCCTCTGCTCTACAGTATACAGTGCATAACATTCAGTGGTGACTTCGGCTGGGCTAATCCCAGCAGAATCTACCAGACTTTCCAGTACTTCTTAACAAGAACATTTCTAATAGGATCACTGAGACGTAAATGACCTAAACACAACACACATAGAATATGCTTTATGCTGTTTTTGTCACTCAAATTATCAACTCAAGTCTGCCCCTCATTTAGTGCTACCTCCTCCACAACCTGTGTCGGTGCCATTTTTTTAATAAAGGCTGCCATGAGCTTCCAGACATTCCCAGGTTTCTTCCGAGTGCATAATTGACTCTTATTTTTCTCTTTATGAAGTGACTGAGGTATCAGGACTGTTTTCAGATCATCTGCTGGAAAGGTGCTTTGTTGGAGAGGGGTTTGCATACTGCTTTACAAAGGAATCTGTAAAAATTCCCCTATGCATTCATTGCAATGACTAGATGCTTGACAGTGAGAGAGGAATGTTTCTTAGAGAGAAAAAAAACCCTAATGAATGTTGAATGGGCAATACTGTGGTGAATTTAGCAAAAAGCCATACCACCAGTATAAAAAAACCATCCATAATAATGGGGATTGCAAACTGATTTCTCAAATGATATGGAGAATTAATCATAAAAGAGAGCCAGACTTTTCCTGGGAACTAAGTTTAATTCCACTTTAAGTTTTCATCTTTAATTGCTACTTCAGGGGTAAATGCTGCCGTTACTCTTGGGAGAGCACTGTAGGCACCAAAAGCATTTCTGAACAGAAACTTCAAACACCTGAGGGGTCCTTTTTCCCTTTCTTCAAAATGGACTTCTCTTTTAAATGTGGAGGTCTTTCTGGGAAAAAGAAAAAAAAAAAAAAAGGAATTTAATTTGTGGGGATTTTTTAAAATAACATTTAACAAAAAAGATTTAAAGTGAGAGGAGGTTTTTGCAATGTTTACAGGAAAACTCTTTCAAACACTACTGAATAGGAAGAGAACAGGGAGGCAGGAAGAGATAACGACAAAAGCTCCAATTCTGTTAATTTTTTGTGCTAGGATGTAATTATTCTCCTGTACATGGGAAGAACAATGGGACACAGAGAACCTATATAGATAAATCCCGCAACTTACCTCTGTGCTTAGAGGGGATGTTGCAATGAGACTTACTTGGCAACAAATAACACCAGGCTCGGCTGCTAGGGGAAAGCATTTGCAGGAGTGCAGCTGAGTGGGATGACGTGCAAAGGTGAGGAATGCAAGACACCGGGAGCAGGCACCAGAGCAGTGCTGGGAAAGGAAATGTCTTTGGAGCAGCGGCAGGAGGGGATCAGATTCCCCAGTACTTAAACTCTGTGCAGCAGAGGTTTTTCTCCCTAAATATAATTATTGCTAAACTGTCCAAGTTTTCTTGAAAAGCTGGGAGGGCTCTATTCAGACAAATATGCATAGAAACAGCTCCACTGACAGACATTTGTTAATTAGCTATCACCAAAAAAAAAAAAATAATTAAAATCAATTATCTGAAGTTAACTTCAAAAAATGCTTCTGACAGCAAAACCAAAATAGCCCCCTTCCTGGATAGCTCAATATGCTTTCTTCTAGTCCAGTGTGGACTGGAGGCTTTAAGATAAACTGAGATTAAAACAGTAAAGGCACAGAACCACCCAAATCCCCAAGTTTACAGAGACCAGAAGATGGGAAGAAAGGGGGTGATCAGGTCCCAGAGTATTCCCCTAGTTCCTCTACAGTATTCCCCAAGATGGTTTCAGCTTTTATGTCAGTTTATCATCCTAGGGACAAAACAGAAACTGCCCCCACTGGAATTTCCATAAAAAAGAGTGTTTAGGGCTTTCAGTCAAGATTAGGAGATCAAGATCAAGAGGAGGTATGCTGTGACACAGATACACTCCTCAGAGTTCAGGGGCCAAGGATGGAGGTGGGCTGTGAGACCCATCTTTCCCCTTAGAGCTCCCACATGATTTCTAACTGATACTTTAAAAGAATACCACTTCTAGCCCTGCCAAGAAATAACTCAAATTCAAATCACACAAAGTTGGGTTCACCCATCAAGAGAATACAGATCTATTATTTTTTCCCTCCTTGGCCTTGAAAATTACTCTGTTCAGCCTACTTAAAATAGTGTAACCTTCTGCCAAGCTATGCGCAGAGGCTTCATGCAAGATCAGGATCGGAGCCAACAGTTTTTCTCTAAGTAGCACTCTACCAGAGTTTCAAATCACTTCAAAATGATATTTTCCTGGCTGCCTTCCAGGGCCCAGAGTAGCCAGAGCCCACAGCATGGATCAGCAGAGCATTTGTCCAGTTCAGGCTGCCTGTGATCAGTGACAGAATAGAGGCAATGGGGACAAACTGGCACATGTGAAACTCCTGAACACAAAAGAAACCCCACTTGTTTACTATGAGGGTGGTCAAACACTGGAATAAGTTGAACAGAGAGGTTGTGGAGTCTCCAGCTGCGGAGATACTAAAAACCTGAGAACATGTACTCAGCAAGCAATTCTAGTTGGCCCTGCTTGAGCATTGGGGCTGGACTAGACAACCTCCTTAGACCCTTGCGAACCTCAATCATTCTGTATTCCTGTGTTGCTGTTGTGCTTGCTGAGAATGGACTGTGCAGGGGACAGAAATCATTACTCTTGGGTTGCTTCTAACTACATGCCACGTTTTTTTCATGCGCATTTCAATCCTTCCTGCAGAGCTATGAGGTGAAGGTCCAGACAAGGGCTTGTAGGGAGATGCAAGACTTGGGTTTCCTTCCACATACCCTTCCTCAGGGCTTGAGGAAAGACAGAACTGTAGTGCTGTCTTGCTCCCTCTCGTTTCACGCACTGAAAGTGATTTGGAGAAGCAAGGGGATACTGTTAATGAGTGAATCAAGGGAGTTACTTTAAACCTTTATAATCTTTATTTAATGATTTAACTTCAGAGCAAAGGAAGATAGGATAGCTTGGAAAGGTAAATTGTGGCTCCGGAAGACACGGAAAAGCATGAAAATACGCCGCAGGTATCAAAACCCTCAGAATTAATTAGACCAATGAAGAGATGGTACAAAGCAGTTTGAGCTCACTGAAATGAAATGGGAAATTAAAAAAAAAAAACACCACCAAAATTTCCTGATCAAAGTTTTCTTGAATTTAACATATTCTCAGTCATTGAATCTTGGGAGGGAGGAGGAAAGCCAACTTTATTGACAGAAAACAGTTCAATTAGAAATAGACAAAAATTACCATCTCAAGCTGTATGAAACATTTTGCATGTGATGTGAATCCTGGCTCAGACATTTGTTCTAAATACCATTCTGAACTGAAAAAGGTGATCTGGTTTCTTTCCAGTCTAATATTTAACTTCTAGGATTCATAATTTTGTAGTCTTTCCAGTTAAATGAAAACCTACATAGAAGAGATTTTGGAGGTAAGAAGGATGGGTTATTGCAAACATTTTTGGGGTAAAGACTGTGACAGGAACTGCAACTCCCCCATTTGTTTTATTCATTGTGTTCAAGATCAGAACCAATACTCAAAAAATGCCACCATGGTAACTTTTAAATACGTCAGAAGAAATGTGTCTTCTCCTTTCCTAAACATCACACTATTTTGCACCATTTAATGTTACCTGAGAAGACAGCAGAAGATGGAAGCATATTATTTTCAGATGTCTATATGTATATGTTAAGCTTTTCAGAAGTTGTTTTGAGTTCTGATAAAACAGATAGTTTATTTTTTAATATTATTGCTCCAATAACATTGTTTTAATGCTATAAAAATGATTTTTTTTAAGTTTCTACTAGGTGTTACCAGCAGTAACGAATAGAAAATGACCTTAGAAGTTGAACGTTATATGCCAAGTTTTAGTCTCAGCAAACCAGCAGTGCTTAGGCAAAGGATCCAAATGTAACCTAGTTTTTCCAAGAAAATTACATCAGGTTGTATATTCAATAACACAGCAGCTTACTAGGTGTGTAGAAACTGCAGGCTCAAAGGCACACTCCTCTGCTGCCAGAGGAGGGGTAAAGTAGAACTCGAGTACCTGAGTTCTCACCAGATTCCCACCCCTTTCTTACTGTATATGCAACAGGCAATTTCCATCAGGTGTCTGTGATAACAGCTGTTTCCAACTTTGTACACCAGATCAATCCAGCCAGGCACACACAATTAAGAAAAAATATCTTCATGACCTTCATAATTACAGAGCACTGCCCCCTAAACCAGAGGAGTGGGATTACGTGCATACAGAGAGATCATTACCAATACTCTGACAACCCATACAGCCACATTCCCTCCCAGATCCAGAGAAATGCTTTCCAAAGAAATGCACCGTAACGGGAACTTCCTTTAGTAAAACAAAAATTGAGGGGGAAAGGAGGAGGGCAATCTAAAATCTTGGTTTATCACTTTTAGTGTTCACATCCGGCTAGTGACAACCTGTGATTTCTAAGTTCATCATAGACCACAACATATGCACCTGTACTCATGGTAACAGATGAAAAGACAGGTACAATTAGCATTTATCTTACATACCCTAACAATACTAGATAATGGTTGGCTGTTCAACAGCCACATTACACAAATCTTTTAGAATTAATACACCAAAACCACCAATATACAATAAAAGATTCCTTGGTTTAGATGGACCAGTGTGCAAGCAGACAGATAAGATGAGCCCAAATAAGAGGCTATCTTCTCCATGGAGGAGAAAGCATGAAAAGGTGTATCATCCTGTTAATAAGCCTACAATGAGCAACAGAAAAGCTGAAAAATTAAATGATCCTGGTAAATTCATAACGTGGAACCATTTGAAATAGTACAGTTGTGGGTTTTTTTACTGCAAAGCCAGAAAAGTGGGGGTTTAGTTTTGTTTTTTTCCTCTCTCTTGCCCCCCCCCCCCCCATAAAAAGGAACTCTCAACAGTAGGAAGGCAGAAAATGGCTAAGCAGTCACACCCCATTGCAAGACATTTATTGATCAAACCCCTGAACACACATTGTGTTTGATTTTGCCCATGCTGGGTTGTACACTGCTATTCACTGCTCTGTCCAACTTTCTGAAATGGCTACAGAGATGTATGGGCCGGAACACTAGTCGCCAGGCACTGAATGAGTATTTCTGCTGTTTTCAGCGACAGTGGCTCAGCCCCTCAGAGATGAAAGAGTCTGCACATCTAACACAGTTCATCTCGAATTCCAACTGCAAAGCTCCTACTGTATTTCCCAGCCCTGTCCAGCTCATCTCCACAGCATCAACATCACAGCTGGACTTCCTCTCTCTGTGGCACAGTTTTTTTGAGTTTTAGCAACAAATCATATGCTGCTCTAGGTATGATGATTAGTTTATGAATAAAATAGGAACATTTGATTTTGTCATTAGTCACTCTGTTTATATGTTGATGTACAGAAATAAACAAGGTACTTATTGCCCCATAACAAGTACCACAAAATTATATGTTACTGATATATAATGTTTAATCAGCTCTTTTCAAAGGATGTTTGTCTCAAGTTTTTGTACACCAACGACTGATGATATGAGGGAGACATTATGGCAAACAAGTGCTAGCAATCCACTGGGATAATGAAAAATAAGAAATTATTATGTGGTTGTGAGAAATTGGCTGACCTCTTCAACTCCTTCAAGGCATGGAAGACTCTATTTCTGCACCATGGAAGTAGAGCTCCATTACATTCACTTAAGTATAACAACTATTAAGTTTTCCTATGCAGAATACCTCTTATTCCTTTTCAGGACGTTAATGAACATGCATTCCCCTCTAAATATATCTTCTTACCTAAAAGAGTTTTCACAGAAGTGACCAAACTAAGCTACAAGTTATTGCACTACTTACCAGTCATGAGCAATCCAGATTTTTTTCTGAATCTAACCCCAGTTTTCCTTCATACATTACACAGAAGAAAATATTTCCACAATGTAATATACCATGGAAGTAGATCTAAAGTCAGCAGTACTGCTCATGGAAGTGACATCACTGGCTCTTAGGATCTGAACACAACATAGCAGAGGAGTTTCACAAGGCAAAATCCGCAGTGCTCTGCAAAGCTGTTTTTTTTTTGTAGCTTTCCAAGACTTACACAAAAACATAGAATACTTTGGGTTAGAAGGGACCTTTAAAGTCATCTAGTCCACCCCACCCTGCAATGAGCAGGGGTATCTTCAACTAGAACAGCTTGCTCAGAGGCACAACCAGCCTTACCTTGAATGTTTCAGGGATGGTTTATTTGCCACTTCTCTGGACAGCTTGTTACAGTGCCTCACCACTCTCCTTGTAAAAACATTCTTCCTCACATCCAGCCTGAATTCCCCTCTTTTAGTTTAAAGCCATTACCCCTTGTCCTATTGCAAGAGGCCCTACTAAAGTCTGACCCCATCTTTCTTAGAAGCCCACTTTTAAGTACCAAAAAGCACAACCAGGTCTCCCCAGATCTTTCTCCTTTCCAGACTGAACAAGCCCAACTCTCTCAGCCTTTCCTCATGGGAGAGGTGTTCAATCTCTCTGATGATTTCTGTGGTCCTCCTCTGGACCTGATCCAACAGCTCCATGTCTTCCCTGTACTGCTGAATGCAGTACTTCAGGGTGGACTCATGCAACTGGAGAAGAGAGGCAGAATCACCCCCAGTCATGACCTGCTCATCATATTTCTTTTGACGCAGCCCAGAATACAGTTGTCTTTCTGGGCTGCAAGTGACATTGCTGGGTAATGTCCAGCTTCTTATCCACCAGTACCCCCAAGTCCTTCCCCCCAGGGCTGCTCTCAAAGCAGAGATGTGGCCCTCATCTTGAAAATCCTGAAATATCCAAGCCCTCTAAAATCTGAAACAGGACTGAAACTTTTAAAGCATTTTCAGTTCCATTTCTGGAGTGGGTTTCAAGTCTCCTTATAGTCAGTTGTGTTGACAGAGTACAGGTCAGAACCTGCTGCATCAGGATGTCAAAGGTTACTATGTCCTGACAGCAGAGAAATCCTGTAATTGAAGTAGTCAAGCAAGCACAAAGCACCAGAAATATCTACATTTTGCTAAATAAATTCATTGTGACAGGGCTTATTAAAGTGAACAGCAAATTCATTTATAATAGAGATGCCTGAAATGCAGCAAGGAAGCCTTATACTGGAGGGAGTACTTAATGGAAAAGCCATGTAATAGTAGAAAGAACTTACAGGCTGGTCTTTGATAAGACAACTGTCAGAATCCTACAATTACAATTCCTTCTTTTTTTCTATTTGTTTTTTTTTTTTTCACTAACAGAAAAAGGTTGGAAAATTGCAGTTTCTTAACATTTTCTTCAGGTGAGGTCCATTGCACCAACAGGAAACCAAGCTTCCCTGCAAAGTGGCAGGGTCAGCTCTTTTCTCTACTCGTGTACAGCAAGCATGAGTAGCAGCAAGTGGCAGTGTTGGAGCTCTCACTGTGCCTGATTCATGCAGTAATGAATGTGGTGTGTCAGTTTTGGGGACTGCACAGTTGACAACCCTGCCTGCAGCTCTGGCTGCTCTGCAAAGCACAGTGAAGGTCACAGTCAGTGACTTCCCGATTTCAGGTCACTGTTGTGCAGAAAGCCTCCCTCCAGCAGTATATGCGTTTCACACCTAGCTGCTCCTTTTGTCAAGCTGTCATATTTAATTAAAATGCTGACAGGCTTTAAGGATCTCCACAATGTGCAAAGAATACATAAGATCAACACTCCACACTTCTACTAGTGATTATTCTTTTCTGTACAGTTATTTAATTTGCTTCCTCTAGTTATTAATGGCCTGAATTATTTTTTTCCTCTTGCTGTTCTCCATGAAAGGCAGAATAAGAACCATCTTCATGCCCATGTCCTCATCTGAGACTTTCTCCATCGAAAGAAATTCTCCCCCTGTGCTCACTGTTTGGTTCCTGCAGAGCATGTGCTTGGGCTGACAGGAGGAGAGCTCTTACTGTGCGCTTTATCTCTGGCTCTCTGATCAGAGCAGATTTCCTGTTTTTTTATTTAACCAGCAAGTACATCACTTGGTGTTAAATCCATAGGAGGTTAAGGCATCTAAGTGCTTATGAGATATTCAAAAGTCTTACCCTGCTTCTGTAGTATTAATTCAAGTGCTTGGTTTCCTGAAGTTGCTCCTGGGGATGTACCACGAGGTGACAAGTTCCCCACTGTGTGTACTCACAGCCAAAAACTTTCTCATCTCTTTCCTTCAGGCACCTGGAAACCTCAACATTACACAGGAAATTCTTTTTTTTTTTTTAGACAGAAATAAGATCCTATCATCACTGCAAATGACTTATAAGAGCTAGAACTTCTCTCTGCTTTGAAGGAGGTCTATGAGATATTCATCTTTATCAGCACAGGGCTATCAGCACTATAATTTTATGTGTGTCTCCCTCCTGTATTAACCTGGTGTGGTACTTTGGTTTTGCCATTTCATGCATAACTACTGTGTCTAATGACACCTTGTGGTAGTGGGTCCCACTTGCATCAGAGGATTCACCTAAATAATTTCTATTGCTATGCACATCTCACAGCCTAGACTGACAGAGCAGACAGGCTGAGAGTAGGAAAGCAGAAACCCCAACATACCAGCACAACACAAGGAACCAGGCACAGCATCTGAAAGGGGCCTGATCCTCATGAGCTTCAGTTACTACCAGACCATCTACCTCTCCAATTCCTGCATCTTCTCATCCATGCACAAACTTGTCCAAGATTACCTTACTCAGGCTGTGAGCTTGGCTATTCACCAAGGTAAACTTACACGTGAAACATGCATACCCAAAAACATGCAACAAAAGGCCCCTAAAATGAAGACAGTTCAGGCAGAAAATACTGACAAAATAGGAAATTCACTCTCAGCATTCTTCTCCACAAGGAACCCAGTAGGAAATCATTCATTAAACTGTGTCTGCACTTACAGAAGCATAAATGTTTGCTAAGAAAACATGCTCAGTCCAAACCAGGAAAGCACTTCTAAAGTGCAGCCACAAGCTCCCCCATTAGCCATGCATTGCACCAAGGGGTGACCCATTTGAGGTGCTATGTCCCAGGAGCCGCAGGGGAACAGTTGCTTCTCTGAACCTGCTGCTCCATGGCACAAACAGGGCCAGCCTCCACAGCCAAGGGGCTCATCACAGACTCATGCAGAACAATACCTCCAGCCTCTTCCATGTGTTTTGGAGAGCTCTCCAGAGCAGGTCAGTCCTCAGGCTGCAGGGTTGGATGGGATGGGATAGGCCAGGTTGGCCCCCTTCTCCGAAATAATCACCCTCTACTCCAGTGACTCAGATGAGTAGCACCTGCAGGCATCCAACTCAGAGCCCCAGCTCCTTTGCCTCATTTAGAATCAGCTGCCAATAGTCTCTAAAGCTGCTCAAGGGAGACATTTAAAAATGACCAGCATATTCAAAAATATTGCCTTTCAGCAATTCATTTTTATAAAAAATTCTCTTGGGAAGTGAATTAGTAGAAAATGGATTTTGCTTTGCAAAGGTAATGATTCATATCATGATTATCTGTGCATTCATCTAGTCACAGCAGAAGAACAATGTCATATTACACATCTGACCAAACACATCTAATCAGTATGGATTGATTAAAAACTGAAAAACTCAGAGAGGTTTTGTTGGTTTGGGTTTTTTTTCTCCAAATCAATCTGTATAGTTACATAAGAGTAATGCAAGACACTGAATTGATAAAGAAAAATACGATTTTCTAATTAAGTCTAAAGTAGAAAATCTATATAAATTACTCATTTTGATTTAAATATTCAGCCATAATAGCTGTTTATTCTATAAATACATCCAATATAAACACACTTATATAGTCTGAGGAAGTAAAATAAAACTAGTCATAATATCTAAAACACAAGAGAATATACTTCAAAAATATTTTTATATATTACTTTAGAATATAAAACATTACTTGGGAACATTAAAAGCAAACTGAAATTCTTCCATACACATGAAGATTTTTTTAAAGCTTCCAGACCCTGGCTGCTGATTTTTAAGGCCACATTTTTAATGAAGCTGAATGTGCAAAACTTTGCACAAAGATATTCATATTCATGAAAGAAGCTAACAGAAGGTCATTAATAAGGTCTTGCCTGGGACCTGAATGAATACACTTTAAAATGTGAATAAAGATAAAGGAGACAAAGCAATGAGTTTTAGACCATCGTGCTTGGAAATTACACCCTGTCTGATATTTTTCAGAGGGCTTTTGCCTGCATAGAGCTGACTCCTGAGTAGGCTGAGTGTCCCCAAAACCCACATGCACTGAGAGTCATGACATGGGGCACCTCACCCAGCAGTAGGCATGCTTAAAGTTGGCTAGGAAATACACCCAAAGTTAGATTAGTCCCTTGTAACCCTTGTTCAGAACAAACAGAATATATGTTTCTTTCCTAAACCACATTTAAGCCATTTGGCTCTGCAAAGGCCCAAATCCAGCTTTTGCTAATGGCTTAAATTAATTGTGTCACCGCTAAAGTTCTACATATGTTAGAAATTATGAAAAATGAAGCTGCCAAGCCCTCTGGTGACTTGTCAAGCTTCAGAATGCTTGGTGCATGGGCACCGAAATGGGCAGGTTTTCCAGACACCATCTGGGCACCTCTCTCCACAGCTATTCAGTGGAGGTAGCTCATTCACAAAGGTTGCTTCAGGCTGGGGACCTCCAGACTTAGGTCCTACCACTTAGGCAGGAGGCTTAGTGAAGTGCTTTCGTGTTTCCTGGAAAGCCCATTATTTTCCAGACCTCCTGTTTTAGACAGCTACAAAGCTGGTGCCTGTTCTCTGCCGACTGAAGCTGGAATGTTTGACTGCTCCTACAGCCAGATGCAGAATCCAGAGTGGAGGAGCCCAGTGTTGTCTGCTGGACTTGTCACATCTGTTCTCCTATTTACCCCGGAGTCATCAGGTAATGAAAAGCAGGCTGCTCTCAGTTTTCCCAGATTCCTGGCTGCCACTACAGGACATTCCAAGACTGCCCGATGAAGTGCCAGCATTGCTGTGAGAGTCGGATGGCAAGTAGCACAACCTGTAGTGGCCAATTCTGACTCTGCTCCCAGGGACTCCACATCATTCTCACTGCACCCACCAGCTGGCCTGCGATGCTTTGAAGCAGAAATCTCCAATCCTTCCCTGTTGCAAGCAGAAATCTTGGGCAATTTCCTTAACTTGGACTGCTCACAGGAATATTGTTCCAGAAAAAGCCTAAGTGCCTCAGAGGCATCATGTTGGTCAGTATCACCGGCTGTGGCCTGCTGGCCAAGAAGAATTTTAAAAAATAAAGTTCAAGATTTTTTTTGGGGAGGAAAGGAAACCTCCAAGTTATTTTATACACTGTCAGAAATTTTATTTCTGAATGACTTAGTTGTTTCCATTGGGTTTGCTTGTTTTCTTTAGTATATTATTAAAATTATTATTATTATTTATTATTATTATTATTATTATTGAAGAATATCTTAAAATAGTCAAGGACCTCATAATACACAGGACTAAACTTTGGCAAGATACAAGCATATGCTCTAAGTATGGTCACCTAAAAAAGACACATCAGAAAAGAGCTACTTTCATGCATGTGCTTTTCTTTTCCTACTTTCCCTTCCACATACTGAGGTTGATTATTCCCAGAATGATTCAAAGTTGTCAAGAATCAGAGACTTGACAGAAGAAACTGGAAATCATTCCTACCTAGCACGTGTCAGCTTATTGCCAGATGTCTGCTTTTCAGATGTGCACATGTATACACGTTGCTCTCATTTCACTGTCTAGCTTTGCTCCTTTATCAGTACATCTCAGAACAAGCTTCTTTCCCCTTCTCTCCCACACTGCAGTTCCTTCATAAATCTCTCACAGTACAATGAAGTGTCACAGTGTTTATCCAGATCTAGTAATGCAAGAATACATCACAGCATGCAGAATGGGCTCTTTTCTCATGTTTATTAATCTGCTTGAAATGCACAGGGAGAACACGTTGATACTGCAAAGGTTAATGACTGATTTATAGAGAAAGAGAGCCAGCATTTACAGTCAAATGATCCTTAGTAATTGTTGTAATAAAGACTGCAGATGAGCTTTCAAGCTACATAGTTATGTGCGGCCACTCTCTTCAGCACACCTCAGTAGGAGGGCCGTCATTCAGGCTTCTTATAGAGGAGCAGCAGCTGCTGGAGGGAGCAGAGATGTCTCAGCACATGGCTAATTGTCACCAGCCTGAGCAATCGTACCCCCTGCTATACGGGGCAGTGAAAAACCCCCTGCTCTCGCCAGCAGCCCTCTGACAAAGAAATTGGTAGTGGTACCTTCCAGACTACAAGAGATAATGCTGAGGACCAATGCGCACTCTTTTCTTTGTGTTTTATAATAGAGATATACGGTGAGATGAAGAAGAGCTGGCTCCGCAGAAGCAAAATCACTCTTCAGAGCAGATTTGTATCATTAAGAAGTATGTGGAAATTAACAGCTCTCACTGTCACCGTTCAGATAATAATGCTGCCCTTTTCAGTAAGTGAATATTCTAGCTATGTAGTTTGTGTTAAAAGGATGAGATTAGGTGAAGAGATGATTTTTAACCTGCAACTTCAAGCACAATGGAAGACAAGATTATCAAAATTCCCATCAGCAAATGACTGATATCAAGTGAGATGTGTGTGAACTTGCCAAATGTAGGTGAAAGAAGCAGAAGCAGCTTTGCGTTTGATGGGTCAAAGTCAACAGGAGCCTATATTCACCAGGTGGAACTTTGCTGCAGAATGACAGCACCTGAAAGAAGGACTTTTGGTGGCCCTGACTTTCCTCTGTAGAAATACTCACTGAATCACTGCTTCTACCACAGACTGTGAAAAGCACCTGAACTCTTTCCATCTCAAAGATCATTACCTTATTTTAGCTGAAATCACAGCTCTGAGTCGGAGAGAGATGAGATTCAAAACACCTTTGCAAACTCCAGGAGTCCTTTAAGTGCTGGACTATTAAGTGAAAGGAGAGCAGCTCAGTGCTGCTTTGTACGAAGAAATCATGTTCTGCTGGCCTGCCCCAGAACGTGATAAGTTCACTGCTGAGAGGGCTTTGCCATTGCATATAACCATGTAGCTCAATATTCAGGTCATTCTGCATGTAATGAAAATCAGAAATTGAGTCACTTGCTTTTCTACCGGCAAACTTTAAGTGCCCTTAGATCTGACATGTTTCCGAAGTTGACACAAGAAAACATCACCCTGCCAGTAAGAATGCACTAGTCTCATTAAAGATGGTTCATTACAACAGCAAGTGACAATAACTTTATGACAGGGTAGGAAAAAACCCACAAACTTTGACTTCTCTTTGTCCCCCTGGAAGTACGGAGTTTTGCTGGTAGGTGTTTTCAGGTTTCTCTGTTCATCTACAGACTCAGCCGGCAGAGGCAGTGGGAATACCCAGCTCCAGTGCAACTCCTGTACTGATAAAAGCTACATGTCCATGTTAGGCAAGGTAACCACAGACTGGATGATAGTTCATTTAGTTTGCCTTACTAGTTCAACATCAGTTATCCTGGAGTCACTTTATGTAAGTATTTTACATCTTTTTGCAAGTTATACATTTCTGTAACAGCATAACTCTTTATATGCAGACTGCATAGAAAATAGCATCATTTTGCATAGTATATGTGGAATATTGTTGTGACCTTCATTTACATGAAGTCAGATGCACTATTCTCCTTATAAACAGAATTTCAATATATTTATTTGGAAGAGATATCAGTCTCACCTTGTCTTACTTAAAGCCCCAGAGGAAAGAGTGAACCTGTGAAAAAAGAAAAGCCTTAATCCTATTTTAGGCTTTAAATACAGACATCCACTCTGCCTCTGAACACCTGATGAGCATCCCCTCACCCCATGAATTCCTGAGCAAGCCAATTTGGATGCACTGAGCAAGCAGGATCTGCTACTTACTTCAAGGACAGAAAACAGAATGAGATTTGGACTCCATTTAACCTGCATCCACACACAGTGCTAAAAGAAGATTTGAGCTGTGGCTGAAAGGGAATAATTAGCAATAATTAATTTCTGCTGCAGATCGTTAGCAATTTATAACTCCTATGAGCAAATGAAAAGAAAACCATGGTTCATCAAACTCCTAAAATTAGCCCTAATAGTCTCTAACACTGAGGATGGGAGTTCTTTCTAAAGAGCTGGAAAGCAGTAGAAGAGACCTCCTCTAAATCAGCTGCTGGTTGTCTGCAGTCCAGCAAATGTAAAGAGCTATATTTGAATTTCAGCTCTGTGGAGGACATTCATGTCGCTAGTACACCTGCACCAGCAGGTTAGCTATGAAGACTCTGAGGACTTCAGATACTCAGTTTTTAGTAAGTGTGACTTTTAACGCCACTGACTGCCTTCCTGGTAGTTCCCTTATTTTCTCATTAGGAATTTCTCAAAGTTAGAAACCAACTCACTACTAGGACAGATGCCCTCCAGGGTTAATGCCCTCCAGATTCAGAGCTTTATTTGGAAAACGCTGGCCAAAACATGTGTTTCTGTTTGCCAGGTCTGTAATGTATATGACCTCAGCTGTTTTCTATTTGGTATTAGGGACTTGAGTGAATTCTCTCAAACCACAGGAATGTGAAATTGACTAGCATAATTTATTTCCCTGCAAATTCCTAACTTCTCTTAACAGAGACCTCAAGAGTAATAATAAGCTATTTTCTTTATAAGCTACTTGGGGAAGACCCCGAAGTAAAAAGATAACTATTGTATATGAGTGAAATAGGTTCCATAAATTGAAATTAAATGTTGCCAGAGTGCCAGAAACTACAACAGAGGACCTTACTGCATCTCTCATTTTGCAGTCATACAGTCTCTTCAATTAGGAATTTGTTAACTGAATCTTAGAGCAGGTCTTTATAGCCTTGCCCTCCCAACAAAATGAGAGTGTCCACATTTGAAATTGCTTTAAGAAAATTTTGAAGTCAGAAGTTTGTTTGCCTCTTCCCACAGAAACACGCACATCTCCACCTGAGTCATACCTATTTTGTGTATTACTCATGCAGATTTCAGCGAAACTATTACTGAGGATCTATTAAAATGGAAAGGTAAAGTTTAATCAGTTCAGCTATAAACAAGACACTGATTTGTGGTATAAAAACAGACTGAGATCCAAGGTTTCCAAAGCACAGGCTGCCACCGTTCTTCTTTATAGATAATGGTCTGATTAGACTGAAACCTAGGGCTTTTAAGATTTCCTGTGACTACTGAAAGTAGGTAGGGAAAATGTTATTTATCTTTAACTGAAACTGCTCATATACCTGGAGCTTCCCATTCCCATCCTGTGGAGCTTTCTAGAGTGAGTCATGTCCCAAGCAGTCTGGGGAGGTGAAGGGCCTACCATCACACCCCAAGCATGCCACAGCCCAAAGTCTGCTGGAAACAGCAGAGCCCTACAGCAGGCATCTGCCTGGGAGACCTTTCACCCGCCACATCAGGGGAAACACTCAGCTCATGGACTTGCCTGCTCCCTGGTTCCACTGAAGCAGGACTTCAGTCCCTCATCAAGACAGCAGGCTGAACTAAAGCCAGGACAGAACAAAAATTATCTCCAATGCATCTAATGATAATTAGCACTAATGACAGCAGCATGTGAAAACAAAGCTTCTAACATCACCAGCTAATATTGTTGCAAATGCTATCAGGTAATGCTATGTACTATGCATATACATCAAGAATTTGAAAGACTGCTAAATTTAGCAACGTAATCTATTTCTGCAAGGCTCAGGCTTTAGCTTCAGGTAGCACATATTCATTAACACTGATCTCCACTCAGGAAATATAACTTGAGCTTTAATAACTGTAAAAAGGCAAAAAGCACATTTTAGATACTAGACTTCCACGTTAAAACACTGTAATCTCTTTACTCTAAAATCAGTTACTGCACTGCTTTATTATTAATTATACATATTTGCTTACACTCAATATTAATACCTATGCAGACTGTTGGTATAACTGATTGTTTATGGACATGGTCTGCAATCTAAGACATTTTTGGCCAAATTCCCAGTCTCCTGTTTGAAATTCTTGAAGACCCAGAGAAAAAACTCTTCAACCTATTTCAGGTTTCCTATCTTGAAACAAGGATGAGAAAACAATGGAGATGACAATGCCTCCTCAGACATTCTTCGTCTTACAGATTTACATGTAATAATAGTAAACTCTGTGAGAATTAAGCATTTTTTACAGTATAAATTTTTGTAGAACTAGCTGCCTTGGGGGCCCAAGGATAATATTGTGATGTAAATGATATTTATTTTATATTTAACTGGGAAATTCATACTATAAATGCACCCAGAACAGCAGTCAATGGGAGATCATGCTCTGAATCTTCAAATCAGATGTGGATCAGCTAATGTAAGTAGAAATATATCTATTTCCCAACATAGAGGAAGAAAACAAAACTGTATTACCTAAGGCTATGATCAGCCAACCCACTGACCTGCACTGCCAGAAAATAAAGCTTTCTGAGCAAACCTTTCTTACGAGGAAGTGGTAACAGGGTTTGTGTAGGACAGAGCACCCCAGCTCTCTGTGGTCCCTAATGGATCCCCAGCCACCAACACCAGCAGCTGTGCTTCCAGCTGTCCTCACTTCTCTGCTGCAAATGCACCTGAAACCACCTGCACCACGTGAATCCACACTTAGGCACAGGTTTTTAAACTTTAGCTTCACTAAAATTTCCCTTTAAAGGCCAGTTCTTTGGCAAGAGCAGTACTGACCTGCCTGTTGTTTCAGCCTTGCCTGGCAAAGCACACTCCACTTTGGAGACCTTTTATTCCCTTCTCCCTTTTTCCAGCTTTCCAGACAGGGACCTTCCCATTTCCCTCTCCTGAAGCTAGCAAAAGCAGCCTCAGTAATCTCATGGCAATGTCTGAGGATTGTCCACGGGCTGTGAGAACACACTGCCATGCCTGTCATTGTGCCTAAAAGCCCTTCAGAGACCACCCCGTGCATTCAGCGGTAGAGCTGTTTTATTGCCTTTTTTTTTTCCCCTCTCTCCAGGGGAAATAAAAGAACAAATACTCTGTTAGAAAGACAGAAGCTCCCGGGTATCCCCAATCAGCTGCAAGGCAGCAAGCACTGACACCATGGGAAATGCTTAGAAAACCATTATTGTAAATGCTTTAGGCAAAGTTAGCAGCAAAATCACTTTCTAACTGCTCCTGTCATGCTGTGCAATCCCTGCTCCTCTGCTGATCAGCAGAACTAGTGGTGGCATCTGCAGCACTTCAGTACCATGATTAGGAGAGATATCCACTTACCAATGAGTTTTACTCTTCATGAGATTTTATAACATGGTATCAACATGCACTACATAAGACCAGGCATGGTACTGTTCTTGCAGCATTTTCAATGGAGACTTTATTTTTTCTATTCTCATTGATTAATTCCATTATACTGATTCCTAGAGTAACAAATGTAATTTGACAATCTGTAGGCACCTACCAAATGTGCCAAATTTATAGTTGCAAAAATTAAAATATCATATAATATTAAAATTATTTTATATTATTACTTCACATATTTTAAAATATTAAAAATATTTTCTGATATACCGTCATATGCAACCCGAATTCAATACATTCTTTTAAGAAGTGACAGAACCAGTTTTGGATCTTTCAAAAAATTCAAACATAAAAAGATTTCTGAAGTCAATACATAATAGCAAAACATTTTAATGTTACTAAATTTGCATATTTTGCAGAAAAATTTCATGCAGAAAATTTCACTCAGCCTTCTACCTCTCTGACTTTTCCATTTAGTCTGTTAGATGTATATCCTACATGTACCTATCCTACAGAAAATGTCTATTAAATGGTCACTGCTATGGCTGACAAAGACAAAATTAGATCTGTCTAAATTAAATATTTCATTAATTTCATCTTAGGTTTCTGTGAGCATTTCTATTCTGCGCCCACAAATGCTTCTGGTTTCCTTTTTCTTATTTGTGTCCTTTTAAGTCTCCTAAAGCAAGTATACTTTCCTCAAATATTACCTCTGCTAACACAGCCTAAAGAAATTATTTGAACAGTGTCTAGGTTGTAGAGAAATAAGAAATTATGAGCTAACTCTCAAAGGAGAGCTTCAAGCTACAGAGCCCAAGGCAGATACTCTTGGTTAAAACATTGTCTTTGAGCCAGGAGCTATGTGGGTGCCTCCAGCACAGCAGACATTACCTTCCACAGAGGCGACTAGCCCCAGTTAGGCAGGGGCAGGTGGAATAGACGTGGTGGAGCTCCTTTGATTGTGACTGTCATTTTTGCTACATCCTTTCATTAGTCTATAAAAACACCAATAGCCAAACTGTCATCTCTTGTGCTACCTTGTCTGGCAATTCAGTTCGAAACGTCAGAGAGCTGTTGACATTTTTAAGGCTAATGATCCAGCAGCTTAGATGATAGCAGACGTTTGAAGTCAGATTGCTCATATTAATTGCTTTACAAAACAACATGAGCCAAAATTGATTTTATAGTTTTGAAGTCAGATTGCTTATATTAATTGTTTTATGAACAACATGAATCAAAATTGATTTTAGTGTTACAGACTGGTTTATTCACCATCCAGTGTCTGTATCATACAGTTAACTGGTACTTTGAAAGTCCTTTCTGAGCCCTTCTTGTATCTGCTTGAATATGATAAGTGCTACATATAAATCAATACACCTAATTCTAATTAAAGATTTCCAAAAATACCCTCTTGAAATTATTAAATTCATGTAAGTGAGAGGAGAAAATGCAGCATAAGAAAGAGTTAAACAAGTAGCAGTATCAAATATAAACTGGAAAAAATAAGATCTCATCATTGTAGCTACTGTTCTGTAATAAATAGGAACAATAAAGGATTTCCTCTCAGAGCCTGGCAAAGCAGATGTTCTCCTCATTTATCTCCATTTTTGCACAATTTGCTTTTCAGAGAAGGACTTGGCCTGGAGATACAAGGCCTATTTTGGATCCCTGTTTAACACTCATCACACTCATAGGTTTTCTTTCCATTAACTTGAAAGTTTGTCAGCACTGAATGACTTCTCTTTATTTAACACATTGGAGCAGATGATACAGATTGACAGTGGACTGAAGATCTTTTTTTCAGCCTGCTGTAACAACATCTCTATGCAAGCCAATTAGATTTAAGAGATGATCTCTTCATTGTATCAAAAATATTAAATAAAAATTTAGAATGTCTTGTTTCTCATCTTTTTTCAGATTGGTGTAAATTAAGTGACTTTTATTGAGTTGTATCAGACTTGCAACACGATAATTATTAATAATAAGGGTATTATTGTGGCATTTGGGTATGTCCTAAATATCCCCTTTGTTTTCTGCATATACTAATTTTAAAATTCTATCTAATTTAAATATATAATTAACACTACAAAGCAATCAAGACTTCTTCACTATGTGCCTCTCACAGGATAATTTTCTCATACATATGTATTATGACTAAAAGACGTGTTCTGAATACTGAGGGTAATTTTATAGCTCAATGTTCTTGTTTGCTATGTTAGGTCAACATTTTTTTTTTAATTGAGTTTTTAATAGAACACCTTTTTTTTTTTTTTTAAACTATAAGATGTTCCTTGCTTTGGTAAAGTTCACTAAAATAACTCACCAAAATAACAAATAGCGAAATATCTCAATCTGGAAAAAAACTATTGATATTTTACTGAAAATGAATGTGTCTTTTCCTTCTTTCTCTTCCTTACCTGCCATTAAATTACATTCACACATCTAGCACCACACTGCACTAAATCCCATCACAAGAGAAAAATCTTGATGTATCAGTGAAGACAGAACCTGAGAATGGCACAGACAAACATAAGACCCCTCAATCATCTCCACAAAGACAGTGGTAATTCAGAATTGAATTTTTTTTCATTTGTAACTGGAATATGTCAGGTTTCGATTTGCAGCTGAAAAAAAAAATATTTTCAGCTGAAATTTTTCCAAAAATTTCCACATTTTCCAGTCATCACTTTTATCAATGATTTACACACCAGCTGAGAAGCATTTGTAACAGGTGAAGAATATGCATGAACTTGTAGTGTTTCTGGGATAGAAACTTCAATTCCATAATGAGCTGCTGGTAACAAACGTTATTACTAGCACATCCATGATTCACCGTGTGCAGCCTACAACCAAACATAACCATGTGTATAAAGGAGGACAATACTGCTCTCTTCACAGGTGTGACTGAGAATAAATAAATACGGTTTATAACAAACGCTGAAAGAATGAATCTCCTTATGACAATGAACTATGCTTAAACTTACTGAGAGCGACAATATAAATTCTCTAGTTATTTTTCTGGTACCTTAATATGCCTCAGTCTATTTTTTCATGACGTAGCAAGTATTCCCGTTCAGCAACGACTTAGGTAGTGAGCCAGGCCTGATTTTCAGAACAGACTAAGCATTCCATAGCAAATGAGTCTGTTTTCATAAAAACAAATTTGGGAAGGCTTTAGTGCAGACTTTTGCAGAGCTGAATGGCAGGAGAAGCAGCATCCCAAATTGCCTCTGACAGAGGAGGGCTGTCTGTGAGGTCTTTCATGGCTTGTATGAGCCACTGTACACAAGTCCTTCATTTTGTAAAGGACCTGGGTCCTATAAATGTGGTTTAGAATTTCTCAGAGCAGAATCTGAAGGTGAGGTAAGTAGTATTGTGGAGTTTATAGATCCCGGTAATTTTGAGGCTCCAGCTGCCTAGCCTGTACAGTTTTTCTAGGCATAACTTGTAGCAAAATTGTATGCAAGGGAGCTTTGCTGAGAGATCCATGGACACCAACACGATTTAAAGTAACACAGAGTCAAGTGCAGAAGAACAAATTATGGTTCATTTATGCATTAGGCTTTGTCACCTAGACAAGTCATTAGACAAGGTGTCTTCTCCCCATGGATCTAATCTTCACATTATCTAGAGAAGTGTTTTGTTGACAGTAAAGGAGGGCAAAGCAGTGGCAAATGAAGGATGATGTTTGTTTTGGGTTAAACCTGTGTAGGATCTCTGGCCAGGATACCACCAGGAGATCCCAGGGAAGCTCACCTCCCCACCCAACCCCCCCCCCCCCCATCCTTCATTCCCCAGGAGCAACAAGTTACAAAACCAACATTCAAATTATATTTTCCCTCCACCATTTATAAAATTCTAAATATTCAGAAAAGCAAAGCAAAAAACCCACATATGTAACAAAATTAACGTGACAGCCACTTTGATGTTGTAAGTTCATTACTGACCTTTAGAAGATGTACGGAGGAAAGCCAAGAAGGTGAAAATTAATAACCCTTCTTGCAGACAGCAGAGAGCTGTCTCAAGTTATGTGATCTAGGCATTTTTATCCACTCCCCCCATCTTTCAGAAAGACATAATTAATTTATAGTCATTTTAACCTGTGAATGACACTTGTAGAGTAGGAGGAGTAACAATCAACTTCCTATGCTAGCAGTGGGATGTAAAAGTCTGAGTGCTACAGAATTCACATGGATGCATTGGAAAATGTAATTAATGAGACCTCCTACCCTGGTAAGTTCAGTGGCACTAGCAGTATCTACATGCAGGTGTGAGTGAATCGAAATTAAATAACAAATTAAACAGTCCCTTAAAATCCTATCATCTTAAGGAATAGTTAACCTTAGCACCATATACTAATAATATGTCTCTCTCTGGTTTAACTCACAGTATGTGGTGGTGTGGATACATATGCAAGCTATCTGATATATAATTTTATCTTGTATTTCAGATTGCAGTAAGATCTGGGACATGATGTCCACATTTTCTGCTAGAACCACTGTAAATTACAACACTTAATGATAGATCTGCAATTAAAAAAAAAAAAAAAAAAAAAGAAAGAAAGAAACAAAACCAGAATGAAACAACAAAAGGAACAGCGGATGTGTGTGCATATTTGTATAATAATTCAAGGAACCATAGATGACAAGGTCTCTTTTGCTGAAAAATTGTTTGAATAAAATGAGTCAAATTTAACAGGACTGTAAATATCAGACAGCATTTTCAATATCTAGAACACCCAGAAAACAGACCTAACTTGTAAACCTCCCCAACTATCACACATGCAGTTACTTGTGTCTCAATAGACAACTCTGCATTGAGTTGGAACTGCCAGTCTGAATACTTGAAGAGCCTTACAATTAGGCATCTATTTTATTGAGCCAGGCATTTTTCTGTGACCCTCTTGGGTTATTAAAGTAGCATTAAAGTATTAGCAAATATCTTTAATATTTTTATTAATTGAGGGCATATTCACTTCAAGGCTTGTCTTCAATCAAGAACTGCACTCTTGTCAGGCTAGATGACCCGAAACCTACCCTCTCGTCATAATTACCAGAAAATCTGTGAACCAGTCTCACTTACTGCTTTAGGTCCTTGCAGTTGCTCATTTCTACCCCCTCACCCTGCCTTTTTATTCCCTCTACAGCCTGACCTTGCTTCCAGCATACCCAGGATAGTGAATACCAGTCACTCCAAGAGAACAGCTTCAGGTCAGGCTTTGCTCAATAGCGAATAAAAGGCAGCACCATTCAGCTCATTAAGCAAAAATTCTCTCCCCTTTACTCAGGCTGAAAAGTTTCCTTCATTTAACTGGAAAACCTTCTCACCTTGTGAAAGCAGCTTTACAACCAGCCCTCTTTACTACCACTTTTTCCAAAGCAAGCCCTTCCCTCCTCTAACCAGACTTATGGCAGTCAGCAACTACCATACCCCACCCACCCACCCATAATGGGTTTTTACGTGGAAGGGTCATCTCTCTCTCAAGCTGCTAAAGGGTCAATATTCCTATTAGAAATGCACTACATGCAAGATAGTGCTCCCCACATTAGGGAGTTAACTGCCTAAGAAATGAAAAGGGTCTGGCAGTGATGGGGGGGACATCCACCCTGCTTCAGGTAGGAGGATATGCACATTCTATGCTTTAGGGGAAAAAAAAATAAAAAAGAAAAGGAGGAGCATTTATGAGCATAGATCTTCATCTACCGCAAGAAAGGGACATATATAGCATAAGCAGTCTGACAGAAAAACAGGCTCAAAGATAATAAATTTCATGCCACTGATTTAAAGTGGTAGAGAAATGAAGTAAGTGGTAATCAGTATGTTATCTCCAAGCTCAGGTACCTAAAAGCTCTCTTAGAAATAAAATGCCATGTTTGGCAAGAGTTCATTGCATTTCTTGAGTAGGATAACAAATATGAGCCTGCCTTCCAAAGGTGGAAGTCCTCCTCTTTTGTGGGAGCAGCAGATACCCCCAGGGCCCTTAGTCATATGATACTGTACCACAGAGCTAAAAATAGGGAATTGTGTCAAACTAGATTTATAAAACATTGCCTTCTCTGTTTGGAGACAGCCCAATTTTAGATTTACATCCAATCTATGCTCCAAACTGCACGAAAGTGTTCCCTCCTGAACACCTTCAGAGGCCATAAAAAAGTCCAGTGTAATACAATTCTAGTTATACAAGAGCTGTCCCATTGCCATTCTCTTGGGGGAAAAAAAAAAAAAAAAAAGACAGAAAAAAGGGAGACCTGCAAGAAAAAGCAGCAAATATCACCTGCACCAGCTTCTGACCCATAAGAACACACAACCCTAGACAGTTTAAAAAGAGGTATCAATTTTATCAGGACAAAACCAGAATATGTTTGCTTCGCTCTTGGTGGTTTTTACCAGCTTCTTTTCATCTAATCTCTTTTCATCACAGCTGAACTTATATTCTATTTTAATTCTTCCCTTAAAGGATGTACATCATGTTTCTGTTATGCCTCTGCTTATCTACCCACACAAAGTTTAGAAGACATGACAGTATGGTATGAGATAAAAGTTTTATTAGCCTGTATTTTGGATGACCACATTACTCATGAGGAGTGAACTCATGAATAAGTTATCAAAGTCATTACAACAAGTGCCAATAAAACCTTTTTATATGAGATTGCCATATATTCTACATATGCAACTTATTTTACAGGAATGGAAAAAACTCTATACAAGACACATTTTAGAGAGTCTTAAAAATTTTTTATGGTGACCATTTCGTCTATCCTCCAAACTGTAAACCAGACTTTAATTAAAATAAGCCATGCTGTACTGTGCTCAGAGGTATAGAAAATTTAAAACATCTCTCATACTGCTGTAGCTTTTACTTTCTCAGAACTCATGACCTACTAGAGCTTGAAGAAAGTGCTGTCTCACTAGAATTATAGTTTTCCCTCTCCCAGAGGTGAAAAACTTCTGGGTACAATTCTAGATGGCCATACAGTTAGAAATCTTTGGTTTATCAATAATCCAGGATCAAATACTGTCTATTCTGAACATTAACCATGACAGTTTTCTATGGGAGGGAAGATTTCTGAGAGGAAAAGAAGGGCAGTTATGGTTAAATTGGCTTTATCTGAAAAATACCAACTTTCTAAAGACACTTAAAAAAATCAAATCCCAAGAAGTTAAGTCAGGAGTGTGTCAATGAGAATGCTATCAATCCCCACTCACTTTAATTTAGCCTGCAACTATAGGACAACAATGGGGGAAGAAAGGGAGAGGATGAGTGTGTACATACACACTTAAAAAAAAAAAAAATTACAAAAGAGTCTACTTTTAGTTAGACAAGTTGTGATAGGGAGGGTGTTTCATGATTCATTAATTTGTCCAGCATTTTTCCAAAGTTAAGTGCTTGCAGGTATTTTTTCCTCCCTGAAATGTCAGACAAAGGCTCAAATCCCCAGGAGCCGGTAATTGGCATTGTTTTCAGGGGAGCTGCAGGCACACAGGGTACAATTCATTTGTCTAAATACAGGTTTCTCCAACTGAATGAGTTATCTATATACTTGTTCCTTCTTGAAAAAATTATAAGAGAACTTAGCACCTGAAAGTAAACAATTTGAGCTCTGGAAGTGCTTTCTTTCCCAGGGTAACAGGGGCTCTCTCAATAGCTTTCCAATCACACTAAAGGCATTTGCAGGCAGGCAGAGATGAATCCAGCCCACAGAGTCTAATGCTGGCTGTCAACTTATCCACTAGTTTACTTTATACACAGCCACTTACACACATAGAGATTACACAAAGAGATTTTCCAGTGTTGCCAAAATACCCACAAATCAAAGAATGCAGGTGTAAGCATTGGCACTTGTTGTTGCCAATTGTTCAATCTGTGCCACCAGTGCTATTCTTCCTCAAGAAGTTTACAGGCACAATTTATTTAAGCCGTCAGTACTCGTGTTTTGCCCTTCTACCTTTCAAATCACTGAGATGCTCAACTGGCCTCTTGTGCTCTTGCCCAGTGCTTTTCAAGATATAATATATGCAGTCAGTGGGGGAAAAGGAAGAAACGCCAAACATGTGCCACACTCCTACTGTTCTTCTGACTGCTGTATAGAGCAAAACCTTCATCTTCCTGCTAGAGAGTCTGGGGTCCTGCTGCGGAATGAGCTCCTCATAAACCAAGAAGGGGCAAGATGTGATAGGTAATAAATGAAGAGCATGATGTATCCAACAGCTAAATAAATCAAAGACCTGTTGAAGCACTCTCTCTGAGCTGACTGACAGTCAGACTGCTTGCCCAGGCAGTCAAGACAATTAAGCCCTAGAAAAACTGGGCTGCTGGCTAAAGAGCTGGTAACATCCTCCCTTGACACAGAGCAGGACATGTTCATTTTGCAGCACTGGACAACAGGTACACATGAGGATGGGATGTTTCCAGTAGGATCTACACTGCTTTGAAGAGCTAGACTGGCTATAATCTGCAGCATACTAGCATGGATTGAACCCTACTGGTCAACCATTTTTACACAACCAACAACAAAAAACCCAAAAACCCCAACAAAAAAAACAAATAAAAAAACCCAAACTAAACTTCAAAAAGCAGATTTTAAATGAACCATATTGTGTGGCTGAAGAGTATCTGGACATCGCAAGTATTAAGCATTTTCTTCTGACTCCTATCGGTATTTGGAATAACATCCTGCTCTCTGGGTCCTAAGCCTACTCATTGCAATAACACAGAAAAAAAAGAAATTCAAGGAATCACTCCCTCAGGGTAGGGATAAACTGTCTTGACTAGCACCCAAGTGGAGACTAGGTACCACCATGCTCTGGTGGTCCCAGGTGGCAAATGCACAGCACAGCTGACTGCACCAGGCAGGATGCCTGGCAGCCCTGAGGCTGCTCTAATTCCTGCAGAGGCTCAAACCTGCCTCCAGCTGCCCCCAGGTCTGCAAATTTGCAAAGGTTATGAGATCATAGCCAGGCTGAACAGAGCTTTTTCTTTCTGCCTACTAGCCTACTGGCTAGTTTTAGTAGCCCCTTCAATAGTCACAATAAAACACAGCTCATCCAGTAACTCAGGATCTTACTGTAACAACATCCCCAAGCATTCTTGGATCACAAGCTTGAACATCACACCTTTTCATTATAATTCCAAAGGTGCAGTAAGTGGCCAGGACATATGATACAGTCAAGTTCCCAAGGCTGAATCAGTGTTATTTAAATGGGGGAAGTGTGCAGAAGTAAAAAACTGAAAGAACATGCAGTATTCTTTTGCATACTAACTTTGTACTGCAGCCCCACAAATCAGCATTTCCTGCTGCTGTTTGTGTTTCTGGTCAGATGGGGAAGGGTAGCAAAGACAGCTGTCCTATCTGCAGTGTAGTTTAGAAATGCCCAGCCACACCTAACAGATCTGATGTAAACCTGAGTGGTAATCAAGACACTTACGTAGGAAGCTCAGCATCAACCAATTTAGTCCGGGCTCAAAGTTCAAAGCTAAACTACATTGTAGTCTGCACCCCAGTCATTTGCATTGTATTTCTCAGTCTTAAACCATGGTTTTCTGCTTTTTCCTCACAGCTTTACTTGCCCTGATCTGAAGTATAGCCATCAAGATAGAAAACCAGTTGGAGAACACAGAAAGAATGTTAACATTTTAGTTATGCCATTGTTATTTATACCACAGTGACCCAAAATAACTTTTGCATATAAATGTGGCTGTAAACACTGACTGTACTTATGACAATTTTTCTGACTGACTCATTGGTTTTAAAATAATTCTTCATAGCTTAAGCAGTTCCCTGAACTTTTTTAAAATCCAAAAAGTCCTGCCTGTCAGCAGTAGCAGCTACTGCTTTGCTCATCAGGGCAAGATACTGAGGTACCAGAAGTTAAGTAACAAAAATAAAAGCTCCAGTAAGAAAGAGCCATCTCCTTGCCATTAAGACAATATACTGAGAAAGCTCATCCAGATTAACCTGACCCAGCTTGTGATCATGGTCTGTGGTCAGTCCCAAGCAACAGTAGCGTTATAGGAAAGACAGTAAGACAGTCATCCTTCAGAGAGCTAAACCTTTGTCAAAGCATAGCAACTCGGGAAAACACGAGTCATCCTTAGAGGAGACTGAAAAGGAGGCAGGTACTGAAAACACATTTTATATAAGATATAAGAAATATATAAGATATATTCCTTATGTAAGGCAGAGTTTTAAACCACATGAGAGGTTTTTCCAGCCCCTGGGGCAGAGAATGCTGGCTGAGACAAGCATGATAAGCACCAGCTCTGCCTGATAGCTCTTGAGACAAGCAGCTAGCTTCTGCTTGCTGCTGCTCTAAATTTGGAGCAGTTTATTGTTTCCTCTAAACCAAATGCAAATCCTCTCCTAGAAATACATACCTAGCAACAGTTTGCTCATGCTGCCGCAAAGTGGTTCTTTTGTGACAAAGTATGTATACATACATGCAGTAAAAAGAAATCTTGATTAAATCAAGTGTTCACCTCACATCTAGAAATGCCATTGCGTTAATCCAGGTAAGGCACGCTATCTTCGACAGCTTGTGGAAACCATAGGACTGGTACATCCAAAGCTGCATCCATTGATCTTCTGCTCCCAGCTCTGAACTATCAGCCATGCACTTAGGGCTCAGCCAGTGGTGCTTCTCATAAACTTGGCATCAGTCTCACACTCAAAACAGTGAATCCCAGCTTCCATATTTTAACCTGTATATGCTCAAGCAGTCTGTACAACAGATCACTGAGAACAGCTGTCCACAAAACACTACAAGAAACAAGGGTGAGCACCAGAAAGAAAATAAAAATTCCCAGGGACTTCTTTTTCAGTAAAGAGGTAAGTTACTGCTTGGTTTTCCAAAAACCAAAGATACCAGGCAAGATGATCTGGTCTCCAGCAGAAACAGTTACAAACTTCTTGAGAAGCGGTCATACCGTTTTATGGAGTGACATGAGTGGTGAACAGACTTTGAAGCCAAGTTTATTTGAGAGAAAAGGCAAGAAATCCCATGCCCCCACGCCCCAACCTTTTGCTACTCAGAACATGGTTCCAATTCAAAATCGTTTTCTAGCCTAGCATACGGAATGGCATAATGCTTGAAAGATGTGCCTGAAACATTGTACCAAAGAATACTTTTACTGACTTCCTTAGCAGAAATACCTCAGCTATCAAACATTGTATCGGCAAAACTAGTCACTCAAAAGCTGAAAATTAAAGCATAACTATTGATCTTTAATGGCTTTTTCAGAAGACAAAAAGAAAGATAAAAGAAGTATAGAAAAATCTGAAATACGCCTTTGATAAAAGTACTGTGTTTTACAGAATTGTGTTTCTATACATCTGAGCAAAATATAGAATTAAAACATTGTTAAATATAGGCAGATGTTAGCCTAGGACAACCCGGGAAAGTTAATGGCTTGGTAACACAGCAGAGAACAGTGCCCCCTACAAACTCAGGACACAGTCCCTGCGCAGAGGGGAATGCACCTATTGTGGCAGCTTTGGGAAACTGAGAATAGTTTGCAAACTGCATCCAGGAGCACCCTATGCTTGTAGGGGAGATTTAAACTGATTCCTGAACCAACTGAAGCATAGCAGTTGGCAGGGCTGCAAGAGATGCTTCTGTGGGCTGTCAGTCAGGAATTGGCAGTGATACACTGGCAAAAAGAGCTGGCTACAAGGTCGGCTACAAGTGGGGTGAGTGGCTGGATGTCTGCTGTCACAAAACAGTGGAGGGTGGCTGTAGCAAGGCTGCTGAATGCGGAGAGCTGAGGCAAGAACTCACACACAAGTCTTCCTGCAGGTCAAACGATATCACTGGGGGTAAATTCAGCTGGGCTAAGGTGGCAGAAACGCTGGAAGGAGTGGGTTGCTTAGAGCGAGGATGCAGTGTGCACAGCAGTGGGATTCTCCCAGGAGCAGGAGTTGAATGTAGTTAGAAGGTCCTTAGGCAGCCACAGCTGTGTGAAGAGACCCAGGCCAACGTATCTCAGGCCAGTGAAATCTACTCACCTAATACGGAGGTACATTTACTAGATTTTACTTCATTTCCTTTCTCTGCCGCTTGGGAATGCTTTTTTTCTTCTTCTAACTCTTCAATTAAAGAATGTAACATAGAAAAGTCCTTGGCTCTGGTGTCATTGGGTGTTGTTAGCTTAGTTCTGATGTTTCTTGTTAGTGCTAACTCGCAGTTGTGTTGACAATTTTCAACAGAAACCCCTAGAAATGGAATCTCACTTGCGCGACAGCCAGTCACTTCGCAGTAAAATGACAGAATATACTTCTTCAGCTATAATAAAATATGCATTTACAGAGCCAACATATATTATTTACTAAACACAGCGGTCAATATGCCAAGTATTCAGTGAGTACTCTTGACATCTATGAAGACATTTGTTTGATAAATAGCAATGCTTTAAGTGTTCCTGCCATATGCTTTTTGCTACAGTTTTAAGCAGCAGACTGGAATGTTTTGCTCCTAATCAAAGTTTGGATACCTCTCCAACAGCGGAGAGACCACAGAGAGACAAGGAGGCAAAAAGTGAAGCTGTTTAGCTTCTAGCAAGCTCCTTGAAAGCTCTTGTAATATCACTTTTTGCCTTCAAGGAGAGCATTCGCTGGGAAAGAGGTTGACTTTTCTGACCAGCTCAAATTACCAGCTCTGCCACCGACCCTGATGTGAGACCTTTTGCGAGCCTTTGCTCTCCCATGTCCTTTCTTACTCTTTACCAGATTTTCTTATTTAGAATCAAGTTCCTGAGAAGGCTGTTTTTTACCATGTGTTTTTGCAGCTCTTGGCACAATCCAACTTTAATCTCAGATAATGTCATAACACAACTGTGATATTGCAGCATTGAGAGCTCAAAAGGCCAGACCAAGGCAAGGGGACATCTGCCAAAAACTCCCACCAGAAGCACTCCCAATCCCAGGGTTGGGGCCAGCTCTCAGCATGACCCCTTTCCCACACATAAGGAGCACACTCATTGCAGAAACAGCCCAAACACCTTCTTGGGTGGTGTTAGCATTTAACCAAAGAGCAGAAGAGGGGAAATGGCAGCCAGCCAAAGCCCTCTAAGCCTGCAGAGAGCCTGACAGACATGATCCCAGAGACAAGTCATTCCTTACAGCTTCTTTATGTGGCTGCCCTCCTTAATTATCTGATTTGTTACATTGGGGGATTTGCTGCTAACCCATGCATCTTCTGCAATTACATGAATGCGGTTGTTTCTATACTAATAGCTCTTTTCAAAATATTCGATACTGGTACCTGGTTGACCAAAAAAAAAGGAAAAAAAAAAAGCTATTACGGTGTGTTACAGCCAAAATAGATGCAGAAAAGCCCAGTGGACCTAATTTGGCTTCATTGTATGCATTCAGATCAGATTGCCTTCATTTTGGCAGAAATTAGCCCAACACTGGGACTACTGAAGCCTGCCACTGTGCATAAACAATCGTGGCAAGAGTGTAAGACCAGCACTGCATTTCTGTACTTGATAAAGCCACAAAGTCGTATTCCGCATATTCTGCTTCTACACAAAAGTCACAAAAAGAGATATCCCTACTTAAAGGAAAAATTAATGGCACCTTTACCCCTGCCACCAGATATGTAGTTACTTTCAGAGCAGACCGCAGTGATGTATGCAGTAGCCCTGCTCCTAGCCAGGGCCTTTGGGAGCACATGACAAGAGATACCTGCAATGGTAGGCAGGGAGCTGGCATTAAGTGCAACAGGCTTTCTTCTCTTCCTTCTTCTGCTCAGAATATCCCTTTCCCCACACTCTTGTTTGATATAAAACCAGTAATAAGATCTTATGTAAATAAAGTTAAACACTTTTTTTTTTTTTTTTAATTAACAAGACTTTTAGAAGAACCACTCACTCAAAGACACTATCAGTATTACTTCAGTAACAGTTCAGGACATACAAACCAGATTTCTTTAGACACCCGTAACTCTGCCAAGAATGTCAGTGCAAGATTGCTGTGCTTTCAAACAGCCCTTTCTGAGCAGAGGAAAAAAAATAACTAATTTCCATTACAAGTGTTCTTTTTTTATTATTAGTGGGGTTTTTTAACTCTAAGTACAGCCTGAATAGTTTGTGCAATTCTTTAGAGAAAGTAGATACTTAAGTAATGCCTTTCATGTTGCAAAGGTGGCTACAGCAGGATGCTGAATAACTTATTTCTAGTCTAACAACAAACAGTTTATACTGCAAAATTGGCATACTAATTACAGTCTTTGCAGATTGTTCCTGTATACCCAGGAATCTGCCAAAGCCAAAAACAGCATGGCAGGGACAAAATGCTTTCTACAACTCTCGTCCCTATTTTCTTCATTCTCCGAAATAAGAACTAAGAAATCTGCACTTGGCCATATTGTTTTTAGTTCACAATTTAAATGACCCAGGGAGCATCTTCCCAGTGAGCTGGGAAGATTTCTGGGTTTAAACAAAGGTGTGACCAACTTTTTGAACTTGCAAGTCTCTCAGACAGAAATGCAAAAGAGAACAAGCCATGGAAGTTTAATATCTGTTCTTGCTGCATTTCTCTTCAGCAATTCTTCCTCTGCCCCTAGGTTGCATTCATACATCTATCATCGAATATTTTCACTGTGTGATCAATGAGACAATGAATGAGGTGACTTATTCTGACTGCTTACCCTCCTGCTGTTTTTTAACAAAAGCAGAGATATGCAAAAGTGATCTGGAGTGCTAAATGCCCATATTCTTTTCAGCTTTCCATAACATAAAGGATCTAAGCCAGACATAATGAAAAAGCATATTACCCTGTCTTATATGCATGTTCTAAAATGTACTGCCTTGCAAAGATCACTGTATCTGTCATCCTCTGATTGCAGCTCAGCTGTTAATGCCTGTGACCACCCATTGTACTGAAGCTCTGCCAGTGACTCCTACAAGGCTGTTGTATTATTCCTTTTAAGAGAATACTTTCGTGCTGAGTGCTTTCTTAGACGTTCTTAACTGTAAAGATTCTATATTCTACTAATTTATGACTGAAATCCAAGAGGAAATGTATATAATTTAGAAAAGCACAAAAGCCCCTTCATTTTTAGCTGTTGTACAGTCCACAGTACTAGCGTCCTTGAAATTCACTGGGAATGCAGTGTACCTAATCTCTGTGGTGGCAAATGTTCTTGTATCACTACATTAAACTTGCTGAAATGGTTCATGTTTTGATCATGTAATCATAAGAAAGAAATGAGTTGGGGACTCAGTTGGGGACCAAGTCAGGGAACTGCAAGATGAACAAGTAGCATGGCAGCCTCTTTTCCACTGTATTCTAGTACAGAGCGCCTATGGAGCTGAAATTAACAACCTGAAGCCTGCTTTTTTCCATGACTGCAAATTTCCCAATAACTTCTTTTAAATACTGTCCTTACTACAACAACTATTATTTTTATGTTTCTCACAATAACTGAGAAAATCACTGATATTCCTTCCCTACGTGGGAGATTTACAAGTGATATATACTGATTTCTTCACATTTTTCTTCTTGGTATTACTGCTTAGCATGTTTTTTCTTTCATTTCTTATTCCCAACATACTGCACATTTCTAGTAGTGAAGCCCTACTGAGCATTGTCATAGCTACACGTACAATTTTTGGGCATCTGGAAAGAGTACGTTTAGTAACATATATTTACCATGGTGCTGAGTTGGCTTAAAGGATGAAATAGAGGTGATTATAAACATCTTTTGTTGAGATTTGCAAAAAAAAAGCTAAAACAATTAACTTCTGACAAACATAAACCATAGAAGAGAGCGGGGAAAAAAGTACAATATACTTTGGAACCTAGTAAAGTCCTGCTTTCACCTTCTAAAGCAAATGCCCTTGCTGCCCTCTCCTCCTCATTACAGTGATCTACAACAGAAGTTAAACCACCTGGCTCTGCACCATGTATCTCCCATCCTCATGGTCTTTTCTTCCTGCATGCTGGTCCTGGAGATGCCCAGGTGGCCTGGGTACCCCTGCACCTGGCTCCCCATGATGCTTTGGCAAGGGAGCATAGCATAAACTGGGAGGAAAGCGGGCAATCTAGACATACTGCCATAGTCTCGGTGAGCAAATGTACATATCACAAAGAATAACACAGCCCAGGTCTCCTTGTCAAGAAGAAGGAAATACAGCTCACAATGAGTTTTAAAACCTTATGAAAATTAAACACAATCAGGAAATAGCAGCCTGTTCAAACAAGAAATAAAGAAATAAATCTTCTTTTACATCTCTGCACAAGCCATGCTGTCTGCGCCTTGCCATACGCACAATAATGAGGAAAAAATTTGTTCCTCTGCTGCAAGTGCCCCCAGCACTACAATGTCTGAGAAATGCCCATCTATTAGCCAAGACAAAAGTAACATCCTCTACAAGATGTAGCCTAAGAGGCTGAGAAGCTTCACTGTTGATATTACCTGCCAACGTGATGCCTTGCTTTCCTAAAATGGATAGAGGAACATCATAGCTCCTTCTAGTGCAGAAAATATCAGCAGCCATTTGCCTCTATTAACTATGGAGCAAAGTCAGGAAGGGAGAGCACATTTACAGTTCTGAAGGCAAATATTTATTTATTTGCCTAGATCCTGAATGAACTCTGATCCCACCTCAGTCAGTGTTATAAGTACTGGGTCACACCCAATACAAACAGCTTCCTAGGTCAATTGGTGGGTTCTTCATCTTTCTTTGCAATCACAACAAAATTCTGTCTACCCTGGGATGAAACTCTCCAGCTGCCATTCTCACAGAAATATTCCTGTTTATCCTGTAGGGCATTTTTAAGTTCTTGAACCATGTCTGTGCTGAAGGCAGGCCATGCAAAGGGACTCTGCTTTGCCCTGGCACAGCTGCCTGGTCCTGAACTACCAGCCTGCAGTGGTCAGTGCTAGAGTATCAGCTTACTGGGAACAGACTGGGAGTTCTACCATTGCACCACACCAGTTACTAGCATGCTCTTTGTCAAATTCAGCAGATGTAATCTTCCTTATTTTGCCTTGTACTTTCCTATAAATTTATCCATCCCCCCCCCCCCCTTCATTTTAACAGTTCAAGCTGAGCTTTGGCTTCCCTAGCTTCTTGCTTCTTTTGAACCACACTGCTTCAATTATTACTACAGTCAGTGGTATTTTAGTGTTTATTTTTTGCTGTATGCCTAGATTTGCTATGCATCTTTTTATAAGTACATCTTCCGAGTACAGTGTTTTTCTTGACTTATAAAAGGCTCAGCCTTTCATTTGAAGAATCCTTTTATGCTAGTTTTAACCCTTGACTTTTCCTGGCTTTTCACATTTTTTAAAAATAGTTGAAGAAACCTGTTCCCATTTCTATGCTTTTATTTAGTTTTGGTATATTTCTATACAGACAAGGAGACAAGGTAGCTGCTGTTATGTTTTCCTTCACTTTTCCTTACTTCACCCCCCTGATACTCCTGCACAACCATCCTATAAGCATTTATATTCATCTTCATTTTTATTAGCTCTGGCAGCTTCCACTTAGAGGTCAAAGAACTGTTTAAGCTGTTTTCCTTATCTCCTCAGCCTTCTCCATAATTTTTAAGGCTGGTGAAGGACTTACAAGCCAAAACTCACACAGACTCCACAACAGCAAGGAGGGAGGTAGGGAGGAAGGGCTGGAGGGAAGATATAACACTCCATGTTGACCTGAGCAGTTGGTTCACCAAAGCACCGTCATCTCTCTGGACTCTGCAGTTCTGCCCATTCTCAACTAGGAATGGCTAAGATACAAATAAGGTAGCACATGACCTATCTTTAATAATAGGAAATAACCACAAGTCCATTCTACCCCTCTATGACAACAGTACCATGACAGTGCCCAAAAAGAGTCTCTCATACGTAACACCAATACTGCTATAGCACAGTTCATGCTCTTTTCACAGTGTTGAAGGCAATGTCCTGTGCATAGTTTCAAAACTAGGTACCTAAATTTCCTGTGTAGACAGTGGAGGTACATAGGCAACTCAGAGACTATTCAGGGCACCACATTTCAATGCCAACAAAATATACCCACATATTTTTTTGATCTCATCTAAAGCCATCATATCAGTGTCTTCTCTCTAAAAAGCTTTCAAGAAAATGCTCTTGACTCACATATGACATGTAACTGGAAAGCAGAAGTAGAATATCTCTCTCTTTTTTTAATACAACTGGCTCTACCAGGGATAAATTCAGAAATACCTGGGAAATTTGTCAGGGAAATCAGATAATGTCCTTTATTAAAACAAAAAAGTTCCCAGATCCAATACCCAGTGTTACATTTTATTTATTAATTTAGAATTCTCCCATATTATTCCATTTTATAATGAGCAATTCCTCCTTTTCAACATCATTATGAGATATGACAGTCAACCCCATGTAAGATATGAGAAGGACAAGAGGAAGAGACTGGGACCATAGCATGAGAACTCGCAAGCTGGCTTGTGCTTTTTGTATTGCTCAGCACCATCCTCTCCTCAGTTTATTTTACACACGCACCTGTGCAAAGGGTTTATTCAAATTCTGTGCTGGTTCCAAGTTTGGGGTTGACAACTCTCAAAGCTGAAGTAATTTATTTATCTAGAGAGCAGGCCTTGCTGCACTACTGAAAACATTTAGTTCCTACCTGGCCTTATCCTGTAATAGGGAAGAAAGGACAACTCCCAGAATCATTTGTTATTCATAACACTCTAATGAGACTCCAGCCGAAAAACCCAATCTTCATCAGGTGAGACAATGGCTCCTGTTACAAGAAGACCTGTGGGAGACCAGGGGTTAATTTCACATGGTGCTCGTCTGGCAGTTACAGTGGTAGTAGGGACTGAATTCATAGGGAAGATCCTAGAAGTTAACTCAGCTCTGGGGTCTTTCATAGAAGAAAGAGGAAAAAGCTAAAACCAGAAGAGCCTGAAAAATTGGATTACTAAATATATCTGGGGGCTGTGCAGAGAATGATAATTTCCAGAGAGCTGGGGAATTTCAGCATCTCACTTTTAGTTTGGAAGTGTTGGAAACCTCCAATGGTCCAGGAGTCCAGAGCCCCTGAAAAGCTGTTTTTCAGAGTTCTATCTCCCCATGAACCCACTAATCGAGTGAGAGGACCTAGAGAGACAGGTGACTGGGAAGTCTTGGAGCAGATGCCTCTCAATTATCTTGGGGTCTCTCACAGCAAAGCAAACTGGCAAGAGGCCAGAGAGGATTCTGTCAGCCTCTGATCAGTCAAAATAGCTTCCCTGGGACAATTATACCACAATGAATCTGCACATATTGACATATTCCTGTTACATTGGGGGATTTTGGACTAGGTCTAATGACACTCGGGCATGCAAAGCACTGACCTACTGTCACTGACAGTAGGAGCTATTACCTCTGGAATGCTTCAAAAAGAAAAACAAAGAAATGCTTCCAGTCCCTGCATAGACATTCGGAAACTTTCCTTCAAGTCCCAATGTTTCTGCCAGGTTTAGTTTTCTGTTCACCAAAAGTATCCCTTTGGACAGAGGGACAAAAGTTTGACCACAAAGGAAAGATCCTGAATCCTTTATCACTAATTATCTTAAGAGGTCAGAGCTAAAGGACCTCTGGAGCATCTCAACTGGAGTCTCATCTTTCTGTGCCTCAGAAAGACTGCTTTGAAGCGATGCCTTGCTGCCATTCCATTTTATTTGACAATTGGTGACCACCAGTGCCATGACCACCTTTGAAACTATAAGTAGTTCTTGAAAAAACCTCTGACAGCACCATCAAATGCAAAGTATGAAAGCTTTCCCAGTAACTGCTGCATTTTGTCACTGTTCTTCTGATACTCAGCTCATCAGCCAAAACAGAAAGCATTTTTCTTGTTGTTTCAAAGAGAAGTTGCAAGTGTGAGGCTTAACTAGGTTAATCAGGTCAAGAAAAGCAGGAATAACTGAGATATAGACAGCTGAAACGTGTTTATTTTTCTTGTCCAAAGGGTAAGTGCAAGGCTCAGTGACTCCCTAAGGCGGAATGGGGACAGGTAAGGGTAACACTGAGCTCAGACTCTGCCCTCAAGTACAGCTGAGGCACCTGTGCTGAGCTTGGTCTGATTTGCCTCAACTCCCAGGCTGAAAGCATGACAGAATTGGTAAAAGCCAGTGGTGGGCCCTTGACTCCTGCACACTGAAGGGGAGCACTCTGGTTAGTGTTGCATTTAATTCACCACTATCTGCCATAATTCTAGGACCAATTTTTGAAGAGTCAGGCAAAAGCAGGTTAAAAAGGGCTCCAAGCACCTTCTCTGGATTTATGGCGAGATGTTTCACCCTCATGAAAGCCACTATAAAGTCACTGTTTAATATACATCACCTTTGCTCTTCTTCTTTCAGAAATTAGCATGCACCAAGTGACTAAGTCTATTAGAGAAAATTGACCCTTGAGTCATTTAGCTGAGGATTTGCCAAAGCCCAGAGGTATTTATTATTCTTATAAGCAATGAGGCATATGGTTGACTTTTCCAAAAGCCATTTCAGAAAGAAAAGTAAATGACCATTTACTGAAATGGAAACAAGAGATATTTAAGAACCTTTAGTCCAAATCTGGGCAGGAAGATTTCATCATAAGGCTATTAAAAATGCATAAAATGTGGAGAATTGCTCTATGTCTGCTTCAGGATTAACACTTGAGAAACCACGTTCTGTGGCTCCTCAAAGGGTGATACTGTTCTACCCATGCTGCACAGGGGACACAGTCAGAATCAACAGAGGGACAAGTGTTTATCAAGTGAATCTCATACCTGTGCTCCAAAAGTTAAATGGAGATGATCTAGCAAAACTAGAGGAGTGTACTTTATTTAAGAGGCAGCCAAGGCCTAAGAAGAAAGCCTGGAGAAATTTCAGTTTGAGTGGAGTCAAGTTTGTAACTCAGAATTTGAATCTGCAGGAGGTTGGTTTAAACAGGAGTTCCAAATTTCCTCCTTTTTTGGCTTACCAGAGTTTAAATGCTGTCCATAAAGTGCTAAAATAGTGCTTCAGCAACAGCACAAAGCTGTCAGCAGAAACAAAAAAAATCTTCTTTGATGGAAATTTAACCAAAGTCAAACATCATTTGTAACCAAATAGCAAACAACTAGCAAAAGCAAAAGAAAGATAAGATGCCTTATCCTCAGCCTTAAATCAGAGCAATGGCTCTGTATGACAACCTCCTATTCTTTTTAAAGCTTCTGTGCACAAGAATGAGGTATAAAAAAAACTAAAAAAAAAAAAAACAAAAAAAAAAAAAAAAAAACCCAAAAACCACCAAAACACCGCAAGTCAAACAAAAAAGGGAAAAAAAAAAAAAAAGAAAAACCACTTGGTTTTGATAACTTATCTCTGCTTTGGAAGTCAAGGTCACGGTTTACGTAGTAGTAATAGATAGTATAATAAACCCAAAGAGTATAATGCAACATCTGTCTTCAAAAATAAGACTGTATATTTAATGGACAAACCCATCTGCCAATTTGCTAAGCATAAGAACCAATGATCTTTACTGTTCTGTATTTAGGAAAGAGAAGAGTAAAATAAATGAAGGATTTTTTTTGGTAGTAGAATAAATTGTTAGGCTTAAAAACTCTACTGCTGGGGTTTTTATATGGACAGAGAATAAAAGTTGTTCTTCACGTATACTATACTAAGTTGGCTGTCTATGGCAGGAGTTGTTGCTCTCAAACGTAAGGTCTACTTTCCCAGAATCTAAAAAGCCCTGTTTAAAAACAGAAAGAGGAGCAGAAATAGCCAGACAAGAGAGGTACACAAAAGAATGAAGCATGACAGAATGCAAAGTATCCCACTGTTCCAACGAAATCCAGAGACACATTTCACTATATGAAAATATTCTGCTTGCTGTGGTAGTGCATATTTGGAATTTTTCTGCCAAAGACTTCTATAAAAGGGTTTGCAAACTGCTTGGCCAGTCAGTAGTCCTTGAGTTTAGGGCACAGCTGGTGATGCCTCTAATAGCAAATAAACTAACTGTGCTGCTGTTGTGTTTTCAGTGCTATACCCAGTCACTGTCAGCTGCCAGACAAACTGTGGACAGCAACACTGGCCTGCCTTGGAAGAAATACAGAAAAACCTCAGCTTCTGGACTTATGGTTGCAAAGAATTATGTTTTGGCACGCATTCAACAGGAAAGAAAGAGTGCCAAAGCTTGCTGGAGTATCTACAACAATAAAAACACAAAAGTTGTGGTTATACAAAACGGGAACATTCATATGACAAGGAATATTCCAGGCATGACCGGTTCAACACACATTTTGCTTCACTGAAGGCATTAAAAACACACTGCCAAACCACAATACATTAGTTCCTATGGAGCATCATTTGCTGTGAAAACTCTTAGGAATTTCACAGAGACATTTCTCAAAAAGAAAATGACACTTTGTTAAAGCTCAGTTACTCATGGAAAGAGTCATTTACAGCAATTTCTGGTTTAAAAATACATCCAAGTTGTAGAAGTGAGATATTATGATGCTGCTAAATACTCCTGTATCTCCTTTTTGATGAAGGAGAACATATTTTTTGTTTCAGAAGATAGTTTAATTTGCAGTTAAAGAAACTAGAAATGAAATGCTGTAAATTAACTTGATTTACATGACTGTTGGGCATTTTAGATTTCTGAAAATTTCCAAGCCAGGATGTTTATGCTAATCTGAGATCCAGAACAAAAATCGTGTGTAATTTGGGATTAGCTTCCTTTGATTCAAGAAGCTTGTTAGATTCCGGCATTACAGTTTTCTTTTGAGTTGCTAACTGGTGGTGATAATTAAGACACACAAATACCGTTGCGCTATTCTAATTATGGCAAGTACATGTCCCTTAAATCCATTTGCTGTTGAACAAAGGGTGTTTCGCCATATTTCTTGGCACTACATCCACAGCAGAATGCTATCACTTCCCCATGTGGAGAGTATTTAAAAAATTCAACCATTAGAAAGACAAAGAAAGAATAATATAGAGAGGGCAGGAGACACTGCATATGAGGGTTTTGTTAACAAACCCTGCTCCCGGAAAAAGCGTTCTTGCAACTGCACATCAAGTTACAGTACTCATTACAGGCACACGCCGAACCACAAATGCTCCCTGGATGCCAGACCACTTTCCTCCTACCTGCATCCCACTGCTCCAGCCACAGCCCAAGGACAGCTCCCAGTCCTTGGGCTTGCAGGCTCTGAGAAACACCTTCAAGAGCTGAACCTGGGACTTTCCCTCACCTTTTAAATACTATCTCACAAGGGCAGAGTGAGAGAGGGACCCGAACATGTCAGTCCCTCAGTGTTCCCTCAAACATCTTTGTAGGCCTTTCTGATTACATACATTTACATTATTTCTCCATTATGAAGAAGCAAACTTTCCTCTCACCCTCTAGCACTCGATGCTCTTTGTAGAAATGTAGCATTTTGCACAGTACATGACTTTGGCCTGCTTATTATTCATGACAAGAATTGGTCCTTTCTGGACCTTTTCAGGTTTGGATCTCTGGCAGTTCAGATTCACAGTATGTATCTCCACCACACAAATTTGCAGTACACGGTCAATGCTCTACCCAGACAGCTGGGTTCATATACATTTCCTAGGACATGCGGCTTTGAGGAGCAAAGTGGTTTTTTCCTTTCTTACCGAAATTTTATTAAACGTTTCATTTAGCAGTTTCTAGTTAAACTTAATGCTCCCAATCTAATATATTCCAAAGCCTCTGGTTTTCTTGCACATACTGCTGAAAGGGGCAGATCCTGAATCAATGGTACACAATTTAGTTTCAACTCATGGACTTTCAAACATCTCCATATTTTTTTTTGCCATCTTTTCTAATTCAGTAGGATTCAGATGACTTTAAATTAACTTTACCATTTTTGCCAAATAATATTTGTTCAAATTTGAACAAATTTGTTCTCAGCATAGTCAGTAACAAGGCAGCAACAGACTGCAGATGGGACAGTCATTTTTTTCACCTTATTTCCATCACTGCAAGTTTGCATAACCCATTTCAGCTCACAGGTGCCAGAACATTTCTACAGTTTTCCCCAATCCAAACTGGGCTAAAAAAGAAACATCTCAAAAGGAGCAAACTGAAAATCTGAAGAAAAAAAAAATAAAATCCATGCATTCAAAACACATTGCTTTTATTTCAGCTTCCCAATCACAAATTCACTTATATTTCAAAATGGAAAGCTCTCTTGAGGTCCAAATGCCCCCTTTCCATATGTGTTGGAACTAAAATAAAATCCACTACAGTGTGAAGACCAAAATGAAATGCAGTGCAAAGTGTATGGCTGGTGACACACTGAAGGGCTGGAAACCAGAGTTCGAGAACATCGTGAGCTGATGCAAGTTTTTGTAACCTCACTGAAAAAAGGGAGGTTAGACAAGTTTTTGGAGTGTCAAACTTTTCATTTATTACCAAATGAAATTATTGCCTGGCACACAGCTGTGAGTAAAGAATCAGCCAGGCCCGTGAGGTTGTAGGAGGATGTCCCTTTAACAGAGCAATGAACTCAATTGACTAATGGCAGGACAAAAGGTAAACTGTTTCTAATTCTCTGATGAGAGCCATCAGAGGGAAAAAAGAGAAGTGTAAAACTCAGTATCAGTAATGTAACCCCCCATCTTCTCAGCTCAGAACAAGGGACTCACAGAGAGCACCCTTCCTAAATGTCAAAGCCATTAAAATACTACATGCAGGTAAGTATAAAGAAAGCCAGGTTAGTTAGGTGGCCACTCTACATATCCAATGATGAGTCTCTTTTAAAGTTTCTCTTACTTCTTTCATTCACAGTGTTTTCAACCACACTGTTTGGAGGAAGAAAAAATAACGAAAGGGAAAACCATGAAGAATAAAAAAGTCCTCTCAGCTATTTCTATCACACAATGAATATTGATTCCTTTCTGATTTTCATAGCAATTTGTCAGAATCTTGTCAGTGCAAGATTGATTTCTCTGCTTCTGGGAATGGTAGGTTATCAATATAATTGCTACCATCAGTGCATTTTCACAATCTTTCCTGACATTTCTAATCCAGTGGCAAATTAATGCCATGGTGACTATTTCCTCACCTGAATCAGCTACCAGTGCATGATGATACCCTCCTCCCTCTGGTAGAAAAGACACATGCCTCCCCAAAACCCAAAGCACCATCTTTTTATTATTACTGAACACTACAGAAACATTAACCAAAAGCCTAAATAACCACATATCTTTCTGATGCTTCTATTTCATCAGGTAGCTGATTCAGTGTATTCAAGCAATTCAGTGTACATGCAAATTCAGCTTTCACCATACATCCTGTGAGAGCACAGGGAATTTAGTGAACCTCAAGGCTTATGTTGCATTACTACACTTTGAAAGTAAATAACAAAGCAGCAGAGTCACACAGGTGCTGATCGTACACATAAACAAAGCATATGCTGCTACCAAACCCAGGAGGTGCTGAGCAGCTCCAGCCCCAGAGGAGGTTTCAGGTGCTCGTCATTACCTTTCAGCATCAACCTACCAAGATCTGCTTAATCCCTTAGAAACTAACACCACTACAGAGCAACTGGTTGCACTGCAACCCTGCCGCTTTTCCAACTTTGACAACCATTCCTGTTGCTATTTTTTACCCAACTTGTTTCTCAAGCATTAGTTTCATTATAAGTTGTAAATAAACTCTCCTCTGCTGATAATGAATAAAACCACCTGCAGCTCACTGAACAAATCAGGCATGGGGCTTGACTTACCAACCTGTCAACAAAAGATCTTCCCACATCACCTAAATAAGGCATCCAGATTTTAGTCATCCTATACACGTTACGAGAGCAGAAAGAGGGACAGAAGGGTGAAAGCACTCATCCATGCAAGAACCAAATCCAAAGCAGCACCCTGAGGCTGAGCCTCAAGTTTGTTTATGAGCCCCTTGCCAACTCCCCACCAAGAAAAAATGCACACCGTAAGGGCTAATGGGGGACCCATTGAAGTCACTGGGCTTTGGAGCAGACTTTCAATTCTAGCCATAACAGCTTACCTGTGGCTTCCTTACATACAGTGAGGTGCCTCAGAAGCATCACATCCCACAGCAGCAAAAGCCTTAAACTCTCACTGCAGCTGGGCTTTGATTCAGCTCTCAAATGCTAAAGGATTTAGGATCTCCACTGAGAAGTAATAGCAGGATCTTTACTTCTGTTTTATCTAAGCCTTCACAGTAGCACATCCACTAAAATACAGCAGGTCAGAAACCTTCAAAAAAAAAAAAATTAAATTAAGGAGTTGCTGTTCTTTTCCCTTTTAAACTGCAGATTTATTGCAGCAGAAGATTTCTACGAGAAAATATCGGTTGGAGAACAAAGAGTTTCTCGGGACAGCATTTCTAAATGAAGACCAGTGCTTAATTTCCCCACTTCACCTCCCCAGCCCCCCCCAAAAAAAAAAGTCAGAGAATACAGCTGAGTGGAAACATGGCTTAAACCCCAACCTGTGTGCCAAAAAGGCAGCTACTAGTCATGTTGCATCCCTACCCCTGGGATGCTCTAAATTCCTGTGCTATTTCTGGACACCTTCCTCTGGCCTCTGAACATTCATGTACCTAGTTTCAATTCCAGGGAAGTTAAACAAACAAGTGTTGAAAAGCCTGTACATTTCTTTTGGTTCAGTGGAAGTTCACTTCCAAACCAAGTTCATCTCTAAACTTCTGCCATTTATCTACTTGCTGCAGAGGCTTTCAGATGCTGTCAGCTGGCTCTGTCCCATTTGCAGCTGCAGGCACACACTGAGTGTGGTGAACAACACATTAGTAATTCATCTGATGATAATGGGACAAGCAGCAATAATACCCTTATTGTGGCCAACAGGAACTCACAAAGTCTTTGATAAAACCCTGCTCAGTTCTGTGAAGCACAAGTTTCCTGTAAATCTCTGTAATAGGCATAAAGGTGGCCTGAGCCAACTGAGATAACAGTTTGCTGTCAGCCTGGGATATAGGCTGTGCTGAAGACGTACATAACACCAGGCCACCATCCCAAGATGCACACCATTTCCTAAGCTTTACTGCCAACACATAACCACAGATTATCTACCCTGTGTTCAGGAAGGAACAATTGTTTGCATGGAGGAAGCTTATTTAAATGTTAGCAGGGCTGCATAAGCTGCACTCCCAGCAGTGTTTAAAGCTGAAGAGACCTCTGATCCTGAGAACTCATTTGGCAGCAGCTATGGTATTACAAGGTTAGACACATTCACTTTTATTGAACTTCTGGCCTATCAAACATACATTTACAACAGATAAATATGTACAGCATAAACAAGTCAGAGGGATTACCAGGATTAGCCGGAGTCTTCTCTGCTGCTGCCAACATTACAAGCAATCCCTCTTATAGAGCTAGTACAGCACATCATGAGTGCATGGTACCTATAAATCACATGCACTTGATGAACAAATGCACTCACTGTGAAATGTCAAAGATACGTATAAAAAAGGTTTTGATATCTGCTCCTCCCTCCTCCTTGCCAAAAGGAGGATACTGGAAGTAGTGTGTGCCTGTGAGTAGCATCACAAGGTCAGCTACCGACGGGTCGAGCTCAGCACTGCTGACAAACTCATTTCATCATGTGAATCTCTTTCAAGTGAAGCCTTGAATACACTAAGTTATTCCTGTTAGCCCTGCAAAATGCTAGAGGTCTGCTCACTTAAGAAAGACTTACAGAAGTCATCTGCATCTAGTTTGTGCTATCTGGAAGACCCTATCGGTTGCATAGCCCTGTGCTACTGCTGCACAGTTGACTACTTCATGCCCCAAACCACAGGAGTATCACGGTCTAGGAGAGAGAAGAAACACCAGAGGCAGCTACCAGCACTATAGGATAGTTTTGATTTAAAAATGTTGGGTTTTGTTGTTGCCTTTTTTTTTTTTTCCAGAGCTGAAACTTGGTATTTTTTGTTCCAATCCATTACAATACTAACACAGTTAAGCATCTCAGGCAGCATTTGGGGGGACTTTGGGTATCTCTGTAACAAGGGATAGTAGTCAATTATAAAAAGCCCCCTGTTTTGAAAGCTAAAGGGGTTTATCTTCTATAGAATAACATAAATGATATTCTATAATATATAGGTATGGTCACACATACACACCCACCCACCTTTTATTTAACAATGCCTCATTAATATTCTACAGTAGTGAGGTCTGTCTGGTGAAGCATTAATATAATATTTCTCAAACAAAGTTCTTGTTCTGCTTGATCTACTTCGTAAATGTTTGGTAATCTATCTTGATATGCTCCTGTCTGTCAGGGGCTGCTACATACTTCATGCTTTTGCTAGAAAAGGCAGACAGTGGCAACTTCAGGTACCTTCCTGGGACAATACAGCCTTTCTTCCTTAATTATATATGAGAACAGTTTCACTCATTTTTGAAGCTGATATGAGACATGAATCATTTGAAGCAATATTGAGTATTTATGACCGGCATTTAACAGCATGTAAAGAAATAGCAATGTTTAACATGGACTAGAAATGTCTTCGATCTTCCTTTCCTGCACGAAGGATGAGTACAAGCTTTCCACCAAGGATTTAGTACTGCAAAATTACAGGACAACTTGCGTGGAAAAAGATTACTTCATGTTTGATATTTATTTCTCTTGTATGTGCCTTTTTGGGGTAGTGGTTTTAAGGAATTTTTTCCCCCAATAATTCTGGATTTTACAACCTAGATTAAATTCATTTCCTTAGTCACTAAAATAGAATGGTATCAAATTTTGATCACTATATAAGGTGTTTCATCATATTTTCAGAGAAAAGACTTCACTGAATTGCCTCTACATGGTTTGTTGTAGATCTTCCAAGATGCTGGCTGTCTGTGTCCATATACGTTTTGTATTCTCAAGGAAACCATAAAAATATGTACGTGGTATTTTTCCTGCAAAGTTTTTTAAAACCATGACAAGCCTCAACAGTCTTCTAAATCACCAAACCTCTACCATACTTCACTACTGCAAGACTATTGCTGAATAACAACCCACAAGGAATACCTATGCAGTTATATACAACGCTCCTGACACAGCACCATATTCGAAACCAGTAGATGACATAATATTCATGGAGTTTTCAGAAGCTTCTGGAGTAGCTCCTCCTTTTAGCAGGGGATGCCCAGCACACCGGCTGTGCAACTGGCCCCATAAAGTCTGGTATTAAGGCTTTTGTTCCTGACTGTACAACCTACCTTCAACAACAGGAGCAATACCCAAGGAAAAGGAAAAGAAAAACAAACCAACAATTAAAGAAAAAGGGGAAAAAAAATAGAGGAAGGGCAAAAATATGCAAAGTAACAATGAGGCTTTGAGATGTACCACTTCCGACATTTCTTGTTTCTTTACCCTCTTCCCACATGCTGCTTCTCTATCACTTCCGCATTCACTTTTAATTGACTTGACTTGTTCCAAACCCCTCTTTTTGGATTAGGAAAGGCCAAATAAGAGAAGCTGCTACCAGTGTTACACCCATGAGTTGTAGCTGGCCTCACAGGAGGGCCAAGGTGACACCTTCCTCCTCTTTGCTGCCTGGTCATCCTGCAGGCACCTGGGCCACCTCCAAGCCTAGGGCAGAGGGAACAATCTTCCTTCTGCTTAAGGGTTCTCCGTTTCCCACCCCAGTTTCCATATTTTCCCAGTGTTGCTCACACTGCTCTGGTACACTTGCTTGAGGCTTTAAACTCTTGGCCCCTCTTCTTACCTGTCACCTTCCCTCAGGGTGCTGGAAGACCAGAGCAAGCTACCCAGGCAGGAGCACACAGTTGTGGCTGAAGAGACCGACTCACAAGCACCAGAAACTACACAAATAAAACAGGCTTCCCAAATGCCTGCTGGCTTGAAAGCCAGTCAGCTGCATGGCATCAAAAGGGGTGCGAATGTCATGAGTACAGCCCCCTTGAGGACCTCTGCCGGGATGGGAGCACACAGCCATGGCTGGGCTGAACAGCATTAGACTGACGCAAGAAAGCCTGCAAATAAGTTTCCCACAATACTGTTACTTTGTCTCATTTCCTGCTCCTCTTCTGTCCTTCAAAGGTGTCAGATGGACAGCCTTGAAACTCCTTTCAAGACTTTGAGTTTCACCCATGAGAATTTATTTCATTCACCTCAAGCTAACGTCTGCCTCCCAGAACCAAGAAAATCAGCACCCCTGACAGCAGGCTTGGCTGGACAGGACCCAGGCAGAGAGCCCATGGTGCCACTTCCCACTGAAAAGTTGTTATCATCTAACGACAAGTTCCTCAAAAGCACCTCTGTCCCTCTGATCAAACATGAAATACAGATCCATGCTCTTCAGCGCAGGGAGGAACAGGAAATCAAGAGGCAGAAATTATTTTACTCACTTTTTTCTTGCTATAACTTGAACTAAGACCAAATTTCGCACAGGGGGAACTACCAAGACAAGGTCTCTTGCACAAGCACAGATGCCACTGCACACTGAGGGGTGGGTGGACAGGGTTCAAGTGCCACAGCCCTCCATGGCAGCACAAGTCTGCGCAGCTCCAGCCAGGACCACATGGTGTTCCCCCTAACAGCATCCAGGCATGGAGGGAGTACTTCTGAATAGCTATGTGGCTCTGGGAGAGGTAAAATAAAGGTACCAGCAACAGGGCAAAAAATAAAGCAAAGGAGCTGGATGGGGAAGTCAGCCAACTTAGCTCAGACACTAATGTGAAGTGTTGTTCTCCCCCTGCATAAATCCTCTCTCCAAAGGGCAAGAAACATGCAAGGCAGCTGCTTAGCTACTACACCTGTACTTTGTGCAACTCAATATTCCTCTGCCATCTGTTAATGGCATTTCACTGTAAGAAATCCTAAATTGCCAATACATGCTGCAAGTGGTATCTTCTTTCACAAAACCTATTAGCACAATCACGTAAAAAAACAAACCTGCATTTGCTATCTATCCTTGTATATGTTGGCAGCAAATTGAAGGTAAGAAATTAAGACAGAGATAGCAGTTTCTAGAGAAAAGATCTGTGGTTCATGAGTACTAGAACTGTGCATAATGTGTCACTGAGCATGGCCTCAGAGGAGCATGTTCTTTCGGTTTCTCTCCCAGCCCCTATAAAGTTCTGACATTTGGAAGTTCCCTAGGTATAGTCTTTGAGTTTCTCCTTTTTGATAACACTGGTACAGCTTCCTTTGGGCTCCCAAGTAACTTGCCCTTCAGAGACACTAGCTCTCCCGCACGAAAAATAGGCATGATTTTCAGTGGAGCACTGCTTTAGAGCTGTAGAAAATTAGCCTCCCTTTCTAAGACAAATCTCCTGGCTCTCAGCCAAGGTTATCGCCAATCAGAGAACATGACACAGAGCGTGTGGAAAGATGACTGCTTTCAGGGAATCAGCATGCCTTGGCATTTGGAGATAAATAAACGGGGATTTCAGATACCATCTTGTCTACCTTTCAGTGAGGAGAAGAGAGGACCTTTTTCCTCTAAGGGGTGACAGATGCCCAATTCCTCTTTCCTCTATGCAAGACATGATTTCAGATGAGCTCCATCAATGACATTTGTTGCACAGGTATGCAAGTGGGAACATGTGTGGGAGCTCACATTTGTCCAGCACCATTATCGGGTCAGGAAATGTAACTACTAGTTAACATGACGGCACATGGGAAGCATCAAAGCATTCCTCTTCCCACTCCCAACACTTACACATAGTTTTATTTTAAGGTGCTCCTTTCTAGTGACAAAACCTTTCATTTCATAGTGGGTTGATCTTGGCTTAGTGCCAGCTACCCACGAAGCGCCTCTTTCACTGCCCTCCTCAGCTGGACAGGGGGAAACAATATAATGAAAAGCTTGTGGGTTGATATAAGGGCATGGAGATCACTCACCAATTACCATCATGGGCAAAACAGACTTGACTTGGGGAAATTAATGTATTACAAATAAAATCCAAGTAGGCTAATGAGGAATAAAACCAAATCTTAAAAACACTTTCCCCTTATCCCTCCCTTCTTCCTGGGCTTAACTTCAATGCTGATTTTCTCTGCTTCCTCCCCCAAGAAGCACAGGGGGGACAAGGAATGGGGGTTGTGGTCAGTCCATCACATGCTGTCTCTGCCACTGCCTCCTCCACAGGAGGACTTCTCACACTCTTGCCCTGCTCCAGAGAGAGGTCCCTCCCATGGGACACAGTCCTCCATGAACATCCCCAACCTGAGTCCTTCCCACAGGCTGCAGTTCTTCACAAACTGCTCCAGTGTGGGTCCCTTCCATGGGGTGCAGTCCTGTAGGAACAGACTGCTCCAGTGTGGGTCCCTTCCATGGGGTGCAGTCCTGTAGGAACAGACTGCTCCAGCATGGGTCCCCTGCTAGGTCCCCAGTCCTGCAGCAAACCTGCTCCAGCGTGGGCTCCTCTGTCCATGGGGCCACAGGTCCTGTCAGGAAGATGCTCCATCACAGGGTCACAGCCTCCGTTAGGCATCCCCTTGCTCTGGCATGGTGTCCTCCCTGGGCTGCAGGTGGAGATCTGCTCCCTTGTTAACCTCCATGGGCTGCAGGGGCACAGCTGCCTCCCCATGGGCTGCATCACAGGCTGCAGGGGAATCTCTGCTCTGGCTCCTGGAGCACCTCCTGCTCTCCTGCTTCAATGACTTTGGTGTCTGCAGAGCTGCTCCTCTCACATATCCTCACTCCAGCTGCAATCGCTGCAGCTCAGTTGTTTTCTCCTTATTAAAGGTGTTATCCCAGAGGCACTACTACCATCACCAATTGGCTCAGTCTTGGCCAGCAGAAGGTCCACCTTGGAGCTGGCTGGCATTGGCTCTATCAGACAAGGGGGAAGCTTCTAGCAGCTTCTCACAGAAGCCACCCCTGTAGAAACCCCACTACCAAAAAGCTTGCCATACAAACCCAGTACATATTTACATTCAGAATAACCATGTTTTAAATATACTCTGTGCATGCATAGTCACATGTGCAGGTTGAAAGAAAGACTGTGAGCTTAGTATGACCAAGTCCCTTGTTTCCCATCCATCCCAGAGGCATCTGCCTAGCATGCCTTATGACACATAAGGGAGGCTTACTAGTATATTAAAAGAAATCAAACAGAAAATACAGATCAAGCAAGTACTGGAGAGGTAGAGCAGAAGAGGAAGACTGTCATTAAGATTTTGGGACAGTTTGAAGGGTATGGCTCTTTTTCCAGTGAAGTAAGATTAGTGTTTGGGAATAATTCCTGTATGTCTCAGGCCTAGGCACCTTCAAACAAGAGTGGTTGCTTCTCATTTCTGTTTGACCTTGAGATCATAATTGCTAAAGCAGCATCAGTGTGCTTCTGTTAGTAAGTGTCAGTCACTGAGCTGAAGATTAAACTAGCACAAAGACTAAATTGCCACTCAAGTCTTGTAATAAAATGGAAAAAATAGCTAACTAGCCTGTATTACTACATAAAGACTAAAGGTTAAAAATGGCAACTTCTGTACTTTGGATTCTTAAGTTACCTGATGCACTGAAAATAGGATCAGTATTGACTTTAAAATGATACAGCTTAAGTAAAAACAGCAAAGACCTTCCCCAGCACTCCACACTAATTCAGAAGTTCCATCTTTTTGTGTTTTATTTCAAATGTTGTATAAAACATTCAGTGCATAATGAAAGGATGCTTAAATATTTTGCAGAGTTCCTTGCTAGTTTTGTATTTTTCTAAGCACTATTTCACAACATTTGAAACCAAAGTTTCTGTAGTGAGATATATATGTATCACTATTGATATCATTATTGATATACAAGTCAGGAAACAGAAGAATCTGGCCAAGACAACTGCATATTTTTTGTGAAACTGAAGTGCACCTCAGACATCACTTTTACCTCCTCTCCTGGAGGCAAGCCAGCTGTCACTGCACTAAAACAGAGGAAGCTGCTTGGGTAAGGCTAAAAGGAGACCCAATGGACTTCGTCTGCTGTCTATTCCAATGCATTTGTTGTTGCAAGCTATAATCTGCCACAAATAGCCACATTTAAAGAATGCAATTACACGGAACAGAGCTGATGACTCTTTCAATGCATAGAAACCATTAGAAAATGGTAACCAGTTGCAACCTATTATTTCTTTGCACCAGAGAAATAAATTGATAATGTGTCAGCTGATTTTCTGTTACACATAAATGGAGGTGTACTTACAAAATCTACTCAAACCTGCCAGCTCTAGCCCTGATGTTCTCAGGGCAGGCACATGGAACGAAAATAAGCTGTTCTGGACATGCTGGGGATGCTCCAAGAACTCCATTTGCTATTGCAGCCACTAACATCCAGTACAGGTGAATAAAAATTGAAGCATCACTGCAGATGCACCTGCTTCCCCTGAAAACAGGTTACTGTCCAAAGATAGTGTATTAAGGCATTTGACAGCCCTATCTGTGCATTAAGCCCAGATCCAACCCAAAAATCTAATAGGACGGTTTCTGAAAGAGGATGATCTTGGTACACCATTTTTTGTCATCCTTTTGCACCAAAAATTACACAGTAACACTGAAACATCTTAATATTTACTGGGCAGTTGGTCCTCACTGAAAAATGAGGCAATAAGGTTTACGAAAGATGCTATCTACCAGGTGACTTTCTAGCCCTTTTCCTTTTTAATAATTAACCTGATAATTTCATTATACATCCAGCTCACCCAACAGAAGAGAAATTAAGCAGCTTGGACTAATTTCAGAATGTTTTTGATGCAAAGGTTGGTGACATTACCGTGATTTCCAGGGAAAACAGAAATAGCTTATGCTCCAAATTTCACAGCATCCCAAAACAGCATGTTTGGATGCCTCCCAAACCTTAACCTTTAATAACTAAATTCTGAGGGGCTTACCACCATTATTCAAGTATCTGTTATTTACTAGAAAACATGGAATGGTTAGGGTTAGAAAGGACCTTAAGATTATCTAGTTCCAACCCTCCCAGCATGGGCAGGGATGCCTTACACTAGACCATGTCATCCAAGGCTCTGTCTAACCTGGCCTTGAAGCAGCTTTTCAATCTGTTATAGCCAAAAAACACTTCAGTGTCTGTTCCCATGCAGTTCAGCTGTGATGAAGAGGTTTTGTTATTTGGAAGGAAATATTTCAAGATTTTTTTTATATATTTTTTTTCAGTCCTATTGTTAACTGGCAGTTATAAGAAAAAACTATCATCCTCTGTAATAATTTTCCCAGCACTTTGCACTCTAAGAAAATTAGATTCACTCTGCATTCTAATTGGATCTTCTAGTAGTGATTAAATTCACTCAGCTGTCCTTGTTTCAGCTGGGATGGAGTTAAATTTTCTTCCTAGTAGCTGGTGCAGTGCTGCATTTTGGCTTTAGTCTGAGAACAGCGATCCTAACACATTGATGTTTTAGTTAAGCAGCACTTATCCTGGTCAAGGACTTTTCAATCTCTCATGCTCTGCCAGTGAGGAGGGGCACAAGAAGCCAGGAGGAAGCAGAGACAGGACACCTGACCCAAACTAGCCAAACGGGTATTCCATACCGCAGCACATCATGCCCAGTAGGGCTGGAAGAGGCTAATCACTGCTCAGACATGAGCTGGTCATTGGGTGGTGAGCAGCTATATTGTAACTAAAAAATAACAATCAAAAGTGATGCACATCACTTACTTCCCTATTTCACTATTATTATTAATAGTACTCTATCTTATTTTAATTATTAAACTGTCCTTATCTCAACCCTTGGGTTTTAACTTGGGTTAAATCATGACACAGTTTATCCCCAGGAAAACTTTGCATAGGCACCATTCATTTTAAAGATTCCTCGCTAGACTTGTAATACTTAAAATCTTTTTACTATGAACTGAAAGATTAAGTAGTTTATGTACATTAAATAACCCAATCATCTTCAGAATTTCAAATTGAAAATAAAGCACAGACAAAAAAAAAAAAAACCCTAAAGAAATAAACCACAAAGAAAAATCAAAATGGTCCCTTAAATTCAGATAAAGCTTGGGTTACTCCATGAAGCTCAAATTAACAAATCCACAGTTGCACTGCTCTCAGACAGCATGCAGGTGATCCAAACAACTCAGAGCCTCCAGCATTGTCAAGGCAGGTCACAGCCTCCGTGGCTGCTGGAGGAGCGCTTTCCACAGGCTATCTTGGGCTTCTCTCTGCCTGCAAAGCACATGCTGCTTATCTCTGGTGCAAGGCTCTGTCCAGAGCAATGACCTTGAAAAGTAATTTTGATCAATATCTGTTAGGGCTGCGATTAAACAAGAGCATGTACTGGTGGAGAGGCTGCAGAAAAGCTGTCAGACTGGCAAAGACCATAGTTTTGTAATTTCTTTTGACTTTTTGATATTAACTGCTACAGCCATACCACCAATTTCATCTTTTTACTTCTAGCTTTTCACCATTTCTACATATAACAGCAGCAACATACACTGATAGTCTATATACCAGTCCCTGAACCTGGCTAAAAGGATTAAAGTCTAACAGGTTTATTGCACTAAGCTTGGGTTTGTATCCCAGCCAAGACACACTAAAGAAAACCAGGGAAGCAGTAATACTCCAAACTTGCAGAGAGTGCTAAGCTACAACCTTAGAGAAAGAGGGGCAGAACAGTTGCAATAATCATGACAAGCATTTCAGAAAAAAAACTACCCAAGAAAAACTACTGCTTTATCTTACCCAATTAAACAAAGGGGTCTGTACCTTGGGAACCTGGAGGCGATGCATATCAAAGATCAGTTATCTTCCATGTAATCAGCCTGCTTACTTGAAACAGAAGGTTAAAAACAGTCTCTTTTGGATCAAACACTAAATTCCCTTTTGGATTCATGGAAAGACTTATTTCAGCTGAAGTAATTTCAGGCTTTTCAGAAAAAGGATTTAGAGCAAGAGGAAATTTTACAGCGAGTAAAACCTTTCCTAAAAAAAATAAAATTAAAAATATTTTATTTTTAAAAATGCTTTGTTTGAAGTCTTCAAAGAAGAAAAACTAGACCAATGTTGGAGAAATATTTTCCAGATATCATGGTGATATGGTCACAGCTTCATTACTGTCACAAAAAGCTTAATTGCAATAGATTTTTACCAGCTCTATCTACATCTCGCTTCCTATGCGGATAGCAGTGTTAAACATAAAATAAAATGGCTTCTCTTCAGGAAGTGTAATTAAATAAAATGGGAATATAACTAAGGAAATGAGCCCTTTAAGATTCATTTAAGAAACTGCACGCTGGTGCTGGGAATCTACCAAGGACTGTAAATCCTGGCTGAAGAACAGGCATAGGGCTTCCAGGGAGATTGTTGGGAGTATCTTTACTTCCAGAGGAAATATTTGATTGATAAAGGCAGACAGCTGGTATATTTTAATCCAGGAAAGAAAACCATCCTCTCATTCCTAGATTTCCAAAACATGCTGGTGGTCTTCCTCTCACTACTGACCATATCTGTTGTTCTGCATTATTCCTTTTTTTAATTCTAAACTGCTCATGCAATGTTACGATAAGATTACTAGTATCGGGCAATATAAGCAGAGTATCAATTGATACCTTATCCATAAAACGAATTTCAGGGGGGAGAGGGAAGAGAAGAGTTCCTTTCAGAAATACCAAGTTGAATTAGAGCTGTTGCCACCGAAGCTTTGCCTACTATTTAATGAATCCATGCTATATATGAACAAAAGGTGCCTACCTAAGTTTTTTATTTTTTCACTTCCTGGGGTAAGAGTTAAAACCTGACATTGAACAAAAATGCCCTGGAGGACTGCACTAGATCCACAGATATTTTTTTTCTTTTTTATGTTTGTAATTCATCATATTTCACCATCTATCTGCATGCCAGGGAGAGCTGTATTTTCTTTCAGTTCCCATCCTGTGGAAGTACCCTGATAGTGGCTCTGAATCCCGTGAAAACAGATTTCACAGTCATTATGGAAATCTGTTCAGTAAGATTGCTCTGGAAATATATACATATTCTTAATAGGTAGCCATGTCTCTCCATTACCAGCCAGCTTCTAAGGTTACTTTGTAGCAACTAGGAGAGCCTGATTATGACACCCATAATGATTATTGTGATTGCAAGAACCACAACAGCAATTGACGCATCATCTCAAACAGGGGAAAGGTTTCTTTCTTTGAGACACAGTTGAGTAGTCTGTACCTGTGGGTGCTCAGTGTACACACTGTTTCAGCTTTTCAAGAGCTGCACTGGGATTGAGAATGTAACAGCTTTGACATATTTCTATCTGAATGAAACCTGGGTCAAACCAAGTAGCAGATAGGGCAACCCAGGACAGGGAGGTTACAAGAGTTAACAAGCTATGGAGGTGGCATTTTAGTTTTTCATTCCAAGTAGGAGATAGTCCACAGCTCAAGTTCTTCCATAATTTGCTTTTATAGCAGGGTAGGCATGTTAGACATGCCTCAAACTAGAAGAAATCTGGTGACTGTGGCAAGCAAGACACAATACTGCAAAGGATTTCTGATATTCTGGAATGAGCTTGTCATTATATTTGACTAAAAATGTTTCATCTTCCTTCCACCAGAAACTCTCCTTTGCAGGCAGAGGGAGCGAGTCTTCAGCAATAGGTGTCATTAAAGAGTCTTCATTCCTCTGATTACACACTTGTACAAATAAAGCCTCTTTTTTCTAGGAACTGGAAACAAAGGGTTTATCCTAAACCCACAAATCACTTAAGATTTCAAATTAACAAAGAAAATGTTGAAAGGTTATAGACACATAGTTGGTGGCAATAGCTAAAAAGATTGCAAAATATGCAAGCTTCAAATCTAAGCAGCTTAAAAGGACAACAAAACCACTCTCCAGCCTTCTCAAGTTCTCAACATCTGACAAAAATCCTCTCCCAAAAATGACCAGCAAGAGACAGATGGGCTGCATGCCATTCTCCCTGCTTTGGTACCCTTGGTCACTCTTGACTCAGCAATGGAAAGTGAGAAGTGGATCAGACCCCAGGGACACAGAAGGATCATAACCCTTGTACACTCCTGAGGGGGACCTCCATCTAGCACTAGCAGTAAAAACTTCTCCTCAGACCCCTGAGTTCTTTATAAAAGTATACATATAACATCAATGTAACACTCACTGAAATAGTGCAAAACAAATAACTTTCCGCCTGTTATATAGGCTGCTCTTAAGCTCAAAGCTGTGCAACCAAACTTTCAGACTTTGATTTGGAGTTTAAATACTGCACTGGGGAGAGCATGCAACACGGTTGTTCCCTTGTGCTCCATCCCATCTCTTTGGGAGAAGATCTACCAAAGTCTGCTGTAGAGATGTAAATAGGCCAACACATTTATAGAGTTGCCTACCCAAAACACCACCACTAATACCACAAATCCATTTGATTCTGTCTGGGCAAGTCACAGTTACTGGAAACCAATGCCTGCTTAAGACAGTTTTTGCTTTATCATAAACTTTAACAAAAGAAAAGAACATTCAGCACATCGCTCAAGAAGTGTGGTGAAATATAATTACTCTCTTAAAAATACAGAGCAGCTCTGAAAGACAGGGCACAATTACATTCTTCCAGACAAGAACACAGAGAAAAGGGACTTAAGAAAGAAACCACTTCTCACAGGAAGACCACCTCAGAAGCCTCCAGAGGATCCACTAACAGAGCTGACTGAAAGGATTGTAACAGCACAGGCAGAAGCTTTATAGGGTGGGAGGCATCTACAGCCAGGAAAAGGCTAAGAGTAAACCGATGGACTCACAATATAATGTATAGCTGGATTGAGTAAGGAGGATCCCATCCAGTGTTTTTGCTTGTTACTCATTTATCCTTCACTTTCAGCTTTCAGCATAGACCAGGCCCACGAGTTATGTATTACTGAGCTGATCAGAGACAGGCACATCCAGGAGTGAGCAACATAACGACGGAAGTGAACACTGGCTAGTGTAGCTCCTACAGGACTGGGCTCTGCTGGGGCAGGAGCAGAACCAGCAGCTCAGACCCTCCACATGCCCTTGGCCATGCAGCTTTAAGTGAATCCAAGGGGCCTTGGAGGCAGTCCCACTGCAAGCTGCTGGGAGAGCCATAACGGAACAGGGCAATGCTCAGGTCTCACACTTTTTCTAACCCCCTCCTCCCAAATTACCACCTACAGCCCATGCAGCAGGGCTCCTACAGGGAGTAGGTGTAGGGGTGGTGGTGGGTGGCTGAGGAAGACAAACCCCCCTCCCCATACAGACCTTTTCAGAAGGGAAAAGGCATGCTTCTTAAATCTGTTCTCCTTTTGAAAGGGTCACAAAGGACGATCCACTTGACATAATAAAGGCACATTTTCAAAAAATCATGTGAAGCTGTTCTTCAAGAGTGTTTCTTGGTGCAACTCAGTTGTAAAGCAATAGCAAGAGATCTTTTCTCTGAATAAGAATGGATTTATCTTCTAGAAATATCTTTACACCTGATTAAAAGATTAAAAAAAAGAAACAATTGGTCAGTTTTAAAAGAAAGTGTGCTCCAAGTAATAAAAATTTCTGACCTTTCTGACCAAATAAAGTCCCTCTTTGTTTCCCACTTCAAAAATGAAGCTATCCATTCTGAGAGTTTAGAGGAAAACAACAGCTTTTCTTGCATACATAAAAAAGCTCAAAGATACATCTCAAATATGAGCAAAAGATGAATCTACTTTTGACAAATGGAGGTATATATTAAATACACCATCAAACCGTTTCAGGTTTATCATTTAGTACTGCAAGAAGAAAGGCCTACGCTGCTGTGTAGGAGTAAATATTTCAATTAAACTCCACTGGGATGTGTCGAAACACTTTCAAAACACATCTGTATTTTAATAATGGATCAGTGATATATCAATTATTATGTGCCAATAATCCAATTAAAAATACACTCTGAATAAACAATCTGGCCCAACTCCAAATGTACAGACTATTTAAACAAGCTAATGGAAACATTAGGTTTCAGGCTGCATATTTTGTTGTCTAATTATGGTAATATTTGGCTGACATCAAACCAGTTTACGCATAAAAGCCAAATAATTAAAAAGGTCATAGAACTTCAGCATTTCACTCACACAAATTGAGCTACCCAGCATAAAACAAATCCAAACGTGCAAACAAAACTGAGTTACTGCACATGTACTTGATAGCACTGAGACCTGTACCTGACCTGTGACTTCATTCACGTCTTACAATTGTCTATAATAAAACCTAATAATCAGAAATTATGTATCAAGCTTAGAGGAATTACGTACAGATGGTAGATGAAGACTTAAACCATCTTTTTCCCCTCAAAAGTTGACAGAGGCTGACTGCACATCCTTTGTAACAGGCTGAATACCGAAGCATTCACACTTGGAATCAATTTTGGATGCCCCAACATGATTGTAATCTCTTCCGCGTCCACAGGGACAAAGATTCATAGTGCCTAAACATGGGAGGCTGCAAGGGACATGAAATATGGAGGCTTTGCAGAAATGAGACCAGAACTGTTTGCCCTCTAGGGGTGAGGAGGTGAGCGCCTGTGCACTGCAGCAGCAGCAAGCACCCAGGCATGAGTCACCCCTGCAGAGTTCCAGCTAAGGCCAAGCCTCTACTCTGAAACGCCCAGGTTTCCAGCCCTGGATTCAGCTTACCAGTGGCTGTGTTCAAAATAAAGATTACTGTGTGATGGCCAAGAACGTAACTTACTAAGAGGAAAAAGCAGAAACCTGGGGGGTGGGGGGGGGGGGGGGGTGGGGGGGTGTGGGTGGAACAAACCCAAAACCCCCAAACAAAAGAGGAAGAAAAAGCAATAATTACTATGTCTCGAAGGCTGACAACTTACTTAGTTTACAAATTCACACAGCCTGACCCCATGCAATGCATGGGGGCAAGTCTGTGCTCTGCTGCTGTGGTGACAGGCATCAGGGAAATGTAGAAGAGCAGCTGGCACAGCAGGTAATAAAAACAACCTCAGGGATAAGTATAGGCCAAGTTGAGTAATCTTGCCCATACTGGTGCAAGTCTGTAACATAAAAGCATTAATATATTGTATTCAAAGAACAAATTCTCCAATCTTCACTAGCTAAACAGAATTATTCCAGACAAGAATTCAAATTTTAAAAGGATTTTGCTTCTCATTGTCTGCTGATTCCCCTCACCCCCATATTTCCTCTCTGCTCCATGAGCATACTTTAGCTAACAAGAGGATAGCTATTCCTATGTTCCTAAGTTACTCTATTAAGAAGAGGCCAGTCCAGTGGAAGAAATATCACTGATGTGAGCAACGTCAAAAGCAGAGTGGACCACTACTTCAGAAGGAAAATGGTTTTCCTGCAGGCAAGTCCCAAAAAGAAGACTAAAGAGCAATTAGAAAGCATTCATAAGCTCTCATGGATATCTGCAGTTCGGACTGTTGAAGCACATCGGAAAAGCAGAAGAAAGGGACAAGTTAAAAAAAAAAAAAAAAAGGCAAAAAAAAAAAAAACCCAAAACACAACAACAACAACAAAAACAACAAAAAACCCAGCAACAAAACACCTCACCTTCCTGGGGCAAGAAGACAGATTACCCAGCTCCAGCAAATCTTGCTTACAAAGAAGTTATTATTGCCTGCAATCTCAGTAAGGAGTCATGCGTGATGTGTAGGAATACAGTACATCATTGCATCAGGAAGAGCTGAATGCTTTTCTTCCCCATTGCTTTTCTTTTCCTTTAATTATAACCAGATTAGGCTGTTTTGTTTTTTGGGTGGTTTTTTTTTTTTTTTAGCTGTGGCTTGGAAGTCTAAGAAAATTGCTAACTGTGCCCATCACAGTGATGGGAGGTCAAGCCTCAGCATGACATAATTAGGCACAACATGATAGATCACATTTCATAGAAAATTACCCTTATTTACACCAGCCACAGCAATAGGTCAGAAATAGATCAAAGTTCTCTGGGAAGTTTGAGCTAGAACAGATCACAATTTAGTTCCAAATATGCACAAAATGCAAGATTCTGATGGACAGCAAACAAGTCCTGGGTGTTAAGACCTTGGGACCATTTTCCTGGGACAGTTTTTTTCTTCATGTCAACAGAAACCACACACAACCCACAAGCAACAAACCCAACCCATACAAACACTCTCCCAAGAAACCTATATGTACCCCATGTATTGCAGCAACCTTAATGGCAAGCATTTTGCACATATTCTTATCCCCTTTGAGAACAAAATTAAAAAGACATTTCAAACACAGTTCACATCAAAAATAAAAATCTACCTAAAGAGAATAACACATTTAATTTCAAGGTTTTCAGGCAGGCAGAAGGACCCTATGTTTTGCCCAATTCCTCAAAAATGCTTTGTTTTTCCACCAGATTAATTCACTTATACAAGATAACTCCTGTGCTTTTAAAATTATTGTACTTTGAATGACAGCTGTAATACAGATGAAAATATATTCCTTCTTACTCCCATTGCAAGAGGTAATATTGCCTGTGTGTATACATGCTAAATATAATCTCTCTTTAAAAATATATACACAATAGCAGATGCTGCATGAATTATCAAACTAAATTAACCAAAGAAGACTGAAAAATACAAACAACATTAGCATTAATAGAATGTAAGCCATGTTCACTTGCAGTTTATTTAATGGTCTCTGCTTTAATAGTCCTTGAAACGTACTTTCTCTCTACAACATTAGGAGTGAATTAACATTTGTTTAGGTTGCTGAAAGACTTATGTATTGTTTTCATTTTTGAACAGCTGGATCTTTTTGTGGGACCTAAAGTCTATATGACCCACAAAGGTGGGTTATACAGGATATATAATAGAAGTCCAGCATATGTAAACATTAAGTATTTGAAGATTTGATTAATCTGAAACCTTCTACATTATCAGAATTCCACAAATACACATCTTTTTCAGTTGCAGAACCACAACAGAGAAGATCCTAGGAGATGAGCAAAGACCCCACAGTATGAAGCTTTGCCCAGAGATGCAACAAAGTGGCAAGCACTTCCAGTGTCATGGTTAATAACTGTGATTTAAAGTCCCATTTTCACTATTTTCCTATCCTGGCAGGAGAATGCAAACCTTTTTCTCCCCTGAAGTTTGTCAGTTAAGATGGAAGCATATTCAAAATAAGGAAAGTTTCAAAACTGGAAAAAAAAAAAAAAAACAAACCAAAAAAGAAAAGAATCCCCCCAAAACCCCAAGAACAAAACAACAAAAAAAAAAAACCCAAAAGCAAAAAAAACCCCACCCCAACAAAGAAAGAAAAAACCAACAAGCTTTGATATCTCACCTCAATCCATACTTCTGACATGACATGCAGCAAATAATGGTGAGCTGACTTCTACTTTGATCAGGGACTATCAAAGGGATCCTGTGGAGTTAAGCTTATAAATCCCACTAAAATTTAATAGTTTGGAGATTTTAAATGTCTTAGACTCAATCATAGCATGAATTTTTGCTTTTTGCCTGTCAGAAGACTTGAGCTACTTCTTTCTAGTGCTTAAGAAAACAAAGACAAGTGACATCTAAACATAATCAATATGTGCCACCATTCAATCTCTCAATAATGACTTAATAAACCCATTGTAGCTAAAGCCAGGTGAGTAATTCAACAGTAATTATTTCAAACTAATTACTTCTTTTAAAAACAGCAGCAAAAGGAAATTTTAACATCTCTTTAGTAACTACGAATACTTTTAATTTGTAACTCACCAAGTAGTCAGTTTTACTTTTGCTGGTATTTGTGCAATACTGGCAGGCTAATTAAAACAAAACCCAATACATTTCCCAACTAGATGAATTACAGACCCACAGTTTGAAACTAAGCTTTGATAAAAATTCTACTCAAGAAAATTTTGAACAATATATTCTGATGCAAAAAAAAAAAAAAAAAAAAGAAAAATTACAACAGCAACAGTAAAAAAAACCAACCAACACTACACAAAAAAAGAACTCAAAAAAACCCCACACCACCAAACCTCCAGAAGCATCATAAGCTTTAGAGCAGGACCTTTTCTGATTTTTTGTAATACATTGTTATCTTATCTGCTCATCAAATCCCACATATACAGAAGCTTCTGAGAAAACAAGCACTTTATGGGCAACAAAAAAGCTAGAAATTCCCCTTAGGTCTTACTGATTTTTTATTTTTCGATCTATCTTCACTTCTTAATGCTTGTTTATAGCAGTTTAAGGTCAAGCCAGAAAGACAAAGTCACAACTGCTGAAGTTCACCTACTGCCAGCCTTGAAACAACTATGTTGAGCCTGTTCCTGCTGACCTGCAACATACCACTCAAGGCACCAGCATCCTGCTGGGTACTGCCAACACAAGCTGAGTGTCATAACAGAAATACTCTCCCCATGTCCCACCTTCAGGTAAAAATAAACCCCAAGATCTCAGCTCAAGAGTGGTGTAATTTCTGGCTGTACCTCCCTCCACCCATGATGAATTGGGAAGCCAGGGCCACTGCACTGCTGACCAAGTATGTCTGCTTCATCATTGCCATATCCTCACTCCCTGCTCATGCATTACTCCTGCTGAAGCTCAAGTCTGCCTCTCGCAAACAATGGCTGCTCCCACCCCTGCATGACAGCTTTCCCCGATTCCTCTCCTTCTGTCCCTGCCTCCCCAAGGACTGCTGCTGTCAAGAGAGAAGACTTTCCCTTTAACAAGCCACACAGGTAAAGGGATTAAATGATAAAGAATAACTGAATTGACAATCTAATTTAACACTTCACATTTTGTGTGCTTTCACTGTCTGCTGTTTCAGTTCTTAGTAAAAGGTTTAATACACTTTTCATAGCACTTAATACTATGGAACTAAGCAGGCTTTATAACTAGAGGTCTGGGACTTGCCTGACTGATTAATATCCAAGGCAGCACTGTAGGATGCCACTTTTACAACCTCACGATTTCTCATAGCAACATACATACACCACTTCAGGAGCTTTGCTCTGGAGCCAAGCAAGCTGTGAACCTGTCCCGCACTCCAGTACCGGCTCTCCTTATTTTTGAGATCTCTCTCCTATCACTGCCTTCCACCACTTCCTGGCTAAGGTATTTCAGACCCTAGAGGCATATCTCATCCTCCAAATCCCACCAGATAGTGCACAGAGGAGCCTTTGCCTTCACTGCACCCATGGACTGTGGCCAGACACTTCCCCACCCCACTCCAAACCCTTCCTGCTGCCCACAGGCAGGTGGTTTCTCCTGTTGACACCCCAGCAGTTTTTCAGGTGTTGTGTCATAATAATTGTTATTGCCTGCACTAGCCTTCAGCACGGACCAGGGATGAACAGCAGCTGCACTGTGCTATCATGAGCTCAGTGACATATCTAGGGACTGATAAACCGGCCTGTCAGGATAGCATGTATTTGCTGCATGCAAAAGATGAGAACTCTACTTTCCAAAAGGAGGACTTGCTTTTCAATAGATCTCTGCAGTGCCCAAAGCACCTACTTTTTCCTGTCACTGAATGTGAACAAGCTAAGTCTGGAGTAAAATATGGTTTACTAAGCCACTAAATTGATAGAGCTTCATATTCCTCTGTGACAGATGTTACAAATATGCAGATAGACAGCCCTTATTGATCCAAATGGTTTGCAGAAACTCCATTTGAAAGCATATGTTTCTCTGCCTGACGTTTTGACATGAATGACAAGACAAAGCCAGGAATGTAAATGTGCAATAGAAAACTGTTCTTGTGTTGTAAAACCACATTCCTCCTGTCAAAGAGCTGGGTAAACGTTGCACAACTAATCACAGCCCAGAAGACACAAGCAAGCTGATCTGCAAAGACACAACAGGAGGGGAAAATCAAACAGCACAGACTTAAAACTGCAACTCACAGCCCTATGTGCACTGCCTGATACAATCTCAATTTGCTCTCTCGATGTGCCACGAGATCAGTCTGACCCATGTTTCCCCATTTGGCATGATTTGGATTTTAGGAAACCTTTACGTAAATAATGACAGTAGCATCCAGCAACCCTGTCCACGGTTCATACCCCAGTGTGTATTCATACTCCGGTACGGCATATTCCCCATGTTATTCCCAAGCCTCACCAACCCTTCCTGAGGGGCAGTTCCCACCTTGCCTGCACCATAAGCACTCATTTCCAGATACCTCTGCCCCTTCCAGCTCTCTGGGATTGCCTCACATCCCCTTCCCCAGCAGCTCCCCTTCCCACTGCTGCTCTGAGGTTTTCCTGTGCTCCTCCAGCACCACCATAGCATGCCCAAGCTCTCCAGGAAGCTCACAGCAAATGCCTTAATCCACACGCGCTTTGCCATCTTCTCAGGGTCCCCATAGGGTGCATGCCAACCGTGTCTATTGCCATGTTAGTGGTCACTATACCAGAAGCTGAAAGCTTTCACCACCAAAGCACCCTCCACAAAACTCGTTCTCAGCATAATTCAAGCTGGCTTTACATTCAAGAAAAGTATTGCAATGTATTTTCCTGGCTAGTTCTTAAACAGCAGCTGAGATTTAGGAACTACTTATTTTCAACAGCTTGCGAATACTATACTTGCCTGCACCCAAGGCTTCTCAGGAGAGTTCTTCCTGTTAGACATTATCCACCCAGAAGCAGCAACAATATAGCCAAAACTGGAAAGCAGTACCTTGATGGATGGACAAACAGCACGCATTGCTCTCCTCCACCCAGAGCAGGACACTCCCATCCTTTTTGCTGGGGTCCATGGGCAGGAACCAGGGCTGAGCTCAGCCCTCTGGGATCCTTGCTAATGTAACCAAGGTGGAAAAGGGCCCATGACTGCAGAATAAGACTTTTACCTATTTTATCTCTGATTTATTCACTGGTGAAAACTATGTCTCAGGGTGAAAAACTAGTTCCCAAGCCTAATATCATCCCCATTTCCCTGTGTTGCTATTATGAATACTGATCGCTGTGCGACACTACACCATTTCGTGAGCACTGGGCACTATGAGTCAAGGTGCCAAACAGCACTACCAAATGCTTGAGTTATGTCTTTCAGATATTTTACTAGTAAGTATACCCACTTGAGCAGATTAAAATGATGCTTTCTATATAAGACAGGGAAACATTTCCAGTGTCTGCTTAGATTTATTTGCAAATATGCATTTCAGCACTTTCGTGGGCTGTAATATTTTGCTTTTGTAAGTATTTAATTTGATGGGATTGATCCAATATAAATCATATAGAAAGTACATTAAACAGAAGTCAAGGCTTTTCTGCTGATATATAGAAAAAAATGCTATAAATCTAGGATCTCTCTTCTTCACAGTTCAGTGCCATGATTGCATGCTTTCTTGTTCTTTTAGCTGCAGTTCTCACCTGAAGTGCTGGGCTCCTTTGTGCTATACTTAACTGCTTTAAATATAATTCCATCAGAAAACAAATGAATACATCTTACAAGAGAGAAAGAAACTAAGGAAAATCTTTAGATACAGAAAATCTCAAAAGATATTTCCTTTAATGAGTAACTTTAGACTCAGAGTCTAAAAGCAGCCTGATAATTAACTAAAGCTATTTTAAAGCCGCAGGTGCCATATCCCTCCGCATACAGCTTCAGCTATGACATTATAACAAAGCAATAATAAAAAAGGCATTCTTTATCTTGAAAACAACTTGAGGGCATGTTGAGCTTCGATTTGTGGTTTCCCACCTAGAAACTTTTCAGATAATTTCTACAGCACAGTCAGTATAATATATTCAGAAATCATCTTCTGTCCCCGTCATCCAAGCCATTGAAGCTTCAGCAAGATGTACAAACATATCTTTTTTTGGTTTCAAGTTTTTTCCCTACCCTGCTACTTTCCATGTCTGTGTTTATCTATGTTTGTGAGGACTCATTTTCCCCCCTTTATGTTATATAGAAAACAAACCAGAAAAAAGCCTTAATGCCCTCAAAATGACAGAATTGTATAACTGTAATAAAAGAATTAAACAGCTACTGAGAAATGAGATATCTTCCAATGAGATTTACAAAAAAGGGATTTTTTTTTTTTTTAAAGGCAAAACAACTTTGCTATGGCGGTTCTCCATTACAAGACATGAAATTAATACCAGCCCTGATTTCTAAGCAAGCTATCTGATTTCAATTTAAATAGGAAAAAAAAAAAAAGAATTTAAGTGTACCCTGTAAGCGTACACTTAAAAAAAAAAAAAAAAAAAAAAAGGCCCTCTCATCGGCCTGACAGTAAACTTAAAACAAAACTCAGTAAGAAACTAAAGCCTTACATATCACTTGCTTCTGTTATCAGTTACCTTGCAAGCTTGGAGAGAATAAGCTTCTGCACTGCTTTCCTCCATCATGAGTGGTAGCAAAGCAGCATCCTTATACAGGAATCCAGAGACATGCAACTGATACTGCTAAACCATAACTCTTATCCAAACCCAAAAAACTTAAGAGGTTTATGGGTAGCTGAGTGAGTCTGATCTTTCACAGCTGCAATCCTAAGGAGCAATTAGGAGTGTCATCTAGCAAGCAGCCTACAGCTGGTTTAGGTGCAAATCACTGATTGAAGCTGATTTTCCCCAGCTGAGTGAGAATCAAGCCAAAAAACTGGCATCATCAAACAAATAATTCCAACTCTTAAATAATGTAACAACTGTTTCTTGTAGAACAAATGCTGTTTTTATTTGTTTCTAAAAATTAAGAAAAATAACAATTAACTGAGGCCACTGCTTGTATGATGGAATCTAGGCTTCCCATAGAAGTAATACAGCTTTGCTAGACATATGAGTTGTAACAACACTTTTCTCCCTCCCCCTTCACCACATGTTCATTTTACCTTTAATTTTTGCTTCTCTTCAGAGTTTTCTTCTAACTTTCTCATTGGCTGCCAAAGGATGTGAATTCTTTGGGTAATTTCCAACAGGTCCCCCAAATGTGTTGTGGTTAGATCTATGTCATTCTTTAGCTGCCCACAACATACATTCAAGTCAGTAAAGCAAGACATAATAAATTAAAAAGGTCTGAGCACTGTGGTTGCTGTACTAGCCCAGTAACATGATCTCCTTTAAAAGGAATGCTCCACAAGCTAACAGGCTTTAACCTTTCTGAGAGGAGAGATATACCTAAAATTGAACAGATTTTAAGAAGAAATTTGTTCTCTAAGCTATTTCAGCGTACAGTTTAAACTTAAATCCATATTAAGTCCTTAGAATAGTAATAAATATTCCTTTTTCGAGGTCATTTTTGAGACTCAAAACATTTTCTTTTACAGAGCTGTCACTGAATATGTGTTCATGGGAAGCAGTGCTCTCAAGCCCAGTATTAAAAGCCAAATCTTCACCTACTGAAACTTGGTATGCTTGACCCTTTCACTAGAGGGATGCTGATTTACAGAGGTGCGAACCCAGGTTTAAGTGTTTTATTCTATGAGCAGACTAAGAGAAAGTGAGAGATTGAGAGTTTTGCTGAAACTTCATCTACAGTGTAGCAATGGTTATCAAAGCAAGGCAGATATTGGGAATTTCACTTTGCAGGACAAATATTGCACACATGTAGTTGTAACTCAGCATAAAAATGTCCTATCAAGTTTCAACTCTGAAATTAAAAAGCACAATTACTCTTTTTCCATTGCAATAGAAAAACATGACATACTAAGAAGTAAGAGCAATGCATTCTTCAGATTGCAAGCAGATTGCCCATGGATTGCAAGCAAATAGAAGAAACAGAATCACATTTTTGTATGAAAATAAAGTCATTTCTAAACTAATGGAACAATAGAACAAGATGCACTACAAGTGCTGTGCCACAGATGTTACTTTCGTGAAAGTTCATCAGCAAAAGAGCACAACAGAAGAAAGGTATAGGCACTCGATTTCTATTTCATGTACAACCACCTTTGCAGTGTAAACATCCTGGAGGAACTGGAATATTTGGGATCATATATTATTCCCTTTTTTAAACACACTCAGGGGAAATTCCACTTAAAAATCAAGGGCACAGTTTGGTCTTCAAAGTTTTTGGGAATTTCTGCAAGGTTTTTTTTACATCAATTTGCCTGATATTAAAAAGAAGGGTCAAACCTGCAGGTGGTGCAAATCAGCACAGCTCCGTGAGGGCTCTGAACTTATGCTCATTTACATCACATGGAAATTATATTTCGCACCTCTTCTGTGAGTAACTGCGCATGTATATATATATATGCATGAGTGTGTGGTGAATACATATTATATAGAAAGTGAATGCTTTGATGTGTCAAATTGAAGATATAAATATGAAGCAGGAGACAGAAGATGGAAATGATACATTCTGCATTTACTTTCAAAACTGAAAGTTACGGGGAAAGAAATACTGTTTATGTTAAAGGAGAACCTGGTGATTTGCTTAAATAATCTAAAACCAAACCACCGTCACATGAAAGATTGAACAGCTTCCTGTCATGGTTGACAGGCTCAAGCTATGACTTGCTAACTTTTATATAAACAATTACTAGACAGTGACAGATCCATTGTAGATGCCTTACTTCTACAGTATAGACCCTGGTGCAGCAAAGCACTCAAGACAGTTAACTTTAAGCAATTGAATTGCCCCAGAGAGCTTAGCTCACCCACTTGCTTTAAACTAGTCATATATTTAATTGGAGATATGCCTTTTAATTCAATCATTAAACAGCAAAGCACTTCAACCTATGCATAAAGCAGCTGCTTTCTTATAGGTCTTACACACATGCTTAAATACTTTTCTGAAGTCTGTGTGGTTTGATTTTTCAAGATCCTGATTGTCTCAGATGTAATTCTGCAGAGGACTCAAACAGGTGAGTCATATTCTATGCATTAGAATCAGTGAGATCCAACATTGTTTATAAATTAAATCCCACTTCCAAACTCTACAGCATACAGCAAGACTAAGTCAAAAGAACAATGAATATGGAGAATGCTAATCCCCAAAATATACTGTATTCACAGTTTATTCCACAAATGCAGTTGTTTATTCAGTACCATGGTCTAGACTAAAAAAAAAAAAAATTAAGATGGTTTATGAAATCAATGATGCCTCAGTAAAGCAGAGTTTCAGTTCCCTATTCTGATCTGTGCTGCAGCAAATAAATAGCATGCTTTGTGGGGAAATGGCAAAGGAACTCGGACAACCTCTGACAAGCTTGTTTCTTACAACACTGCTGCAGAACCAGCAGCAGTAGCTATGCTACTATGCACCAGCAGGTCACCATCGTGCTTCACCATCCAGAAGGGAGGACATGGCTGTGTGATTGCCTCATGCTGCTGAGGTAGCCAAGTCTGCTACTCACCAACCTGCTCTGGATGATGCGCAGGACGAGGGTTGATGGCCAGCTCACTTTGATACTGCTGGGGTTGGAATACCCTCTCCAGCCAAGCCCTAGCTTGCAGATTGCACCCCCATAGCTACACATGCATCTCCTTGCACCTCATCTGGAGCATGTTCACCTGCAGCTGCTAAAATCTTAACAGTAATTAAAATGAGGGATTTTTCCAATACAAATAGTGGCTTCTAATTGTGTTTACAGGAACCTAGGTGTGGGTTTTTTTTGTTTTGTTTTTTCTTAAGCTATTTCTGCCATAACTAATTAGTGTATTCATGGAAAGTGAGGAAAAAAAACAGTGGAAGAAATGTCTGGGTTTTTTTTGGCCATAGGTTTGTTAAGATAGTGATAACTATGACGAAAGAAGAAAGAAAAAAATCCCAAGTTTGTGTGGGCCAAGTCTCTAAACAGGATAAATCTAGTCAGCTGACTACAGTATTATTAATTTTTAATTAGTTTGAAGCTAATAGTATAATTTGTGCCAAGCTGCAAAATTGACTGTCTTCACGAGGAGCCAGCTTGACAACAAAGACAAATTAATCCCTGCAAAAATACTCTTTCTCTAAGTTCACTATCAATATTCCTCATTTGAAAAGTAGTATGCTGAGTATGTTCTTCTGTTAGGCAGTTTTTGAATTACACATTCACTTTCCTTCCCTATCACTTAAACTAGAAATGTAAAAATTTGAGGGCATTTATCATCTCATAAACGTACCTGTCGTGTAATTATGCAAATCAGATTAGAAGCAGTCAATTGAATGTTTATTTGTCAAAAAATCTGACCCAGATTTCCTGCTGACTTTCTTGGGATGTGAATACATTTTACCTCTGTTCAAACATAATTTAATGTAGGCATTGATTTTGCTGCACCGAGATCTACAGCCCTTTGCACAAATAGCAGTATTCTAATAAAGTTAAGAAATCCAGCTACAAAGGGAAATTATAACCCAGCTATACGGATATGTTTGAGAAGACACTAAATTATCACAATTCTGAAAGATAGTGATTGTACATTAGCAACAGTGGGCAGGGCATCAGGTATCAGTCATCTTGGATATTTCAACTACTATGTGTAAAGGAAACTGTTTTGGTTTTGATTTTTTGTCATATGAAATTGCTCCTTCTCCTTTGCAGGAGACATTAAATTCACTATAAGTATTGCTCTACCTTTGTCCTCTGATCGTGTTACATAGGAAAAAAAACACAAAACCCTCAAACATTTTACAGCCATTTCTACTAAGATTATGGACATGGCCATCAAAATGTTTCTCTTTACAAAAATCAGTGAGAAAAAAGCAGAGCTGTGCTTATAGTCATGACCTTAGCCTTGTCACTCAGGGATATGACTTTAACAGAAACCATTGCATCCATTATGCAGCAGATTCCTTGAAATCTTAAAGAAAGAGATGGCACCAGAGGGCAGTCACTGCAACGCTATTATCTCCTGTTCTTCCTTAGCTCACTCCTTTCAAATATTGGTTCCTCCACATTTTCGGTTGTGTACACAAGACACGAAAAAGAACTGATCAGTTTTTTCTTAAAAACTTTCTCCTTAAACTAAAACCTGTTATCAAAGCATTTATATATATATATATGTCATATATATAATATATGTAATATACATTATATATATAACAAAACACAGAAGCCTAAATAAAAAGAGCCACACAGCACAGCAGACATGTAAAATCACAATTAAACAATCCTGTACTTAAACTTAGAAACTGTGTGGAAATTTAAATCCCTCGTTAGAAGGAAGAATTTCTCTTACTTTTTTCCTTTTCTTTTTCCTGTTTCTTTGTTTATAATTCACATTTAAAACTTTTGTTACTGCTACACCAATACCAGCTCTTACATCCTCCAAGTGAATTGCCATCTTGACTGTAAAATAGGGCTCTGCAGAAAGGAGAGATCTGAGCATAGATAGCTTTTCTAGCAAGAAACAGACACACATTTTTCTTAAAAAAAATAAATCCCCACAAACAAACAAAAACAAAACCACAAAAAACAGTAAGAGAATAAATGTTGAAATCCACAGAAAAAAAAAAAAACATATGGCCCTCAGTCCCAGTAACTGGTCTTCTTTGGCACTTGAGAACGATCACAAGTAGTTTGCCTTTTTATTCATATAGAACAAAATTTACAAAGTCATTCATACATTTTTGTTGTTTTTTTTTTTTTTGTTTTGTTTTTTACTTACTTCGAAAATTGGGAATATTCAAAATACACTTTTACCCCACTTCATTCTTTAATTATTTACAGGTATATACAAGAAAAATGTAAGAGTTCGTTTTGTTTTTTTTTCATTTCTTTTAAATTTTGTATTAAAAAGCTCTGCTGGTTGTTTTATTGTTAGTTTTCGTCATATGGATGTTCCATGCGAGGGTTCCATTGCTTCTGGAATGACTCCCCCTGGCACAGACTGAAATGACATTGGGATCGGGGTTTTCACAGGACTCTGACGAAATAGTCCTCCATTTGGTGACCTGTGTTTACACTGTATGGAGGGCATGGTGGCTGAGCTGCTCAGGGGCAGCGGCAGGTTGCTGCCTGAGGCAGCTGTGAGTGTCCTGCTGGCACCATGAGTTGTCTGTTCTGGCAAAAAGGTGGTGACAGAAAGTTGTGTGTTCTGGTATTCGCGTACTGGCTCCAGGGTCTGAGCTGGCTGCATGCCACCAATCTCCAAGGCTGAGATTTCAATGGATGCTGGAGAGATTTGCTTGTGGGCTATGTCTTCATCAATTAAACTGTTCATGCGTCTATGGACCTGCTCCAGGTTCACTTCTTTGTCCTAGGGAGAAAGAAACCAGAACAATCAGTCCAAACACAATCTCCAGTCATGCCCGGCCCTCTTCTTCCTCTGTGGGACAGGAGCTGCTCTTCACTCATTACATCATTTCAATTTCATCTCTGCATATGCAAAAACCTCAAGGTCTGCCCAACATCTCCAGCTGAGAAACACACAGAAGAAAACACCAGCTCAATCTCAGCCTGAAAAAGCCCTGATGTTGTCAGACCCACCCTCCTTGGAGGTAAACTGATGGCTCTGGTTCAGCTAACAGGAGCTTGCGCCAGGGACCAGCACATAACACAAGCCCTTAGCTCACATGCAAAAAAGCATATGGCAGACAAACAAGTGAGTTGGGACTCCAAATACCAGTGAGCAGCTCACCAATTTGTAACCACAAGACAGCTTACCACTGTCTTATCTACTTGCAGCATGTTTTCTAAGGAACATGTCAGTAAAACACCATACGCAGCCTAGGTGACTCCAGGGTGATTGACTTCATGTGCCAAAATTTACTGGTTATGGTGATAAAGTCTCCCTTCCCAGCAGGAAGCCCTGGGTCACCTGTGTGGCACAGACTACAAAACACTGGAACAGCACTGAGGGAGACCTGGGGACGGGATGACTCATTTCTGTTTTGAATAGTTGTGTGACCAACTATAAGCTGTCTGCCACGTTGACAAGCCACCTGGTAAAAGCCTGTCTCTGGTCAGAGCTTAGGAAAGTGACACTGATCCTTAGCAAATGCATCACCACCTTCTAAGAATGCATTGCTTAAGGCTCCCAGGGCAGTCTCCTGAATGGACTTTCAGGACCACTTACTCAAAATGTTTTACCTTCCATGAGGAAATACAGCAAAAGAAGTCATCTTTAAAACCTAAAGCAGAAAAGACCTACAATGGGCTGTTTATCACCTCAGTGCAGCATTCAGGATGCTCAGACTGGAAAGCAACAAAACTGGCAGCATAAAGTCAACCACCTGGGATGCTGTGTGATTGAATTTTAATAGCTAGCATTGTATTGCCAATAAAAAGGTATTATATTGTATCATTTCTCTATATTTCATAAAGCACAGCTATGATCAGCAGTTGTAGTTATTTGATGCAAGTATAACATACAACAGAATAGCAGCAAAGCATTCATAAAAGCTCAACAATCCTGGAAATGAAGAAATTCTCTGACATTTTCCATGTAGTTACACTAGGCAGCCATCAAGATTCCAGGCTAAGAAGTAGGACTACCTGAAACTTTTGTGTGGCAGTAATCCCTGACTGCCCTCAGATCAAGGTGTGCTTAAATGTTTGTTAAATCCAACACCAACAGTCTTACAGATGCTCTTATTCACACCACAAACTAGGTTCTGGGAACAGAGAAGTATAAGGTTCTACTTCCTCCTACTCCTCATGATCTTTTGCCGTTTGTGTTCAGGTGGAGCACAGAGAATCGTAGTATTATTTCCGTGGTCTCCACTAAAATGCAAACCTGTAAACTGACAAGTCAGCTCCAAAGCCCTTGATTCCAGGCAATGTCAACTACAGATTTGATTCTAAACTTGTGATTTAACACCAGGTCTACATTACTCAAGAACTGTTGGGTTTGCTGATCTGTGTATGGATTTGGAAATGAACATCTGCTACATGATAATGAGCTCAAAACTGTGTCCTTAGCTTAGGCTAAATCTGTATTGATTTCAGCTGGAGTATAACTGTTCCACAACTACAGGGCTGAGCTGCACACTGCATCTCCTTTGCTAATAGTAGAAAATTAATTCCTATTTCATATACACCACAAATCCACCCAAATCTCAAGGAAGTTCACAGAAACCTGGGGGATATCATCTTCCTCACCAAGTAAAAAAAAAATATTTTTCAAAAAATAGTGGTTTGGGTTTTTTTTAAGCAAATAACCGGATCATTTTTAGTTAGAGGAAATCAATCAACAATAAATTAAAAAAGTTACTTTTGTGGCAGAAAGGGACCACACAATACTTTAGCAGATAATCCCTGTAGCTGTGCTAATTTCTTCTTGCCAACAGCCATACCTGACTTGTCAGGCTCTTTATTCAGTAAGTAAGTCAGACAATGCACCAAACAGATGATAACACAGAAGCTTTTTCATAAACTCTGTGGCTAAGTAAATTAAGGATTTGTGGTACAATGGCCAGAGGATTACATGGATTTAATTAATAATTTCATTTATTTCTCTCTCCTGAGGTAAAATTGTGGACTGGGGGCAAGTGTGAGAAGTCCCCCTCTATTATCCCCCATTGGGAGTAAGAGCTGGAGCTCTCTGGGTGGATTTCTTTTGCACAGATACCCAGTTGTGCACTGATGTGTTTTCCTCAGCTGTCTGCTAATAAAATCTTCCTGCAAAGTTCTGCTTATCCACGAACTTCAGGTACTGCCACTTGTGACAATACCTGTCTAAGGCAGCTAGCTCCCAGAAGCCCATTACATAATGCTTCTTGAGGTTACCTGTACTACTTCTTTTCTCAAAAATGCTGCTAGGCCTGATTTAGACTCCTAAGTTGGCATTCTAGCTATCTGGGACCCCTATTCTTGCTAAGACCCTACTATAAAATAAAAAATTAAAAAATAAAATATAGAACTCATGTTAGAACTGAGCAAACACTACAACAAATTTTCCTAAATAAGACTCTGAAGAAATGTTCGTGACTCAATTGCATTTTTCTGACGTCTATAATTTCAATTAAAAATATACATCAGCATTTTATTTATTTTTATGTTTTTTGACTGTAAGCACATCCTCAGTGCATTGCATCCTGCTCTGCTACGGGAACAAATATAATGTGACTGGGATAACTAGCCAAGCCAGAAGGAAAGGTAGAGTTTCAATATTTGCAACATGCAGTCATCAACATTTTGCAGAGGAAAAATACATTTGCAAATGAAGTGTGCTCATCATTTGGAGCCTCTATGCACAAAAGGTGATAGAATTCAAAGGATAAACTAATCCTGGTAATGTATTTAGCTTAGGTCTTCGAAGATGTAAACTGAAGAGCCACAGATGGGATGCTGTTAACAGACATCTCTTGGTCCAGACCAGAGGGGTTATTAAGGTAGTATCACTTGGAATATTTCCCTTTGTTGGTCTAACAGGATTGCCCTCTTCTGCTATGCACAGTCCAGCACAGCAGCTGGACTGGGACCACATTCCTCAGAAAATGGATTTGCAGTTGCTTATGTTTCACAATATAAACTTACACTTCAGTGCGCTGAAGTTTTCATTATCAAGAAAGAAGTAATTCCTGCACTCAGACATCATATTTTATCTACAACAAAACACTTTATGAAGTAAGTAGAGAAGTAAATGCTTGGGCTTTTTTAAAAGGTAGGGGTGGAGATTTAATTTGCTTACTTCTGCCTCTTGCTTCAGCATTAAGGACAACTTTCGGGCCTTATTAAGATCGGAGAACAATTTTTAAAGGCTTCCAAGAACCCAGAAGTTCACATTATTAATTCTTTTTGTTGTTAAAATGCGTGTAAAGATTGAGGAAAACAACCCTGTCTCTGAGGAATAATAAAAACATGTTCTCAAAGGTTCTTCTCTTTGTCTTATTATATGAAGAGCAGCTAAACAACTAAATGTCAAGCTTTGTATGAAACTAGAAACTATCGTAATGCTGAATGAATGATTTTTCAAATGCTTAAGAAAACCCCTATGATAAAAATTAGAAACGCTTGAAAAGTTTGGTTTGTCATTACGTTACTAGAAAACTGCCTTGAATCCCAAGATTTCCAGAACTGAAGTTTTCGGGATAGCTTTATTTGACAAGCCAAGCTTTCAGAATTTGTAAATTTTGTAAACCTCATTTTCCTTTCCTTTCTTGTCCTCCTGGAAAATTCAGTAACAAAGCATATGTTACTTACTGAAAAGTAACAAGGTAAATGTAAAAAGAGTTAAATGGTAATAAAGCCAGGAAAACAAATCTTAAAAGTTATGATATTTTTTTCTCCCTTGTCAGTTCAGTCCTTCTTTGTTTTTAGTTCTATAATTCTCATTAAATACAAGCCATCTGGTATAATTTTTAAACAGTTAGGTTTCTTTTTTTTTCCCATATCCCAAGACTTTGTCACTTTAACTGTGACATGGTAATGTAGCATTGCAAGAGGTTTTCAAGCTTTCTAATGCTGTAGCTATTTTCTGGTTTTGCATTTAATGAGTTAAAATTAATAAATTAATAATTGATGCTTGGATCTAGGGAACGGCAGAGGCACCAAACCTGGCATCTGGATGTTAAAAAAACAACAGACCCAAAGTGGAGGCCAGTGTGCTGGTTTTGTAGCACACAGACTTCCCTTACCCAAAGCAGAGCCCCTTGGGGAAAGCCTTACTGGTTTCTCTTCACAAAGGTTTCTGGCTTCAGCTCCACTTAGCTCTTGTTAGGTCTCTTCAAGAGCTGAATGAATGAGCTCCAAACTTAATAGTTCAGTGTCTGTAACAGACGTTACCAAAGGTTTTTTTCTCCTTCTTCTTTGTACTTAATATACAAAAAATAACACTATAAATGTCACATCTCAGACGTTACATGCCAATTCACTTTTCATATATAGCTACATTGCATGAATGTATATACTTGTGTTGTCAGAAAGAGATTAAACAGTTTTCCTTTGCTGTCTTCATAATTCTATTTTCAGTATTAATGTTGTACTCCAAATAGATCAGTTGAGGAAATTAATCAGTGAAAGAAAGAAAGAAAAAATACCACATGTAAGGAAAATTAATTATAAACACAGCCTTATTCTCCTCAAACTTAAGGAAAACAACTAACCAGACACTGCTTCTGGTCAGGAAATTATCTTACTCATAAATACCAATTTAAAATGTCATTCCTCCCCAGTGAGTCTGAGTTCTGGAAGGGTGAATGAAGGACATGTTTCTGATATGTCCCAAACACTCGATCACGAGCGACAGGTTCTGTGGCCTGTGATGGACAGCAGGAGCACACCATGGTAACCGTTGATATGGACTTGAATGATGTTCACCAGAATTATCCTGGAACAACTAACCCTGCACAACTGCACCTGCAAGAAACTACAACCCCCTTTCAGGAATAACTATGTTTGGCCTTATCACATGGAGAGAAATTATAGCAAGATGAAAATGCAGACAGGATGATTTACAGAGTAATAAAAATCTTTTTCTAGCTTATTTTCTGTGACTTTTGACAGCATGTGGGAAATCAGGATGAAAGAATATGTAACTACTTGGATGGTCTGAAGTCAACATCAAATCTGAAAGACATCTCAGTGAGTGTTGGAAAGGACCTAGAGCTGATGTTTTCAAGAAATTGCCTACATCACTGCAAACACAATTAATACAAAGGTAAGACTGTTTAGCTGCCAGGCTTGCAACAGTTGGGATTTTCCAAAGACAAGATTTTTTGAATATTTTATTAAAGACACTAATGTGGCCTCCTGTTCTTACTCAAGATTTCTCTGATCTTACCTCAAAGTTCACGAGAAGCTACTCGAAGAGATAAAAAACATCACAAGCAGTTTCAGTAAGGCCAAAAAGGGAAACAAATGCCGTAAAAGGAAGGCCTAGTATCTGCAGAAATTTTATGCTAAATCTATGACAAAACTATGATAAGCTGCATCTGCATTCCACACATGCAAAAAAAACCCCACACTAGACTAGTGAAGAAGAAAAAGACCAATGGACCTGACCCTAAATATCTAGCCAATATGGGCAGTCAGGCACATACACTGGGGGGCTATCATGAATGCACCAATACCTCTTTGTCAGATAATGATAAGTGTGCCAAGCATGAAAAGCCTGAAAATGCAGTTCTTAATAAGCCACAGGAGATATACGGAAAATAATGCTTTTAAAGAAATGTAGTCTTAATCATCAATCATGGCACATTTGTTTCATTTGTTTGTCTGTTTCTGTCTTGGGTGACACTATGAAGGATTATCTTTTGGTGAGAAAATGAAACCAAGACATAAATATTAATATTACATTTTCACTCAGTGAAAGAACTATTTAAAAAAATAAGGCAATTTTGTGATTAGGACTGGGGTTCAAAATTTAAGTTAAGCTCCGACCTCAGACAAACATTTCCTTTTCTGACCTTAACCAGGTTACATGTCAGGCCCTCTACCATCCATGTAAAACACCTCTTAACCCATATGCATCTATTAAGAAAATCAAGTTTCAGTGTTCATGAAATACAGATGATGGAAGGCACACATGTACCCAGCTAGGCAGAAAGGAAGTCTCTGACGCATTTCCATGCAGACAGACAGACAGACATGCTTCACAGCTGAAGAACAAAGCAGAGAAATAAAACTGAAACAGCAAAGTTTGCATACTCAGGTACCCACAGGCTACTCTCTTCCTAGCTCAGCATCAAAACCCACAGCTCCACCCAGCTACCAGCTTCCATCCATGGGGTTTCAGAAATCGTGGACGGAAACGTTTAAGGAGAAATGAAGAAGCTCTGCATATGTACATTTGTTTAAGGTTATTTTGAAATTATGTATTCACTCAGGGTCATTATCATTACTTTCAGCTACAGCTACTGCATATGTAAAACTGTAATTTTAATTTATTTCAGGAGGCTCTGACAGAGTGGCAAACCCAGACATAATTGGCTTGCTCAGGAAGAAAAAGCAGTGATGATATATGTAATAGATATTCTGCAAAACAATGACAACACAGTAGGGTGTTATATTAATACAAATAAACCCTTTTTAATATGACTCAGTTTGCCACACTCATTATTCTACAGATTCTGCAGACAACAATGCAGTGAAATGCAGACAGACGTGTAAACAGATGCAGCAATGATGTATGTTTCCTGTCATTAATTTAACACAGGCAACTGACCTATTCAAACAGCACTTAATGTTACATAAAATTTGTTGAGTTGTTTCTGAGTGTACTCTGCTAGAAGCTGGGTTGACCATAATGGTATCTTATTAGAAATAAGTATGATGCACCTCAAGAGTCTACTTGAAAAACTGCTTTTATAAATAGGCCAAAGTCTGCAATCAAGCTTCTGCTATTATAAGTAGAAACTAGACCATGTATTTTAAATTACCAATTAACTAAGCTATCATCCATAAAACAGCTGTTAGAAATATGCAGAGACATCAGCTGAGGTACAGTAGACTTGTTAGCCAACTGAAATAATAAAATAAAGTTTTAAAATATATCAATTTCATTCAATGTGTGATCATTTTCAAAGAAACAAAGCTTTATAAAAAGTTATGTAAAAAAGGCCATCTTATTGATTATGGAATGCTCTCCAACAGCAGAAGTTCCTTCATGAAGAAAGAGTAATATTCTTTTCCCTTCTAAGTAAACCTGAAATAGAGTGAGAATTAACGGAAAGTGCCAAGATTGTTAATGTGATATAATTTTTTTTCAAATATATCGCCAAAGTTCATTCCCACCTACCCACAGCCATAAAATATCTGTAACTGATGAAAGAAATTATTATCAAAAACCTAAAGACCAATCAAGTAACAGTAATTTGCTACAGAACAGCAAGGAGCTTCACGCAGTAGATCATAACTTCCCACACCCGCACTGCTCCCTTAACCTGATAGCATCTAGCCAGGGATCTATTCTTAAAATGGCTATAACTGTCCCATGGTTCGTGTCTGGGAGCCCTATCCAGAAATTCACCGGGTGTTACGCTCCCCACTAGGACAGTGATGCTTATGATGCACACCAATTTAAAACAGCTAAACATCTTTGTTTTACTTTTTTTTCTTCACCTGCATCTGTATGCTGCAGTACTGTGTGAATAAATATGCAGGACAGAGTAACAATGGGACAAGCATTGCATATTAGATGACAGCAGAAGCCCCACAGTCTCCTGCAGTGATCTGCTCCCACATTTATCACAATCCATTGACTGCAGTCGCAGAGAAGCACTGGCTAGTCCTCACAACCAACAGCAGATTCAAACCTGCAAGGTAAGAGACTGTGAAAGCACCTTCATTTGTTACTCAGTATCAAAGGGGACATTCAGCCTCATGCTGAGGTAATCAAGCTTTAAAATCCTTACCAGCCTTGGTTCAGGAGCAAGCTGGTAACTCAACTACAAAGAAAATGAATGACTGCCTCACATTATACAGATGTTTCCACAGTTTTCATGATGTTAAGAATAAACAGAACAGTAAGAGAATGCCAAGAAACATTTTTCAACACAAGCAGCAAAAAGCAGTACTGAATGAGTGCTGGTTGATGAGCATGCCAATGCCTCTGCAAAGGAACTCTTAGGAGAAAGGAGAGGTTGCACATGGAGAAACCTTTACTGTGCACAAACTGCATATATTGTAGCTACAGGCATTTCCAACAATACAAAGGTTAGGTTCAAGGGGAGTTCCAAGGAGAGGCAAAGATGAGAAGAAAACTAGCAAGAATTCATCTCTGTGGGCATTTTCAACAACAAACCAGTTATCTGTATGTTTATTATGAAGTCTCACCATGCTTCTGAGGCCCAACCTCCCATCATTGGCCATCACCAGATAGAAAGGAAAAGGAAGATGTGGGAAGAAAAAGAAGGATCAAGATAGTGAGGCTAATGATATAATCAATATTTCACTCTTTTTAGCAAACATATACTTACTACTTTTTATAGTTTTGTTTTGAAATAGCAGATTCCAGGCACTGCAACCAAAAAGACTGGTCTGAAAAGTGTCGTGTTTTCAGAATTCAGCAACATCTAAAATGACCCTACAAGGTGACAGATTATTCTTTTATGAAGTAAAGATAAAATTCATGAAGGTTCTCTTCCAAAACTCACTAAAACTTAATGGATTCTTTACCTTGCTTTATACAGCTTTTAAATCCTAAATTATTATCTAGTCCACAAGGGATGTAATTTTTCACTCTACTGAGCCCAAAGCAAAGCAATGCTACCCTTTATCAGTCTGATTTACTCTACTGGAGCATCAGGCATAACAGATTGCTCTATCATCATCCTTCTTCACCATTCCAGCCTAGTCAAATCCAAATCTCAGAAGTTCCCATTTTTCCCAATTATGCTGGGAGCGCAAGAGGGAGCTGGCACAAGGAATTGCTTCTACAACCTGTTTGATGCCCAGTGATAGTTGTGATAGTTGCATTGCAAAGCCTCTCCACTCCAGATATGTGAAAGTCTGAGAAAATTCTTATTTATGACTATCAGCCACAAATGTTTTAATTAAAACCTGCATTTTGAAAAGGTTTCTGCACCCCCATTTGGGACTATATTTTGGAAACTCTGCCCAAGCTCCTATTTGGACATGAGAAAATACATAGCAAGCCAAATTATTAAAAATAGCTCAGCATCATAATAATCTGTCCACAAGTTTCCCATAACAGAACTCTTGGATACTGAATACTTCTGAAGAAATAGTACTTGTTATGTTGGGTAAGTCTGAGCAGTTCTTTCCTATATATGCGCTTACAAATATGGTTCTGAACTTATGGAAAATCATAACCAAATACGATTGGTTTTTAAATATATCTATTTTCCACAACATTAATACCTGTGATTTCTTAAAATTTTGCTAATATTGAGCACAGACTATTTCAGGTATTATAAAATTATTTAAATTCAATAAATAGATTTATAAATTGCCTGTTAATATTATTGTGTAGTAAGTTCAATCTTCAAATCACTTCAATGCACATGTAATTTTCAGTTTGTACATTCTCTTACTTAGTTTTACATTTAAATGAGTAGCTGAATCAAGGCCTAAGGCATTTTATAAACTACAAAACAAAAAAAAAAAATTGAGAAAAAAAGTCACATTTATGTTTTTTTTTATTTTAAACTTTTACTGATTTCATTACCACTGAACATTCAACCCCCCTGAAAAAGTCAGCTTTAAAATAGCACTGTAGGCTGAGATAAAATATACAAACATTAGCTCTGTAAACATTGTGTGAAGAATCTAAAAGAATCTGACACATTAAGGCTTCAATTCAGTAAAATACATAAGCTCATGCCAAGCACATGAGTAGCCACAGAAGTTCTCTGGGATGGATGATATAATGCAACACAAGCAAGTACTTAAATTCATTACCAAACTGGAGCTTTAAACAGACTGTTTCTTTCTGACTTCCCTGTATGGCAACGTTCATTTTTTAAGCTTATTTCTGTTGAATACTCTTTTTTTTTTTTTTTTGGCCCCCATAAGGTTTATGCTAAGTAAATCCAGATTATATCCCTAAGAATCCCATTAGCAGAATTTTTTTCTATGACCAAGACAAAAATTAAGCCAAACACAAAAATCCCTTCCTTGCAGCTACAGAAATATGCTGGAATCAAATTTGAGTGCTTCAACACAGCTTCGGGTAGAAGAAGCCTGGGCCTGGTGTCATTAATAACAGGGATGACATGTCACTTTTAAATCCATTACAGCCTTGGCCTAAATCTATGGCAATCAATAGGAAGAGTTGACTGATTTCATTTGATTCTGATAAGCATACTGTCTATGACCAGATATTACGTAATAGCTGAGGAGAAAATCTTGTTTCTTCATTCACGTAAAAAGCCATTACTGAGTTACTTAAGATGCCCTTCTAGTTATTATCAGTTTCTATACAAGACAGTTTATATATTATATTGTCCTTTTATTTATTTTTTTTCTTTTGACTGATTTTTCCAGCTTATATTTCATCATCAAACAACATTAAACTTTGGATTCTGGCATGACTGATTCCTAATACTGCACTGCCGGTTTAAAAATGCTATTTAAAACAGTTTCACAGCTTATTATATTCAAAGCTAGCTTGAAACTGAATTTTAAGATGGCATTAAAATGCATTATTTTGCCAGTGTTTCAATGATTCATTTTCCCCAAAAAACTTTATTTATTCATAGTAGAATACAATACAGTGGTACAAACAAATGATCATTTATATGCAACTGAGCAAAAAAAATGTACAAAGTTTTCAGACATGTCATAAAAATACAGAAAAAAATAATTTTAAATAAACCCAAGACAAAATATAGAGGACATGCAATGAAGAGGAAATAAAATACCAGTTTGAGGAGCTCATGTTTCCTTTCATTCTCAAAAGGAACCATCCCAGAAGAAATAAAATTATCAGACAAAAAAGTATACACAAAGGTGACAAGGTAAATGAAGTGACAAAGAAAAAGACAAGGAAGGTGAAAATAATGGTGAAAGCATAAGACTCTTTAATAATAAAAAACAACACTGCTGATTGCATGCTGAAAGTATGGAAACCTGGATCGCCATGAAGTAATATCTGGTTGGAGAACTGAAGTAAGATGAATATGGCGCAAATCACAATTCTTACAGTGACAAATTTCAATCCATTGAACTCACATTTGCTAGCTCGTATTTCCACTTCTAAGGTACACTGGGCTTCATAGTCTTCTAATACCAGAGGAGAGTTCTAGCGGGTAACTTTCATCACTGATAAAGCTGGAAATACGGATTTTTGAGGTAGGCTGGAATTTGCATATAATTGAAAATGGATAGAGGGTAACTTAAGGCAAATCATACACGGCTGCCCTGGCCAGAGATACAGGTTTTCTTTCATCCTGCATACTGCCAAGATAGTTGTAATAATTTTTAGAGTAATTTTGCTATAATCCTCTGTCCTATAGAGCTACAAAGTATTGTAGAGCCTAGACTTTTTGAGATTCAACAACATTTAAAACATTATTAAGCAGGGACTAGCAGGAAACAGGAATTAAAAGATGCTGTTACTAGTACACAAATGTGTTCTCTGGACAGTACTTGAATTGCTGTCCCCTTTTTATAATTTGAAAATATAAAGTGAGAACAGAAAAGTGAAGAGAGTCTGTTGAATAAATGATTTTTGCAAAAGCATGAGAAAGTTAAGAAAACACAAACTAAGCTGTGGAGCCTGTGATTGTTAATGAATTATAAATTTGATACAAACTATGAGGCAGTGACTAGTAGCAACTCATTAGGTGGAAAAATTATGCTATTCCTTAACCAGTAAAAACCCCAAATCTTCGTGCACTACAAAATCGCAGACACTCTTGAGTACAGTTTCTGAAACATACTGCTAGGAACAGCACAACTAGTTTGGAAAAAAAACCCATTTCTGATTTGTAATATATATTATCTGAGCTAAAAAAATAATCAAACCAAGAACTTGAGATCATTCTAACACTGTGTTTTAAGAGCTGTATCAACAATAAGTGAATCAGTATCAGCCTTTATGGAAGATGCAACAAGTATCAGTTTTATCAGCAAAAAAACCCCATCCTGTATAAGTGACTAGTTTTCTTTGCTGTGGGGTTTCCTGTTAATTTGTTTTTAGTGAGTATATTTCATGCATAGTGAAAAATACCGGAATTCAACTTTCTTTCCATTCATAATATGATATTTTATCTTTGCTTCTTAAGTTTTCATTGTTTCGGAGTATACTATGTGAATGAACTAGGAATACTTTCTTAGTAGTTCTGAAGAGATCTCAGAAGTAATAATGTTCAGGGGGAACAGTACATCACAATAAGACAGCTGATAAAGCGCAGAGGATGCTGGGGACTCCACTGCAATAAGCAGCTACACTTGCTCATATTGACAATGAAGATTTTAAAACTGTCATTCAGTCTGTCAAATGGAACAAAAGGTACTAAAACCCTGATGATGTGCAAAGCCCTTGGAAGCTAAATGATCCAAATTATATTATAGTTTATTGATGTCATGAAATAAATGCATAGGACTCATATCAAAAGATGTAGAAATCTAGAGATAATTATTTAAAGCTCAACATTTCTATCAAGCAAGGTTTCAGTAACATTATCCGATTCCTCAGTTATTTAAAAGGGACACAGAGTGACTGAACAGAAATTCCAGAATAAATACTAACGTTTTATTTTACAACTCCCAAAATCACTGAGCCTTATCAAAGCCTAAAGATTAGGTATCACAATTGCAGGCTGAATAGCAGCTGTGTAAATTCCGGATTTTAACACACAGGGATAGATGTATGAGCTGGCTAAATTTCACTGTATAGGGTATAGGATGGCTAGGTATTAATAACAATTAGGAGAGGATGATTACAGATGCTAGAAAATCTGATTTGGAAAGATGACCAAATTTAAATTTTCCTGAATTATAAAATAATAAGGACATTTAAACATTACTAGATCTCTTTCCAAGTTTATGAGATTACAAACTTGAGCCCTAGTAGAAGAATGTGGTATAGCATTGCAGCTATGAATTTTTTTCCTGTTGTACCTAATCTTTTTTTTGTTAATCTGATCTGACAAGGATTAAATGAAGAATTAAAAGGGATAACAGTAAAATATTTACAACATTAACTCATTAGCAGAATTTTTACAATTCTGCTTCAAACAGAATAGACGTATCTTCAGTAACATCTTGAAAACCAACCCAGCCCTCACTCTCCTAGCAAGAAATTTCACCATTGCCTGCATGATAGAATTGTGAATCAATGGCAACCGTGTTTTGGGGAAGTAAAGGAAGTCTATCTTTCCTGGAGGTAGAAACAGTACTATTTTTTTAATTGAGCAGGGCAGATTTTCTTCATATGCAAACAATGGAAGTAGTATCCATCTGACATAACTCTTCCTATCAAGTTTCTATTGTCAAAGTTCAAGTTATGTTTATCGGGTTTCAAAGAACAGGCTTTCTGTTCCTCCCAGTTATATAGCTGACACTAATTTTTTCACTCTTATTGTAATTAAATGTTGTGATTTATACCATCATCTGCGTCCTTGAACACCTCAATATACTGTCAACTGTTGGCATGATACAGCCTACCCAAGTGGGTCAAGCCGAAAACAAAACGTTAAACTTGCAAGTTACGACAACTCCTCTTTCAATCCACTGTAATTTTCTATAATGGATTTATAAAGCTCCTAACAGTGTAAGGATCACAGAAGCCAAACGCTAGCTCCTTGTCCTTTGCATCATCAGATGACACCAAAGTCTAATCTTGGGCTGCAAGAGAAGCAGTCCCTTCTGCGACCCTCCACAAGGTCTGCACTTCCTAGAAGAAAACAAAGACTGGGAGACAATCCAGTTCCCACAATTTTTAGGTGGTATCATAACAGTCGTGTTTTGCCAAAGACTTCCTAAAAGCAGAAGAAAATCAACAGCATGACCTGAACTAACCGACTTGTCTGCAGTATCAGATGCAGCTAACAGGCAGATTTTAGTGTTCTGTATATGCTATGCATGCAGTAGCTGTCTTACTACAGCTACTGCTGTAGAAAAGCTGGATAGTACCAAGAGACAAACAAGATACCAAAAAACACTCCTCTTGAAGATCAAATCTTGGCTTTGCTTTCAGTCCCCTAAACAACGCTCAGCCACGGCTCCTGATTCAATTAGGGGAGTCCTCAGAGATTCAAGGCTCTCCTCCTCCCTGGATCCTGTCCTAAGTTTTGAAACCTGGTTCTCCTAAATACGTTTAAAATCTTCAACCAACTTACACCATCTCTTCTGAAACTTTGTTTCCTATCTTAATCACAGCAGCCATCAGCAATCCCGCTTCAATCCCTCCTCTAATGCCACATAAATAAAATGCCTCTGCCCACTGTTCTACCGACAAACACCTGCTACATTCACTTGCCGATTTACCCGAGAGAACGTTCTGCTCACAGCCGCCACTCCCCCTGCTCCCATCCCCGGGGCGCCACCCCTGGGGCGGGCAGCCATTAACCACGGGTACTCTAGTCACGTACTCGCTACTGCTTTACTAGGGTCCCGGCCGCTCGGGCCAACCAGAAAGCGGCGCGCGGCGCGCGGCTGGTGCGTCCAGCTGCCGCCCGGCCCGAACAGAAGGGCCGGAGCCGCCGGGTGGGGATACGGGCATGGCTGCTGCAGCTGGACCAACCTCGGGTGTGCGTTTTGAGCTCGGGTTGGGGTTATTGTGTTGCACGACCCAGTCCGCAGCGGGTCCGAGTGGAAACAGAGTTTAGATTGTTAATAACAACACGTCTGTGTCACATTTAAGCAGAGGACCTCTGAAAACTGCCCATCGATGGGTCTGGGCAGCAGCTACCCTTCCCCGTGGCTGCTCTGACCTGATCAAAAAGTGCTTCTAGCTTTGCATTGCACCCAGCTGTCCTTTTCGGGGACCCATCATTATGTTCCATCCTGCTAGCTTCACATACCCTCCTGATGGTTTGGCCTGTGAGCTCTCATCCCTGTGCCTTCTCCTCGGGAACACACACTTTCTCGTTCAACCTCAACACCTACTTGTGCCGGGGCGCCCATTGACTCTGTTCCCTCTTTCGGTAGTACCCCCGTCATTGACCTTTCCTGAGCCTGCTTATGTGCACTAATTTGCCTCCCATAACCCAGGCTGGCTGTCCTCTAAGGGCAGACCCAGCTCTCCTCTTGCCAGGTCATCTTCCCAAGTACAGCTTTACCAGACCAGTAGCTTTAGTATACTTTAAAAAACTGACGCTTAGAAGTATTCTATTGTTTGTCATAGAAACGGCAAAAGAGGATGTACACAGCAACCCAGATCAAGATTGCATTGGAGGGAAAGGGGAGGAATAGAAGAGGTACAGGATGAGGAGAAAAGATAGGATGGGGTAGGCAGGGATATGTAATAATCCTTCTTACAGTTATAAACAGATAAGGGTATGGGCAAAAAGAAAATACTTAAACTTAGTAAGACTCTTAGAGATGGAAACTGAGTATTTAAAGCGCCTTGCAGTAAAGGAGTGAATTATTTTGCCTTACCTATATAAAACTGCCTTTGGGGCATATTCTCATCTCACTCTACAAAGTCGCACAAAGTCCCTGAGCATAAAGAGGGGAATGCACTGCAAAACTGGCAAAACAAATACTTGTGCACACGCAGCATGAGGACACGCAGCATGAGGACACTTCAGACAACGTCCCTGCCCCTTGCTCTGCCTGGCTTTCACAGTGGGCAGTGAACCATCTACTGCAAGCGTTTGCCTCTTAGCAATGCTAACATGGCTTGGGGCCTTTGGGTTACAGCAGGAATGATTTCTACAAGACAGCAGGGAAAAATGCTACAGTATTTAACCAAAAAGCAATTAAATATGCACTTCTGTTCATATGAAAGCTTCTTTATAAACAAGAGTACCTACTTGTGCTCCCCCTGTGCCTGCTTTTAGAGTGCTGCATTGTGCAAAGCAGAGATATGCTTCCTTTTACCAAAATTTCCCTTTCACTATTGTACATTGCAGAGCCACAGGCAAGTGACTTTGCAGATTTGTCCCACAGACATGGTACAGATGTTTGTCACTGAGCACTTGATGGATGGATTCAAATGGGAGAAGCAGGAACTCAGAAGAATGGAACCTTACTGAAAAATATTTCACAACATTACAGACTGCAGCATATATCTTCAGATCCCATTTGCCACAATTGCTTAGAGGGGATAGGTATGTCAATTAGTGCAGTACTCCTGGCAACTTGAGAAACATAGATTTGCATTGATGGGCTATGCACTATTTTCCAGCTGTAGTGCAGCTCACTGCTATTATTTGCTTGTAACAAACATCTGTTCCAAGATGACAGCACCTACAAATGCCTCAGTGCCTCCAAAATTACAAGAGGTTAGTTTGTTAAACATTTAATCTTATGTAAACATAGCGGTTTCATGCGGGACAGATTTGAGTGTGGACTGATTCCATCATAGCATTGCTAAATATTACTCATTACTGTGCATGAAAACTTCAAACCCAAAAAATTCAGATGTATTTTCCTAGGTGAGATATGCCATATAAAGGTCCATTTACTGAGAGGCTGCTACTTTTAGAAGTAAAACTGATTAAAAAGAAAGGAAGAAATTTAAACAGTTTCATGGCAATATGGCTTATTCCGTTAATAACTAGCTGGCTTATATTTAATTGCTAATCTGTCTCTTCAAACTCAGCCTAGGTCAGCCGTGAAGGAAAACAGCTACCAGCTGGCTGGCAGCTGCACAGCCAGCACAGGATGGATATGGTTCTCACAGCCGATGGATGGTGTCTCAGATCAGAGAAAATATTGCCACAGATGGCACAACTGGATGCCCATGACTGGCCTCCCCATCACACACAGCAGAGAGGCCGAGGGTATGTTTCTGAACTACTCTCTTATCCCTAAAGGTGGTCTCTCCAGGTCAGGGTTGAGGCACATTGGTGGGGCAATGTGGGGAAGTTAGCACTGCTGCTGCCCATGCTGTATCTGCTCTATAAATAAATAGAGGACTTTAGTCTCCAGGGCTGTCAGTTTGGCACCTTCTATGTGCACAAAAGACATGTTTTGCTTTCTTTATTTGTTTAGAAACAAACACCCAAAAAGTTATATGCAAAGCTTAGTACAGCAAATCAAAATAAATTGAATTTATTGTATGAGAGCACCTAAAATCCCACAACTTTCACTCTCTTTTATGTTTTCTACTTTTAATTGTGATAAGAATAAAAGTTATGGACCTCTTTCGGTGTTTCTTGATGACAACGGTTGCTGTTCCACCACAATTCCAATGCTGCCACCAAGCATGCAAGAAGAAGGCCTATTGCTAAAATGCAGAAAACTCCTGCAAAACTGTGAAGCTTCAGTGCCTTCCCATCGGTCTGTGCATTGGCATGACTATTCAGGTCACAACGTCCCATCCGTGGCCACCATTTCTGTTTAAGAACATCCAAATCTCCGCTTTCTTGCAACTCTAGGATCCTGCAGAAATGTTGAAAGATAAGTATTATTTTCATTTATACTTTCTGGGGTTTTGTCTTTTCTGTATGACACATATATTTTAAATCTACTGTCCCACAACTCAAAACTGCATCCCAGGACCACCACTGTGTAGTAGTATTCATTTGAAACTCTCTTATACCTAGTTCTTTGTCCTCACAGCAGCAGGTGAACTCCACCAGGTAACTTTAGAAAAAGAAGAGACTGTCAAAAATTCCACTGCAATGAAAAAAGCATTTCTAAGAGAAATTATCATATTCCAGTTAGTCATGTCTGGTCTGGCTACATTCAGCTGCAACAGCTGGTCCCACTAGTGACATGCTCAATCCACTCTACTGCTGCTCTCCCACAGTAATTTCAAAATCATATGAGACTAAGCATGCTACTATTCGTGTGCCACTTAATACAAATCTGTTAAGCAGCAACCAACTCATTTACTTCAGCAAATGTAGTTTATGCAAAAGATTTTACTTCAATGCTGTTATTTAATGCCTGAATTACTGTGTTAACAGTTGCTAATTAATCATTGTTTTGTCTCTTGTGTAGTGTCCCTTTCTCTCCATGAATGATTCATTTTGGATTTAGTTTGATAACTCTTTTAGCTGTTTACTAACAATCTTTTCTCTTGAGGCAGCTTTGTCTCTGGTTATGCAGCTGGAGTTTTACTCCTCTTTATAAACAAGGAGGAAAAGGAAATCTTGCTTCAGCTCCCTGCCTGGAACAGAGCACCCGCTCACCTTCTGCTAAGACCACACACGCATGCACAACTGCATGTCTCCATTTAAGTGTACACGTTCACATGGAAAAGATACTCCTAGCTGGTAGCTCAAAGATCAATAAATGGCACAGTTTTATAGTCTCATAGTCTCGCAATCCCATGCAGTACTCAACAATTCTTGTTTTCCTGCACCCTTGTGAATCTTCAACCTCTCTCCCAACACTAATGGATAAACCAGGGCATTATTACTTGCTTACTTTGCTTCACAGCTTGCTGTCATTGCTTCACAGCCATCAAAACGTAGCATGAATCAAAAATCTCTCCTCAATGTCTTCTCATACAAAGCCGTGAGGACATCAGCCCTTTTTCTGCCAGAGGCAGTGCTGCCTGGAGGTGTGAGGCCAACACCACCCCCAGCCTCCTCTCCAGGCAGATGCATGTGGAGCAAAAGTAGCAGCTTTGTTGAAGCCTGAATTTATAACATGTCTGCTGTCCCTTATTTATGGCCTTTTATTCAATAATTGCCAAAATTAACATGAATCATAAATGGTTACTAATTTTAGAGAGAAGTCCTGTAAAATGAGCTTTGTTTTGTTTTACCTCTGGGAGAAAAGATCTCTGTAGGGGCTTCCATGCTGGAGTGCTATCCCATATCCTTTGCTGCTGATGCTGTTTCCAATGACTGTCACAGAGCATTCATCATCCGTCAGTGCAGCATACTCTACCACTGTCACGTCCCACAGGAAAGCATAGTTTCCTTTCTTTGCCTGTAAATACAGCATGAACACAACATGATCTAAACCAAATTACATTTCTAGGTAAGACAAAACCCATGCAAGCAAACAAACCCTGAGCTTGTCATTACTCTGTAGTGATATTCCATTAGGTCAGAGTTTGTCTTAGTACATTTATAATAGTCTTTGCTCCCAGCATTACCTCATCTAGTCCAATCTCGTTAAAATGTATTCCATTTTTAATAGGAATACATAGGATAACATAGCCAACTGTAATTGTAGGCAAGGTTTACATAACAGGCTATTGATTATAAATTAAAGCTATTGCCTTTCCTGATGAAATTTGATGTATGTTTTGTAAGAGACATAGAATGTGACTGGCTCCATGCATTCATGTAACAACATGGGTATATTATAAGCACTAAGTGATGCTTCCTAGTCATCACAGTCACCAAAACTGTAACTTTACAGCTTTCTTCACAAAAGAAAAAGCCCCTTCTAAGAAATATGTTAGTCCTCTAACGAAAGGCATGCTTTGAGCTTCCTTTTTTTTTTTTTTTCACAGGTAAGAACAGTCATCAGCATCTCTCAGTTTTGGGACAAATACTGTTTTAATTTAGCACACACCCTCTCATATCAGCCTTAACTGGGACTTAAACCAATACCTGTATATAGTGCATACGATGAATGTAAATCACCTTACTTAACATAAGATGTAAGAAACATCCCTGGATAGGGATTCTGTAAAGAAAAAAGTTATCAAAGTCTCATTTTGTTTGGTTAAAGTAATCATTAGTTTCCTAATATGTTTAATTAGTATGTTTTTAAGTCTCTAGTGAACATACAGAGCACAATGGAACAGATGGGCTGGAACATCTAATGCAAGTAAATTATTTCAGATCTTTCTTTAGGTTAGAACAAGGCAAGGCAGAGACCTGAAGTCCTGCATATATTTCTTTGGTTCCCATAAGCTCCTTTAGGCCATGGTTGCAGCTTTGACATAGAATTAGCTTGTGCTTCCACATATTTTCCATTTATGTGTAAGCTCAGTTTTTTATTTCATCTGTAAGGCTGTAAGACTCCCTTAGTTATTGTATTATATTGGACTCCTCAGTTGAGCAATTAAGCTAATTTACTTCACCATGCTTTGGTATAAATCATAGCTTTCTGAAGTCTCTGATAGCTGTTTAAATATCACAATGATTCAAATGAGTGAGTTAATTCTGTAGTGGGTAGAATCCAGGGAAACAAAGATTGTCTGGATTTTCAGTAAGCTATTTGCCTCAATCCACATCTTTTCCCCACTTTCCTTCTCTCTACGTTAAGGCAGTTCTGTGTTAGATCAAAGTCAAAATGTTATATCCTTCTTTCATAATATTTAAATGAGCCTGTACTGACTGCTTTAAAAATAATTTTTTGTTAAAGGCTTGCTACCATTGTGGGTTTGTCCCCTCTTTCTCATTTGCCACCTCCCTGGTGAGTTCAGAGTAACAGCAATTAATACATGTAGCCACAGAACTGTTGCTGTACTAGTACAAAATCTTATTAAAATCTGAACTACAGTATGGGCCTTACAGGAGTTATTAAAATAGGAGCCATGAGACTACTGTTAAAATAATACTTTGATTTAGCTGACACAGCTTACTGAACTAGCATGTTCGTAGAAATCTCTCTCATTTTGATGTCACTGTATGAAACCAGACCAGAGCAAGACTTCCACATTTGCATTGTAATACTATGCCTGGCTGTCTACCTAAACTGGTAATGGTGGCGCAAAGGAAGAAAGAACAAACGAGTTACTGTTTACTGTATGCAACAGGCAGAAAAGGCTCATAACCTGTTAACACAAGGATGTGTAAAAAATTAAGCATGGCAAGGCAGTGATTCCTCAAAGCACCTAGCCTGTATTCAGCCAGCAACCCACATTCTTGGAAGCCTAAAATGTGCTTTACAAAGGTATTTTCTGAATGATCATGTACAACTAACAGGGTTGTTAGCAGCAAATCTCTGCATCTTGCCCTCTGCTTTTCCTGTGATGGGCTTTAAAAGTTCACATTTTATGCTTTCACATCTGCAGTGGTGCTGATGGACCTCCTACCTGGTTAGGGACAACAGGCAATGGGCATCAGTCCCATTGGTCTTCCTGACAGGGAAGGACCATCAGAAGTCCCATTTTTGCACATCTCAGGCGGGTTGTGTTTTAGGGTAAATAGTACATAAGCTTTTGCTACCTACAATAGAAAACTGCCCAAGTGCATAAATATATGTACTAATTGAGGCAAAGACAACAGCACTTGATACTGTACACAGAATTTATACAAAATCCTTGTTATTAGAGAGCTAAAACTTGCATGATGGATGAACAGAAAGAGAAAACCCAGAAAAAAATTTGGTCTAAGTCACTGTGCTAAAGTGTGTCTTGCATTTTTCTGTTTGCTTGTTTGTTTTTTTTTGTATGTTTGTTTCTTTTAGACAGCTGTATCTTTTAGTTGTTTTAGAATTGCTCTGTAAGTGATCTTTTCAAATTTACAATTTAGAAAAGAAAAACACCGACATTTCATATTTTCCTCATTTTTTTCTTAGTAGTACTTGAGGAACACACTCTTCCTCAAATATTCAATTCCAATTATAAGTGAATGTCTAGATGTTCTGATTTCAGGTCACATTATTGATTTTACTTTTCAAGCGTCAGCGTTCTTTAGTTTATATAGAAGAGCTGTGTACACTTTCAATGCTGGACAGCAGATCTTTTAAGAAGGTCTACTTCTCTTGCATTTGCAGTGTTGCTGTCCTAAGTTACATCCTACAACTGTAAGTGGTCAATAAACAAAGTCAGACAGGTCTCTTCATATCAATTTCATATTTTTTGTGACATAAATAATTCTATCCAGTGCAATCACATCTGTAGAGCATTATTTCTCTGACAGCCTGACCGTTTTAGCATAAACGGATATCTGAGGTTTGAACTCTTAGTTATGCATGCTTCTCAACTCCCAGAAATACTGGATGTAAGATGGTTTCCCCTCTTTGATTGCTGAAACCAGAATCTTGAAATACCCCTTTTTCCTAAGCGAAGATTTGACTCTTAACAAAACTTTTTTCAATAGTTTTCTTCTCTAGAGAGTGAAGACCTCGTACTATTAGTGTGTTCATTGCATGGAAAGCTTCCTTATGACCAAGTGTTTATTTGCTGTCTAAATTCAGCATCCTTGATATCCCTGTTAATACCTGTTGTGACGGCTAAGCAGTATTGTCTGTTCAATTTAAAGGAAATCTGTCAAACTTAGAAAAACATATGTACAAGACACAGAGCCCACACACATACATGCGTGTTTGAGATAGTGTTACATTCTCTATAGCTTCAGGAGGCAAGCAGCAAAAGCCAAATAAAATCAAATTGACACTTTCAACCAAAAATCAACCCCAAACCTTTAAAAAGTAGTTTAAATTATTCATTTTTGTCACTTGAAAGAATGCATGCTTGCACATGTGCGTAGCCCTTAGCTTCCAGGCATGAGGGATATGCACAGTAGGAAGACTAAAATTCCATGAAACATGGTACTGACCCATGGGATGTATAAGCAGCAACTGTCTCAAGGCTACCTAGTTGCATATGACAAAGATGTACCTACCCATAAAACCAAGTCCTAATCACAATACAGCAAAAATCCATATCCTCAGGCTCTTGCATTTACACGACAGGCAACTAAGCCTGCACTGTATGTTTTTAGGGCCCACAAAATTTTCTAGTGATCGGACACCATTGCAAAGATAATATAGAGAGAAAGATGGTAAAAGGGAATGTGGCAAATAGCAGCTGAGAATAGGTAAGATAGCTTGAATAAAGAATGAAATAAAACACAATAATAAGCTAAACTTTAGACTTTTAATTGGCTTTCATATTTGGTTATTTTGCTAAGGCCTTAGTGGGACTCTCAGCATGCAGGCATATTGCAGAACAAAACAAAAATAGCATGGTTAAACTTTCAAAAACCTCTTTAATTGAAATTAAGATGAAGCAAAGCTCATTTATTCCACCGAGGTGGAACGACTATGGTGATTTACACCAAATTCACCAGATTTATCTTTGGTTGAAGAGGTTTACGAAAGCAGATTTAAGAATAAAAGAACCCCATAGGCAAAACTTATATGAAATATATTTCTTATTCACAATCATAAATAGAAAATAAAAGGCACGGGAAAATTGCTTCCTAGGTATAATAAAGACTGCAAAAAGAACAGTAATACTTAGCTGTAAGCAACCTCATATTGTCACTCTTTAACATGGGGGGAGATGGAAGAGTATTGTTCAAAGGGTCGTGACTTATTAATGGTAAAATGATGGATTTTTTCAAAGAAAGCATGGTAAGAAATAATAATTTGAAAAAAGGATGAATTTCACATTGATCAATGATGTGTGATTTATCTAAAACTTATGAAGAAGCTACCACACTGAAGCACCAGTATAATGCAACATTCATGATTAATTTACAGTCAGAACAGAGTGTCACTGCAACTTATTCCAATATATAGCTGGTACTACAGAAATATCAAAAAGTAACCTTTTACATTGGGATTAGCGGAGAAGTTAAAAAACTGCTTGGATAACTTTTAATATCTATAAAGAAGTGTTTTAGGAGAAGCAACACAGTTCTAATAAAATCAAAAACATGTCATTTAATCCTGTTCTAATTATTTTAAAATGAATATAACTACAGAGCCACTGAAGGATGTAATATATTCAGGTTTAAGGAGGCACTTGCTTTTACTCCAAAGGGGTCAAGAAGTGGAGAAATTTTTGAGGACTCCTGAAAACATATGGATGAGCAACCATAAGTCACATAAAATTTGTTGTGCACAATAAATTATTGGAAAATATAGTTTTAAAAAATCTTATTAATTCAACTTTTAAAATTACTTTTACTTTCAAGATAAAAATGAACAGAGGTGACTGTTCAATAAAAAATGCTCTGATTTAAGGTTTAGAGTTCAGTAAGGGACAGAATCTTCTGAAGGAAGCAAAAAAGGGAAGGAATAAACTCTTACTGTGTCATTGCCTAAATCAATGATACATGCACATTTTGCACTGTACTTGATTTTGATCACTTTCCATCAAAAGTGATACACAGGAAGAAAAGAAAGGATTCAGAGAAATTTTGGCACCAAATTGATTGGTGCCAAGCCTTTGAAAAATACAACAGTAACAGCTTAATTCTCCTATGTGTGTGTATATATATATATATACACACACATAGGATTACATAAGGGCCATATTACTTCATTCTTTCAAAGCAAAAAAATGGCTGCCCACAGTGAAAAAAGTCACAGGTGATTACATATGTTGTAGTAATTAATAATTGCCCTGAAGAACTGATGGCCAGTGGGTATAATGCAAAGAGTTTGCTGAGATTTACAAATGGCTTGGAAATGTGTGCACTTCCAGTACCAATGTCTACCTGGGATAAGATGGCAGGAGCTACTTACTGCATGCTTCTTGGGGATCCTGTCTGTAGCTTGACCCAGAAAGAAACTTTCTATATGACAGCATTAGTCAATCCTCATCTTTTATATCACCGGAAAACTCAAGTGGCAAAATAGCATTTTGGATGGTGATTGGTCTGGTAACCTCCTCCTATGCTATGCAGAGACATTTATGAATAGCATAATGTTTTCCATCTTCAATGACCACTTTCAACTGCTGTGAGTGTACGACAAAAACAACTTGCCCCCTCAGCTCTGAAACATCCTTCTGTTGCTTATGTGACTTTGCAGCGCATTAATGCCCTTTCCATAGCTCTACCAGTGTTGCAGAAGCTGTGCCTTGGCGATGGGAGATAGTCATTGTGGCTACAGGGGCTGTGTTGTGTCTGAAGAGAGACCTCTGCCATGGCAACCAAATGGCACAAAAGCTTTCAGGACTTTGTTCCACTCTTATCCTTTTGTTTTTAGGCAGTCAAATGGAGTAGGAAAATCTCCAGAAAATGGAGAGAGGTAAATGGAATAGAGACAAATATCTGAAATACCTGCCTGTACCATAAATAAGCAGCAGTCTCCTGTTTTGCATTAAAGCGGCATTGCTCTCTTTGTAACTGCAGCTGAGCTGTGATGCTGTCTGAAGAAAATGGTAAGAAGAAGGAGGGGAGAAAGGATAATAGTGGCGGGGGGGGGGGGGTTTTGTTTGTTTGGGTTTGTTTGGGTTTTTTTGCATTGTGTCAGGCAAGCCCTCATTCAGAAAAATGTCTTAGGGATCTTTTTATGCTAGAGAGATTTTAGATTTCTTAGAAAATACATTTTTAAGGCACATTTACTTCTTTTCCATGCAGCAGTACGTGTTTCTGGATGGCAACTCCCATTTCCTTGGCCATCATCAATTCTCCTTTAGAAAAAACAGTTTCTAGCTGTAATACTTGACGTGAAAAACTTGTCCCCATTCAAAGAGCTCAGTGAGCTAGGAAGAGCAACATTTAAACTACACAACAGTTTAGTTGACAATGTTATGAAACATTAAACCAAATTTATGCAGGTGTCTAATCAAACAGCAGCCTTGGTCAGTTTTGGGGACTGAAGTAAATTTGGTTATTGTTGACGTTAATTGAATGAGCCGATCAAGTTATATAAAAATCATCCTACAATATTGAAATCAAACTTAATATAAAAGTTATTATCACACAGATAGGATGGAGCTGCCAGTCCCATACAGACAATATAATAAGTATTCTGAAAAGCCTGCCAATCTACAGTTACATTTCTGGCTTAGGCAAATCTAGCTGCAATAAATGACAGTAGGCTTACAGAATAAGTGTGTGGTCATATCTAAGAGAAATAAAAGCATGGTGAAGAGCATGTGAAAGCACAGCAACATGTGAGTTCATTTTTTAAAGTTTAGAATAAACAAATAAAATGTTGCATTAACGTTCTGTTCTAGGAGAAATAATTCTGTGTTCAGTGAATCCCTTGATTCTTGCTCATGTTTCCAGTAAGCTCAATCCACCTCCTCAATAAAAAAAAAAAACACTGAAATGAGCAAGGGACAGGAGTCGGTACCTGGATAATGCAAAGAATGACATTCAAAATGGTATTATCAGAGCTCTCAAGAAACTGAGAAACCCTGTGGCCAGATCCAAAGAAGGACTTACATACTGAAGATTTAGGTAGAACTAAAGTACTTACATTCAAAACCATGACCCCAAAATATGATTCTAACCTGCCATTGGGTTACTAGAAGGAACTTTAGATAGGGATTTTTTTCTGGTTTTAATGACTATACAATTGCTTTCTTGTGACTGAACATTATTAACTGTATGCAAACAACATTAATACAGCACAAAAATTAAATGAACCCCCCTGTGATCCACTTTTACCTTTCTGATGCCTTCAGAAGGGTTCGATACACAATTATCTGCTCCATTATTCTTACTGATAGTCCTCCACAGTTCAGCAAATGTGTTATCCTGCTCCAAAGGGTTGGTCCCTTTTGCTTTAAAGTATTCATACACTGCTGAATCCCTCACTGTACCATAAGATATATCCATTTGTTTGGACAGATCCTGAAATGTTCTGAAATACAAGCGATAATTGAGGCATTAGTATTATGTAGTACATAACCAAGATTTCATTCAATAAATGATTACTATGTCATTAGTCAAAAAGCACTTACCCTCACTGAGTAACATTTGCATATCTCTTTTCTCATCATAAAAGAAAGCAAAGGAGTAATGTAATTGTATTGATACTGTATTAATTTAACTATACCCAAGCTCTTTTTCACCCCACTAAAGACTTTTTTTAGACAGATAACATTCATGTTAAATATTACAATCCTAAGTTTTCACAGTAACATAGTGCAAAACAAAGACTTACTTGAGCACAGGAAATCATCAGTTAATAAATACAAACTTCCAGCCCCATCAGCATCACTAGAAATACCTTGCAGAATTCAGTGGAATTAGTTTGCAGTTACACCAATACTTCATCTGACTCCAAATCAATACAGCTGTTTCAAACAAACAAATAAAAGTCTTGCTTCCAAATTCCACTGACACACTCTCTCTCTCTCTCTCTCTATCTCTCTCTCTCTCTCTCTCTCTCTCTCTCTCTCTCTCTATCTCTCTCTCTCTCTCTCTCTCTCTCTCTCTCTCTCTCTCTATCTCTCTCTCTCTCTATCTCTCTCTCTATCTCTCTCTCTCTCTATCTCTCTATCTCTCTATCTCTCTATCTCTCTATCTCTATCTCTATCTCTCTCTCTCTTTCTTTTCACAGCCTCTGGTAAAACAGGCATTTTTCATTCACATACAGGCCTAACTTTCATTTACTCATCATACCACTCTGGAAGTGTAAATGGGCCTCAACCTGAGTGGCTGTGAATGCACCATTTATTTTCAAATTGTAGAGAATGTAATTCACTCCTGGTTTACAGCCTTTTCTGCACAGAAAGGTGTAAATCACTGCCTGCATCAATGAAAACCAGGCTAAGTTTCAAAACATTTAAGGTGCAATCATTGGCATCAGAAGCAGCATCCACCTTTGGCATCAGAAGCAGCATCCACCTTTGTACATTCATTCCCATTCTCTGCCTCCTTCCTATGTCCTCAAGTATCACTTCTGTGCTGTGCCACCATTTTTTTAATCTGAGGATATACACACACAAATACACATTCAACCACTGACCACCACATGCAGGGACCAAACTGGATCTCAGTCTTAAAATAAACCAAACTGGTTTATTTTGCATTTTATAACGTATAACTTCACATAATAACGCAACATGCTTCTGATATGACCAACAGACTAACACTGTTTGAGATCAGTCAAACTGAAGCAACCCTCTCTACTCCCCTCACTTCTTTCTCTCCAAAACAATCTTTTAGGACAAAAAAAAAATCCTCAAAGCATCTGAAAGGCCAACTCATGCCACCTCCCACCTGCCTCCAACTCCTGGAGCCACAAAAGCAAAACATTTTGCCGAGCAGCTCTTGTGGAAGATTTCTTCACAATGCTACTGAGGAGCCTTCACTTGGCCCATGACCTGAAACTGTTTTCCATACAATAGACAGTACATTCTCTTCCCTGTTTCTCCACAAGGATGACACTGATTACACCTCACACCCACATAAAAACCCCTCCAACACTATTTAAAGCAAAGCAATCCAGGCATATGCACAACACTATATAAAAATATGTAGAAAACTCCTCCTTCTTCTCCATCATGTCACATCCAGGCCTCCCAAGTCTGGTTCCAAAAGGGCCGCTGTGCTGGCCAGCTCTGTCCCCAGGGCTGCAGCTCAGGAGGGATGCCTTTCCCACCCCAGACAGAACTCTTCAAACTCACAAGCTGCTTCAAACTGTTTAAGTGGTTTAAGTTCTTAAATTGTGTTAAGGACTTTTTATCATTTTAAGCTGTTAAGCAGCTTTAAGTAAGACTGTGTGAACAGTTTTTCTCTGTATACATTGCACATTTGTGGATTTGGGCTAACTCTGGGAGTTACACCAAGCCCCAAACCTTCTGATTTCTTTAGCTGTGTACATAGCACTTCGGTAAAGTACAGAATGAACACCCTGAAGTTTGATAGAAATTCAAAATTCTAATGAAAAATGAAAGAATTTGTGACAGTTTTATTTCTCTGTTTAGCAGTCCTGGAAGTTAAATTCTGTTCTCCTAAATGTTTCCTGTACATTTCATTGAACAGGACCATTTTTCCTCTAGTCTTGATCAAAAATGATTATATGCTGTATTTAGCTCTGTCTTTATTTTTTAAAACAAGTTTCATCATATCCCGTGGAATTGCTTACATCCTGGGAATGGACAATCTGCCTGTTAAAGACACATTTCTGTCTATTCTATGTACAAATGATGCAGAAAGATAGTACACACAGGAGGGTTTCTGTGGCAACCTTTTTCACACCACGTTTGGCTTACAGATTTTGGCGTGTGTAGGAGTGCATGTTTGGTTGAAGCAGAAACCTTTTAGCTGTTTTTTAACAGATCTTTCAGCTGATAACAACTTACAAATGCCTACTGCTCATGCTGCTATACTGTTTGAAAGTCTGAACATGAGAGTTTGGATATTAAAAACAAGTAATGAAACCTGCATTTTTAATAATGTCAGTATTTTCTCGATCAATTCTACTGCTTCTGCTGCTGTGGAAGATTTTTTGTCAGAAATATGCCTTTTCTTTTAGTTAAATTGTTCTTTATTGACAGTATTTTTGGCTTAGCTAAATTACATTTTATTGACAATCAGTACTGTTACAAAAGCACAGTACGTGTTGCTTTTTGAGTACAGAAAAGCACAGTTTCTTCAATTCACTAAGCATCATGGGGCACAGGGAGTAAATACAGGCTTTATATCAAATGCTTTGCAATAAACAGATAATCAGTACTGATGGAAAGGAGGGAAGCACAACCTTTGCCTCAGTGTGATAAGGCAACTACTGCCCCTTTGCTGGCAGAATTTCCTTGGAAGAGATAATGTGGAGTATTGCATGTCATATGGATTACAGGTGCCTTTCTCCCAGTACCTTGCTTGATGTACTGTAAGAATAGCCGCAGACACAGGAAATTCTCCGTACTGCACTAACATCAGAAATATCCTATGAGAGAGACAGATGGTTGCCAAAGGATGCAGTGAGGGGCACAGTAAGTAACCAAGCTTGCGAGCAGTTCCTGCAGCAGAAGTTCAGACGGATGGTGACTGTTTCAGTGAGAAAATAACCTTATGCCTCTACCAAATGGACCACTTAGCCAAAAACCTATTTCAGAAATTATTGTGACAGGGAATGGTCTAGACCACAGTTCTTTGTAGAAAAAATGTCTCCATATATTTCTGTACTGAAGGTGGTGGCATTTCCCAGTATCTCCACAGACAGAGGTGAGAAGATCTGGACATGGTGGGTACAGTCACATGTATAAAAGATACGGAGTGGAGATTAGTATCTCCTGACTTTTACAGGGTGAATTAAGATAAGCACATGTGCAGTTTTTAAACACTGTTATTTTAACTCCGATGAGCCACTACGAGACACAATCATTCACTGCTACATTTCAGATACTGGTTGTATTTTGTAATTGTGTCATTCTCTAAAAGCAGCTGCTCTCAGGGTTCTTAAGCTTTATTTCTGCAACTGGCCATTAGCTGGATCCACCTTCTTTAGTCACTCTAATTCTTGCCTCACTTTACTATAGCAAAGGTTTCATGCATTAATATATAGACTAATTTGCAACAAAATTGTGTAGCATAACAGGATGCCCCATTAACCTTACCATGTCAATTATTGGATCTCACAACCCATTAAGGGCTCTCTGTAAGTGTGATTAAAGATAAAGCTAGTAAAGCAGAAAAAGCTGATGTTCCTCACTTACAGTTACAGGAGGCGAACTTCAATTTATAGATAAATACATCCACCGTGTGATTGCTATAATAGACAAGTACATGTAAACCCATTCATTTAAGTAAATGTATTTGTGGTCAATCTAAACAAAAAGAGTGTCTTTTAAAACTGTATTACCAGCCAAAATATTTAACATGCATAGTTCTGCCTGCTAGATAAATGCAACAATTGACACGTAATTTCCAATGGAGTTGCAATTACATCCTGTGGAGTCAACTGAAAACTGGACTCTCTGCTTGTTTTATTTTTTTGAAACATATTGACATAAACCATATGCTGCAGAATAAACAGTCAGGCAATAGCTGTGCTGGCATTTATAATTAGACCACTACAAAGAGTTGCTAGAATAACTATACTGATTAAGTTGCACTTTTTGGAGATGTTTTCTTCCAGTAAAAGACTCATGTAGCTGTAGACATATAGACTAAAAATATGCTGCCACTATAGGCTTATGTTACTCTGGAACTGCTATAAACCCAAGACTTTCTGGACGGATAATATGGACAAATCTCATCTAAGTGACAGACTAAACCTGTTACTATCTGCTTTGAGGTAACTGCTGATCAATTAACCCATCTTAAGTCATCAGGATCATCAGACCTGATCAAAGTATTTAAAAAAATAAAAGGAAACAGGCTCCTGGCATTTCTAAATTAAAAAAAAAAAAAAAAAACCTGAATTTTATTTTTTTTCATAGTGGCTTTATTTTTTTTTTTAATTAAAAGTTCTTAAAGGATCAAGGAAAAAAGACAAAAAAGACTTGCTTATTGAGATTTTCTTTATCTTTACTGTTCATTTTTTAAAAAGTTTGTAGCAAGCTGCACATCTGGACTTGTGTTTAAAATCTGCTACTGTAAACAGGCCAATCAGCTGGCACCACAATCATCCAGCAATAGTCTTTTACACCACAGTAATAAACGTAGCACTTAATCTTGGTTTCAGCCCTGGAAAAAACCATAATGGGAAAATCCTGACAGCTCCTTGATTTAGAGGTAGTTTCTCCTTAACCTTCACAACTGCCTGTGTTCTGACACTATAAAGCTGGGGATGTTTCTAGTCTGCTAGTGCTTATGGAAAAATAATATTTCACTGTTTCTGAAACCACACTATTATTTTAAAAATATGCAAGATTTTTCATGCTTGGCTACTGTTCATTCATCTGCACGTATACCATTAGCATTAGTAAAGCCTAAGATTAGACAAAGAAGTAGTGATCAGCACTTCACCCTCATTCTTCCGTGTTGTGAGTACACTTCAGAGTAACCTCTTCCTTCACAGCAGTACGTGTTTTGTCAAACAAGAAGATATAAATAATTCCTTTTAATTAAAATTAATTAATTTTCTTAATATCAATCCCTAAGTCACATAGAGACAATAAAATAAATTTACTGCCTTTTTCATATTTGGCACAGAAAGCTATGTTCTTTTACCTAAGGAAGCCAGCGCCCTGACATTTTTGCTCTATGCAGCATAATATTTTAGGTGATGGCTGCCGTCAAGATAAAATGTCCCAGAAATGGTGAGACTTTTTAAACTTCTCTGCCTAAATGAAGGCTTAGAAATGCATACATAAAATGTATGGTACAAGTCCTAAATTTCAAATTTTTAAATACCTTGAAACAACTTTATTTTCTTTTACACTTTATTTTTTCTTTTTTCTTTTCACCCCAGTGACATCTGCAGAATTAAGTATAAGGGCAGTTCCTAACTATAAGTGTATCCTCAACAGGATATATGAGAGTGAAATACATACTTTGCACATTGGGAAAAAAGTAAACCCACTAAACTTCTAAGTAAAAATTAAAGTATCTGAATTTATTTGACACCTTATGCCACCAGGATAAGCCCAAGAAATACCTACAAGCTGAGACCTAGAATACAAACTCTGTTCCCAAAAGAGCTTTGTTTGATAAAATTATCACCCATGGAAAATAATGAGTTGAAAGAGCTGAAAGAGAATTCTGCCTACTGTGATCTGCAGAAAAAACATTCCATATTTGAAGACATAAAATTGCTCAGAACTACTTCCTCCATGGGTGTATTTGCCAAGACAATGAGAATGAATGAGAAAGTAGCATTTAATGTTGGTGACAACATCAGTTAACCCACTGAGAGATGGACTCGTAAACCAGGCAAGATTTGCATGATCAGCTTTTCATTTGTACATGTCCTCAAGCAAGAAGGCAGTCTGCAAAGCTGAATCAAGGTTGTGGGTGGTAGTGTGGTGGTATGTATAATTTCTACATGAGCAGAAGATCCTTCTGTTCAGAACTCGAGTCCTGACCTGGGTCCTGTTTATTTTCAATATCCACTTTTAAAGCAGCAAGGCAAAGGATTTGAGCCTTACTCTGTTATTCACAGATGAACAATCTTTGGGCTTTGGATCTCCATGTTAAGTAAAATTAATGAATGGACAGAGCATGTCTTAAGACATCTGAAACAGAGTCCAAATTCCCATGAACAGACATTCTCTAGAGCTAGTCTACTAGTCTACTAGTTTAACTGGTTGAAGACCAGGGTAAAAAAAGAAAAAAAGAAAACATAAATCCATCTGTTATGGATATAAATTGCCACTAGGGGATGATAGTCTCATTGATTCAGAGACTTACATGAAAGTTTCACTGTCTTACTCAACCCAAACAATGAAAGCACAAGTACACTTAAAAAAAATAAAAACAATAGCAGTGCCCCTAAACATTAATGCAACCAACGCTTAGTAACCCTTCAGTCATATTGGAAAGAGCAATATATTAGCTGAATAATGAGATAGCATTAAAATTGACCTATCTTTAGCACTTGCGAGCATATAAAGTAAATACCCATTAAAAAAGTAGTAAATATTATGGCAGATTCTACGAATTTCCAATATTTGTTTCAGGTCCATGTAGGAATGTTACTAGTGTATGTTAAATTGGATGTAAGATACATAAACTAAAAGATGGGCCAATTTAAAGATTACTCTTAGTGAGACCAAGTTCAAAGTACTGTTGAAATGACAATAGCCTTAATACAGAGAATATTGAAAGGAAAGCAAGTTTATCCCCACATCTAACAACCTTAGACTTCAGAAGAATTAGGTCCATGGTTTTAATATGTGCATCTCTGGCTTTCTTTGAAATTATGAATAATCAAGGTGAGCTCCTAAATCAATCACTAAATTGCCAACTTCTCTGTAGTCACATGATCAAACTCTGCATTGTTCTGTTTCACTGCAAATCAAGTCACTTTAAATGCTCTTATTTCTGTGCAGTGTTGTGCACAGCAACAAGTTTCTTCAGCAAATTCATTAAACAAAATCCTTACTGATAGGGGTAGGCCAGTAGAAATTGGCAGCAGTCCTTGCATGTTTAGTATACACTTTGCAGGATCAAGTCCTTCACCAGCGAATATATCATTCTATAGTTTATATAAAACTTGTTTCATCAGCTGTCCATGAAAAATACCATCCACTTTAGTGTAAACAAAAGCCTTAATAGAAAAAGCCTCGTTGGAGTTTCTACAAGGGAAGCCATAAGCATCAACAGATTAAAACTACACTGAATCAATGGAGTTGCAGACCTCACAGCAGGACTAAACATATCCAAATCACGGAAGGAGACAAACAGTGCAGACAGTCAGGGCTATGTATGCGCTTGTCATCATCAGTGGAGTGGGAACAGCTGTTACCCCTGACTTCAAAGAAGCAGGGACTTCCCTGCAGTGGAGAAACCAATCAATTGGTATGTGTCACAGAACACGTTGCCATGTCAACCACATACTTTTACTACAGTTAAAGTGATGGAACTCCTCAGCAGGTAATGGCACTGCAGCAGCTGTTTTCATGATGATAATGGTCAGTGCTGCCAATGTGGTCTGGATTGGGACTCACTGCCTTATATTAGGTGCAACCAAAAGCAAAATATAACATTCAGTTATGGATTTACCGGGGCAAGGAAGCTAAAACCAGCTTTATTTCTGCCACAGGAGCAGGGAATTTGCTACGTCTCCTGTGACACATGTCATGGCAACAGTTCTGTCACCCTTCCAGCATAAGATCAGGGCCTTCTATCTCCTGCTGCCTCAAAGAAATTTCTTTTCTTAGGGTACCTAGCATACCTAACAGGTAGACCAGAACTGCTGAGATCAGTGAGGCTATTCATGCACACAAAAGCATATGCTCAAGGGTTTCCAGGATAGGAGACAAAGGTATAAACAGTAAGAAAAGGGCAAAACAAAATAGCCAAGTAATATATACACAAAATACTAGAAGCACAGAACTTTTACAGCTTCCACAATTATTTCATTTATTTGAAACAGCTTCCACTAGCCTCAGTTCCTACATGCAAAGACAAGAAAACTTAACTGTCTTCTAAACTCCTGATACTGCAGTGATTTCGCTGCAGATTGTTTTCACTGGGACTCTGTTCTTGCAGAGCTACTGCATAATTAAGTTTTAAAGGAAGGGAACAATCAGTATGTATACCCACTGAAATGCAAAGACTGTCAAGCTATTAATAAATGATGCACTGTCATGTTTACAATTTTAACAGTAATTAATTACTAGCTACTCACTTTGTATTGGCAAAACATTTTTAGGCTTTGTGTACTAAGAGCCTAAGATGCAATAGAAATACGTTCTATTACCATCACTTGAAATTGCACTTTTGCTTTACTGATCTGAGAATAATCTGCAGCATTTTTGCTAAAGTCAAAGTGTGGGGAATGTAGGACAAAAATCCATACAACTAGGCTGTGTCCTATTGCTCACAGAACATCTTAATGTCTTCCAGTGGTTTATTTAGGAAACATGCCCATTTTCAAAAAAAGACTGCATTTTTTCTGGCTGTGAGACTCAAATTTGGATCCAAAAATCAAAGTGGATTCTCATCATCATCAGTAAAACAGGTTCTTCCGTAAACAAAATTAGACCTCTGGTTATTTCTATGCATTGCTCTTTCTAAATGATGCCCTCAGGACCACCTTGGCAGCTACAGTCATCTGCAATGATCTGCACGAGTATGACTTGACTTGTTGCTGGATTGTAGGAGTTCATTTTGCCTAGAGCTGACACTGGCTCTGGTCCAGTACTGCACGTAAAGAAATCTGTTAAACAGCTAGAAATAAGCTAAACATCTCTTGATTGCCAGTCCAGTGTTTCTAACTATACTTCCAACCCTCCTGTTCTCCAAACATCCTCCAGGCAATAAAAGCAGAAGTCACTTAGATTGCTTATTTTTCCATTAACTAGGTGGGTTTTTTTGGTCACTTATTTAGAATTTTTTCTTTCTGGATGTCCCAGATTTTCTGCATTGTTATCATATGGTAAAGAAACCATGATGGTCCTTACAGTAGAAGATATGATTACTTTGCTTGAAAATATCTTCAAAAGCAAACAATAGCATAACAAATAACTCCATTAGTAGAGGCAGCAATGGAATGTAATTTCCAGGGATTTGCATGTCAAAGCTGGATTCACTGGCAACACATACTTTGTGATCTCTGGATGAAGTTTCTCAAATAGCTGGGCATTTATGATTGCATATGAATTTATCTGATGTTTAATTGAAGGAGAGAAATCAGAAGGCTTCCTTTATATTTACAAGGGGCAAGACCTCTCTTCTCCACCCTCTTTTTCGGTATTTCTAACAAATTCATACCCTTGAGATATTCAAAGAAACACAGAATAGTTTGGGCCAGAAGGGACCCTCAAAGGTCATCTAGTCCAACTCCCATGCAATGAGCAGGGACATCCTGCTCAGAACCACATCCAGCCTGGCCTAGAATGTCTCCAGGGATGGTGCATCCACCACCTCTCTAGGCAATCTGTGCCAGGATTTTATCACCCTCGTTGTAAAGAATTTTTTCATCACATCCAGCCCGAATCTCCCCTCTTTTAGTTTAAGACCATCACCCCTCATCCTATCACAACAGCGGCTGCTAAAATGTCTCTCCCCATCTTTCTTACAGGCCCCTTTTAAGTACTGAAAGGCTGCAACAAAGTCTCCCTGGAGTCTTCTCTCCAGGCCGAACAACCTACGCTCTCAGACTTTCCTCACAGGAGACGTGTTCCATCCCTCTGATCATTTTTGCGGCTCTCCTCTGGACCCTCTCAAATAGGTCTATGTCTTTCCTGTACCAGTTTGGCCACCATGTTTTCAATTTAAGAATGGAAAGTAGTAGACTGAAAAAGAGACATTTAGAGTAACCACATTAAAGGGTTGGGTATTTTTTTTAAGATGCAGGCCCAGGTTGTCAAAAGCTGGAGCTTTAATTTGTATGCTGAGATCCACACTTAAACTGCTACATGACTGGACAGATTTTCAGAATGGATCAAGGAAAGCTTTAGCACAACAGCACATCTGCAAGATGCTTGCAGATTCAGTTAAAAGCCTGGAAAGGGATAATTGCTATGAGCAATTGGTTCTCATCCTGCAATAATCAGTCTTGCTAAAAAATCCAGGTTAGCCTGGGTTCATATTCCGTATTTGATTCAACATTTAAAACACTTTGCCATCCGACCTTTCTTGCAGTAGCATGAAGGGTTAACACATTAATTAAAGCAAGGTATTCTACTCCTTAAATTATTAATTAAAATAAAAACTGCAGCTGGTGTTTAACAGCAACTCAGTCCCAACAGCAGGTTTTAGTCACTTCATGTAAATCAAACATATCATAAAGCTGGCATGAAAATCATATTGTCAGAATCAAACACATCTGGCGAGTGATACACAATTTTACATCTAATGAAAATAACAAACTACCTCTATTATTTATGCAGATGTACTTCAAGTTGTTTGCTATGCTGATGTCTTTTACCATACACATTTGGAAGCTAAAAATCCTAATGAAGATTAATGACTAAGATCAAGAGGGAAGAAATTGATTTTTTCCTTCTCAACTAGTGCTCTAAGTACTGATACCACTGCCGCTCTGTTTTGCTCTCAGATGACAAAGAATAGCTTTTTAATTAAATAGAGTGGGGATGGATAAGCTTGGCTTATCTTGGTTCTGGCTTATAAAGTCCTTACTCAGGGCGAGTGGTACTTTATACAATGACTGTTATGACATCATTATACTGTGAGGAGTTCCATTAAAGTCCACGAAATCCAAGTGTGGGATAAGGTCCTACTCAACTCCTTATTAAGTTTTGATTTATCAGGAGCTCTTGCATCCTGCAAGAAAAGAGATCTCAGTGTAGAAAGCTCTGGGCTGCTGCCTGCACTAGTGTCAGCAGTCTCATAGCCGGGGTGGAAGGGCTGGATGAATTCACGTGGCTCAGATATGTCAGAGGTAAAAATGATGCTGAAAAGAGCTTCACACCATTCCCTTACAACAGGGAGTAAAGCAGAAGCTATCAATGTTGACATTAAAAAGAGAAGAAAAGAGAAGAAATCTGAAGAGGCATCTTGATTGCTAGAACATGTGCTGGGTACTCCTGGGAAATCAAAACATAGGGCTCTTCATTAATACTGAAATCACATGCAGCATTCATCAGTTATCCCTGATGTCTAATGTGCATGCATTACATATCCTTATTTTAAAGTCTGGAGGCCCATTTTCCTGTTTGTCAGAGGACCAAGACTGTAAGCATTGGGTGTACTTCCCCATTTCATCCTGAGGTAAACAGAAAACGAAACCTTACCCTTTTGCCTCTCTCTCCTCACCCGGAACACACGTCTTGCCTGAAAAAATGAACCTCATGCCAGGAACATTGACAGCACTGCATAAAAACCAACTAGCTGTTTCTTATATTGAGATTAATTAGTTTATTGGGTAGCCTAATTACATACCTTGAAATATGAGCTTGGAAATTGTATTACTGCCATACGAAAGAAACAAAGTCATTATTCTGACTGATGTTTTTCTATTCTTTTTTTAAATAGATATGACTATTCATAAATCAATTAAATCAGTGGCTTATTCTCCTAGGCTGGTTTCAATAGTTTAGAAGGCAAACAACTTTAGTGCATGCGATTACATTTCTTCTAATTCAAATTTGGCAGCTATATCAAAATAACTTTTCTAAGGCAACACCATCTCCAGATGAGTCTGGAAACTGTATTATGTTATATGGGGGCATGTGTGCAGAAGAGAACATTGCTCAGTAAGGCAGATCAGCCCAGGAAGTGGAAAGAACACGTGTAATCATCCCTTAGCAATACAGTAATATTTCCAGAAAATTTTTCTTTCCCTCTAGAAAACCTTGTACAAGAACTAAGAAATAATAGGAAAGCATTTATGGTAATAAACAGTAGCATCACAGTCTCCAGAGAAACTAAGAATGCCCAGCTCTTTTTCCCCTCTAAACACCAATAACCTGAAAGTGTGTTTTGCTGTTCTTGGTTGGTTGGTTGGTTGTTTTCTTTTGGGTTTTTTGTTTTTGGTTTTGTTTGTTTGGTAGGTTGGTTGGTTGGGTGGGTTTTTTTACATCATCAGGAATAGTTTCTAAATCTCTTTATGAGAATAATCAAACTTTAAAGCCTTTTCTTTAACTGGCAAGTTTAGAGTTTTCCACCTCATGGCATAGATGGTCTATAGACATTTGAGAATGTATTGGAACAACTTTTATTTCAGAAGATGAAATACCATCCTATATATCATTTAAGGTGTTAAGAATTTAAGTGTGAAAAAGAATGATCTTCTATCATGGAGACATTTATAAAGTGGCTATTTTAGATTTGAATGAAAATGTCAAAGAGAAAAGCGACCAGATTAAAAGTGTTTGCAAGATGATGGAGCTCACTATCCTGAGAGAAAAAAAAGGAAAAAAGAGTAACAGCTTAAAAATAATGGATTTCAAAAGACCAGACCTCAACAGACTTCAGGAACTGCAGGAGAAAGCCTCTTGGGAAATTGACTTAAAGAATGCAGGACTACAGAAGGGCTGGCAATTCCTGAAAGAAACCATATCAAAGACACAGATGCAAACTATCTTCACATGAGGAACTATAAGAAAAAATGATAAAAAGTTATTACAATGTCAGCAAGAGCTCTTTCAGGACCTAGAAAACCAAAAGCATTTTGTTCTGATTATAAAACAGTAGTGCACCCATTTGACTAATTACATACTAGAAATACATGGGAGAAAAAAATCAAAGAATCAAAAATAAATCCTCCTCAATGCCAATGAAAATAGCTTATATGCTCTAAGATGTTACTGCACAAAGCAGTTTGTGTCATCCCTCAACTGAAGTTCCTGAAGTCCTCTGCCCATGAAAACACACATGCCTGTACCCCGGCTATCCCATACAAAGTCTGATTTCTTAATTTATAGCTGATTTCATCAGTACAACATGAAACAGATTACTGTGCACTGTAACTCTTCCCTTAATTCAAAATAATCTAAAGAAACAAACAATTCAGTGCATGTTCCTTATAGTCACAGTCACCCTGCTGACATTGAATATATGGCGATGAACAGAAGGTGGGAAAATTACTTTTGCTGCCAGGTGGGTGAGAAATTCTGGTGCTGAACGACCATGGTATGTGAATGACAGAAGCACTACTTAGGTGGAGATGTTGACGAGGAACTGTGCAAGATGAGAAGATGGTTTATTTTACAAAAGTAAGTGAAGCATTTCCCAAAATATGCAACAGATTAGCAGAGTTGGAAGCTCCTTTATGTCCTGTCTGAGCTGATAGCAAGTAAATAAATAAGTACAACTTTCCCTTATACAAGTAGGTACACCTACTTTCAACTTCATCTCATTGTTTCAAAAGAATTAGCTTACTGCAATAAAGTGCTAATTATTAGTAGTTCTGTGAAAGCAATTTACTTGCTTGGTATGGCTGCAGGGATGCTTTCAGAGAGACCTTCCAGCTCCAGACAATTTGGAAACCTATGCAGAAATATGCACTATATTACCTCACAATAGCAAAACCTGCATGACTTTTATAATAGGGTCCCCAATTACACCAATGACTCTGACCAGCACAGACAAATGGTATAAAATAAGAGAAATTTTATAGGTTTTTGATTTTTTTTTCCCTTGGTTGGTTGGTTTTGGTTGGGTTTTTTGTTGTGGTTTGTTTTTTCTTTTTCCTTAGGGGGGAGGGGGCCGTTTGGTTGATTCGTTTGGGGGTTTTTTTGGTTGTTTTTTTTTTCTTTTCCAGGCAGCTCTTTCATTAGCATGTGTCATGAAGATATTTATATTTTCTCAGGTTATACTTGGCTTCTCACTTTGAGGGTCTTTGTTTAAATACTTAAGTATTTATATGTTTAAGTACTTAAATACAAAGGTATTTACCATAAAGGCATGTAACAGTATCTGTCTGTTCAAAAGAATATCAAAGATAGCCATCAGGCAAACACATGGAATAGTATGTTAACATGCAAAAAGCAGTTAGGTAATTTTGCATTGTAGGTCAAATAAATATCTACTTGATGCAGTGGAAAAAATATTTTTGCAGGCTTGAAAATGTCTGAAGCTTTAAGGACATCTCTGAATTGCTATAGTAATAATTATTTTGCCTTTTTAATATCCTGTTATATTATATTGTATTATCAGTTCATATAAGACATTAAATCAGCTTATTTAGAGAAAACCAACAGAAATACAAATTCCCTATTGGGCAAAAATTATCTGTTACCGTATTTTGTGTTGTTTACCCCTTAGGAGTCACACAGAAGATAAAACCCAACAAAATAAGCCATAGGTACTATCCTTGTAATAAAAAGAAACCACATACTACAACAAAGAAGGCTGAACTCAGGAGCCAATGATATTTAATACATGCAGAAATCATACAGCTATACTACTCTATGGACAGTCAGTGAACAACATATATTAATTTGAGAAAAACTGACTTTAAAAGTGACTCAGTCTGAGTCAAGAAGAGACTGTGTATCAAATCTCAGCTTTGAACTAATCCTTGTACATTTTGATGGGCTGTCATGAAGGTTGTGGCTCTTGCTACATTTTTACCCTTCCAAAGCAAAAGAAAAAATAATGAAAAAATCATTTTATTACATGCACAGATGGTAGATTTTGCTAACATCATATCCAAATAATTTTCTTTTCTAATCTGCTCGTGCATCTGAATGTTAATGCCTCAATGCACTTAAGTCACAGAACTTCTCAGTAACAAGAACAAATTAAGAGATGCTACAATATAGATGTCATAAAAGTAGAGTTGAAGAGGGTGTGGAATCACAGATCTCTTGGTTTGCCATTGATATTTAATATATGCCACATTTTTAATAATGGCAACTGAAGAGACAGAGTGCAGTCTTGATTTTCAGCTGTGTATTCTCATTTTTTCCCAGAAAAATGTCCTCAGGAAATATTTGCTTGCCTGCTTGCTCAATTAGATAGGAGTAATTAGGTTTCATTTTAAGCCATGGTTGAAAGGCATATGCCAACATTCAGAAAGCATTTTAAAAGGCTCTAGACTTTTTGAAGCCCTGGATTTCCCAGAAGCACTTGCTGGGCAACACCATCAATGAAAGTGAAATGAAAAGATAGACAATGGGGGTTCTAGCACTGGCAACAACAGTGACTTGTCCTGTGCCTGAGCCAAGCTCTGCTCTTAAGCACTGCTGCCCTGCTGCACAAGGCTCCAGAGTATTTCCTATGAAATTTCTTCGATGTGGTCTAAAGAGGGAACGCTCTGGAAAGAAAAAAAGTCTTGAGTTTTTGTCCTTGCTCATTCACTTGCATCTTTCTTACACTATTTTTTAGCCTTCATTTTTTATGGATGAACTTAATCTAGTTATTTAATGACTGAAGCTTTTGCTCACAGGCCTTACATAATAATCCTGATAATTATTTTTTATCATGCTCATTCATACATGCCTCCTGCTGACGTGCCTGAGGTGCTGCACAGACACTGCAAAACAGCACAAATTAAACATAACAAAAGAAAATCCAATAACATATTTAGAAAGACACGTATGATATTAACAAGAGAAAGGCTATTTTCAAACATGAGAAATTTCAAGGCAAAACCACTGCAAATACAGAGGGATTCCTGTGAGTTTCTTGCTACCAATCCTATCAAATTCATTTAGCTACAGCAGATGAAACCTTTGTTCATTTCCCTCCAGTTGGCATCTTCAGAACACTTTCCTCATTTTATTTATTTTTATTTTTAGATTGCTTCTGGTTTGTATGCAACCTGGAAGATCTGTCTGTCTTGATACCTACAGAGCTATTATAATGTGGTCATTTCTGGCTATCATCTTTAAAGCAGTTAAACTGACAACATGCCGCATAAGATATGAAAACAATTGTTACTCTGTTAAACAGAAAGGGAACTGAGACAGAAAAAAGACTAAGCTTGCCAAGATCAAACAAAGCTTGTGAAAGAAAAAGAATTTGCACTCAAGTTGTCCAAGTGACAGACTATCACCCCATCTAAGCTGCAGTACATCTTCAGCTGTCACTAAAACACATGAAACTTGGGGATTAAAATGGAAATAAGGAGCACCTTAAGAAACAGCACATGTGGACTTAAAGGCAAATATGGCATGCAGTTGTATCCAGTCCATGAGTACATATATACAGATGCCTTTCAAAAGCATCCACAGCATGTGCAAATGGTAAGGATCAATTTGATGAAATTTTTAAACTCTCGAATTTGCAAATTGCCTACTGTTTTCATGTCCTTTTTTTTCCCCGAGATTCTTAATATCTTGTCAGACAAGCTCTCCAAAACCTGAGTTTCCGAATATCTGTGCAGCTACTGAACTGCATGTAGTCTGCTTGTTAACAAGAAATGAAGCTGGAAGTTAAGTCACTGCTAATTAAACTCATAATTACAAGTGGAAGGTCAGACAGCAGATCCAAGAGCTGTATGAAAATGTAATAAAACAAAAGAAAGAACAAACTTGAATGCAATAATTCAGTCCTTACTTGGCAGATTGACCCATTATAAGACTTCTCAGCTGTATACAGTTCTGAAGGCAAATATTAGAATAATGAATGCCAATCATTTGGGTTTAAACAAGTTTGTCAAGGATTAGCACAGCCTTTAAACATTACTTGGGTTTCTATTGAAAAAAAATCAAACCAAATCAAAAACAAACAAGCAAAAAACAATCAAAAAAAAAAAAAAAAAAGGAAAAAACAATCCACAACAATTAAGAAATGCTCATTTACAAAGTTAGAATATGAATCACAGCTTCCTAGCCTGAGCTCCCAAGCGGCTGCCACTAGCACATTCTCACAAAATGCCTTATTTGTTGGAACTGGGTAACATCTCATTCCTCTGCTCCTGTGCAGTTCACAAATCTGCTTCAGAGTTCACTGCCCTGCCTGTGAATCTCCATGAACGCAGAAATCCAGAGGTAACCACTATATTGCCTTTATTCCCTTGTTGTAAGGTTGAGGCAAAGAGAAAATGGGAAGATCAGAAGGTAATTTAGGCAGATGGCTCAGAGAAGCGGTATTAAAAGAGCAAAGGGTCGCAGAAGTACCAACTACTAGCAACTGGAAAATGGCTGGAGGACAGCCAAGGAAGGTTCACACTATTTTCTGCTTTCCTTGATCTCCTAAAAAGCCAGAGCTTTTGATGTGGGTCTCAAACTCCACGTTCTGACCTTCCCCACTGCTCTGTCACACTGGGCCGAGTGATGAGCACACAAGACACGCGAGGAGCAAGGCAGCACATGCAGCCATGATAGACCAGAAAGCCATTACTTTTCCTGACTATCACAGTTGTGAAGAAACCCTTGGGAGTTTGGGAAAATCCAAGGAGAAGGATTTTTGTTCTTTCCAAGATAGGCACATTTCTAACACAGGATCTGGACACCTTGACAGCACAGCACTTAACTAATCCGTTTGGAATTTAGGAAGCCTCTGTTAGGAAATAAATACAGGCAGCATACCAAAAGTGCTTCCTGCTGTGCCTCCTGCTTTGGGTATTTCACCTTTCTGTGAGCCAAAGGCAGTCCCTGAGATTCATGGCAGGGTGGAAATGCCTTGTGAGATTTTCCAATTCCAGATTAAAAAAAAATAATTATTCCCTCATGAGCAGGCTTTCATCTGACATGCTAATTCTAAAAATCTACCTTCCAACTGTTCAACTTTGCTTCAGTGAATGTCTCACCAAGTCCTTTCTAATAAATATCATTTATGATTTCTATGACACATTTGTTTTGCAGTGAAATTGTGGAGGTAATGATGACTGGGTTGATTGACACCTAGTTATTCAATCAAACATATTCCTATCCTGCTAGTCACAGACCACACATGCCAAATTTGATGCTGAAACAACTTTTATTAGGCATTTTGGAGAAGGCTTGGGAAGAAAATAAACCTTGTAATCAAAATCTTAACTATGTTGCAGCTCCTGCAGCAACATAACACTACTTTATCTCCTGCTGGCAATTTAGCAGCAGCAGTGCAGAACACCAGAGAACTTCTCTATGGAGGGAGAGATAACAGCACACATTTACTGAGAGGGTGGGGGGTTGGTTTCTTAACAATGGAAGTATACACAGGTGTATTTGATAGTTCTCAGCTGGTGGGCAAATTTTTACCTATAGCTTATTGTGCCTCTTTGGGTGGGAAAAATGGATTTCACAGAAATATTCTTTTCTGGGTCCCTGAAAGATATAATGTGGGCAAGCTGAGTGGCAGATTTAGCAAGGCAAAAATAGACACTCACCATCATACAATGCAGAAGCTAAGTAGTACTGGGAGCCAAGACATCAGGCCACGATGCATCTTGTAAAGCAGTAATTTACTTTCTCAGGAAAAATATTTGTTCTAAACCTGACACAATGTTTAATAAGATACTCTTCCTAAAGTGTGGGGACATGAAAATATCTTCATCATAGATCAGAAATTAAGGCTCAACATAGCTTCTGGAGAATCTATGTCTTTAGTCCATATTATCCCCCCTAAGACACTACTAAGCTTCTCTCTCTCTCCCCCCTCAGATTCCTCACTGAATTTCACCCCAATTTTTGTCCTCCTCTGAACTGTGCTGAGTTTTGGGAGGTGCTCGGTAGACCAAATGGACAACTTCTTCAGACATGAAGGAACTAGAACTTTCAGAATTTTTTTAGAAGATCATTCATTCAAGCTTTCTGGATTGCTACCTGTGTCATGGATTTCAAGAGCAAATTCTTCATTGAACTTAACCTTATTGCCATTACAGCCAGATCTCACAGATACTCTGTGGTAGTTTTATTCTATTTAGCTTCCCACATAATTTCCAAAAATTACTTGCAGTTCTTACTTCTTACTGTTAAACCCCTCTTATTTCGGTAATACTAACAGAAAATTAATTTATAACAAAGCTTGTTATGGTTTTGGGCTGGTTTTATTATTATTATTATTGTAACTTTATATTCTACAAAGCATTATATTACCTGCAAGTACACAATGGCAAATTTAACACTGGAAATGCCGTTAAACTCATGTTTATGAGAAATACACTTATTTATATCCTTCTGTGCAGATACCAAAGAGAAGGCAAAAGCAGTTTCTTGAATGCCAGCCTCACCTACATGCTAATTCCTCTGTTTCAGGAGCCAACCGTAAACATTACAGTCTCAATTTTGCAGCCCCCCAAAAAGACTGACGGAGTAACTGTGTCACTCTCTAGCACCTAAAATCCTTGGCTTAGCATTTTGCAGGAGAGCCTGTGTAGCACTACCCATCCTCTGGCCACCTCACCATTCCGTTGCCATCAGATCAAATATGAGATATCATGCACTAACCCTGTCAGCACTGACTGCAGATCAACGGCACTCCCAGTACTCCATGTCAGTGTGAAGGTGGAAATTTTGTCCACGTTTTAAGAGGAAAAAATAAAACCATACTTTATCCTTTAAATTTGCTGAAATAAAACAAATTACACATAGACAAATTGCCACCAATCAACCAGCAGCTCTCTGTAGCTGCTCAGAGGCCTGGTTTGTTGAAAATATTCTCATTGGGTATGGATTAGCAAGCTAACAGCAGGGGAAAGAAGTCAAAGGTGCAAGATAAATTGTATTTGTTACAGAAGCTGTAATTTATCATCACAATATTGCCAACACAATTGTAGAGAATTATATATAAATTTAATAAAACAACTGCTGTATTACATCTATTATTCTGGAGTCAGGTTTGGTTAACTTTTGCTCCTTGAGAAGATTTTTCTGCAAATAATGCCACTGAATCTGGCCATTTATATTTTAAAAGACTGTCTGTATTACCTTATGTGCAAATAATAGTATAAACTACAGCATGTATCAAAATATTGAGAACATAAAATTACAAATTGAGGAAGTGAAATCTTATATAGTTCCCTAGAGGTGGCAGTTCCCTCTGATGTTCAACAAAGAAATAGAGACAGCTGAAGCAGTGAGAGCTCTTGTTAAACAAAATATGTATAAACCTGAAAGACCTCTCTTCTGCAAAAATACACAGTTAAAGTGCCATTGTTCCCCTTCATGCACCTGTCAAAACTGCTTGGGGGCTGTTGAAGTGAAGGTGAAGATGGGGGAAGAAGAAAAAAACAGCCACTGCGAATAAGCAGAGTATTTTATTAGAGAGTTATCTCCTTTTTGCAAGAATGAGTGCTGAAATGGATAATACCTTTCTGTGAAATCCAGGTTTCCAGCTTCGTGTTAAGAAGAGGCTCTTACCTTATGGGATTATCCATCCTTGATACTGTGAGAAATGCTGCTAAGTTTGCTGTGTAGGAAGAGCACACGATAAGGGTGAAGAGCCACCAGCTTCCCATTACAATGCGCATAGCTACAGAATTGACAGTAGATTCTCCCCCTACAAATAAACAGAGAAAATGAGGGTGTCTCAGCAGCTTCCATTTACGATCACTCTCTCTCTGCCCTATTATGTTACACTTTTTGGAGCTACATCTCTGTATTTCTGGTTCTCCTCCAGACTGCCCTTTCACTGTGAGAAAACCACTGCCTCCATGAAGACTGGTAACTTACAAACATTTTCTCCAGTCAATCTCTTGCCCTGGATACTGTTCTGGAAAATCATCTTACAAAGTATTTCCCTTAGGAATTTTTTAGGATCGAATTTACAGGACATGAAAAATGTTCTAAATAAAGTAAGTTTAATGGTGAAGCACAATTAATATGCAGGAATTAAATCATTACAATGTTCAGAATATAGTAATATTCTGTTTCCAATGACCATTTTAGATTTGGAAAAAACCCACAAAGCTGTCCAATGGCTTGTATGTTATCTGTCTTGTATTTAAATCTGCAAAGACTGAAGCACTAGTGTCATTACTTGTTACTCTATACAAAATTTGTAAAAATGTGAAGATTTCTTTCTAGCAGGTTTCAAGCACAGTTATGCTTGAACATTGTTGGAGACCAGATCTTACCATACAGCTAGTACTAGTCACTTCAGCATATGTTTGTGCTGATTATATTTTACTGCACTTAAACCCATCAGGGATGCCACCTTAATAAGACGAGGGACCAAGTTTCATAGCACTAGTAAGGATTTTTCAGCTGAAGCTTTATAAGCTTCCAATCACAATGAAAAAATGTAGAAAAAGTTAATAACCTACCCATATGTTATCATTCAACAAAACCTGCCTTCCAAGAATAGTACTAAATTATAGATATGGGACTGTGTGAGCAGATTTTGCAAACAATTATTTACAAAAGTAACTTTGTTAATGATAGTAATCCTACTGAATTCAATAGGATTAGTCCTATGCCTAGAGAGTGCTGAGTGTGAAGTTAGCTTCACGACTATGGATCATTTCCCTATTCAGTTCAAAGAACACACTGAATAAAAAAAAAGTCTCACATTAGTGCAAAAACATATATACTTCTAAAATGGAATTTAAGCAGTTAGGGAAGATGCTAGCCTCAGAGTCTGAAAAGTAATTCTGCACCTAGCAGCTCTGTAGTTTATCACATGATAATTTTCCCAAAGTGGAAAAGCCTGCTAGGAGTGTTTTTTCTGGACTTACTGAGACAGAAAAGAACATACTGCCTCCCCCACCTCAAAAACTACCTACCTCTTCCCATTTTTCATTAGCTGGGCTAATAAAACATGTTACATCCCTGCACGCGCCTTCTCTTTGATCTTTAGACCATTCTGGCCAAGACTGACATGTCCTGAGCTGCTTTAACCAAGGCTGCACGTTTTTGAACTTCCGTCAGAGGTGTTTATAAGAGTGAGTACCTTGCTGAACAAAGGCGCCGTAAACGACCCAGATGGCACTGTGGAGGGTAGAGGAAGCAGAAGGGCTCGGCTGGGAAGCATTCTGCGCCCTGACTGCCTGGATCCGATTCAAGACAAATATCAAGACACCAACTATAGGGATGGCTGCAGCAATGCAAGCCCACACGGCAAAGTCGAAAGGAGCAAAGAGAGAGAAGATGTTGATTTTCTCTTCAGGCTTTTTGATTAAGATCCCCACGGAATAGTCCATGTACCGCTTGCTGAAGTCCACAACACTCTCTCGTTCTGGTGTTATAGTGATGGCTGAGATGGCTAGGTCTGCTCTCTGTGAGACAAACGCAACAGATCAGATCTCTTCCTTTCACCATGAATTTGGCCAGCATGAGCTTTAAGGAGAAACATTTTACGAACCAAGTGACTCCATGCATTTCTTTCTATAACTTAGCAGAAATTTAAATAAATTGCCTAAAAATAAAACCACAGTCAGCTTCATAATTTGAACATTGGTTAATTGCACTGGTCTAAAGCCGAGTACTGAAAAATAACGTCACTATCTAGAACAAAATCATCACCCTAATTCCTCTCTGGAATGAGTACAACTTATTTCACCTTTATTTCTCATTTGTTTTCCAGAGGATACCTAAAATTCCAAACCATATAAAGCTGGTGCACTGCAAGCAGTAAGAAACACCGTTTATTTAGCTTGAGTATTTGATAGCAAGGTGCAAAGAGCTAAGGTTTGTTGTTCTCCCTGCAGAACTGCCAACTCCATATTTATGATGGGATTTCATATGACAACTGGGGGGGCAGATTTTGGTGTGGGTTTTTTTTACGATGAATAAAGTGATTGAATAAACTAGTAATTGGAAGAATGTACCAAAGGCAACTTAGGACCTGAAACTGCTTTGACCTCAACATTTAAAGCAAGTAGGTTTTACATGCAGAGGGTCCTTAAAGAGTATGCAAACTCAATGAAAGCTAGAACAGGAGTTAGTAAATAAGATTCCCAAAGCTTCTGAAGAGCTGCAATTATATTATGAATAATGTTCGATTTTAATAAAAAGAATTCTCTTAAAAAAATAGAATGTACTTTTTGTTTCCTATCTCTGCCTTTTGTTGGGCAAATAAAGCAAATGTTAGATGAGGGAGGTCTGCTTTGAAATCCTTTGGAGTCAGTGGAAAACCTGGTAGCAGAAATATCATTTAAAAAATACTGTAATAGATAATTTGTTGCTTCAAAGAAAGCAATTTCCAGAGAAATTTAACCGGATTTCTTACCCCATTTTTAAATCAATAAGATTCAAACAGCTTATGTCAATGCAAAGTAAGTAAAAATTTCTTTATACTACCTAGCACCAACCAAGAATATCCCGTTATCGAACACACATTTGCTACTGTTTTAATTGCTTTAATGTCTTCCTAAACAACTACTTACACAATACTGAGCTGCCTACATACTAGTTAATGAGAAAGCTTTCAATTTCAGTAACAACTCCACTGCAGAAGAATAACCTTTTCTACAAACGGCAGCCACATGGAACATTAATTCCTTTGATTCTCCTTTTTATTAACATTTGTCCCATGCTAGATAGCAAGAACATGAACCAAATATGCTCTAATTTCATTCTCTGGGAGATTCTAAGCTAGGAACTTCCCCATTTACTTCAATGGAGTTCACACTCCTGATTTGAAAGGCTGTAATTAAGAAAAGAAATTTGGTCCTCTCTGTTTTAAATGAATGAATAATCTTGAGATGAGTTTAAATCCTGGTCCCTCAAAACACTTCTTTATGGTATATTACATGGGGCACTTTTCCTGCTTTGGAGTCAAGCAGTTGGTAATTATCACATTGCCACAACGTGACCCAGAGAAAGTCACACCTACAAACAAGTAGCAAAGACATAATGACAAAAATGAAAATAATAATCAACATTTTAAGAAGAATATATTATTTTTAGTCTATTTTCTATAGTCATTCACTCACACACACGTACATGCCCTCTCTTCTTATTCTTACAGCTATGTAAAAACACAGATTTATGCTGATAAAATTGATGTTGAGTTGGGAGTAAACAGAACAACAAACTCTCTAATTCCTACCCGGTATACAGTTCCTACACTCAAACTACCCATGGCTCTGAAGTGTTCTGCACTTGTGCTTTCATCCTAATTCATTCTCTTAGGTTTGGAAGATTACAAAACTTTGACACCCTACTCCATAGAGATGGGGGTGAGGGTTATTGTTTGGTTGTTCTTTGTTTCAAATGCAGATTCTTTTTCTGTGTACCTTGTTAATTAGTTCTCCAATCATGCCATTCCAGGAGCTGTTTTGGAGCTGCTGTCCATATTTGCCATCAGGAGCTTGATATATCTCATACTTGAAGCCCAGATTCTTGGCAAGTGCATCGAGGACATCAATGGAAAATCCTTTATATCGTTTTGGTTGCCCAAGAATGTTCTCTGCCACCATCACAAAAGGTTCTTCCTGAGAATAAAAGAGTATCTTAACTGATAATTGAAACTGATAGTTGAGGCATCCCAACTAGACACCAATGCCTCAGCACCTGAGTCATATCTGTAGCCTTGTGGGCTTGTGTTTTCCATAGCTCTTGAGAAGAGGCAGAGACTCCAGAAAATAATTCAACATCCTCTAGCAGCTTCCAGGTGCCTACAGAATTAATTACTCTCTGAAGTACCTGCCTCTTCTCACCAACTATAAAAAGGGAACAGACACCTACCTTACTGTCCTAACTAGCTGTCTAGAATATAGATGTTAAGCTGTCTAGCTATTGTTAAGCACACAAGTCCTACAAGTCCAACATTACTGTCTATCTATCTATCTCAGTCCATATTAGATTTAGAAAGCCATTTTTTACAGATAATGATTAGTCCAGGAGACATACTAAAACAAAAGCTAAACATGCTGCATTTAATGAGTATTTAAAATTGTGAAAATTCAAAGAATAACCTTCATGGCTACTGGTTCCTGGAGTATTTTAAATTAAAGTATGTTTTGGGACCAAGGAAATGCAGCATTTTGTGTTATGTTTTCTGTCAGGCGTGGGCATCCTGTTCTCCTGCAGGGGAACTCGAGGGCTGCCCGTACCACAAGGCTGGCTGCCTTTGAAACTTGATACTGATATTCTCACGGAAGGGATCTGCTCACCTCCCATGTAAACTGCAGCATAATCTCGCCTGTCACCAGGTAAAGCAAAGAAAACTGGGGGTTGGAGGAAGAGCCTTAATGATCTTATGCAGTACTTCCTATTTGTACCATGATTCAGAAAAAGAGAAATGAAAAAAACCCACACATAAAAAAACCACAAACCCACAGCAAAAAACCAACCAACCAACCAAACAAACCAAACCAAACCAAAAACCAAAACCAAAACAAACAAACAAACAAAAACCAACCAAAAGACCCCATTCTGCAATCTGCAAACAGCAATAGAATGCAGCCAAGCCCCAGTTTGCCCCTGATTCAGCACTTAGCTGAGAAGAGCTTTATTACCACTCTGGGTACTAACAGACAGTCCCAAAAGTGTAATGATTTTTTGGAAAGACTATGCCTTTCTAAAAGATATAGTTTATCTCAATGGGAATTTATGATCTTGATGAAGGAAACACTTGATTAAATTTTACAGCCTGCAGCATACAAGAGCCAAGATTAGATTATCATAATTGGCCCATCTGATCTTAAAATCCAGGAAATGCTAGAAAGTGCATATCTGAGTTAGAGTACAGTATCTGGAATGCACCCCTGGGCACTCGGCCCGTGTGCTGGTTTCATGCCTAGTAAGAATTACAGTGCAGAAAACCAGCATAAGCAAACAAATGCTCTGTATCTCTTAACAGTGGACAACTTCACATAAAATAATAAAAAGCCATCATATATCTTCCTTGTTTATGTAACTGATCATCCAAAAATACAGTACTGAAAATTATAGGGAAAAAAACTGTGGGAAATGCCCAAAATACTCAGATTCTTTTTAATTTGAGCATTTTGTTTCCTGAACTCAAACAGGATCATACCAAGACAGTCACCACTTTGAGTGTCAATCCTTGTAAGTCATTGCCCAGGCGTCGTTCTTGTAGGCTACCATTCAGTCCTTTCTCAGAGTCCCATGTTGCCAACTAGAACAGAAAGTATAGTGAGTATGAAGGACTATTATGCAGAAATCTTTTAGTATTTATATAAGCACTTAACAATAGCTTGACCGAAATAGCATGAGAGATGTGTGGCTTTTTTTAATGAAGAATTAGAATTAGTTAGATTCAGAGGACAAACATAAACAAGTGCCTTGCCCGAATGTGTTTTCATCAATGCCTGTAACAGAACATCTCTATTACTTGTAGTATTTGTCATATTATTTCACTTGGATCCCTCTGATATGACATTTCTCTCCAGAGTGTTTATATTGTCTGACAACCCTCAGGAATATCTGTGAACTCACTATCCCATATTCCCCTCTCTGCTCAGATCCTCTCTTACTTTTCTAATCACTCTCTACTGCTTATTAAAAACTAACTTTTTTTGCTGCTGCACAACATCACACATGGATAGTCATAAAGTCTTGACACAAATTCTGTGGTGTCAAGCTGTCTCCTCTCTCCCTTGGACTTAAAATCATAAAATCATAGAATTGCTTCAGATCCTATCTTAAGTCCTATTTTCTCTGTTCTTGCCCTATCTTTGCCTCATCAGTAAAACAATAACAGGCTCCTGATGATCAAATAATCTTACATCTACCAGTACTTCATGCATCTGCTAGATGTACCTGAACACATATTTTCAGGATATATCCCTGGAACATTACATCTAAATATTTTATTTTTGAGTTAAAAATATTGCTTTAAAAATCAGTTTTACTGCATTTTCTGAAGAAAAATGCAGTAAAATTCAATAGAATAGGTTCAATAGAAAAGTCAATCTTGAGTGACCTTTGCATTATTCAAACTAAATATGCTCTTCAGCAGCAACAGCTGTCAGACACTCCTTTTGCCTTCAAACAGAATCCATGGTGTCATTTTGTTCGGAAGAGTCATAAATAATATCAAGCAGAAACTGTTTCCTGCTTCTTTTTTTTTTTTTTGGCTTTACACCAATACTATGCTCACATATGTGGAAGCAGTGGTGTTAGCTGAAGGCACGCCCTGTAGAAATTAAACACAGTCCAAGATCTGTGAAATGTGGCTTCTTCCTGCTAGAAGCTAATTTTCATGTAACAAGTCAAAACCTTCTTGGAAAGAACTTATTTTGCTGAAAATGCCTATGGCTACACGTCCTACATGATTTATTTCTATGACTTCAGTTTTATCCTAAAGCCTCAAAAATGAAACCAACAAATAAATTGTGACGGGAGAGATCTGTATAGTTTTATTTTTGTTTTGTTGCACTGAACTGACAAACAGAGAACTAAAAAAGAACAGAACAGTCAGTAAATATTCGGCCATCAAAACTATCACAACTGATGAAAATCATTCTATAGTCACTAAATCATCAAAGCCAAGAACACAGGAAAGAATTAAGCTATACCTCCTTTTAAATCAGATGATCTAGGGGATGGAGGAAGAGAATGAATGAATAAACAATATTGAGCTTTCTAATGACAATCCTGAATACCAAAGTATCTCAGACTGAAAACTCTACCCCTGTGATGACAGTTTGGAGTGAAAGATGAGTTTCCAAACATAAAAGTGTCTGTAGCAATACAGGTAGATACCTATAGCCATGGTATCTTTTAAATCTGAATTTAGATGCTTGCTGTAAAATATGTCCAGATTTTTCTTAGATTTTGCTATTGGCAAACCAAATTAATAAATTTGTAATCTGACATAAATCACTGTGGTTCAGCAGACTTCAAACACCAACATGAGTGTGGCATATATATTTTCCAAATCTGTAAAAGAAAATTCACTGTCTCAGCCTTTTCAGCTATCATGTCCAGTAAGTACATGATAAAGATGCATGAAAGGTTTTGGCCAAAATAGCTTGCGCAACCTACAGATGGTGATTAATTTTTTATTTAAAAATGGGAAATGTAACACGTTAATTTATTACTTTACCACTGGTGGAGTAGGATTTCAATTCTTTCTCCCACTCCTTTTGCTTTCAAAAACTATCTGATTTCATGTCAAGGCCTTCGACTTCCTGAATACCCTACATTTCACATTCTGCATTAACTCTAAAAATTCCAAAAAGGAAATGGAGACATGCCAGTGGAAAGCCATAAATGTATTCCTTTTATTCAAAAGAAGCAAGACAAAGATTCCTCTTTTATGTAAGTGTAAGTGCAAGGAGAAGGACCATATTTCAATTCAGCACAGAACTCCATAGTGCTCTCTATGGAGGCACAGTCATTTCAGTCTCTAAAAAAGCAAACTATGCACATAAAGTTGGTAAATGGAACATGAGAAAAATAATTTCCAGAAGGGATTTTTCCTGTGCATCCTTGTGCTTCAGAACATTTCATTTGTTCAGAAGTGTGCCAATTTTAACTTCCACATCTTGCAGACAGAATTTTGCTTATATGTATTTACAGATACAGCTATCAATTTGAGACAGCTGATCTGTTAAGATCAACTGATTTCCATCCCCGTTAAACACAATGAGTACTGCTATTAAGGCTGTTGGAGTTTCATTCTTTGGAGAAATATGTACCACCTTCCTACCAGAAGTCTGAAGCCAAAGGTTGTAGCACAGCCGTAAGCTAATAGGAGATAAAGGGCTTTTAGATCTCATTATGACAAACAGTTACTTGCAGAATTAGCACTTGTGTCATGCATTTAAAAAATCTGTAACAAATATTTAATGGCAGCCTGCGTGTTTGGGTTCTTGTTTTTTATTTTTAAGTTACTCAGTTCTGGGTGTTAAAGTTTCTTTCTGAAACAGACATATTGTGGGGAATCATATAGTTCTAGCCATACATCAGAAGCTCACTCATCCAATAAAGACATACCAGAGGAAACAAATGTGAAATTCAGACAGAAAGGTGATTTGTTGGAAAATTCTGACTGATCTGATTCTGAAAGATCTGACTGATCTTTATCAATATTTACTGCATTTTCAACCAGAACTGCAAGGAAAAGCTTGAAGAGAGAAAGTCACAATTTTATCAGAGTTTTCAACCTTTGCAAGCAATTTGTATCTCCAAACACAAATACTCAACACACAAGCAAAAGAATTACATGGCTAGACAACCTAGGACTGTCCAATGATAAATTATGTCATCCAAAGTATGACTCTCAGACCTGCTGGTCAGGACTTTGTACTGATATGTGTCAGGATCTTCAAAGAAAACTTGATGTCAGTGTAACTTTAGGGTTCCTGAGTTCCCATCAAAAAAAAACTAGAAGTCAGATTTTTTCAAAGGACTTTCATGGCTTCATTAAGGATGCAGCTGCTGGATGCCCAGCACTTACTTGAGTGATTAGCTCCCCAGGGGAAATCATATTGAGATGTCATGGTAAAGTCACACTAGAGAATACCAGAAACAACTCCACAGAAGTGTGAATACCCTCATCAGCACAATGAGGCAATCCTTCTGCTTAAACAAATCAAGGCTGCATTAAGCACTCATTTGCAAGATTTAATGCCTCCTGTGAATTTGATCAATTAGATTGAGATCCTGCATGCCAGTTCCTTTAGGAGATTAAACTGATGATCAACTCAGTTATTTGTTACACATCTGTTTGTCTGCAAAGTCTGCATGTTCATACTACTCTATTACACAATAATTAAATATTCCTTGACTCAGGAACTTAAATTTAGTTTTCCTAACTCTGCTGTGAATGTTCACACCCCTGGACTATGGCAAACATCTTAGGCCCAAAACAAATGGAGATGAAAATTATCCCAAACTGCTAGTAAACTCTGATGAAAACTGACATTACCATAAAAAATTAATATTTAATGATTCTATCACAACAGTGAATGACATCATCTACACTGTTTTAGTTTATGATGCAGTATTTACTGTCTAAAAAACCATGTCACTGCTATCTAATCTCATTGTAAGTATGACGTCATGTTAAACATGATCAATTTTTCAGGGAAAATGTGATTCCCATAAGAAATAAAACATGAGAATTAATGGATAAGGGAAAAGCAGTTGACGTCATCTACCTGGACTTGTGCAAAGCATTTGACACTGTCCCACACGACATCCTTCTCTCTAAATTGGAGAGATATCAATTTGATGGATGGACCACTCGGTGGATAAAGAACTGGCTGGACGGCCGCACACAAAGAGTTGTGGTCAATGGCTCGATGTCCGGCTGGAGACAGGTAACGAGTGGTGTCCCTCAGGGATCGGTGTTGGGACCGGTCTTGTTTAACATCTTCGTCGCTGACATGGACAGTGGGATTGAGTGCGCCGATGACACCAAGCTGTGTGGTTCGGTTGATACGCTGGAGGGAAGGGATGCCATCCAGAGGGACCTTGACACGCTTGTGAGGTGGGCTGATGCCAACCTTATGAAGTTCAACCACGACAAGTGCAAGGCCCTACACCTGGGTCGGAGCAAACCCAGGCACAGCTACAGACTGGGCAAAGAAGAGATTCAGAGCGGCCCTGCAGAGAAGGACTTGGTGGTGCTGGTCGATGAGAAAATGAACATGAGCCGGCAGTGTGCGCTCGCAGCCCAGAAAGCCAACCGTATCCTGGGCTGCATCAAAAGGAGTGTGACCAGCAGGTCGAAGGAGGTGATCCTGCCCCTCTACTCTGCTCTTGTGAGACTTCACTTGGAGTATTGTGTGCAGTTCTGGTGTCCTCAACATAAAAAGGACATGGAACTGCTGGAACAAGTCCAGAGGAGGGCCACAGGGAAGATCAGGGGACTGGAGCACCTCCCATATGAAGACAGGCTGAGGAAGTTGGGGCTTTTCAGCCTGGAGTGGTGAAGGCTGCGTGAAGACCTAATAGCAGCCTTCCAGTACCTGAAGGGGGCCTATAGGGATGCTGGGGAGGGACTCTTTGTCAGGGACTGTAGTGACAGGACAAGGGGTAATGGGTTAAATCTTAAACAGGGGAAGTTTAGATTGGATATAAGGAGGAAATTCTTTCCTGTTAGGGTGGTGAGACACTGGAATCGGTTGCCCAGGGAGGTTGTGAGTGCTCCATCCCTGGCGGTGTTCAAGGCCAGGTTGGATGAAGCCTTGTGTTGGATGGTTTAGTGAGAGGTGTCCCTGTCCATGGCAGGGGGGTTGGAACTAGATGATCTTGAGGTCCTTTCCAACCCTAACTATTCTATGATTCTATGATTCTATGATAGTTTTCAGCAGATGTATAGTAATGTTTGAAAGTTCTACAATCAATCCAGAAAATGCACCTTCTATTTTACCAAAATCTGAAAGCTTTTATCTGCTGACTCCTTTGGAGCTAAGGTTACACTTTCCAAAGAAATTAAGTTTGGGATTTCCAGCCTTGAAACCTGATAAACATCTAACAGTCAGGAAACTGAAGAGAATGCAAGGTGGGTAGTTCTCATGCCATGAGACAGAGATACCTATATCAGGCCAGAGCACATCTTCTGTGAATATGAAAGCTGTTTTGTATATGGACTTATATAAATTAATTTATGCCACTCACAGTCTGATAATGCTTTTAGATTAAAGTTGAATTGAAACAGATTTCACTTCATTGACAACTTCTTAAACCTGAAGTCAACATAGCGTATATCAAATATGATGTCCTTGTACCATGTACGTATGCTTTGTGTGTTGGGCCCTCACTCCCTTTGCTGGTCTTGCAATACAGCTAAACACTTACTGAAACTTCTAACATTGTAAAAGCAGATTTTAAGCAAACATGGTAATAAAAAATACCAACCAAAATGTGAAAAAGAAAATTAATGTTTACAAGAGACAAATATGATATAAGGCAGTGGCCCATTAAATAAATGGAGCAAACTGGACACTATGTTGCAGTTTTAAGGAATAAAAGGAATTCTATTTAAATATAAGAAAACAAAAATTTACATTTAAGTCAACAATTCTTTTTTAAATGCAGTATATCAATAATCTAAAGAATTTCCTGTCATTCAATATTCACAATAAGGTATTAGTAGGACTCACACATTGGATTATGTGTCATTCCTGAGGAACTGACAGGATTCCCTGAAACATAATTTGCATTTCTATGACTGGGGTTGCCTTGACGGTATGAAAATCTTTTAATTTGAAATATGGGATCCTAATTAAGAAAAAAAAAAACAATCAAATGTTTTGGACTGTGTATTTGTGCAATCCGTAGTTACATAAAACAGGATTAGGGAAATATAAAGGTATCAATTATCATACATGCAAACGAATCCAAACACTGATACAATTTATTTCTCTTACAGCTACATAATTATTAAGAATATTCTAACATTTCTACTCTAAAGCATAAGCTTATAGTCATTATTAAGAGTAAGATACTGGGCAAGATCACCAGCTGAAATGATTAAGCTATAAATCTCTGGTCCAGCATAACTTGACCTTGCCTGCAGTGAAATACCTGCAAGTGATTTACATCCAGATGTTTGTTCTACTCTGATATTCTGCATTGGTTTGTATTCAAGATGTAGCTTACTTGTGAACATCTGCAGTGAGACTGGGATACCTATGCACCCATAGCCACTGAGATCTCCAAAACATATTAAAACTACAAAGTGAAGAATTGTGAACCAAGCCTGAAATGGTATAGAAACTCAGGCTTTTGGGTGAAAATTTTAACACATCCTGTTGAATGCTCAGAATGCTCAGCTTGCCATGAAGGGGCCACACAAGGATTGCATCTGCATGATAAAAGTTCAGAGAAGAGCAGGGAGATCATGGAAAGCTGATCTCTCCCATACTTGAAACTTCAGCAGACAGCATAATCCATCTCCTGAGACAGTAAGCTCTCAAAAGGCAATGACCAGGAAATCAGTAAAAAGTGATAAAAAATGGAGGACTAGGGAAGCGCTGCCTACTCTGGTGCTGTTGCCCCAATGCCACTGTTTGTCCAACAGGACCCTGGTTTTCTGTGCAGGGCAGTGATGTGACTCCTAATGCTTTAACCGGCCTTTAAGAATGTGAGATATTCAGGGAGAATAATGCATCTTATTCTAATTCTAATGCAAGTTTATTTTTTTCAAACATACAGTGCTATATTTTGGTTGATGAGAAAATGAACATGAGCCAGCAGTGTGTGCTCACAGCCCAGAAAGCCAACCGTATCCTGGGCTGCATCAAAAGAAGCGTGACCAGCAGGTCAAAGGAGGTGATCCTGCCCCTCTACTCTGCTCTTGTGAGACCTCACCTGGAGTATTGTGTGCAGTTCTGGTGTCCTCAACATAAAAAGGACATGGAACTGCTGGAACAAATCCAGAGGAGGGCCACGAGGATAATCAGGGGACTGGAGCACCTCCCGTATGAAGATAGGCTGAGAAAGTTAGGGCTGTTCAGACTGGAGAAGAGAAGGGTGGGTGGAGACCTCATATCAGCCTTCCAGTATCTGAAGGGGGCCTATAGGGATGCTGGGGAGGAACTCTTTGTCAGGGACTGTAGTGGCAGGACAAGGGGTAATGGGTTAAAACTTAAACAGGGGAAGTTCTGATTGGATATAAGGAGGAAATTCTTTCCTGTTAGGGTGGTGAGGCACTGGAATGGGTTGCCCAGGGAAGTTGTGAATGCTCCATCCCTGGCAGTGTTCAAGGCCAGGTTGGATGAAGCCTTGGGTGGGATGGTTTAATGTGAGGTGTCCCTGCTTATGGCAGGGGGGTTGGAACTAGATGATCTTGAGGTCCTTTCCAACCCTAGCTATTCTATGATTCTATGATTCTATACAAACAATACTAAAACGTCTGTAGAAAATCACAGGAAGATGAGCATTAGACAGCAAGACCTTGTAATGAACAAGTCATTGCGGGCAAACATGGCTGCCTTTTCAATAATACCACAGAATTAACAGGTAACTGACATGAAGAAGATAACACACTTGTATCTTAATTTTAGTTTTTCTTCATACAGAGTCTTGTGAAACCACACCTAGGACAATTGGAATTTGTTTACTGAATAAGGACAGTATCCCATGATTTGTAGACTAGCCTCTAAGCAACAAGAAAGAATGATGTATCAAGATGAAGAGAGAAGTTCTGAGATAGCTTAGAGTGAATCAATATTAAGATCTTATTTACTTAGTAGCTTTCTTAATGATTTGGAACAGGAAATAGCAAATTACTAAAATTAAAATGTCTAAGATGCAAAGATATCTCAAAACTGGGAATTGTTGCAGATACGTCAGACTAGAAGAGTGAGAAAATAAATGGGAGTGCTAAGAATCCAGACATGAAATAATAAACATATGCATTTTACATAACTAGAAGCAAACATTTATGAAAAGGAAAAATGAAAAAAAAAAGAGATACTTCAACTGAAGAAACAAAGAAATTAATGTTAAAAAAAATTGCAGGGAGAAAGCTTTCTGCAAATGGATGATGAGCTTGTAATACAGTGCAGCTGTGAAAGTACTAGTGTGGTTATGGACTTCACAAGTCTCATGGTGTAGGCTACACAGAGGGCAGTCACAACACAGCTGAGAAGAATACAGTCTTAACACTGTTTAGGATCTGTCTGAACAGGATTTAGGTATGCTGGAAGAAAATCGAAGGAGAACAGGACAACTACTACTGGAATGGAGGAGTCAGTTTGTACGACAAAACACACAACTGCGAATATCTAAGATAATGATGACTTATAAATGAGAAAATTAAAAAAAACAAAACTAGATGTAAGTCAGCCACTGCTGTTGACTTCCAATAATCTACAGAGACCCTTTCACATGAAATACAAACCGTTTCCTAGAAACATTTATTCATTCTCAGTACAGACTGTGAAATTCCAAATAGATACAATAGCAGATTTTTTCTGGGTATTTCTAAATGGAACTATTATTTGTGTGAAAGGTTTGGCACATCCAAGATACGAGGAAGTGCATATATAAAGGAAATCATAGAACAGCCTGACAGCCTGGTGGTTCCTGAAGTCACCAGACACATCAGATCTGAACCAGTGCTTCACATAATGCTGGATCCCAGCCAAAGGTGATTAGGATACTTTTCTTATACGTGGCACAACATTCAAGTTCCAGACTGCAAGGTTTAATTTGTCACATCTCAGGTGAGTGGATTAATCACCATCTTTAAGGCTAGTATGGGGGCACATTATCATTCACAAAGGTGAAAGGAATCAGTTTAGTCTTTATGATGAATGGCATAATTCTTGAATACTTGAAAACCTCAGACATTTTAATTTTCAATAAAAAAAAAATCCCTTCACCACTGCTGAAATGAAGCCATTCTTAGAACTCAGCCAGGGAGAAACTATGTAGAAAGTGCCCATGAGCCATTTAAGGTCCCAGTCTACAATCACTTACAATTGTACTTTAACTTGGCAAACCTACATAATACCATTGAATCCTGAGAGTTACACTTATATAAAGTTAACTGAGCATAGACCTAGAATAGAAAATAAAGTTCAATAACGCCGGAGGAGGGATTTGAGTAGGAAAGAGCAATTGACCTGAACTGACATATCTAAGGAAATAGATATACAACACTGCTCTTCTGAGAAGCCAGGGAGATAAATGGCAAATATCTAGGATTAAGATGCTACATGAAGACTGCCCTTGAAGTAAGTAGCACAGTGCCCTTCAAACCATGTAAGGAAACTGGCTCAAAATTAAGAGAGAAGAGTAGCATTAACTGTGTCAGTATCACATAGATGCATGAAATTCTCATTTAATATTTAAGAAAACAATTCTCCAATTGTCAGAACAAAATGTACTTTAGAAAGAAGCTGCATAATAACAAGCAGAAAATTTAAACAAATTGGAATGAAAATGTAAAAATAAGTCAAAGGCCTCAAACCCAATAAAAACTGATTAAAATTAAAAAAAAATTTGCAAATTAGTATCACAACTATCATGCTTTGCCATGTAAGATCAATTACAGTATTTAAACACTATCACAGAGTAATTAGAATCTAGGGTATAGAGTCTCTGTCTCCTTGTCATTTACAATAATTTCTACATAATATACAGGGAAATACAGGGGAAAAAATAACCTAGAACTCTGGAGATATTTTAGGAGGACAGAGAACTAAAAGCCCAGGCTTTGGTAGAGGTATTTCAACACTAATATTCTTCATTCTCTAGAGGCCTGTATATTTATTCGGCTCTTGCTCTACACATTCTGCATTTTGCTGCAATTAGTAAGTTTGAGCTTACCTAGCATAACTCAGCAGTATCTTGCACCACTACTTTTATGGTTCTTCATTGAAGAGAATATAAAATATTTTGAAACAAGAGGAAGCAGTTTCCTTTATGTTTTTCATTAGCCAAAGATCAGTTCAATTAAATGCAATGGCCATATTACTAAAAGCCAACTATTTTACATATAATAGAGCTCTACAACATAAATTAAGATTAGACACATTATGCCTTATACTACTAATATTAAGGAAGCTAAAATATTCTTGTATATGTATCTGTGTATTCAGTAGGTTTCTGCAGTACTGTGACTGAGGAGTTTCATGCAGAATTGAAGCAGGTGCTTTTACTGACCCAGTATAAAACTTCTCATACCTCCTGGGAATGGATCAGCATATATACTTTGTATTTTATATTGCATATATATCACATTTAATATTATGTTGAAGGATATAAATTATGAATATTATCTTTTTGCTGAAATAAGATATTGCTCCATTAATTGGCAGAATGAGACATTACTTTGTCATCAAGTCAATGAAGGTGCAATGATACCAATTCAGAATTCCTTCTTTTTCCATATTGTGGTAGCTAGTGAGCATCTCTGATCATTTATGCAAAACAAACACCTACATTCTACAGTGCCAAGCCTGAGCAAAGCATGTACAGGGCAGTGAATCTGCATGGAGCAGAAAAAGGAGCTGACAGGAATGACAAGATAAATGTAACCTGCTAATATTCATTATATAAAAGTATAAATAGGCTATCTTCAGCCCTGGTAGAATAAATTGCTTCGATTAATTCTAATCTTTGAAGGAGCAGTGACTGCAACATACTGATATTATTAGTGCAGCAACACAGGCACTAGAAAAGATGTAGTATTAAATGAAGCAATCTTAAGAGTGATGAAAACAAGATGAACAATAATATTGTTCTCTGATGGCTTCTCTATCAAATGTGGGCAAGTATTACTCTGTCTTCGGATTTTTGCATTTCATTTTCATAACGCAAAATCAAAATGTGGGAAAAATAGTGTTAAAAATAAATTTGAGCTATTTTCTCTTAGGATCTTGCAGGCTTTTCTCTTGCAAAGCAGGCAGATAACTTCCACTCCATCTATCTGCAGTTTTGCCACTTTTCAAGGTTTTAAGATATGAACAGCATGCTATAATGTAGCAATGCTGTTGCTGAATCACATGGCAGTGTTGCTATAGCAAAAGATGTACATGCAGTATCACAGTTCTTTTGAGGTTTGAATAAACAAACAGTGAGTGCCTAAGATAGTACTGAATCAGGCACTTCCAAGACATGTTGTAAATTATCAGCTGATACGAACTGAGGCCTCTAAGCATAAAATTAAAACTGATAAATAAACATGAAAGATAGACCAACCCAAATATAAAGTCCACAACAGAAGTCATGAGTGACTGGCTGAAAAACCCTGCAACATGAGCTCCTTGCCACTGGATTACCTATTTGGAAGACAAACAAGCCACTGATCATTCTTCTGCTGTTTTACCAACAAACAAAATTGCTGCCCAGTGAGAGAATGTGTGCTGGACTCCAAGGATAGTCTGAATGCTGCAGTTAAATACCGAATGTCAGGTAGTTCAAGAGTAGCTGATTGTGGACAAAACTAAACCAATTCCCCATCATTACTCATTAGGTGTGGGTAAAATGGAAACAAATCTGTTTAACACAACGAACAGATTCTTTTCAAAGATTCCAGATGTTTTTGGTGGGAAATTACTGGCTTTTGAGATCAGAACTATGCAGACTGTTCTGTAAACACAAAAATCGTTGAAAAGTTGGATTTAACAAATACAAATTCATGTTGATTTTATATAGGTTCTTGTCCTGCTCTGTGCAGTGTAGTAACGAAATGCCTGTCCGTAGAGATGTTCTGAGAATTTTACTGGGGTGGGAGAGCAAGAAAGGACTGTGCAACTGGGCAGCTGTCAGAACCTGGTATCTTTTCCAGTCGTTCTACATGTGAGCTCTGCACTTATGAATTGGTATGCTACAACTGGCTATGCCAAAGCATCTGCTCCCTTCTTTTTTTCTTTTTTTTTCAATTCATTACTCGATTTCTTGGATATCATCCAAGATGAATGCTTTTGACTTCCCACTGCATATTCAAGAAACATGTACTGCAGTTCTAACCTATATCTGCAGTTCTAACAGCTGCACTTTTCATAGCCTAGCCCATTCTGTGGTCATGTGAGGAAGAGACTATGGTGTGATTTCACCAGCTGCCGACCTTCTGAAGCTTGGCCATCACAAATTCACTTTCTGATTCTGGTTGGCACCGAGTCATCTCAGAATGAAAGCCCAGTCTTTGGTATCATCTGCTGAGCTAGCTCTCAATCGTGTATGGAAAAATGCTCTTCTCTCAAAATCCAGATATATTTGAGAAGCTCCACAACTTCAAGAGGCTGTGTTTTTTTTTTTTTTGTAGAAAATTTTTTAAAAATAAAATTCTTATTAAAATTTTCAATTGAAACACTTTGAGATTCAGTGTCTTCTTACATTTTCCATTACATTTGTTATTTTATTTCATTTTTCTACCACTGCTGTTACCTAATTACCTCACGATATTTTGGTAGCAGCCTTGATATAACAATAAGGACAGTGTGCTAGAGGAAAAGATAGCCTATTCACATCTTAATTCAAAAGGTGTGGTTTTATCAATGTAATTTATAAAACAAATTTCAAACCTTAACAGAAAGAGGTCAAATTCTTAGAAGAAATATTTGTACTTTAAAATGAACATTTTAAAAAACAGTATTTTATCAGAACTGCTGTCAACAGAAGTTAATATTCTCTGTTGACATAGGTAACAACCCTAAATGCCATTTTCCCTGCCAAAGGTTTTAAGTGAATTTTGACCAGCTCTGGTTACCAGCATTGAAATCTAGACCCATATCTATGGAACCCTAAAAATTCCTGAAATAAATCTAAAACTTCACTTTTTACTGAACTTTCCCATATTTTGATATTTACAACATGACTTCCTCCTTACCCTTGCTTCTTATAGAATGTGACACAAAGTGGCTTGAACAATTTGCAGACATTTTTCTCCTCAACAACAAAGAAAACATCGGATTAAAAAACCACATAACTTAGTGTTTGGTAACGGATAATTACCTCTCCATGAATCAGAAGAACTGTAGATAGTATTAAGGAAAATATGAATTTTCTTCTGTGTAATGACATACATTTAATGGCTTTAATTAACAACAAGCTATGTTGAGACAGCTTTCTAAAATATATTTATCCCTTTGTCTGTGTTATGTACATAAACCAGGTTTTGTAAGGCAAATAAAATCAGCTGGCTCACAAAGCCAATTATCAGAGAACATATGAACATTATATCCATAGCTATTATAATTTATATAAACCACATACCAGTTGCTAAGTTTTCACAAGGAATATAATAATAAACAACTAATCTTTGATTATTCTTCATAAAGAAACTGTGATAAGCATATTTTCCCATTTACTGTTTACAAATTGTAGCAACTGCTGAAACTCCAGCATTTCTGTAGACCATTTTTCTGTCTGCATTAAGTACATCGGGCACCTACAAATGTTCCAGACAACACGGATGTTTTTGTAATCCACTGACTTGCCTTACAGGTCCCAGAATGTCTGAAGGCTACAGACTTTGCTCACAAATCAAACTAATTAAAGGGAACAAAATTAAAAATGTGTTAATAATTATGGGTTGTTGTCCACATCTCCATGGTACAATATTCCCAGCCTCTTTGAGGCAGGCTTGGGACAAGCAATAATGGTTGAAACACCCTATGATTTGCTGGCTGTCCATCAACTTAGTAGCTCATGATACTTGAGTGAAAACTTGCGCATTACTGAACTAGAAAGGCCTGCATTAAACAGGTTAATAACTAGCTTTATGACAGATTTCAAACTGTAGCAACTACAGGGAGGGATGAATGAATAGGTGACAAATATCATTATCACATCAGCCCAGGTGATGTTACTAAAATACTGCTGATTATCACTCCAAAGGTCACTGTTAGTTTACAACCTGGAAACAGTCAAGGATGGAAAAGAAACTCTGATAGACAAGGTCCTTCCAGAATTGGCAGTTCAGACCACGAAATCTGCATCTGTTCATTGCTTGGAGGCAGAAAGAGGGCTCTGACACTGAGGGCTGTCAGTCTGGTATCAGCACAAGCATTCACTCACTTTTAGAGTACAGGAAGGGAAAGTGATTTCACTGTTTATCATCTAAACCACTGAAAAGCCTGGACGGGTGCGTAGATGCATGGATTTGGTACCCAGGCCCTGCATCCCAAGAGCGACAAGATGCAACTCTTCAGATGGCCCATCGAAAGGCAGATCCCGATTAAAGACAGCTCCTTCAGAGAAGGACTTTGCCTTCACCTTGTTGAATAACATAGACTTAATCATTTAAGATCATAACTGAATTAGCTAAAATGTTCCCCTTTAAAATTCCGTCCCTCCCTGCACTCACCTACAGCTCTCATAAAAATGACAATTCTTCACCTGCCTTTAAGGAACATCCACCCATTAAATATAGATATATTATATACATGATATATTTCAACAGATATATATGTGTGTATATGTGCATAAAGAAGTCTGTGCAGTTTTCCCTCGTAAGCATGTGACTAAGTTTAAATTGCCTTTCTGTACTAAATGTCACAGTCACTATAGAGAGCTACAACTGAAATAAACTTAGAGAAATGGGAGGAAAAAATACTCAATATTCTCAATTAGTTTTCATAGTTTTTTAACCTAGTTACTTGCTCTTCTTTAGGGATACTTCTACCTACTTATACCAAGTCTCCCAGCAACACTATAGAGGCTGCATATATACACGGAAATTCAAAGAAAACTGAGGATTTTTTGCATAATGGACTGCATATGAATACGTCACAAACTGTTGGTTAAGAAATCTCACAAGACTAAAAGACCAGTAATCACATCAAACAATGGCGGTCACCAGCACATCATTCCTATCCTCATAACAGCCCACCATATCAATACAGATTTCTTCATAGACCCGTTAAATGTCACCTAGCGGATGCTGTGAAAACTGCTGACATTACAGCTCATGCAAGATGTCACATTCAATATTCTTCAACAAAACGAACTGACACTCTTCCTGTCTATGGCAGATATGGCTTAGGATCTGATAAACATTTCAGTGATGGTGTAAATCACTACAGAAGGGTGGCTATTGACATGTCCCAGGAGAATATTTATATCACATTGTCAAGCACAATAACCAACATGCACATCTTTTTTTTTTTTTTTTTTTTTAACAACTATTTTTACACTTTCCCTGAAAATATAATATTGCTGTAAAAATCTGGAAAATAAAATCTACACTGAGGAAAACAGAGAAAACACCTTTCTCTACCTTTTTATTTAAATAGTTTCACTAGCTCTACTGAACAACAATTTTTAACAGAGGCATTTTTGGACATGGAAGAATGGGGGAAGCAAAGTGCAGAGTATGTTTCCTACTACACTAGAATTTATGCTAACAAAAGCACCTGCAACTCAGGGTACTAGTAGCCTCTATGTCAGATGTAGAAAGACTAACACCAGATTCATACTTTGACCAGATTTTTTATGCAATAAAGCTGTTTTGTATGAAAGTAATAAGGTAAAAGAAGGAAAAAAAAAAAAAAAGATTTTTGGATTAGACTGACTTTCCTGCTCTTCACAGATTTTCTGTATTTAACTTTTCCATTATGTAAAGCCAAATTGAAGCCTGCTGTGAGTACAAACCCAGGAAACTCATCAGATCTGCACTCATTTTGGTAGTCCTGACCCGTGGTCTTAACCACTTTTTTTTTTGCTTTATAGTAAACACCTTACATTGTAATACAAACCACCATTCCTGCTTCATTACTTCTGACACCCATACTCTAGATCTCATTACCTTTCTGCCAAGATACTTGCCCTAACATAAGCATGAAACTTCAGTTCAAGCTTACTGCACCATGTCATTCCAGCTATAGAACTGCTTCCCTAAGAACTGGCAGTCATTTCATTTGTTTATGTATGACACACAACTTTTGCTTGTTCTGGTCAAGCATCTTAATGCTATTCTAAATTTGGACTGCCTCTGTTAAGGCTGTGACTCTAGTGGCTCCCAGACTTAAGCACGTGCCTCAGGCTCCAGCCTACTGCAGGGGTGGAATGGTAAACAGGATCAGTGCTTCATTTTATAGTTAAAGGGTCAATGGTATTTTCATAACTAGTCCAAATCCAACATGAAGATGGATGGAAAACTTAAGACTGAAATGGTGAAGCAGGAGCCTTGGTTTTGTGTGGATTGTACTGAAAGATCAGCAACGAATTATAGTGCAGTTGCTGAAGCTGAAGGAAAGAGGAACAGTTATTTTTCCACCCCTCTAACGATTTGATTACTCCTGTTTCTGTCACTACAGTGATACTGGAATTGATTTAAATACATTAAAGCTACTGGAAATCATAAGAGTTTTTGGCAGAATCTATAAAATGGAGAGAGGAGAGTTCATTTGTTCCATTATGATGATGATATTGAAAAGCAAAGTATGCCAGCCAGAATCCACCCCACACAACCCCAAACCTTTAATTAAGAAAGCCTGATATTAAGTTGTACTCAATTACAACTTGTGTAATTTGCCACTGTGCTCCCAGAGCTAGTCCATATGCTTGTGAGGCACCTTTTCAAACTCTCTTTTGGGCTCACTATGACTATCATACAATGTGCTTGTATTATAATTAAATTTGGCATAATTACTTTACAAAGTGATCAGTGACAGTCTATTGTTCAGGAAGAATTAATCCTCTGAGCCTTCCAACATCATTTTAGTTCCCGGTTCTAAATGAGATTTCAAAGAATGTAATTTGTAATAACTAAAATCCCAAATGCACACTTTGATATAGCCTTTCTTTGTTATAGCCATTCACTAGTAAAATGCTCCTGAATTATAACACTCCTGGTGTAATGATTAACCTATGCTGCATGGGATCACTCAAATGGGAAAGAAACCCAGCAAAAATACTTAATAAGATACATTTTGACACCTTCTCCTTCTGCTTCCTTCCCCAAATAAGGATGCTGTAGAAACCTTTCAGAACCTATTCTGTAGAAACCTTTCAGAACCTATTCCACTATGTAAATATCATCCTTCTTCTAGGACAATGCTTGCCTTTCCAGAAGCATCCCAAGAATTCCTCTCATCTGAAATATCACACTAATGTATGTATATATTTGAAGAGGGCATAATGATTAGACTTGACAAAAACCTGGAACTGCTATCATAAGAGAAAGCAGGCAGTTTGATTTCCTCCTGAAATGGGATGTGGAGCTGAGCTTTTCCACAGACAGAAATCTAAGTTGGGCAGTGTCAAAACATTTTGTTTAGATATTTTCAGTTTAAGTAAAATGTTTTGACAAAGTGGAGTCCTTGGAAAAATCCTTTGCAGATCTCATGCATTCCAATATTAAAACACATTTCCCCATTTCTATTCACTGTAATCCTAGTTCTCAATTTCTTCCTGTGGACAAGTTGCTAAAGTGTATTATATATCCCACTGAATAAATTCCTACACTGCACTCCAGTCCTTCAGGATCACCATGTACAGGAAATACATAAGAGAATCTGACCAATGATACAAACCAGAAGATATTAAATCAGTTCCATACTGTGGGTTATTTTCTTATTATTATCTTGTCAAAATGAAACCCTTCAGGACAGTTAAAAAAGTCTAAATTTTAATTTAATATGTTTTGACCAAATCAATGCTTTTGTGTGCAAATTTACACACAAGAAAATAATTCCAATGAAAAACTGCCAACCAGCTCACACTAGAAATTATTTTTATTGGTGCGATTTTTCTAAATACTATGTTAAAAAGCTTTCATTCAGTCTACATGATTAACTAAGTTCTCTGAACTATCAAAGCTCAGTCCTTTTTAATGTCAACAAGGTTCATCTGTGCAAATGAGGATGCTGGCCACTGAGTTTAGGGATGTGAGATTCCAGGGAAACTTCATTATTAGGATAATCAGCACTCGATCATACGTTATTCTGAAACTGAATCGAAAGTCACGGCAGAACACATTTTAGGCAAAGCAGACAAGCTTCACATGCCTGCTGTCTAATAGGTAAATCATGAATTTGTTCAGAAAGCATATAATTTATTTTTTTTTATTGGCCAAAATAACTTAGCAAAATAAACCAGAAAACTATAGATTTGGTGCCAAGCATCGGCAGTCATTCTGCTCACGCATCATGTTATGCTGGTTTATGGATTGGTTTGTGAACATTAACTGCAATGTTGCCAGCAAAAAAAAGCTTCAAAATCTCCAGATGCTGGATTCATATAAGACCATCATATCTCTAATTTTAAAGAGGAAATCTCCAGCCTTTATGGCTATAGAGACTGACAATGTTAAAGTCAAATGTAGTCACATTAGAAAAATTAAAAAGCCCTTGTAATTTTGCATTCTTCTAAGACAGTACAGATGAGTAGAATCGAGTTACTTTCCAGAAGTGAGGATCAAGCATTCTTCATCAAGAGAATTGAGCTAGAAGAAAATATTCCAAGGTGAGAAGTAAAAAAAAAAAATTAAAAAAAATAAAAATTTACAAAAAACAATTTCTTTGTATTAACATCTGCAAGTATGTTTGTAATTTTGATTACACAATCTCAGACCTTGACAATCTTAATACCAGTTTACTACAGAAACAACAGTGGAAAATAACATAGCATTTAAGATAAAAACAACCCGAAAAGAAAGGTGAGAGGAGCCCAGAGGGGCTTGATGCACCTGATGATACTACATAGCTGATGGACATAAAAGATAGACTATGAATGTCTGTATGGATACAGTTAAAATCTGAAAAAGCAGTGGAACAGAGGGTTGAGAGGAGGAGAAGGAGGGAATGCCCAGGAAAAACATGACCATGAAGGCCAGGAGGTGGGAGGAAGAGAGACAAAGGGAGAGAAAGGGAACCACTCTAAGGACTGAGTAGAACGAATGCCACAGTGCATAAAACATGGCAGGCAAGCAGGAACATGAAGCTTTTTTTTCTTTGATTGCAGTCACCAGAAGCATCACTTACTGCTAATGCACCTGACAGGCTGATTAGAATATTAGCCAAATAGCATTCTTTAGAAAGGGAGGAACATTTGTTTGTTCCTTCTAGAATGCCCTTTGATGTCATAGCAAAATATTATTAGTTGTGTCCCTGATGAGCTATCTAATAAAGGCCTCTTCAAATCTTTCTTCCACAGTTCTGCACATACCATAGTGTGACTAACCTCAAATTACTTGAAAAAGATGCTGCATTTTAACACAAACATTTCTCTATAGCAGATTAAGCAGAACTCCAAATGATAAAATATAAAGTATTAACATCTGCAAGTATGCTTATGATTTCTATTATACAATCTCAGTTTATTATTACAGAATAAATATACAATGGAAAACAGCAGATATGTTTTGGTTATGCTACTTTCTGTCTTTCCTTAATTTCTCAGAATTTGGAGACATTACACAATTTTGAATCTAACTTACTTATTAAGTATCCCATTAGCACTGACATTATAGTTTAATCCACGGTACAATAAACAAGTGCAGTAAATTCTCTCATGTTCATACACAAACAGTATTATCTTCTCATTTCAAAAGATGCCAATACATGGTAATAGGAGCTTGCAAGATAATTACAACATTGTACATTGACGCAGTCATCACATTCACTCCAGAAATCTTCTTTGGGCTGGAATTTATACATTGCCAGCCAACCTGCCCTTGGACACAAGCATCAGGCTCTCACTGCAGTCAACAAGAACTGTGTATGTTAGCAACAGGCAAAATTTCAGGTCAATTCAGAATTTAAACATGCCAGTAGTCACTCTGAATTTTGGATTAGACTCAAGTTAAAGGTCTTTCTGCATCAGGACTGCTTTCTTGAAACTTAAAACATGATAACAAATAAATACGATTAGACATTTTCATTAGCTGTTTAGGTAATTCCTCTGGTGCTCATAGAAATCTAACAAGAACAAATAACACAAAATAAACCTGGTTTTGGGTAGCCAGAATCTTATGAGCAATATAAAATTATTTGAAAAAAAAACAACCCCAAACAAACAAACAAAAAAAACAAACCACAAAAAACCCCAACCAACCACACTTTGAATATGGTTTGCCACTACTTTCTAACTATGACCATGATTAAAGTAAAATGTGAACTCAAAAGGCTTGAAATAATGCCTTTTGAATCAGAATCTTCTAGTCTTCAACGCCCCCATAGTCTTGAATTTACCATGAGAGGTGCAAGACAGATAAATCCCACCACTCATACCATGTAGCTATGGAGGGGTACCATCCCTTGTAGGCTCACAAGAAAATAAGAACAAGTTACTGATCTTCTTTCCCTTCCATTCTCATCTTTCTCTTCCCAATTAATCAAAACATGTGGAAAACAGAAATAGCTTCAAAACCATCTGACAGTGTTATCCACTATACTGGCAGAAATATGACAAGGTTAATCACCTGGTTTAAAGGAGTCTAACTTCCCCTTGCAGGCGATGGTTGCTATCAGTTTTCTTGTGGAAGGGCAGTCAATAATGTCTCCTAATCTCTTATAACAGACATGAGACAAGCATTCTATTAGAACCTAAATAAATGAGAGAAACTTTAATTTTAAACCTGTCTATCAAAATGATATTCCACTAATTATTACAGTTATGGCTGCCATCTTTTTTATTTCTCCAGGGTTTGGTTTGTTTGGGTTTTTTTTAGCCACTGCCGCTATTAACTATTATCATGGTTACAAATGATGGCCGTGTTTTGATAAGAAAATACAATTACTTGCCACTTATCCTTTGTTTTTTTAATTTCAAGTTATTTCCAACCCTGTCCTCCCCTTTTCAGTATCATCCTCCACACTGCTTGCTCATTCCCCACCCCGAAGTTAATTCATCAGGCTATTTACTCCACATTTAAATACAACTTTTGTTGTGCTCTTGTGAGCAAAGTTAACTTTTTGAACAGTTACATATAAATTGCATATCACCAGACATATTACAACCTGACCTCTGCACACATCCTTAGAAAGCAAGATATTCAAGGCAAATATAGAACATAGAAAAATGACTGTAGATCAGAAATACATAAAATGCTGCAAAATTCTGAAAGACGATATAAAACACCACCAAGGTTATGCACCAACTTTTCACTTCTTGGATTTCAATATTACAGATACATTTTAAAATGTGGAATTGGAGACATACATCAAGTCTGAGGGATGTCTTGCCAAACTCACATTTTGTTCACTATTTATGTACAGATATTGAGTACTGTTGCTGTTTTGTTTCAGAGCTTTCTATCACAATGAAAAGGGAAAAAAGTGAAATGAACATGACTCCAAAATTCTGCATTAAAAACAAGAATGTAAATTTATACTAAAAAATTTATACTATACGTTTTCGAGGCAAGCATTCTTCTTGCCCAAAGAGGAACTTTAAAGTACAGAAAAAGTAAAATAAAAGGACACAATTGCCATCTATCAAAGCTAGCTTGATAGCACTGAACATGCCTTCAGCTGCCTTGACATTTTTCTAGATCAGAAACTACAATTATACTGACAATACTCAAACCCACAGGAGTCCCATAAAGCAATAACTAACCACACGACTCAAGTGATCTTATCTTCCCCAAACTGGAAGAGCCACTGACCTGGGCTCAAATACATCACGGAGAATAAGCCACTTTGTACCCTGGTGACCCACAAAAGCAGGACTCCGCTTCAGCCTCCACCCTCCAGAACCACAACCAAAACCATATATGAATCTTCAACAGTTAGAGACACCCATAAGCAAGGTCTGCAAGGAGAAATTGTCCCAGCAGCACAGTAGATACTGTAAAAACAAATCAGTGCTTGTAGTGGACGATTCTCTGACAAGGGGCAGTGAGGCACCCATCTGCCAGCCAGCCAGGAACTCACGAGATATGCTGTCTCCTGCGAGCTAAGGTCTGAGATGTTGCTGAGAGTGTGCCACAACTAGTGAAGAGTACAGACTCCTATCCATTGCTACTCTTTTGTGTGGGCACAAATGACATTGCAAGCCAGAACCTGGGCAGAATTAAGGAAAAATATAAAGCCCCTGGGGATGCAAGTGAAAAATATTGATGCCCAGATTATCTTTTCTTCCATTTTACCAGTTAGGGGAAGGAGTGCAGCCAGAAATAGGTGTATATTGCAAATCAACTACTGGCTTGGTAGTGCCTCACCCTGTTGCGAAGGTTTTGACTTTTATGACAATGGGACATTCTTCAATAACTATAGCCTATTAAGGAGGGATGGGATCCACCTATCTAGAAGAGACAAGGGAATTTTTGGCAGCAGGCTGGTCAACTTGGTGAGGCAGGCTTTAAACTGGATGACTTAGGGTGGGTTCCAAAGTAGCAAAGCTCACACCATTGCAATCAACTTGGGAAAAAGTCAAGCAAACCAGAGCAGTGACAAATGTTCCTCAGCTGTATGTATTCCAATGAATGCAGCCTGGGAACAAACAGGAGGAACTGGAGGTTTGCACCCCGTCAGAAAGTTACAATATCATAAGAACAACTGAAACAGGGTGGAACAATTCCCATGACTGGAGGATTGTGATGATGGCTATAGGCTGTTTCATAAAGACAGGCAAGGTATAAGAGGAGGAGGAGCAGCGCTGTATCTTAAGAAGAGCCTTGAATTTATAGAATTCAACTGCAGCGATGGTGGAAGCCCTAACCAGTGTCTCTGGGTCAACACCAGAATGGTCGTTTCTAAGGGGGATCTTACAGTAGGCATCTGCTACCAACCTCCAAACCAAGACAATAAGGTCAACAAAGCAGTATTCTGGTCACTTAAGCAAGCTTTGCATCAACAGACCCTGGTTCTTATGGGTGACTTCACCTACTCAGATATTTGTTGAAAGAACAATACAGCCGCTCACATATCATTCGTCAAGTTCCTGGAATGTGTAGGGGATTGCTTCTTCATACAAATCGTAGATGTGCCAACCAGGAACGAGGCATCACTTGCTACTCAAAACCCAAGAAAATCTTCTTTGTAAGATCTTGGGTTGAGAATTACAATGGCTTTACCAGCGTGTGCAGAGATACAGTTAGAAAAGCAAAAGCTCAGCTCAAATTGAAATTGACCAGAAATGTCAAAAGATTCTTCAAGTATATAAACAATAAGCAGAATCAGAAGGAAAATACTGGCCTGCTATTAAGCAGGAGTCACTAGTAGGGTCCTTCAGGGATCAATATTGGGCCCAATGCTGTTTAATATCTTCATAAATTACCTGAAAAATGGGATGACGTGTACCCTCAGTTTGCTGACAATAACAAACTGAGTGGGAAAGTCAATACTTCAGAAGGGAGAGTCACCCTGCAGGAAAACCTGAATAGACTGGAACAGCGAGCTAACAAGAACCTTAAGAAGCACAACAAGGACAAGTGTAAGGTCTTGCACCTGGGTAAGTACAATCCAAGACTGCAGCACAGGCTAGGATCTATCCAGCTGGAGAGCAGCTCTCTGGAAAGGGACAGGGAGGTCCCGGTGGACAACAAGCTCGATATTAGTGAACAGGGTGCAGCTGCAGCAAAGAAAGCCAACACGATGCTGGGTTACATCAACAAGGGCATCACCAGCAGAGATAAAGAAGTCATTGTCCCTCTCTGTTCAGCACTTGTCAGGCAACACCTGAAATACTGCATTCAAGTTTGGTCCCTGCGCTACAGAAAAAATGTGGACAGCGTGGAGAGGGTCACAGAAGGCCCACAAAGATGATTAAAGGACCAGGAAGCCTGTCGTATGAGGAAAGACTGAGAGAACGGGGTTCATTCAGCCTTGAGAAAAGAAAGATCAGGGTAGACCTTATTATCATTTTCCAGCATTTAAGGGGTTGCTTCTAAGAAGATGGAGACTCCCTTTTTACAAGGAGTCACATAGAAAAGATATAGGGTAATGGGTACAAGTTAATCCTGGGAAGATTACAATTAGACACAAGAGGAAATTTTTCTACAATGAGAACAATCAGCAGTTGGAATAACATCCAAGGGAAGTGGTGGATTCACCAATGTTAGATACACTTAAGATTCAGCTGGACAGGGTGGTGGGCCATCTTGTCTAGACTGCTTTTGCAAAGAAAGGTTGGAACAGATGATCCTTGAGATCCCTTCCAATCTGGTATTCTATGATTCTATGATATAAATAAATGCTAGAATATAGAATAATTATTATGGCTTGTGGTGTTGATAATATTCATCAAACTACTCTGAACATTAGCAAAACCCTATGCATTTATTGGTTATGGAACTGACCCCATGATACCATTTCACTGTCATTAAAGTAACAGGTGACAGGAGAACAGTGAAGAAAGGACACAGATCCTTTAATTTTAGCCACAAAACTTCCAACAGCACCACCAGCAGCTATTCTTGTGCAATGAAAGAAAAACTCTTATTAATAATTTTAGTCTCTTCGTCTTCAGCCTACTAATTTTCAACACATTTCCTAAGCACATATTTCTCCTTTATTACAGTTCTCGATCCAACCCAGAGTTAGTCTCCTGTTTCAAAGATGCTGGACCATGCTACCTCATGCTGGCAAAAAGCTTTTAAACAATCATCAATTCAGTATAACATCTACTGTGCTATTACCATAGAAAAGTGTTACTGTTCAAGAATATTTCCTCTGGATCATAATTACAATAAGAATAGGTTCCTACAGGCATAATGAAACAAAATCCTGAAGTTGAAAGATTGTTTAAAACCTTACTGAGGTAGATGTCTGCTGTTTTATTTCAAAAAAACACATCTGAAGTTCATAACATATCTTAAGTTTTAATGGTTTTTATTTTTTTCCTTCCCTAAGCACATTACTACAAAAAAGTAAGGGATATTTTTAAAAGAAAATTGCAATGCCAAACACCTATTGCCATTTGGAGGCAGTTGGAGTGGTTCAGGTCCTGAAGCACACCTGAGATGAGTGTCACAATGCACTTTGTTTTCCATCTTGGTCTTCAGGAGGGAAATTCATATTTGGTTTGCATAAAAGGATGGTACAGAAAATAAACATCTTTATATTATTAATAAATTCTGTTTGAACAATTTGACATAACTGTTTACTGCTTTTCTGTAGCCATCAGTCAGTTAATTGCTGGCAGTGTCCTCACTGTGTAACATAGATAATAGCTACCCACAGCTGGGCCACAGTCTACATAACTGAATTTGAACCTTGAAGAACACTCTACCTTGCTAACTTTGATGTCAGTGCTTATGCAGCTTCACAACACTGCAGACAGGCACTAACTTTACTGGCCAAGTAAGGCTGTTCTCCCACTGCTCAGGATATCTGAACAGGGTATCTAGTTTGATCATTCTCATTCAGATAATTAAAAGAAATGCCAAATGAGAGTAAATTTTAATAAAGTAGACTTTGTAAATTAGAATCAGAGAGACATTCGTGAATAGAAAATATATGCCTTTAATAATCTCTCCGCTGAGTCATATATATGCCTGGTAATGAGGCACAGCCAAATCAAAGGTATTTAGAATGGCTGCAAAGAGAGGCAACAGAGAAAAACAAGATAAAGGACCATTATATGTTTTGTATGTTTAGCTTGATTACCTTACATGTGGTCCCATTCTGAAAACAGAATCCCTCCTTGCAATGGTTGTTCTCACTGCCTGCTAGTTGCAGTGGAAGGAGTAATTGCTTATTATCTATGAAACTGGGGTAACATGCAGTTAGACTTTCAAGACTGAGTTCCTCATCTTTTACATTAAAACAGCTAATGTATGCATATACATATATACATTAAAAAACCAAAAAAAACCAAACAAAACCAAACCAAAAAAAAAAAAAACCCAAACCTATATGCTTGAAACAGAAAATCAAAATGTTGAAACTAAAACAAAAAATATTGCTTAACATTACAGACAGAAAAGCTGACTTAGAATGCAAACTATCACTTAGTCTATGAAAAAGTCTATTATTTTGAAAAAAAAAGAAAAATTACATCTGATTTAAATAGGAAATATTTCTTAATGCACTAAACTAGCTTGTGTTTCCTTTATGTCCAAATTTGGCCTCTCTTTATTTCTAAACTGTTTCCAGAAAACCTGTTACCAATTTTTTGGCATTACTCAAAAATACCTATCAGATGTTCATCAGCTGATGTGTAGTACAGTAACTTCCACTTTCCTACACTAGAGGAAACTGAAGCATCCCAGATGTTACCACCTTTATGGTATTTCCCATCATGTCTGTTGATTCTTTGAGCTCTCCCCATGCAGTGACATGACCAGGAGTCTCCCAGGAGTGTTACCTTGATGGGTGCCTGAGGTCAGAATCTCTACTGAGAGGAAGGGCAAGAGCTGAGCACTGCATGTAGAAGGGTGATTGCATAACTGTTTTCAAATTACTTTGTAGAGAAAATAAGAAAAGACTCTTCCTCACAGCAATATTAATATAACTCCTAACGTACAGTAGGGAAAGCATAATTGTATTTTTAGTTTTTCTGTCAGGTTTATTGATTATTATTATCCATAAATTGTTTGTCTCACATCCCTGTATTTCTACTGGGCATGTTTTGTTTCTCAAAACCTGTATTTTTGACAGCATTAGTCAGGCACACCAAAGTAAAATAATGAATCTTGCTGCTATGCCTTTTCCATCTGTAAATGTCTCCATATAAACTCCTCAGAATGCCTGCAGAAAAATTGCTTTTTGTTAACTTGTGGGATTTTTTTTTAAGTGACTGACAAGAAAAACAGATTCTAATACGCCACAGAGGAAATTAAGACACAGTGAAATCTATATACGCATGTATGCAAGTATATGATTTTGCATATTTTATAATAGTTCCTACAATTTAAAGACAGCGTTTTTATGTAAATGGTTTACAGCAACTAAAAAAAGGAGAACATCTAGATTTTCAGTTGAGCATATTGAGACATAAAAAGTCTGAGATACCCCAGAAGTAAGCCCAGGCATACTTCAGAATAAATATATATCAGGAAGGCAGTAGAACTAGTCCTGATGTGGATCTCAGTAGAGATTCTGTCAATCAAACCAGCATTTAATTCAACAGACTTTGTCAGCTTGCTTAAGTTACAGGCCAGCTGGAGGTCTCTTCCTCACTAATTATTGCATCCCCAGGTTTCTGGGATTACTCACATTAGCTGCCTTTGCTCTTGGTGCAGTACCCCACAGAGCATTGTTCTGCTGCCTGGGTCTATGCCCCATTTAGTTTGTCATCAGGCATTTTGAAATGCCTGCAGAAACTAAAGAAATTCTGGAACTGAAGTCAAATTAACAGTCATCCTAATTTCTATCCTGGAAGCTACTTATAATCCTTTTTTTTTTTGGTGATAGGAAGCATAGAAACACTGCAGAATTTGTAGCAGTAACAGCAGGCAGGATCATAGCTGTACACAAACACATGAATGGCTTTGAGTTTAAGGTATAATTTCTAATGGTGAAGAAGTAGGAAAGAAAGCAATTATTTGCTTTGCTCATTGATTTGGAGAATCATTAAATCCATATATAACCTTTCTAGACTGGACCATGCAATACCTACTGAAGCAAGCCAGAGCTATAGAAGTGAGATATCCTACAGCGATGTTTCAAAATCAGAAATTTATCACCTCGCTTCAACAGGAAATTCCGGCTCTACAGAGCCTTACTGCTGGTCTGATTCTGAACTTCCAGGTCTTGGAAATACTCATAATGAATTCACAGAACAGACAGGATTTCTGAAATAATTAAAAAACAGAGAGGCAGTGGGAACACTGATGTACCTATTTTGTACAACCTACATCTAGAAAGTCAATTCAGCTGCATGAAAGGATATATAATCTTTGCTGCAGCCTGACTGACTACCACAGAGCAATGAGGATTATTAATGTGGGCAGGCTGCAATGGAAGACACAGGAGGGAAGACTGCTGAAGAGATCCTTGCTGCTCCAATTCCTCTTGTACTTCTAGGAGATCCTGCTGACTCTTTTTCTTTGCTTCATAAAGGATGAGAAAACAGGCCATTTTATCCTCAAAATCTGGTATCAATACTCAAAACACCTATCATAAATCTTCCTGTACAGAGACACCAGCAAAATTAGTACAGGTTCTTTAAGTACACTTTGCTCAAAATCTGTGAGAACAAAGATAATCTGGCAGATGGCAGGAACAGTGGTCACGTAAAGATTCTCTCTGAAGTGCTCTAAATGATCAAGAAATAGGCTGTACTTGTGCTCTTCAACTGAAGCCAGAGGATACATATAGTAAGGGCAACTGATATATTTTAAACAATGAAATTTGCTTCCTTATTTTGTTAAGATGAAATATCATAAGGGCAGCTACAGCTCAACCTGTAAATGTGAACTCCTATGACATTTTATAGCCAACATATATATATATAAAGAACATATACATGTTATAAAGAACATATAGAATAAAAAAAAATTGCAGGTGATGCATTTTTTCTTGAACAAGACAAAAAGGAATTAAACATCACAAGCATGCAATTAATGCAAATAAGAAAGAAGACTGCTGCTTTATGCTAGGCAGTGCCAGCAGTCTTCAAGTTAATGGGCTTCACATATGTCAGAGAGGGAATAAATTCAAACCTAATTCTCTCCACCAATATTGACCCCTTCCACCTAGAAAACTTCCCTTAAGATAGAGGCTATTTATTTTCCAAAGCAGAGTCCCTCTGTGGCAGACACAAAGGTTTTAGTGATGGTGGCTTTGACTTTTCACAGATGATTCACCTGCCAGGCGATAATTACTTTCATGTCCTCATCAGACTATCCAATATTGAACTATATTATACTCAACAAATTCCACTGAATGATCACAGCAAGTCAGCAACAGAAAACTATGATTTGCAGGGATGCTGAATATCCCTGCCCCCCTGGCTGGTTCTTCATTGAAGTACCACCCTGAAGCATAAAGGACATCACTACAGAGATGTTGACAAGACAGTCAACATGAGCCAGCAATGTGCATTTGCAGCCCAGAAATCCAGCTATATCTGTGCTGCGTTAAAGGAAATGTGACCAGCAAGTCAAGGGAGATGATTCTTCCCCTGTACTCCTCTCTTGCGATACTCCACCTGTAGTACTGTGTTCAGCTCTGGGGCACCAACATAAAAAGGTCATGGACCTGTCGGAGTCAGTGCAGAGGGGAGCCACAGAGATGATCAGGTGTCTGGAGCACCTCTCCTATGAAGACAAGCTGAGAGAGCTGGGCTTGTTCAGCCTGTAGAAGAGAAGGCTCCAGGGAGATCTTAGAGCAGCTTCCAGTATTTAAACAGGCCTACGAGAAATCTGGAGAGGGACTTTTTACAAGCGCAGGTAGTCATAGGACAAGAGGGAATGACTGAACTGAATGAGTGTAGGTTTAGATCAGATATTACCAAGAAGTTCTTTACTGTGATGGTGGTGAGACACTGGCACAGGTTGCCCTGAGAAGCTGTGACTATCCCATCCTTGGCAGTGTTCAAGGTCAGGCTGGATGGGCCTTTGAGCAGCATGATCTAGTGGAAGGTGTTTCTGCCCATGGCACCAGGGGTTGGAACTAGACGATCTTTAAGGTCCCTTCCAACCCAAAACATTCTTTGACACTATGTTTTGCCTGCATCATAAAACTTATTAAAACAGACCACTATCACTTGGTAAGCTGTCTTGTGAACCTGAAAAATCATAATAAATTATACTGAAAAACTAATGTAATTTCAATAATTGTTCTAAAGCGAAAACTATTTAATGCCTTTAAATTTTCATTAATTTTGAAAAATGCCTTTTTAGCCTAATTTGAACTCCATTCTTTATGAAATCTGACTGTCACCAAAAGCTGAATATATTAACGAAAGATAATCCAATCCATATTTGCCATTTGTTCTCCACTGGATACAATAAAATGACTGTTTTGCACTGAATCCTGAGAATGGAAGAAAAAGAGAAAGATCATGGCATATTGATAATTAAAAAGATTCAACAGAAGTCATCTTGAATAAAGCGTTATGATGACGGAAAGTCATGGCTGACATAGAACGGATAATGCACAGAAGTCTTACAATACCACCCACAGGCAAATATATAGAAATACATAAATAATGAAAACATATACGTAAACATCTCCCTTTCTTAGATTTAACACTAGGCATTTCTCTATATTTTTTCCCCTTTTTTTATTAAATCAAACCATAGCTGAAATAACATGGTTACAGATCTCGGAACAATTTATCTTATCTTTGCCCAAACCCTCCATTGAGATTCAAAAACAGAAACAGAGAGGAAACCAATATTGATTTGAATTCTACTCTGTCATATTGATTTGTGGAATGAATAGCATCCATTTAATCTCTCAGTTCACTGTACATGTTTTGTTCTATTAAGAAGTTGTGGTTAGGCAGCAAAGAGCCAGACTGCACACAGGGTCACACTGAATTGCTTCCAGAAACAGACGAGATCATGGCTTCCATGGAGGGAAATGATCATCCTCCACAGAGAAGAACTTCCAGTGTGCAGGATGCAATACAAAAGTGAGGACCATGTAAGGTGGGCATGAATCTGGTGGATGCATAAGAGGAAGAGAAACAGTCTCAGAGAGCAAGAGCCTGACGTAAGAGATTCATCTTGAGAATAAGAGACTGGATATTTCATTTTAATTAAGAAAGTCACTGAAATGTCCTGTAATGAGTGCCACACTACACTAGCAGACTCTGTGGGCTGTACCCTAGATTCACTCTTTAATTTTAAGCCAGCTCAGCCAGCAAATCTGTGTTTTCTGCTTCACTGGTTACTGTGTCCCTATTTGTGTTAAAAAAAAAAAAACTCTAGATGCTGAATGTCCTTTCAGTGAGTCTATCAAGGAGAAGTCCTTCTCTGAACAATCACAAACCTATCAGCATTACTGAAAACTAATAACAAAATTTCAGTGCACTTCCCTCATGCTCATAAAGTACTTTGTGCTCTCTTTTGCCCACGCTCACCCTAATAAAACCATGGAGTAACACTTATTTCTCTTTAAAATTTCTAGAGAAATTACCTTGTAATATCACTAAGGCAGTTCAGAAAACCTACTAAGAAATAGTTTACTCCCAATTATTTATTTTAAAACAGAGGGAAAAGGAAACAAACAAACAAACAAAAGCAGACAAACCTTCAGATTCAACTCCAGAAGTGTGCCACTCTGCCCTCAAGTTTGAACTGTGAGCAGCAGTGTTTGTTATACCTAGCCTGAAAAACACACCTTACACCAAAACACTATTCCTCCCTATCTTAACAAACATCCTGGAGAAGTCCCAGTACTAAGTGTTCTCAAAACTTAGATTTTGATTGCATTTTTCTGTTAGGATGGCAAAACTACAACAACATGGTTTATGTATTACACCATGATAATAATATTAATTAAGTTAACTACCTGGTCAACTCTCAGTATAACAAATCCATAGCTTCCAGGTGCTACATAAGTGTAAGCAGCTACAGTGACCTTGAGTTGGATGGCATTTTGAATGACAGTATAGAGAATGAGAGCTCAGTTTAGATTCAATACAGCTCAGACAGCAATCTTACAAAGTATCTACTAACTTATGCCTTACCATATAATCTATGGCAGAATAAATTGCACATAAAGCTTTAAGAAAATTATAGATAGTGCTAGAACTACTCCAACTGAAATACTCCCATACCATTAAATACCACCTATGCTTTTAGTTCCTGGATATTAGCTTGTTTTTCATCCATGTAAGCAACTGCCAATTCTTGTACCTGTCTAGGGCTACTTCCTAGTAAGGCTCCAAGGACTAAGTTGCCTATCTGCCCAAGGCCTGTATTTGGAAAGCTTTGGCCTGTTTTGTTAAAGAATACCTATTTTTGCACTCTGTCAACCTTCTGTGTATTTAGATAACAGTCCTTACTCAAAAACAAAAAACAAGTGCCCAAGAACTGGTATCAGCCAGATACCATCCCTAGATCATATCATCTCAACTATTTTAAAACATACCTACTTCTCTCATAGCACTGTAACCAAATTTCATGAATGGATAGAATTTTAAGAATTGAAGACTTTACAATGAGCAATGCAGGGAGATATAGCAGTTAAGCTGCTGAAACCAACAGTTCACATGACAGGTTGGTAAAGTCACCAGTATGTTAGTTAATGACATAACACAAAACAGTCATCGCCACTCTCACCATAGACAAGTTACCCCAGAAAACAGCACATGTAGTAGAAAGGATTTTCCTCCCCACTTGTTTTCCCAAGGTTTTGTGATGGTAAGAGAAACAGTAGGACCAGGCAAGATGGCACAGAAACTTCAGACACAACAGGAACATCTGCAAATGCTGTCCTGAGTAAAGCACTAACCTTTCAGTGGTATTCCAATTGAGAGGAATTTAGTGCTATAAGCATGCAAGCCCTTTTTCTTCTCCTTAATTGTCATGTTCAGGGAAACTCATAACTGATGTCATATTTAACTATTTTTATGCTCCTTTATTTCCTAGAAGAAAGTCTGTATCTGGCTACCTGCTTTGGTCAATAATGAGCAGCAGCATATTTCTCCTTTACTCTTCGACTATAACAGAGAGACCCTGGATTTTTTTTTAATTTCTTTTTAATTGTTTTTACTCTTCATTACATCTGCTTTCCAACAAAACCCAATACCTGCAAGTTCTTCAGACCTCATCAAAAAGCTCTATGGGACTTTGCAGCCCACCTTTTCGTAAAAAAGATGTTGTGAGTGAGGCAGATGTTGGCAGGCTTGGAGCTGGTTTACTACATTAAAGAAGTACACTGTTTCAAAGAGATATACTTCCTGCATTTGAAGAATTACATGATCATCCTTCATCCAGTGATCTCAAAGCATAGTACAAAAATTAAAAATTAATATGGAAAGAGAGTTATACCACTGAGTTTTTCATGGCATCTAAATTCATAGGCAAAATACTCTATAAAACCCTAATGAACTTAAAGCATGCAATCAGACGCTTTTGCAACTTTCAATTTCACGACAGGTATATAGTTGTTCATATGATAATTTTGACTGCAAAGGTGATTTGGCCACTTAAGATATCAGGCTTCAGCTCTTCTACACGACACTTCTGTCTGGTTTACACTGTACTAACAGGATGCTTTCTGAGCCTGCCCTGTCTTCATGAAGTAAAAGCTGCATTTATGGTCACTGTCAGCAAAGTACACCTCTTCCTTATGATAGTCTACTCACCGTTTCAGGTCCAGTTGTCATTTCAGGTTATTAACTTTTTTTCAAGATCTGCATGACCTGGAATCCAGCCACCTAAATCACCTCTATCCCATTTTCTGTTCAGTCTACTGGCAGCTACATATTTTACTTAAAATAACTAAGGCATGCCTTCCTAGGGAAAACAGGGTGATTTATCTGACAGATTCAACCTCCGGAAATCATTCCAAATAATCTCCATCAAAAGTAGATTTTGGTGAGTTTTAGTATTCAAGGGGTCTGTGGTGTTGTGCAATTTTCTGCCCTTTAGGTCTAAGTGGATTTCAAATGTGTTGTTAAATTTAATAGCTATTTCAGCCTATGGGAACATCAACAACTCATTTTTAAAATATTGACAGTATTTTTAATTATTATTGTATTCTGCTCATGTACCGCTTTTATCCTGGAAAATCTGAAAATGTATGTGTATATTACTATATATTGCTTAAAGAAATATATTTTGTTATCAACATACAACTGAACAATGTGTCTTGTTAGCAACCACATTGTGTGGGAGCTCTATCATATGTTTGAATATCACACTCATTAACATACTAAGAATAGACATACTATAATCCAATAGCTTGCCACATAGATGCCATGCTCAAAAAGTATATTCAGTGTTGAGAGCTATTATCTATGCCTGATACTGTCTCCATTTCGGTAAAAGGATTTTGTCTCAAAATGGAAAACAAGTTTTATTTTGTGACACCTGTGTATTTACCCAAGTATATGAATTCATTCATTCCTATAGCAAGAGGTATCATGGTACTGGAGAGGCCTAATTCCTTCCTTGACACGGGCTCTCATTGATTTTCGATTGTACCTATTTAAGGTAAAACTTAGTGTTTTCCATGTGGTCTGAAAACAGAAAGTCCTTAATTTAAAGACAGTTCTGCCAGCAACTGGAACACCAGCAGGCAATCTCTGCCAAGTACTGTTATTTCAGTGAATTCGTCAATGCAAAGAGGTTTAATCAGTACTCTAATGCCCTCTTGCATGTATCTTTCCAAAACTGTAAGCTGAGGAATGAAGGTTATTCTTTTTTTAAGTATAATGAAATTAAAGAATCAAACCAAAGTCAGATAGTTTGTGGCACTTTGTGACACAGAAGTTCTTCATGTCCCTCATTTTGGCTGACCACTAAGATATCTTACCACTAAACTTGTCTCTTGAAAACCTGCATGTGAGAGGGTTTACTGGTATACAGTATTATAACCTGGCACAGAGTGGCAGAAATAACAGCAAAAATAGAAAGGGATTTTTTATTAACTTCTATTCCTGATGCTTATTTTAATAGAACTAAACAGACACAGTGAAATTTTGTCATTTTTTCTGGACAATGAGATAGCATGACCAAATACATTAACTACTTGTATTTAAACATCCACTTTTTGACATATCAAATATATCAGAGCATATGAAGACAACCTAGTTATCCTGGGTTTTAAAATTACTGCTGAAATAAATTACTTCATAAAATATGCTTGGAACCTACATATATTTGCAGTTTAGCAAATTATATAAAACAACTATGATTAGAAGAATTAAATGTATTTCAAACACTAAGGAAACTCTGCATGTTCTCCCTCAACATATAGTCCTTGCAACTCTCCATGACACTAAAATCATGCTACAAAAGAAGATATGTTAGAACACCTTAGTTCATGTATTTATGAAAACAAGATGACATCTATTTGATTTTTTAATTAAAATAACTAAGCTTGTATTTTGGCATTATCATTGATATCTTTCTAAGTGATTTTACTAAACAGACAGTATGCTAAAAATGCTAGTCTGACACTCAGCAGAAAGTTCTTCTGGTTTTGGTGCGATTTTTAATCAAATATATTTTCTAGGACAGGAAATTAAACAAACAAAAAAAAAAAAAGAAGACAGACTGTCCCTCTTTCTTGGAGTAGTGGGCTTATAGCCTTTGTTCAAGACTGATGCTGTGCAAAGAGAATAGCAAATAATCTGTCTTTGGATTTCCAAAAAGGTAAAAAGAATTTCTGAAGAATTCTCATTAAAAAAAAAATATATAAAAAAAGAAATTATGAAGAACTTTCAAATACTTCTATTTTCTTTGGTGTTAAGCTCAGAAAATCTTGACCTGTTTCCCAATGGAAACACATTTTGCTTCATAGCATGGACACTTGAGTACAGAATTCTTCATGAGCTGAGCTACAGAAAGGGGCTTTCTCTTCATCACATTCTGAATACTTTCCTAGGATCCATCAATTAATTACAGGCATTTTTTGATGACTCCATAATTAAAGACATAACTGTTTTTAGAACACTGATTTTAACACTCTTAACATTACAATTTTATGCAATATTGCATACGTGTTAAAAGAGGAATGTTATACCCAAGACTCATTACAATCTGGTAAGTATGACATAGCATGTGACTTAGGAATTAAATAGAATTTCTAAACATACAGGCAGCTTTGCATGTGGGCTGTGAAAAATTCAGCAGCATCCTAATGTCTGTAGATATGTTGGCCCTGCTCACAACAGATATGCCTGATTTTTAAAATCTAGCCTCAAGCTTCATGCTGTGAAAATGTCATATAAACAGATGAACAGTCTTCAAAACAGGAAGACCAGCATGATCTTATGCTTGGAGGAATTCCAACCAAAAATTTGCAAGACATCCCTTTTACTCGGGGTTGACTCTGGTATAATTTGCAAACACATACAGCAAATACAATTAACAGTTTACACAAAATCATAGGTCCCATTGGCAACGCTTTCCAAAACATAAAAGAAGTTGAAAACCCCAAACTTGAAAAGAACTATGTAACACGTATTTGCAACAAAAAATGCATTTGAAACTTGCTTACCTACTTTTCAGTATAATGAGCTATAATTTTCAATGAATGCATCAAATATTTCAATTACAAAACCAAACAAAATACTAACAATAAAAAAACAATTGGGCAAACGGGGACTTCCCCCTTCCCTTCAGAAAAAACACGTAAGTTCATCATGTTTCTTCTCTAGTATTCTTCCACAGTTTAAAACTTGATCATAGTCATTTCCTGTCCGTTCAGCTGTATTTTTCACCATGAATAATTCAATTTATGGAATTTGCAAGGAATGCATTTACTTTTACTCCTCACATCCATCTTGTACAGAAAATTACAACTAAAAGTTCAAGGAGGTTTATTATTTTAATAAAATATTCCAGATTTTTCTGCAGTTTGACACAATGTATTTATAGGGTGAATTGCAATGCTGTTTTTACAAATTATTCTACCATGACAATCAACTGAAGCAGAAAGTTCAACCAACTGTAAACATGTGGAAATTGTATTTTACCTAGAATGAGAAGACTATTAGCACTTTGTTTTGCAAGGTTAGAGAGGACCTTTAGTGATAACAGGTAGCCAATACTTCTTATATTTCAGCTGAAAAACACTTTGGCAACCCAGATTAAACTAAATTACTATATCCAAGTGCATGTTTATGAAGTGCTCAAACAGGAAGCAGGCATCTGTTCTGCAGCTAATCTCAAGCAATATAGTTATGCAGTTTTCCTTATGAGTAAAACTGATTAAATTACAGCAGTAACCACCTAAGATAGTTGTCTTCAGTATATACCTTTTAGTGGCATATGATGTGACTTGATAATATTCTTGCAGATGAAAGCACTTAACACTGCATACACCTAAAAATACAGTTCCCTTCTGCAATGAATAAGCAGCACAGGATTTCTCATCATGATAATTATGAGATTCTGTCTAAAAGTAAGAATCCAAATTAAAGCACCCTATCAGAACTGAAAAATATGGTTTCAGCAACTGTGTAACATCAGAAAACTACTTACAGTGACTTCTGCAATCTGCCTCAGAAGTGCTGCAGGAAACAAGTATGACTGTTTATGAAGCTGCTGATATTTCAAGAAAATCTAATTTAAAAAATTAAAACATACCAACTGACAGAACTGAATAGCCAATGGTAAACACTATCATTTTGAACAGAATGTTTTTTATGAAATACAGCATGTGTGTAAACCATTAATTCTGCCTTCATTACAGCCAGTTTGGGAAAGAGTTGCCGATTGCTTCATAAAAAAATATGATCCCTGTCATAAAATAAACTAAATAACAACATAATTTCACACTTACAGAAGATCTTCCTGCCAAGAAGAAGGTAATCATAAAGCTCCTTACAGGTGTTCTCTAGCTAAGCTTAATCACATTCCTACAAGGGCAGTTAGTTGTTATAGTGTTCTTTGCATACATGGTCAAACGAGAGAGTTTTACACCTCAGGAGCTCACTGTGGGTTAGTGAGTTTCTAGGAACACCACCCTGGAGTCCCAACTCCCTGATTTTTGCTCTTGCAGCTGGATCATTAAACTATTATATTGTGCAAAATCCACCCAAGTGTAGAAACGTAAGAAATATGAAGCAGCTCAGATGTTCTGAAAGTTATAGCAAGGCTTTCAGTAGTATGAACTGATAATACAGATGGTCAATATGGAGGGAATTGATATAGTCTTGAGCTCCTTTCCAAATTCATGCCCCTTGTATTGTGGAAGTGGGACATAGTTCTCCACTGACAATTCCAAATGAGCTCTGAAGGTATGGTCTGTCATACAATTAGGAATATTCAGTTTTTAATACTATGATTCATTCAATATCTTAATAACAGCTAAATGTTTTTGCTAAAGTTGGGTATTTTGGGGGTTGCTTGTTTGTTTGTTTTTTTCTTTATCAGACTTCAAAACGTTGTACAAAGCAGGCAAGTATCCTCAACTCCATGATACAGACGGGGACAGTAAGCCAATGAAGCAAAGGGTCATAATGATCGTTCCCCCAGCCATTAGTTATTGCTAGTGCTGGGAATGAACCAAAGGCTCAGGAAGCTTAAGGCAGAAGACATAAAAATGTAAACATACAAGAGATCTCTATGCATCGGGGCGGGGGGGGGGGGGGGGGTGAGGGTGGGGAAGAGAGATGTCATAAAGAACTAATAAACAAGAATTTTAAAATAAAAATAATAATAATTTTAAAAGCACACTGGTAACTTTAATTCAGAGGAAGACTGTTCAAAGATGAGCAACCCAGCAGTTAAGTCTGGTAATGAATTTGATGCATGCACCCTTAGCATGGCGGGTGGACATAAGAGATGAAATAAGAAGAAAGGGTTTTTTACCCACTACAAATGCAAATCAAAAAATCTCAAAGGGTTTTGAATATAATAGGTGATTAGTCTCATGCCTTCTGCTCCATATGCTTCACCTGAACAGTTTATAACACTTTTCCTTTTTTTTTTTTTTTTTCAGAGTTCTACTTCCTTTGTGTTTCTTTCATTCTTTCTTTAAACATTAGTGTGGCATCAGCCACAAGGGTTTGGGTTTTATATATACATACATACACACAAACACAGATAGCCAGGTTTCTATTTTTAAAGGTGTTTACAGATATTAGGAACATAAATCATACTGAATATCATCAAATAATAGGCACTTAAGCTTTTTCAGCTTCTCTCACAATCTTTTGTCAATTTTCAAACACCCTGAGTCACCAAACTGATCTCTCTTTTAAGCATGAATACACCATGCTTTTTCAAACTCTACATGCACACAGTGAATAGAAGGCAATCATCTGAGCTTTTTGTAAAACAAGGTAGTATACTTTAAGGGACATACCTTGTTCTTTTATGTTTAAACCAAAGAAATTAGAGCATTTTCTTAAGTTTCCCTTTCACCAGAGTACATCCAAACAAAGGAAGAAGAAAACACACGCACAAAATACGCAAAGGCCACTATCAGCCTTTACCACAAAAATATGTTGTTAGACTTGTGGAATAAAGGAGAAGGCATATTCAGCTAGTAAATACATATATTTACTTGCAGTCATAACTCAGTCACAGCTAGTGGAAACAGCAATTGTCTGCAGAAAGACCAGATCTCATGGTAGCTGTGAAAATCCAAGATGTGTTACTATCTTAGACATTCTCCTAGGAGTCTTTCTGGTGAAATGATCCCTGAGAAAGTAATTTTACCTATTTCTTTGCTTTGTCATTCCTTTTCAGTGGTATTTTAGGCTGTCTCCAGTTCACACATCTGGATTCTGTCTCATTTCAGTCAGTGTGCTCCACATACCAAAGTAAGTGCTTCTGTATATATGCTACCATATTCAAAATGTGTATTAGAAGAAAAAGTAATAATGTGTACTCACACATCGTAATTTCCCTTTAAGGCCTCAAATCTGTTCTGAGTGGTAATCATGCCAATTTTACTGAAAGGTAAATTGAAGCATAAAGCGATTATGTGACTTACTCAAAGTTACTTGGGAATTCTGTAAAAAAATGGAATCAAACTCAAACATCCCATGGCATCCATCTGCTAGGGATAACCCAGCACAGAAAGGACACTCATGCTTTCCTGTAGTGGCAACTGGAAACAGAGTAGGATAGTCCACAGCACCTCGCAAAGCACCAGATATTTCTGTTTTGCATACTTGCGCACAAAGTGAGGTGGATACTTCTGCTCATGAAATATAATTGCTTCCTAGATCTTCTCAGCCAATACCATTTTATTAAGCAGGCAGCACTGTTTTCAAAATTAAAATAATTTTTCATCACTCAGGTAGTGCTTAGAACTTAGAACTCCTCATTTGCAAAAGAAATCTAGAAATGAAAGTGCACTAAGAAATAGCCTTTTCTGGTCCTTACAATAAAGGAGGGTTTCTAGCCAGCCTGAAGTCTTCAGAGACATTTTTCTGGCAACACAAGTTTTTTCAGTTATATACCCTGAAGTTTTATGCATTTTAAACACTTCTTTTCTTTCTGTTGAATTTCTAATAGACATTAGAAGCTTTTGGCTCCATGTCCAGAATCCTCATACCAAATTAGACTCAGAAAGAATTTCAGGTTTAGCTGCTTAAGATGATAATGTAAACACAAGTTCTTTGCTTAGTTTTCCATTTAGACTCATGTAATTCAGGTGAATCAAAAGAGAACTAAGAAAACAATGGTCAGATAAGAAAATAAAAAGTAAAAAAATTTAATTCTTCATGGAATCTTCTTTGATCAGTTCTGCTAATCAAACCTATAGGTTTGATCACCTATAGGTCCTATATAAAATATAGGACCTATTGACTATAACATCTGTATTTCAACCTGTTCTAAAGTTCAGGGGCATTTTATAGCTTGGGCTCCAGATGGAACTTCACTGTTCAATTGAGAGTTTTAGGTATTTTTGAAGCATCCCCTCTGCATGAACATATTCAAGGTAGCCTCAGCCCACAACAATTTATGTTAGTAATCCCATGGAATTACTTTAACTGGCTTCTAATCCCTAACCATTGATAGGTCATCCTTTACACTATATAGCATTATCCATTCGGGAAATTACCTTCTCTTGAGTTTTTTATATTTATTTATCTCAAATTCTTGCAGCAGCTATACTTGAAACATTCGTGTGTGTTTAAGTAATTTATATTCTCATTTAGCTTCCTTACTAAGTGCCAGCTTTATCAACTATATCTTAATTAAAAATAAAATACAGGAGCAGAATTGTGTAAACTTCACTATTAAGTTCACGGTATTGTTATGGCACTGCATCAGTACTGCACATGTGGAAACAACTTGCAGGACTCCTGACTAGCAATATAAAATTAGCTTTCAAGATTTAACTGTGTAAGATGTTAGAAAATATTTCTCTTACAGTAAATTTATTCTGGAGTGTAGCACTAATTCATTCTTAAAGAACAACATTTTCTCCTGTGAAGTAGAATGTGTATTACTTAAGGAAAAGAGAGAAAGAAGAAGCATATCTTTACCCTCCGCACATCTTTGCCAAATGTTTCGCTGTAGCTAGTGCCCAGTATTTCAAATTGAACATAGGGGTTGGCGCCATCTTCTCTGAACTCCATAACACCAGTAAGCCCAGTTATATGGCCCTAAGGAAATAAGTTTCAGAAATTTTAAAATAGAACAGATTTGCCTTTATAAACACTCCAGCAAACTCAAATGTGGCAATTCAATGTTCTTCAATAGCTCACATGCAGCACCGGACACAAGCAATTTTTTTTTTAGAAAAATATTTTAGAAAATTACTTTTGGAAGAAAGCCATCAGGTCTTCATCATTCACAGGGACAGACCTCAAAAAAGAGGAGAAGGACCCTGGTCAACCATAAGACAACAGCCCTTTCAGTGTAATTGAGGGCAGGAGGTTCAGTTCTGGGACTGAATACGAAGGCAAAAAGCCCAAAACAGAGTATGCCTGCTGTGCTCCCAAGAAAGCCATGAAGAAAATCTAAAATTTAAGTATTATTAAAATCTCTCTGTGAAAGTACCACAGAGTTTGATTCTGGGTTTGTAGCAAAGCAGCTTGAAACAACACAAAATTTTGAATTAATTTAGCAACAAAGGACGGTGTCACTGGGAATGGTCAGATCATAACATAACACTTGACCAAACTGCATCATTTACTAGAAGAAAACTATCTCATCAATATATATGGGGAAACAGGGGTTTTCTTCTGAATAATTGCTAAAGGTAGCATAGTAAAAAATTAGTATTTTTTCACTAGCATTTATGATCAAATAACATTCATACAGGAAGCTACCATGCATCTGCAAAGCCACAGTACTGTCCATATTTAAGTAATTCAACATGCTGCAAGACAATGTAACTGTTAGTGACAACTTAGCTAAATCAGATTGCTTTTGCTCTGGGCCTAACTTATGAAGCTAGTTGAGCTGTAGTAAATGGAACATTAAGTCCTAAATGTTTCTGTTGGTTGGCCCCTCGAGCTCCTTAATTTTTCTTGGAGAAATTACTAAAATGCAAGCGTACATCAATTTCTATGACTATTCCTAACCACACTATCTTCCCAAAAGGTAGCTATGAGAACAAAAGTAGAACATACACCATTGGAGCAACACTGCAGTGTTTCTAATTTGTTTGTCATAAATCATTCATTTAATAGCTGTAGATCATTCCTGGTACTTGTTAATTACTTGTAATAATTCAAATAAAATTTCAATAAAGGTTAAAAACTTCTTGAAAAGCTAATCTCAAGTAGGAATATAGCACCTCTTTCAATTGCTCACACAACTATGGTGTGTCTGTTCTCACCTTCTTAATAGTCTCTAACATGGATCGTCCTCCATTCCAAGGTTTGGTGGATTTCCTCATGCAGTTCAAACTTGCCATGCTGTGCCATTTTCTGTCCTCCAGTTTTCTGTGGAAAGCATTGGCCAGCATGAGCACACTGTCATACAGGTACAGGTTGGAAACCTGCAAACAATAATAAGAATGAGCCTCATTGTTCATTTAAGCATCCTTTTGAAGAAACTGTAAACAAATCCAAAAAAAGATAGAAGTAGAAACTAAAAGCTGGATATGTTTGATATGTTCAACAGTCAAGGCAATTGAGGCAAATACCAGAGCTCACTCCCACCTTCTTTCCTGCCTGGCACGTGAGTCCTTCCGGCCAAGGGACGCTAGCACACTTGCATTGCCTGTGCATTACCAGCACCGCTGCAATGCAATGTTATAAAGACATAAGAGAACAGACTTCAAATATAAACTCAAGCTATAGAAGGAGTACATCTATTTATCAATAAAAGACAAAGATTGCTACTTTGCCAGTCCTTTCAACAAGGAAAAGAAGAAAGAATGGAATTAAGTTCTTATTCTTTTTGAGTCATTTCCTTGGTAATTTCTGGCACAACAAAATATAATGCTAATGCAGCTGTTCAGAACAGAGGGAGATGAAATTACAGTATTACTTTGGTCTTATCTCTCTCCACCAAATATACAGGACACTGGTTACTATTCTGCTTTCTCTGCAGCTATTGATTTTAGCCTCCTTATTCTTCAATTTACACGCAAAATAAAGAGAACAATAATTGATGAAAGGCTCTAGTAAGAGCAACACGCTAGTAATGCTCAACTAAGTATTTTTCAAACCAAGGCACACAATGCAAGATCGGATCTTTGACATGCAGTGGTATCCACTGCAATTAGTAAAACATTAGCAACAAAAGTTGGCTGAGAGAAGCGAGTTGAAAAAAATAATTAGATAACATCCACCTGTTTCTGGAGTTTACGAACAGCCTTCTTCAAACCTATGCATAGATGCAGGGGTATTGATTTACTCTTTACCAGACTCAAACCTCAGTTAGAATCAGTTGCCAGATACAGCTTTTTTATTATTAAAAAGATATTCTAGCTGAAGCTTTTACTCACAGTGATCCATGGATTTACCATTTATCTTTTGGATTTCTCTAATTCAACACAGAAAATGTTGCCTAGAGACCAGGAAGGGGCTACACTTGGAAGTTAATACAGCTGCATACTTCCTATAAAAATGTCACTCAGCTGTGAAACCTTAAGCTATATTCCTATATTACTGTGGCATCACTGGCTCCAAGTAAATTTCTGCTATTTTGAGATCCTAATCTTCAGAAACAAAATGTTCCACATTTCATAATCTGGAAAGCAATACAAATTGAGAAACTAGGCACTCTGAAATATCTTCTAGCAGAAGTAATACAGAACAAAATATGTAAAAAGAGAAATGTATTTTGAAAGAATTAAAAATAGGAAGAAAATAAAAAAAAATAAAAAGAAGTTGAGGATACCCATTTGTTTAAGGGACTAAATATAAAAAGGGTTTGTAAAATGAAAATAATACAAAACCTATGAAAGAATATCACTGAGATATTCTCCCATCTGGCGTTGCCATCTACTCTCCCTTCTTTTCTTTCAGCCTTCCTGAACAAGCAGTCCACATTCACTATATTTACTATTTAATCCAGTGAAACCTTTACGTTTTAAAAGAGTTTCCAAATCAGCTACTTTCCAGATTTCCTCTCTTTTCAAGAAGGACAAGTAGTTAAAGAGTTAATAGGAGTCCCAGAAACTAAGTCTCTTTCAGTCAGCTGCATTTGTCTCCCTACTCTGCAGATATTTTCCAAACAACTTTCAAATAAAGACACCAAGCAAATCCTTATTCAACAGGGCACTTTTCTGTGTTAAGCTACTCTCTGGGGTGGGGGTGGGGGAACCAAAACAAGAGCCCAGCCCACAAAATAAACCACCCCAAACCACATACCACAAAACCCACTTGTTTAGAATTAGATTTTATGTGCGTAAGGAAAAATGCCATTTCTTATGTGCTTTCATGATCCTTTCTGCTTCCTGCTGAATATGATTTTATACCCTCACTTACTGACAACTCATTGTCTGCTGCCACCACAAATCAGAAATGCTTTTCATTTTCTTGGTTTGGCACAGTTCTTCAATTCTAGAAAATTGCAGCCTCAGTTCCCCAAAACAGCTTGCCTGATTTGTTAGCAGAGCTCTAGGGCAAAATATAAGATGCACTTGGGTACACTGCTTTCCTTCTTTTTTTTTTTTTTTATGCTTTTAGAGAAACAGCCACAGTTCTGCATGTATAATTGACTGAAAGCTTGAGAAAACTGCTTTTGAGAATCTACATGACCATGCATCCAAGTCAAATTACTCTTATGCTGTAGAGCAAAACAAAACAATATTGTGTTTATCAATCTAATCCTCATAATTCAGTTAGACCTATGACAGATTTTGTATCACTATTGTTTCATGATTTCCTTTTGAAAGAATAATATAAACTGACAGCAAGGAAAGGTCTGCACAAGAGGAGTTTCCCACTATTTACGTCCTTCTGTCATACATCTGGAGATATATACCAAGGCGGAAGAAAATGTTGCACAGAACACAGCAAGTCAATTTTTGCCACAGAAAGAATATTTTGCAAGTCCTGTTGTACACTTATCCATACAGTATTTTGCAAAATATAGTATTTTGCCACTCTAGTTCTGTTCTACTGAGAGAATTGTTAAGAAAAAAAAAAAAAAGACTATATGGTACTTTTTAATCAGCAAAATTAATTTTTTCATATAATCACACTCTATTTACTCTAGTAAAAATTACATGCTTGCATTACTACATTTTATCCCCTACTCACTGAAGAGTTACTATCCTACAGAAAAGAGTATGTTGAATTTTATTTAGGCAATCAACACTTCTTTTTTAGAATAAAAAACACGTAAGCTAGGAAGAAAACAGCAGCCTAACCTACAGAACCAAGGCTATATTTGTAATATTAAGAAAATCAATTATCTTTTTTTTAATACTTTATTTGTTCAGTCTACTAATTAAGGCATAAGTTAACACAAAATATAGAAGTCCACCCTACTAAGGGCAGAACCCTTTGAAACTTACAATGCATGACTCAAAGTATCCGGTTTTACACAGTGATTAAAATTCAGAATGTAGACAGTGAGTTTGTTTTAAACAAGAGAAAGAAGGGCATTCACATGATAGCATTGTTTTGGTAGTCCACTAGGTCAAGAATCACTTCTTTGAAGTACAAAAAACAAATAAGAACAACCAAAAATATTCTGGTAACTTAAAAAATAATGTCCTTTTGATCACTCACAGCATGCAGAGCAAAATTCAGCTCCTGAACATCCATAATAGCACGGATTGAATGTCTTTACCTAATCCCAAATGGAAACTAGCTTTACGCTGGAAAACAGAGTTTTGGAACCAGGTCTAATATGATGCCTAAGTAGCGTTGTGTGAGTGTAGCTGAAGAGTTGATTCCTTCAATACTTACAGGAAGATATATTATTAAATTACTGGGAAGTATATTTTTTACCTTATTTTTTCCTAATTCCTTTCTGAGGTAGAAAAATAAGAATATTTAAATACCTCAGAGACACTTTTCTCCTCAAGACAGTATTAACTTTCTATCTAAATTCACTACTATGTATGTATTCCCTTGTAGAAAAAAGTTACTTACAACAAGCCACAGAAATTCTGGCCCAGTCACACAGTAAATCCAGGGCTATAATAATTTTCTTTATTTTCTATTATATTCCTTTTAATACAGCAAAATGTTTGTGTATGTACTACATTGTATTTCCAACATGAGTTTGCTATAACCTCAAGAATATCAATACTGTGAAAAGAAAAAGAGGTCAGTGGACAAAGCCTGTATGCTCTTGTTACTGCAACTGCACACATATTTTAATTTTCAGCTATCAAACTCCCTCTGAATATAGACTTACCACTGAAAGGGAATTTGTGAGATACCCCAAGGAATTAGCTCTACTCTCCACCATTGCTGTCAGAGGCATGAGAATATAGTAAATATAAAAATCAGTCTTCAGGTAGCATTCACAATTAGTAGCAAAGCAAGACAGAAATAAAGGCAAGGGAATGTATTTGCCTACTTTGGGTTTTCCAAGCTCTGAAGCAATTTTTATTTCCCCCATTTATATATTCACAGGGGGAACAGAAAAGAGGATATATATCTGCCTGCTCTTTCACCAATATATTCAAGAGCATGCCCTGTACATGAGTAATTTTAATCATGTTTTGGTATACCTTCTGCAAATTATTCCAAACTTTATGAAGATTTATTTTGCAATAAATTAAAAATCCACCATACACTATTAGACCAGAGCAGAAACTTTGAATGACAGTGGAAATCTCACCCTATCACATGATTAAATGTCATTTTATACAAGTTTTTATGTGAAATTCATGAGGTTTTCCAGAGTGAACTTATATATAACTTTTGAAGTTATATATAAAGATAGCTTTTCACTCCTTCAGAGGCACTAATTATAGACAAGTGCTCTTCTGGAAAGACCAGCAAGCCACAAAGACTGACCTCAACTTCTGAGTTGCTAGCAGTGCCAGAAGTCTAGCCAGAGAGGACCACTGAAGAGACCAGCTGGGAAGACAAGCTGACACCCAGAGGCCACTGCTTCGAAAACTCATTCCCAAGCCGGGCATCTGTACCTCACTGCTGCCAAAATCACCCTCTGAGAGGCCACAGCAGTCAGCTCCAAGGATGAAGCAGATGGAAGAGGAGCATAGACCAAATGCAGCCTGCCAGCATCAGAAACACTTGCTGCCTGGGGAGTGATATCGTTGTGCTTGCATATGCATACACCACCGTGCCCTGAAACTGTGTTTCAACTTTCAAAGTTCAAGTACTGCCAAACGCAGTTATGAGCTTGTGTCTCTAATGACAGAACGCATCTTAGTAGGAGCAGTGAAAATTAATGGTTTACTTATGGTACGATGCTGTGCTTACAAGGATATTTTTAGAGTGCAGAGACTGAAAATTTGAACTATTTAATTTTCTTAAATTAGTTTCATACAATGATAGAATGGTTTGGGTTGGAAAGGACCTTAATGATTCTCTAGTTCCAACCACCAGTGCATTGGGCAGAGACACCTTCCACTAGACCAGGTTGCTCAAAGCCTCATCCAACCCGGCCTTGAACACTTCCAGGGATGGGGCAGCCACAGCTTCTCAGGGCAACCTGTGCCAATGTCTCACCACTCTCAGTAAAAATCTTCTTCCTTAGATCTAATCTAAATCTGCCCTCCTCAAGTTTATAACCATTCCCTGTTGTCCTATCATTACATGTGATAGGACACATCCTAGCCTGTATTTACACTCTTGCAAAAATTCCCTCTCCAGCTTTCCTATAGGCCCCCTTTAGGTAATAGAAGCTGATCCTAAGGTCCCACTGGAGCCTTCTCTTCTTCAGGCTGAACAAGACCAACTCTCTCAGCCTGCCTCAATAGAAGAAGTGCTTGAGCCTTCTGATCATTTTCCTGGCCCTCCTCTGGGCTCACTCAAGCAGGTACATGTCCTTCTTGTGTTGGGGGCCCCAGAGCTGAATGCAGTACTCCACAAAGGGTCTCACAAGAGCAGAATAGAAGAGAATCAGCTTCCTTAAGACAGTCACAAACCTGACCTTCTCCTACAGCAGATGGTTCTTTATTCTCCTAGTCCCTGCATTTGTCTTCTGCAACTTGGGAGTTGCGGATGGAGCACTTGGTGGTGAAGACCAAGGCAAAAAAGTCACTGAGTACCTCAGCCTTCTTCCATGTTCTGGGTAACTAGGTCTCCTGTTTCCTTCCATAGAGGGACCACATTTTCCCAAGTCTTCCTTTTATCAACAATGTACCTATAGATGCTTTTCTTGTTACCCTTGACATCGCTGGCCAGATTTAATTCTATCAAGGCTTTAACTTTCCTAACCTGATCCTTGGCTGCTTGAACAATTTCTCTGTATTCCTCCCAGGCTACCCATCCTTGCTTCCACCCTCTGTAGGCTTCCTTTTTGTGTTGGAGTTCTTCCAAGAGTTCCTTGTTCATCTACAGAGGCCATATGGCATTCTTGCCTGACTTCCTCTTTGTCGGGATGCATCACTCCTGAGCTTGGAGGAGGTGATCCTTGAATATTAACCAGCTTTTTGGGGCCCGTCTTCCCTCCAGGGCTCTATGCCATGGTACTCTACTCAGCAGATCCCTGAAGACGCCAAAGTCTGCTCTCCTGAAGTCCAGGGTAGCAAGCTTGGTGTTCTCACTGCTCTAAGAATCTTGGCAAGCCTATGACTGAAGATGCTCTTCCCCTTCTCTGACAGATGGGCCCATCAGCTCCCAGCAGACCTGTTTTCTCAGAGTCCCATGGCCTAAGTAGCCAAGCCTCCGGCTATGGCACCAGTCCCTTAACCACCTGTTGATTCACGAGATTTGACTGGCCCCTTCAAACCCCCTTCCCTTTGAGCAGAAGGACTGATGAAGGAACTACCTGTGATCCAGGGTCCCTTACTGCTGCTCCCAGGGCTCTGTAATCCTTTTAGATACTCGTCAGGCTGCTTCTGGATGTATCACTGGTCCCCACATGAAACAAAAGCCACAGATATAGTAATCGGTGGACTGTAGGAGGCTTGGTAGTCTCTCAGTGACATCCCTGATACAACCCCCTGGTGAGCAGAACACCTCTCTAGAGAGTGCATCAGGTCAGCAAATGGGTGCGTCCCTACCTCTCGGAAGAGAGTCACCTACTACCATCACCCTTTGCCTTTTCTTAGTGGCGCTGGTTGTTATACAGGGTCAGAGGATCAGCTGCCTTACTCAGCTCCAGCTTCTGTCCTGATGTGATGGGTCTTTCCTCTCTAGTCTGCAGAGCAGTGAAGCAGTTCTGGAAGGACACCTCAGGCTTCAGGTGAAGTCTCTTCCTCCTGTGGGTCCTTGCTGTTGCAATATTCAACTCTTCTGCATTCTGACCCTCCTCCCTTATGTGTGTGCCAGTAGGGGAGGTTTTGGCTGCTTGGCTGTGGGCGGTGGGTCCACTGCAGACTGTGCTTGGAACCAGCTATCTAACTCCCTCTCAGCCTCCCTGATGTTACCTAGCCTTCTTACTGCCTCCTGCAGCTCAGCCTACTTGCTGCGGGAGGTCCTCCACCTGGGCACACCTTCTGCAGAGGCAGGTCTGCTGCCTGTCCCTGCTCCAGGAGAAAGGTCTGGGAAATTCCTGCAGTCTGGAGTCTGCACTACAGCCTCTCCCTGCAGCAGCTCCATGTGGGTGGGGGCATCAGCCGCCACCAGGGCAGCTGGTGCTGAGCCTCCAGCTGCAGCTGCAGCTTTTGCTCTCAGAGAAGCTCCTGCCATTCTGTCTTGACGGTCAGGTACGATGGGTGCCCCTGATCCGTGTAGATGGTTACAGAATGGCGTCTGGTTGCTGGGTTGTGTGTCCCTCAAGTCTCCACTCGGCCAGTGGAATGGCCCTCCTTTTAAGGGCCCTCCTTTTAAGTGCCCTCCCATACAAACCACTGACTGCTTGCTGCAAGCCGCCCTGTTTGCCTGCTGTGCTCACAGCTCTCCCTAGGGCTGCCCTTTGTGGGAGTGGGGGGTGGCTGCCACAGCTCCTGGCCTGGCCCCCGCTTAATCAGCCTGTCTCATTTGCAGAGCCCGTTGTGAGACTTTGTGTGAATGCCTTTAAATGCATGCTTTGCTACTCACGGAGAACAAAATCACAGCCAGCAGTCTGGCATTCATGCGAAAACCAGAGTCAAAAAACAAACATTCACTGAAGACTCAAATGTCAACTTCAAACTTCCAAAGGGCTATTTATTAACACTGAGGTAAATGAAAGCCTGAATAAAATTTTCCAAAAAGCACAGAAAAACAGTCCTCAATTGTATATTCATTCAAGCCTTCCGACAGTAAGGAATCTAACTAGTGTATTATTTAGTGCTTTGCCCATTCTAGTTTTAAGTACCTCAAACAATGAGGCCTCTGAAGATTTCTTTGGAAGACTGCACTCTCAGAATCCGAGGTTTTAAATGATCAACAGCTTTTGTTTCCTTTTTATTTTTTTCTATTTTTACTGAGTTGCACGTCACACCACTTTTCCCTACCCTCAGTTTTTATTCTATGAATTTTCACTGTCCTTCAGCTATTTGAGTATCATAAGTGTTTTCTTATTATAACATGCTAACATTAATACTGTTATATGTATTAATATACATAACATTAATAATCACAGGCCTTGATTGCCCAAGCTTGTTAGTTGCAGTTTGCTTACTAAACATCTCAAGAATTTGGCACAGCTAACACTAACTGTCCAGAGAAAGTCTAGCAGAAGATATTTGATAAAGAAAACTGAACACAACCAAGACTCAGGTAGGAGCACAAGAGGTAGTATTGGAATTGCAAAGCAGAGTATAAGATTATAACTTTACCCTCCCTCATTTACAAATAAATATGTGTGCAAATTAGGTTTCAGAGGCAGTAAAAAATGAAAAACAGAGGCACTGACCCTTTTTTCTAGCCACCGCTGTCCAATGCCTGATAAAGCACTGAACAAATATTCAACGAAATAATGACACGAATAGAGAACTCCAGCAGTTAAAAAAGGTAGTTTGAGCAGAGAGGAAAATCCTGCTCCAGAGAGTATCTGTGGTTCTAGCCTCCACAGTGCTCACAAAATCCCATGTGGCCAGAAGGCACCCATGGTTGTTTGGTGTTTTAACCAATTATGCTAATGCAGCTTGTATAGAATACATGTCATTGGGCTTCAGGGAAAGAATATGTCATGCAATGTGCAGTAAAGGATATTTTTCATTCATGTGGTACTCAAACAGTCTCACTGCACCTGAATATTGGGCCAGAAGTTCAAATTAAACTTTGCTAAAGAGACATGGAATTATAGGTTTATAGTGAAAGGAAAATTAAAATGAGGCTCGCCAATCCTTTACTGGAGAAAGGAAATGCTTTAAAAGGGCTTAATCAATATTTACTGCCCCCAGTAACACTTAACAGCTATGTAAACAGGTCAAATGAGAGTAAGACTATTTAATTGGACAAAACTACAGGATCATGCCCTGAAGCTTAGGCAGCTAAACAGGTCTCTAAAAAATATCTCCACTTACAGTAGTTAAATTGCAGTAAATTCTGAAGAGAGTTCATGAATAAAAACACAGTTGTGTAGGAGCAACTGCTAAGAGATGCCTACAAAGATATCTGATGGTCAAGTCTTTGAAGAATGAAATTTTTACACAGAGAGAAGAATAGCTGTTTCCATGAATACCCTCCCACACTTCTCAACATCTCTTCAAATATGGCAAAGCAATGCCTGTAATAAGTTCTTCAGCAGAGAGGCTGAACTCTGAATCCTGTGAGAATAACGTCATTAATTTTGTGACATAGTTTGCTGGGGTTTTCTCTTTACCTTTTTAATCTTATATATTTTGGACCATGTTAAATTATTTCAGATACACTGTTCCCATGTAATATGTTTTAAACTAAATAGAATCTCACATAGATTGAACTTATTAACTGTATAAATGGTAAATATAGGAAGAAACAAACTAATGGAACTTGCATTTCGAAAGAGAACTTTCTTCAAAAACATATAACAGATTGATTTTGAGTTTATCAGCACATCATGAAAAAACTGATGAAAGAACGAAAACTGGGTTTGTAGATGGAAAATAACATTTAAAGAGAAAGATTTTGGAAAAAAGTGGGTTATGCATTAAAATTTCTTCAAATTGACTCTGTAAGACTATGTCTGAAATAATCTAAACAGTTTAATAGCAGTAATCCTACTAAACACAAGTCAACATGCAGGGATACATACAAGTTCTAACCAGGACTCCCTCTCCAGATGAGGCAATACTGACAGTGCTGATGGCCCAAGCCACAGAGTAATCACAGCCAATGGAAGACAGCAAGTTCTAAACTGTCTGTTTTCCACTTACAAGAGTAAGAGAGATGGATGCAGAAAATCATATAGGAAGAATAAGAAAGGGAAGAGATTCAGAGCGGCCCTGCAGAGAAGGACGTGGGGGTGCTAGTCGATGAGAAAATGAACATGAGCCGGCAGCGTACGCTCGCAGCCCAGAAAGCCAACCGTATCCTGGGCTGCATCAAAAGGAGCGTGACCAGCAGGTCGAAGGAGGTGATCCTGCCCCTCTACTCTGCTTTTGTGAGACCTCACCTGGAGTATTGTGTGCAGTTCTGGTGTCCTCAACATAAAAAGGACATGGAACTGCTGGAACAAGTCCAGAGGAGGGCCACGAGGATAATCAGGGGACTGGAGCACCTCCCGTATGAAGATAGGCTGAGAAAGTTGGGTCTGTTCAGCCTGGAGAAGAGAAGGCTGTGTGGAGACCTCATAGCAGCCTTACAGTATCTGAAGGGGGCCTATAGGGATACTGGGGAGGGACTCTTCGTCAGGGACTGTAGTGAAAGGACAAGGGGTAACGGGTTAAAACTTAAACAGGGGAAGTTTAGATTGGATATAAGGAGGAAATTCTTTCCTGTTAGGGTGGTGAGGCACTGGAATTGGTTGCCCAGGGAGGTTGTGAGTGCTCCATCCCTGGCAGTGTTCAAGGCCAGGTTGGATGAAGCCTTGTGTGGGATGGTTTAGTGTGAGGTGTCCCTGTCCATGGCAGGGGGGTTGGAACTAGATGATCTTGAGGTCCTTTCCAACCCTAACTATTCTATGATTCTATGATTCTATAGTCCTCTGTACTCAAATAAAATGACCAAGATAGGAAACTTTATAAAGCTTTTTCTCCAGTTGAATGAGAAACCCAGCTGGGTATATTATACGTACAAGAAATAAGGGCATGAGCAAAATTTTGACAAGTGGGTTGATGGAATAAGATTGGATTTCCACAAAGCATTCAGAACAGATGAGTTTTTGGATGAGCTTGCAGAACAGCCTGATCTTTAAAAGCCTTGTCAGAATGCCGAACTGGGATGATCACCCACTGAAAAACAACTTTGCAGGATATGGTACTAAAGACACTGAGAACAAGATTGTTCAAAAAAAAAAATTCATTAATTTAGCCAGGATAAAGTTAATAATCCATGATGTAAATGTTTCTTTCTTTTGCTAGCTTGATAAAAATGCTAAATTTTCCCCTATAAAAACCTTTCAGTTAGAGGCTGACAGAGATTAGCTTATTTTTCTTCAAAGTCATTAAATAAATAATTAACCAACAATGGCTAGTAAGTTACCTTGACAACAAAGAATTATTAATATGAGATTGCCCAAGGGAGAATGAGCCAGGGATTTCCAAACTGTGGTGTTAATCAAACTACTTCAAAGCAACACAAAGACTTGGTGCTTGCAGGCGGTCACCGCCTCTGGTGGATTCATGCAGCCTGACATGGAGCTGGGAGCTACTGCAGCCTCTGGCAATAAGGGTAATTTAGTGATGTACTTCTGTACAGCAAAAGGTCAAAACTATTTTTTAAGCAATAAAAAGGAAACAGAATATTGGAAGTACCTGAATTGCAGGACCATTAATAACATGCCAATCATGAATGGAAACTAATATGAGCTTGTACGCACAAAAGGTGTTTTGGCAAAGCCTATGAAAAAGATGCAGCTACAGAATGCTTCAGATATATCTGCACATGCTAAAAGCATCCTATATTCAATCTGTATAAACTTAAAGATAACACAAGGTGTACTGGGGGCAGCTAATTCGAGAGATCTCACATGTGCCCTTCACCCTTCATAATATTTCATTCCAGTATGGCTGAATATGACAGTCATGGAATCAATTTCCAAAAGGTAAACTTTATACCTTCCACAACTTCTTTATATCTCTTTCTCATTTCTAAGTTCATAGAGAAGTAACTAAAGGGCAAAGCACATTACTGTTCCATTCTCTTAAAGACAGTTTCTAAACTGGTATATTATTTCTGGAAGGAAAGAACTGAGAATGTTTTGCTTCTCCAAACCCACATTTGGGAATCAGCAGGAAAAGGGTCCTTCCCAAAGGGCCCTTGTCAATGAAATTTAGTAATAGGGCCCAAGGCTGTTCATGCTAGCAAACCAGTTACTGTTTTAGCAAATAAGAGCTTGCTGAGAGGGCAAGGGATCTCAGAGCCCTTCAGATGAGACTCTGAATTAGATTATGCATAAGCCAGCATAGACAACAAAACTCAAAATCCTACTGCTCACCAATGAGTGATTTGTTGGTGCAGGATAGTGTGAAGGATAGTTAATCTTTTCATCATACTGGAAATTGCCTTGATCGTCCGAAATCGCCCTGTTCTCATTACAGCATACCTCAGATAAAGATCAAAAGTGTTTTCTTCCTAAGTCAAGACAAGAAGGACTTTCCCCCGTGCAGAAAAAAAAAGACCAGTACTCAGAACTACAGTACATACAACTGGCATTTCCCAAACTTTGCCACTGCTATGACAGAATCTGTGTTGCAAGAGGTTGTCTTCAAGAAGGAAACATCCCTATCCATCTCTTAGAGGATTTCAATCGGCAGTTACAACTTTTTAATACAGCACAAATAAGTAAAACAGAGATCCCCATCCATGTTCCTTGGGGAATCTTGACCTACCCACTTTTCCTGAGACTCTCCCTACTTTTCCTTTTTCCGTAAGCCTCACACCTTGCTCTTCAGAAACTCTTCCAAGCTTGCATGAGTTCCCTCTGTAAGGACCACTCACTCCACACTGCCTTCCTGACCAAGCTGCAGCAGTCCACACTGCCAACAGGCTAAACAAGGCCATTCTAGTCTTACAATACCCACACCTGCCAACTCGGAGCTTCAGCCACTTGTGTCCTCACTCAGTCTATCTCAGGTTAAGCCTAAATCTGCAATAAAAGGGTTATAATCAAGATTATATTCTGTCTCTCTAAGGTTTTCAGTTTTAGTTAACAGCTTCAACAGTGATACAAATGGGATTCTTACTGTGTCTAAAGTAAATCAGAAACACATGAAGACCCATCATAAGCCCAAAACCCATGTTTCTAAATTACTGAACTATCTTTGGAAATAGCACCTAAGATTACGTTTAAATTACTGCAGAAAAAATCTGATATATGTGATAAATTGCCAAGAAATTTTAAGATGTTGCTTACACCAGAGTCAAATCTGTTAGCAAAATTTGGAACTTGATCTAGTAGTGCATATTTTACATGCTCTGACAATTATCAGCTGCTTGAGATTTCTGAGACTATTCAAATGGGACAGATTGAATACATCAGCTGGATTCAGTCCATTTAACCAAGTATGAAATGCTGCACAGCCCAAAACCTATCAGAGTTCTGTTATCCTCCCAGATGAACTTTTTCATAACAGATGTCTAATAGGCATAAATATAACAAGCATGCAGTAACTCCACAAGCCTATGATAGCACAACCTTTTATTTTTTTTACACAGAAGATTCTTAAGGGAATGAAATACACAAAATCAGCTCTGAATCAGCGCAACCACTTGCTAGCACTTCCTGGACATAACATCACATCTAAAGCAATCAATCCTGGGAAATAAAAAATATAATAAAGTCAAGAAAAGTTGACCAAAGATCACATGCTCAGATTTATCTGTAGTCATTTTATTCTTCCTCTGATGTAATATAATCACAGAAAAACTCTCTTATGTCAAATTCCTAAGATGGTCTCTTTTTCTGGGCACAGCTACTGACCTGCAGCATCTGAAGATAGCCTTCTTGTGGATCACACAGCAGCGATGATATTCGGTGATTGTTCCTCATGCATCTCTGATTATTGTCCCTTGAGAGAGGGAAAATTTGCCGGATAACTGTCATCCTCCCCAGAGCACTATGTACCAACTCTAATATTTCATTATCAGTGATTTCCTGTGAAGGGAGACACAGTATTTAAAAAAAACAAAACAACACATGTATTTGTCCAGACATTTTATATATTCTTTTCATTATTGGATAAATATTTTTAAAAAGACAATAGAAGAAAAAAGTTACAGATGCACATACTTTGTCTATGCCAAATGTTCTTATTTTGTGTTTTGTAACAACAAGGCTATTATTTTACATATCATCTGAAACAAAAGAAAACAGCTTAACATCTATCTTGGCAATAATAACATACTGCAGACATAGTTCCTCATTAAAAAAAAGGTGGTCCCAATAGGCTTCCAAGTTAAAAACAACGCTGAAAATAAATCTGTGTAGAAAAAGTTTTGGTTTAACAGAACAGAACCTCACTACATACTCAGAACAAAATGGAAAATGGAAAATGGAAACTACCTTTAGGAAATACATCCCTTACACCCTGAGAACAATATTACAAGCAAGTACTTTTCCCATAAGAACAGTAGATAATTTCTCCAGACTAATCCTGATAATGACTCAAGGAAGTCTTTTGAGGTTATCTGTATTAGGAAATGAAAAAAAAGGAGAAACTTCATCAAGGGATTGGCACATTTAGGAATGCAAGTTTCTGCACCAAGAATAATTTTGGATAAGATACAAGATGTCAAGTACAGGCTGCTTGTCTTTCTAGGCTTTGCACCATCTAAAGCATCTTTGCGGACCTTTCCATATCCCAGACTCCTAATCCATCCAGGGAGAGAGCTTGCATTTATTGCCCCTACATTGCAACTGAAATCAACTCAACTATGTGCTCTATGTATGTTGAAAAGGCCACAAAAACAGAACCTCTTGGTTTACACCACAGTAAATAATTTGAAAATCACGGGCTTAGCTGATCCTGAAATCATAACAGTGGCAGAGCTTCTGATGGTTATTTCCTGCCAAGAGTTCACTGTGGAGAAGGACAGGCAGTGGCACCACTGACTGTATTTTTTCCCACTGGTGCCTCCTCAGCAGACAGCATCTTTACATCCCAACTCCTTACCACTGCCACCAGCAGCATCTGCAAGTCACATCAGCACATCTCCAGCATATGTTGGCTGCACTGGCTGCACAGCTGGGCCAACTCATTCTCCAGCCTGCACAGGACTGTTCTCAGTCCATTGCAGGGTAGTGGGGGCTGCAGATAATGCATGTGGCTGTACTTGGTCAACAAGGCTCACACCTTCCGATGTGTCATCAACAGAAATGACCCTGGCCTTACACTTTAAACATTCAAGAAAAAAAATAAAAAAGTTTTCTTGCCATTTTCTCTGTCAAGCTGTGAATGAAATGACCATGGGGTTATTATAATTGTTACAGTTGACTAGTACTGTAGCTTTGGCTCACTTTAGTTCTTTGCTGATTTCCCATCATTTTTAGGAACATGAATTTTTAACTTTGCAGAAGGTGAAATTCATTGCATTAACAACAGACCAGCTGGTGTGGCATGAAAACAGAAAATAAATACATCCTTATAGAAGCTAAAAATTTTGAGGCTTAATAGAAAACGCTGGGAGGCATCTGTAGCCTTGCAGGAAGGCACCAGAGCAGACCCACAGACCCTCTAGACTGCTGCCTTGGATTTCTTTCTGAGGGACTGAAGGGTATTAAACCACACAGTGTGTCTAAGCTGCAGTCTGAAGGAAAGACAATTTTACGGGATAGCTTTAAATCATAACCTCTTAGGCTGCATCCCTTGGCAGGCAAATTCAGACTGAGTGGTTTCAAACAGAAAAAAGAAAAAGATCATGAATCATCCAAACCTTCAGTTCACCTCACACCACACATTTTGTGTCCTCCCCAAGTGGTGCACAGCCTTTCAAAGACATATCATAACCTGTGTGAAAATGCTTGACCTGAAACTTGTAAGCCTATATGTGCTTCTTCGTGGGATTCCAGAAGTAAGGTAGTGGAGGAGGACAGCTGTGTCAGACACATTAACCCTGGTTCTTCCCACTTAGCTACAGGCACCAAGTGAGTCCTGAGTGTCAAACCCTAGTTACTATACAGCTGGAGAACTAAAACGGCAGGGAGCCTCTAGAAGGAAATTCAGAACCTAAATCGGGCTAAATCTGACTCTGAAAGTGACACCTTTTTCTGTGTGGACAGCTTACAGTAGTTAAATCTTTCAACACCCCAATTCAGTATATAATGCCAAAGGCAACAAAGCTCCTGTTTTTTTTCCAGCTGATGGACATTTATACCAACAAATTATCCACACCTTTTAGAAATTAGATTCCTTTTTACAAATGTAAAAGCACAGAAAAAAAAAAAAAGAGATAAGATCAAAAGGTCTATGTCTGCATTTTTTAAACTGGTGCTCTAAAACCCTAAGGTAACTATGGGCCTTTCCATGCCAGTTCACAAGGTGGTACAGCCACAGGCAGCGTCACAGGGCACCTATGGAAGGTCCAGGAGCAGAAAAGCATGGCTGAGTGTCTGAAATGTAGGTCACCACCATCCCACACAAGAGCAGCCCAGCTACAGCTTCCCTGGCCTGGGGAGTGCACCCCTTTCTCTTGCCTGGCACTGGCAGTCCCTGCAGACTTGCTTCCAGAAGGCTTGCAGTCATAGAATCATAGAACAGTTAGGGTTGGAAAGGACCTTAAAGTCATCTAGTTCCAACCCCTCTGCCATGGGTGGGGACACCTGACACTAAACCATACCACCCAAGGCTCTGTCCAACCTGGCCTTGAACACTGCCAAACACAGTCCTGGCTTAGCAGCTCATGAAACCTTAAAGGTCACACACAGAAAAGTCACCTACATTCTGCTGTGATAAATGGCGGGGGGGGGGGGGGGGGGAGAGGGGGAAACCAGAACATCAACCCATAAAAAACAACCAAAACATCAACCCATAAAAAACAAACAAGGGTATGTGAAGCTGGCTCTTATTTTACACCCCTCAGAATAACAGCATATATCAAAAAGGTAGTTCTTGAAGTCCCAAGGGAGTCCCAAGGGAAAAAACATTTCACACTGATCTTGCCATTAAAGTCTATTCATCTAGTTATATTTTTTAAAGCAAAGCATTTTCTTTCCTGCACATTATATGAAAATGTTCTTTACACTGTGAAACTAAGTAAAAAACTGAATTTGGTACAAGAGGGTTTTGTTGTTTGGGTTTTTTTTTCCAAACAAACGTACCCCAAATTTCCAATCTTGTCCTTGGATCATTACACAGCACAAGACTCCACATAGTAATTGCCTTTGATGCCATGTGTGAATGTTGTATTCTAAGCAGAGCTTACCAGCTGGTATGGCCAGGCTAGCACTCCTTCCAAAATTCCTTATCACATGCCCTCCTTTTGGCTTTCACGATCGCATGATGTTCCTACTGCAATGTAGGGTAAATCTTGACTTAATATAGATAGTGGCTTCTGCTTATTTCAGCGATATGCTTTAAGGAAGGGTAAAGAGCCTAACTCTCTATTGCTTTGCACCTTTAATAGCAATCCGCACTCAGACCTGTAAGTATTGAATTTTTTGAAAGAGGGTGGAGGGAGAGAACTTTACCCAGGAATGAAAGAGGTTTTCCTACTTAAGTTCTCTTATTCTGGATTTTTCCTTTACTAAGGGAAAGAATTTAGCTATTCCCAACATTTTAGGGAGTGCTTAAATATTTTGGTAGGTAGACATAAGTGCAAGACTGACTATTAACCTAGGCTAGTAGCAGTTCTCACTACCCAATTCAACACTGAAGGGGTGTTCCTTTAAACACTGTATTTTCTGTTCATGTGGTTTACTAAAGGCAAAGATTACTCTTCAAGAAGTTGTGGGATTCATTTATCTATTTACATACACACAGATATTGGTCATTTGGGGAATTCATTTATCTATTTATTTACCTGTACACAAAGAACTTCAGTTAGCTTGCAATACCTAGCCATATTGATCAGGGGAATATTTAAATCTGCTCTAGTCGTGCTCAACCATCATAACACAAATTGCAAAATGAGGCAATTATGTTTCACATTACAATCTCTATGTTCCTAGAGGTAATGACAGAAAATTATAAATTTTAATGGCATTAATCATTTAAAGAACCAAAACAGATTTCCAGAAAGTACATTCATGAGAAAACTGGAGGATTAAACTGAATGACAATGAAGACAAGGATGCTCATGGAGACAAGCTACAAATTTATGTGGAATTTCTGCATTAGGATCAATACTGTTTGTTGGGTTATTCTAATTCCCCTCAATGTACTACATACCTCTATTAAGGGGCAGTTGTTGATTTGCTGAAAAGCCAGAAAACATCCTTCAATTAGCTTTTTTAAAAAAATATTAGTCACAGCTTACCCCGTGGATAAATTTATTCAACTTTAACATTATGCTGGCTTTACTGCAGCTCACATGGACAGATGCACACACACACACTTATATATATAAAGGTTAATCTTTTAAGGCAAGAGCACAATCCATTTTTCATAGCACAGAAAATAATCTAATAAAAGTCTGCATGACTACCTGTCCCACGCCCATCCTCATCTTCCTCCCACACATCCAACACTACCTCAACTTCTCTTCCTTTTACCTGATATTCCTAAAAATCTCTACAGGGATGTATTTATAATTTAATTGAATTAGCTCTGTTTCTAGATATAAGGACTCTGTACTTGGTCTCCGAAAGTCTTTCTCAGATAGTAGTGAGTGCCTATACAGTAAAAGATCCTCTGATTTGTCAAAATACTATTCCATACTAAAAAGTAACTATCTCACAAATAAAATAAGAAAAAAGGAAGAAAAGCACATGAATTGATAGTTATGAAAAGCTGCACAAAACAAACAAAAAAACCCAACAAAACACCAGTAACTTTAATGCGGATTTCACTGATAAATCGTCAAAGCTCAACTAACCTTGCTCCTAGCTGACTGACATTGTTTCTGTGTAATTCATTTGGACAGTAAGGAACTAATGTAATGAAATTTTCACTAGTTCACTACTCCCATGACTCCAGTTTGAGAATTGGAAGTTAATATATTTGAATTTCATATTTGTTATTTCATATGGTACAGAATGTGGTTAAAAAAAACAAGCAGGGTAATAAATAATTTTATGGCAATAACAAATACCCCTTTGTACATCATTTGATGAGAGTTAATCTGAATCAATGAGAATCAGTTCAATAGAAAAGCAATAAATGAAAAGCTGTAGGCAAGTAGAAGCTCTAACCTTCAGTTTTCACACCTTATAAGTAAATCTATATTTACAGCAATGAAAGTGACAGTAATTCATCACTAGGCATCTTTCTATCAAGACTACATACAACTACAATATACTCCTCCATTTCAAAGGACTGATATCAAGAAACATTATGCTCTGTTCATTCCTGGCTAAGTCAAAATGCTGGGGCTACCCCAAGACTGGATTTGGCTAACAGAATCTAATCAAATGCAGTAACTCCAGCCTGCTCACTAGTAGATGGAGAAGGATAGAGCTCCACACTGACTGGAAATCAACTGAGTCACAGTTCCTATAAATTTCGTGTTTGTCAGCAAAAGTACTGAAGAAATGATTCAATCAGAAGTATATTCAGTGACTTTGTATAAACTATCACTGCTATACCTATATTGAAAAACGATATGTCGAAAGACCTACAACAGAAGGTGAAGATCAGAAAATACCCGGTGGAGCTTATAAAACAGTTGTGGTTGTCTTTCCAAACTGAGACCAAATACATAATATAAGATAGTGAAAAAAAAAGAATAAAAAACAGCGGCAGAACCAGATGCAAAGGCAGAGAGATGATGAGATGGAGGAAAGTAACCAAGGAAGTTGCTCCTATTCATCATAAACCATTTCCCATTACTGAAGCTAATTTTTACTGCAGATGATTAAATTGCATTTCCTTTATCTTTCCAGAGTGAACATGGGATCATATTCTTCTTTTCATTACACCTGGTTTAATACTATACCCTTTCTCCATCTTCTGAGTTTTATGGGAAGCAAACCTAATTTTTTCAACTCTTCCTCATGGATTGTATTTTACTGAGCACCCATCATACTAAGTATTCCCTGCATTTTCAAAACTGTTCTGCATTCTCTTAAGTCTTGCCCCAAAATTGAAATGCTGTTCCAACAAGGCCAAGTTGATGTCAAGCAGAGCAAAATAATTGCCTAACTTACCTTATAAAGGATGTTTATAGCAATATATGTTTTGCAGGGCCACAACAGTATTGACTGATATTGTTTGTTATCCACAAGGATTCTAAGCTGCTCCTGCAGAGGCTTACCAGCTACACCTAATTTTGTAGCCATACCTGAGTACTCCATACTTCTCTATATTGATTCTCATCTGGTAGAGTGCCTCAAATTTATCTAAATAAATTGGAACTACTACAGTATGTTTTAACAGTCTGGTTACAATTAATAGTTTCTATAAGGCCAGCATCAAGTAAGTCAGAAAAAACAGTAAAACCTCATTTTAACATTAAGTAATCTTACATTTTCCATTATCTTCTGCTATATCTAAACTTTTCTTGTTACTTTTTATTACCCCTGGTATGAGTAATTTTGCACCTCAGCCTCATTTTATAATAATTTACTTCATTGCACTTTTGCACTTCTCCTTAGCCTTTTTTTACATCACTTTTTCTTTAGAATTCCTCTCTGATTTCAAGATCTGAAAAGATAACCAATTGGAACCATAATGATACCTTATTATGCCTTCATCTTCACAGAACTTCACAGGATTTTTTTTGCCATCCTTTACTCATCCTATTATCTTTCCAAAAGCACTACTAGTTCTCTAAACTTGTGAAGTTGGACAATCTTTTTATTGATGCCCATTATCCCTATTTTCCTTTTCTCACTCCTTCCTCTTCTTCAAACAGTGCATGCTACCATCTCTCAAACACTTTCACACCAATTATTTCCTGACTTCCTTTGCCCTGTTCTTCCTTAGACATAATGAAATCTGAACTGCCTTAACTTTTTAAGCATGTAGGAATAACACTGTCAATCACAGGAAATTTTGAAGCCTTGTCTGTGTCCTAACATTACTTTTTCAACTGCCAGGGAAATTAAAATCCTCCATTATTCCAATTTCTTGTCCTTGGGGCACTTCTGTCAAAAGCGCACTTTTAAAAAAAGTCTTCCTCAGAGCATGTATTTTGTGTATTTCCACATGGTTATTCAATAAATTTGACCATCACCTCTCCTTAGGTTCGGAGCAAGTACGTATGGGTTGGATGTGCAATGCTACATTGTACTCTCTTCATCCCTACCCGTCCTTCATGAAAAATTATCCCAGTAGCCTCATGTTTTATCTTGCCATGTCTTACAACTTTCAATTAAACTTCTGAATAGCAATGAAGGGTTTTTGAAAAACAAATTAAAGGATGCATGCAATAATGGTGAAATAACTCATTTGAGTTATCAGTCAAATTCAGTACCCATTCCACTTCCATGAAGAGTAGTTGATTGCTTTGTGTACTTTACTGATTTATATGTAAAAATAACAAATATTTAGAAACTTGGAATTATAATTAAATATCTTGATATGAGGGAATAAAATACTACTTTTAATTTGAATATTTCTTTCTGGTCTGAATTCTGGTTTTATAGAACAGTTAATTTCTTTTATATTTTGCCTCCCTTTGCAATGGATAAAATTTCAAAACCCTGAAGTGTCCAACAAAAAAAGGGAACATGGTTTATAGTACTATTTATACCCTCAGACTTACTGCTGCTGCTAATAAAAAAAGCAGACACAGCCTCCTAGAGCATTGCTCCTAGTACAATCACATAAAAATTCAGTTTCAAGTATTGCTCTTGTGCCTCTTCCATAGACATATGCCATGGGCAATGCACAGCATTTTGTCTGAATAGGAAGAAAACGAGAAAGGGAGAATGAAAACTGTCAGGAAGAACAGGCAGAGATGCTTGATGTCAGTTACCAAAACCAAAGAAATGTAAGAGAATAATAAAAATCATAGAATCATAGAATCAGGTAGGTTGGAAAATAACTTTAAGATCATCAAGTAGAACTATTATCCTAGGATTGCCAAAATCACCACTAAACCATATCACTGAGGGCCTCATCTACACAATTTTGAACACCAGGGATGGTGATTCCACCACTTCTCTGGGCAGCCTGTTTCAATACCTGATCACCCTCTCTGTGAAGATTTTCCTAATATCCAAACTAAGCCTCCCATGGTGCACCTTGAGGCCGTTTCCTCTTGTCTTATCACTGGTTACTTGGGAGAAGAGACCAACCCCCACCTCGCTACAACCTCCTTTCAGGTAGTTGTGGAGAGCAATAATGTCTCCCTGAGCCTTCTCTTCTCCAGAATAAACAACCAAACAACCCCAGTTCCCTCAACTGCTCAACATAAGTCTTATTCTCCAGATCCTTCACCAGCTTTTTTACCCTTTTTCTGGACCTGCTTCAGCACCTGAATTCAGAATTAAGCCAGAATTCAGGTAGAATTACTAACTAAAACAAATGCTAGGAATGATTCAGTATTTCTAGATGAATAAAAATGAAGATGATAAATCTCCACTACTTTTGACAGCTCTGCAAGTTTGAAACATAAAATGTTGAAATGAGAAAAGAAAGTACTTAGAAATCCATACTTTTAAAACAGTAAGGTTTTTATGAATTTGGCTTCAAAGAGGACATATAAGGGCATAATATTGCCTGCAAGGACCCATGTTATCCTAAAAGACTTGCCATGTAATTTTTCAACCTTACAATGCCATACAATGAATCCAGCTCCCAAGTCACTATTTTTTTTTCTAAAGATGACTCAGTCCTTTTGTAACTCTAATGGTATCCAAACTGAATAGATAACTCAGCCCAGAGACTTGATTTACTGGAGACTAGCAAATACAGAATCTTGACAGTACAGCTGTAGTAAGCTCATTTGCTGTAATAAGCTTACCAGCCATACAGTTTTAAGTTTGTTCATCACAAGCTTGGTGGTGTTGCTTACCTAATAACATTAAAATGATAAAATATTTTTGAACTCTAAAACTTAACTCCTATCCTGCCCTATGGGACAGAAACATAAAGGCAAAAAGAAAAAAAAAAAAAAAGAAAAAACAACAAAACAACAAAAAAATAACCCAAATATTTATTGGATTGTCAACACAGAGAGAGTAAAGTGGATTTAATTCAAGTAAGACAATGATATAATCTCTTATTGAAATAGTACCATGCTATATAGTCATTCTTATTACAGCATGGTAAGTACAAGGTTCAAATTCTTATTGGTTTGACAAGAGGTGGGAGACAGAGCAGACTGAGAGAAGGTGTTCAAGATCAATAGACCTCGGCAGCCAAACCTCTACCAGGCCATTAAATGGTTCCCTGAAGTGAGAAAGGCCTAAACAACCTGCTTACAACCCAATGTTCTTCATATAAGGAATGTCAATGGAAATAATTGTCACTGTGTTCTGTTCTTGCTAGTGCCCCCTCGTGTCAGTTAGCCCTGTACCTCTCTTTCCTTTCAGTGGGATAATTAGGTCACACAGACCACAGGGTGAAAAGTATAAGATCCTCAATCTGCCTGGGAGAAAAAAAAAAAAAAGAAGTAGCTAAGTATTTGGTCCATTTACAGAATGGACTACATCTGGCTTTCTATTCATGTGGAATTACATTAAAAAGCTGATTTGACTGTTGGGAATAAAAAGTTAACTCCACTCTGCAAACTACAGCTCCAGTCAACATCCAGTTGAGGTATAACATATTTCCCATCAAGTATGCATGCAGTTCTCACTGATACAAACTGGAAATATGTACATAGAAAGCACTATCAGTTTGTCCTCTTGCTAGCATGGGGGTACGCACACTATTAAATAAGACACAAACCTAAGGAACCTCCATCTTTCTACATATACATCCATGTAGTTGCCAGTAGCTTTAAGCACATAAAGACCAACACTTTTCTGTTAAAAAAAGGATAATAAAAAACATTTCCTCCTCTTTTTGCCTGAAAAGAGTTCTCTAAAGTTTCATGAATTTGAAAAATTTCTGTATTTACCTGTTTGAATTTAAGTATGGCACTAATATTTTTTGCTCAAAAATTATATTTTAGATTTACATTTTGCTACCATAGCTTCTCTACTCAGTCTCTGGGCAGAAAAGAAAAAAAAAAATATTGGGGGAACTTTTAGTTCCCCAAATAAAAGCAGACTTGACACCCTGTATGATGTGTTTGTGTAAGCATGCACATGTTTGTGCATGACTGCTGAAGGTTTTTATTTGTGATGTTACATATTCAGGCTTCAGGAAGTAAGTTTTAATATTTGAACAATAACAGCATTAATAAATTCACAAACATTCCCTCTCTGTAAGTGGTTAGGGAAATACGAACTGTATTATCTTTATGCAAATATAAACACTGAGTGAGTCTCTGGGCATCTTGCTAATATTTTGTAGCGGGTCATTACTACAGCTGACAAAAGGACTAGAAAGAATTTATAAAGCCTTTACAAGCAGAGATTTCACTTACTTTCCCCAACCCCTATTTAATTACAGAGCTTTTCTAATGCCACACAATACAATTTATAGTTACTAGTAAAAGTAGCCTATCCAAAATTATTAGCTAGATGAAAATAAAGGAATCAGAAATTAAAAAAGGAATTGGTTATTAAATTAGAGGCCATGCATTCATAATACAAAAATAAAACAATGATCAGTTTTTAACTTAGATATTTTACTCTTTTAACAAATCATTATTAAAACCAGACATATATCCTGAACAATCAGCGATTTATCAATTATTATATAGGGTAAAACATTCCAAGGTTTCCATTGTTTTTTAATATGAGTCTGCACTGATGCCTATTAGGGCATCATGGAACTAAGGTAAAATAAATAATTATAGTAGCGGGACAGAACAACATTTGCTGCATAGAGGAAATACTACAAATCTATGCTATCCTGGATTGTGGCCAAACACCAACACAATTCTGCACTGAAGAAAACCTCTGTATCATGTAAATGCATATTCAAACAAGCTAAGCTTGCAACTAGCTTGAATGCTCTTCTCCTCATATCTGAGTGCAGGCTTTCATAGCAGTGAAGGGTGAGATTCTGCCAGATATGGATGCATGTATTTGAGGTTTCTTTTGAGATATTCTCTGCTTCCTAAATAGGAAGTGATATAGTAGGGTCAGCATGAAGTTTAAAATAGCCTCCAAGCTGCTGTGAGGTATTCTGGAAGCTTTCTTTTGAGCTTTGGTATTCAACATATGCCAATTCAACTGAGACAGGCAAGCAATGACACCACAGAGTTTGCATCTTGTACCATTCAAAGAGCAAATATGCTAAGTATATGTTCAGTTTGGTGTGTCAAACATACGAAACAAAAGACAGTGATGAGTGAATGTACCAAGCTATGTTATCTCTTTTGACTTTCTTACCTCATTTACATAGACCCAGTGACTATCCTTTGATGCAAGGTTGGTTTCCACAGCCTACAAAAATAAAAAGAAATATAATAATAAAAATTAAACAAGTGAAACATATCCCAGAAAGAACTTATATTAAAAGTTACTATAAAGCTCATTGTGCTTGCTTTCGTTGCTATTGGCATTGTTCAGCGTAGTTCTTTTCATCTCTTCCACTGCTTCTTCATGGAAGTATCCTATTGGTGCTAGTCACATTTCTCTGACTTTAGTACATAAACCAAACTAACCTGACCATGAAGATATTCCCTAGATGTACCACAAAAGTATACTGGAGTAGGGTGGTACATCATGATAAGGAATCCTATGATGAACAACTGCACACAGAACATGAAATTTAACTTCCACATGATATATGTAATGCATCCAAATAGGCTGGGTTGCTTTTCAATATGCCTCCCAAAATATACTGCCTCAGCCTCATTACAACTCCAATAGTTTAAGCATTAGATAACCTATTTCATGCAAAACACTACTCTGAGATACTCAAGTGAAGTTCATATGAGTCATCCTCTCCATGTTTATATAAGACCCAAGACAAAGTTATGATTTGCATGGACGCGTTTTCTGGCTTCCTGGTGTGGACTCAGATAATCACTATCATAAACATAAACAGCCAATCTCATTGGGCAGTATATTTATCCATACATATATAACCCTTATGGTTCACTAAGATGCTAAATTGGGAAAGACTGCTAGTGTAGACAGCGCTACTAGTACTGAGGACCTCAGTGGAATGATTTGGCAATATACATAGAAGTTTATAACCCATTTGTTTGACTTAGATAAGCTCACTTCAAGATGTTTTATAGTATAACAAAGCAATATCAAGAATCAAGAGGTGTACACTACAGTGATAACGATATTGCTAATATCCTGCTTAACACACAGTTAAACAACTACTGTGGATTCATCTCACCTAATAAATCAGGACAATCCCAGTGCACACATGTATTTCAAGAGGCAGTTCACTACACAAAGTTCTAAATGTCTCTGCCTTCAACCACTTCTTTCTTCTGTGACAGTATGCCCCTATATATTGAAAAGATATTCTTATCCCTGTGTTATAAATGGCCCTATGAATCACTGAAATTAACCCAGTTAAAACAAACAAACAAACATACAGATTAACAAAATACTTCCAGTCACTGTTTTTTAACCAAGGTAATTTCCACACCCTGCTCATTGTGTGTGGCCTCAAAACAATTACACAGGTACAGAAGGGCTCTGTAGACGGTGGTACTGGATTGGGCAGGAACGTCATCAATCACCTTCCTCTCCAGAAAGCATTTTCATAATAAGCCTCTGAGATATTTAGCATCAGGTGGGATGAATCACCTTCTCTCATGACACTGACTACAGATGACTGGCTTAGAATAAAACCCACTACTTAAAAAGCTGCAGTGAAAAAGGTTATCTACCCTTAACATAGGCAAAGGAAGTACTGTTACCTGATCCTAGAAAAAGCAAAACAAAACAAAAACAAAACCAAACTAAACCAAAACCTGGCTCAATAGCCAACACCAACATTTAAAAAAATTACTCTTAATTTATACTGTGTTAAAAAACTGAGTATAAATTACTTGTCTAAGCAATTGTATTTTAAAACTCTAAGCAGTTGTGTGGCCTATGAAAACCTAAGAGAAAATTGTGGGCAACACACACACTTCAATCTACTTGTCATGTCCGCAAGGTGTACTCCTTTAAAGAAACAAAAATCCCTAAAGAGAAACCACAAAGAAATCAAAAGAGAAAAATCATCATCTTCCTGAACAGCATTATAGGAAATTAACTATTCCTGGTGTCAACAGAGATGAACAACGCTTCTGACAAGATAATCCTCTCTTAAGCATGACATGAAAAATTTTCTCCCTTGGTAACTGTCTCCCTTGTATTTCTTTTAAGCTGGCAGTGACCACCTAACTGAAAAATTGTGACTATTAGGAAGGCTAACAGTAATGAAAATGAGGGCAAAAACATGTAAATTTTCTCCCTATTTATCCCTCTATCATATTCAGACAAAGCCAAAATAGCCAGGAGCTGTAACATACAGAGGAAAAGCAAAGTGCTGCCAACATTAACAAAGCAGAACTAAATAATGCTCAGGTGCAGAGTTATTGCACTGGCCATCTTTTGTGATTTATCTGCAACAGTGAGCAATTTGTATGAATAAACGCTAAGTCTGGGGAGCCACAAGAGCCAGGGAATTTGAAATGAATTATTGTGACTCATTCTTCTGGGTTCACATATCTGGGCCAAAGTTTTTAAAATGAGGTGCCTAAATTTAGGTTGCTAAGAGTTTATCTTTAGTCATCAGAGTGCTAGACTATTCTACACCTCCTACAGAAGTCAGTGGCTCTACATTTTAAAAGCCTGAAATGTATTTAGAAACATAACTATAGATAGGCAAATTTAGGTGTCCATAAATATCTTCTGTTTAGAACCGCAACACGTATCATGAAGCATTATTATAAACCAAGACATGCTGAGAGAAAGCAAACACTTCTTGTATTTTGTGGTTCAGACTTTGTACCATATTTACAGACTGCTGTCCTAAAGAATCCTAAAATGAAATATTGAAAGATGCATCTCAGAGTTTTCAACCTTCTTACAGCAGTGGTGTATTGCAGGTGTATTGCCAGAGGGTCGTTGAAGTTAAGCAGCTTGAAAAGCAAGAAAATTTATTCAGAATTCTCAGAGTAAGAAAGAAATAACTTGTTTGTAATTTACTGGGTTTCTTTTTCTTTGAAGAGGAAAAGGTTTCAGCACTTGGGAGATTATGGTCACCCATTTTTAATTAGTTTTAAATTATTCAAACTCTTCAAGATCTATTTCTTTAAGATTGTGTCTCCATTCATTCAAAAAGAAGAAAAATGTCAACGAAAAATCCTAAAGGATCAATTACAGTTTATTTCATAAATGTACCCTATATTAAAGAAAGCAGGCTAGGAACTTGTGTGATCACTCTGGCTGAGAGAAAGCTCTGCCATCTATTGGAGCAGGATTCAGGTGCTAAAATACGCTATTGGGGGGTTTTGTGGAAAAATTATTAATACAGCTGCAAAATATCCTAGTTCTTTTTATACTCTCTATGTACCTACCAGTTAGATGATACTTGGGACTAATGCCTCAACATTTCTACCAAATCTGCTTTTGAGATAAACAGCACACTGAAAATCAAAGACCATCTCTATTTTCTTTTAGACTAGCAAATAGCTTCTACAGATTTGTAAAAAAAAAAGTTGTTGTTTTTTTTTTTTTGAGACTGCTTGCCCTTCTTCTTCCCCAATTACATTTCAACAGCCAAATGTTAAAATGCAGAACCCAAACAAAAGAATTATAATTCAGTCAGTGGACCACCATCAATGACAACATATACATGATATTTTCAGAATTGGGCTGGTCTGAAAAGATGGGAAGGGGAGCAGTGAATGTAGAAAACTTTATCATTTCTCAGTAGAAAACACCTGCAATAGAAATGACACTGAAAATCAAAATACGAGCATTAAGATTTCAGATCTCATAACAATAATAAAATAAAATAATAAGATGCTTCATAAAAAATGATCAAAGATATGTTCATGTATATGTCTTTGTTTACTTTTAAATATATAACTTAAAATAATTTACTGCCAATAATCCATGACAACCTTGTTTTATTGGAATACAGTGGAGAACAAGCATTTACATTGCCTTTATGAATAAGTAACTTGGTTCATTATTTCATTTAATGGCAGTTGCAGGTTTAAAAGAAGAAGTTAGGAAAGTAAGCAATAGATATTGTTACATACAGAAATGAAGCAATTCTGCAGGGGAAAAAAAAACCAAAACCAACCCACACAACCCTTTCCTGACCTTCTCAAAACATCTGAAACTGAAAGCATTTCCAAGTGTATAATGGCTGTCTAGCTACCGGGAAGGCTCTTTTCCACAATACCTGGCTGCTTTGCTAGGGTCAGCACCTCAGTATAAACAGCAAAAAGCAGGCTGTGTAGAAAGGAATGTAAGGATCAGTGGCTGGACACAACTTAGAAGCTGGTGTGTGTTCAGACACATGCAGACTGTGTTCAGTGGCAGCAGAACGTGCTGAAGAGTTTAGGCTTACACACATCTGTGTTACAGTTACAAACCTGTTGTCTCCTTTGTACTCAGGGGACAGGCAGTAGGAATGTCTGGAAGCCCCAGAACTAACCCTGGGATCCTAAAAAGAAATGCATTGCAGATGGCAAACACAGATGGTCCTGTTGCATCTACATTTTTGGAAACAAGTGCTGCCACCCTGAAATCATAAAAGAACCACCAGAGTGTTTTGCTAGGAGGGATATCAAACTAGTAAAGGGTATTACTTGCACATCCCCTACCTTAATGTTGAGGATAAAGAGCACCATAGCTTTTCAGAAGAAAAAAAAAAAAAGCCAACAGAAAAGAAAGAGAGCCTAGACTGGGAAGTTCACAGAAAATAACTTGGGAAGGGCATCCTAAGAGATACTGAAAGAACACAAAACCAAAGCTGCTGCAAACCAATGACTAAGCACAGGTAGCAGCAGAGAACAGATACATTTGCAGCATGGAATGCTCTGTGGAGACGCCAGCAGATACACCCAGTCATCTCAGACCACAGCTCCAGGAACCAGGCATCATTTACAAAGCTCCTCCTATGCAGCTCTATTCCAGCTTGCAACCCTACTGAAGACCCCTGCAACCAGACAGCCTGCCAACAGTCAGCCCACAGGATGCTTATAGCACAAAACCAGGCACAGAGAAAGCTGAGCAGTGAGCAAGCCTTCAGGAGACCCAAGTTCTTTTTAGAGACCCGAGTGGTGCAGGATGAGGATGGAAATACTCAAGGTCAGCTTTACTACTATGAAATATTTTATTTTTTTTTCCTGAGGGTTTGTCTGTTTTTAAATTATTAATATTGAAGGTGTAAGTAAAGGGCTTGGGGAAGTAAATCTCGTCTCTGCAAGCCTTTCATAAAGAACCAATCTCAATCCTTACAATTAATTACCTGCTCACTTTACTTTGCCAATGAACGGGTTTCAAAAGAAAACTGTCTCCAGCTCTTACTGTCCCAAGCAAGGTTATAGCCAGTGACCTGCTTACAAAAGTAGCTTTTTTCTCACTTCACATCATTGGAGAAATTATTTACCTACTGTCTTCACTCCACAAAAATTCTTTAGAACCAATTTGAAATCTATTACAGTAAAACAGCAGTAGGAAAAAAGAAAAAGTCACTGCCTTCTTCATACCCTTTTTGAAGCCTGAGCAAAACCTAGCTGCAGCTGCTGGGTTTCACTGCAGGAGTTGGACCTGTATTTTTTAAAAATGGCTTTTTTTCTTGACTTAAATGTCCAGGAAAACACCTTAGGAATCAGGAACCTGGTTTACCTCCAAAAGAAGAGATCTAGACCAAGTTTCCAATGCAAGACATCTGAAAGTAATTAATTATACGCTATCAAAGTGCACCTGTTTATCTTAGAAGCTTTGTGTATGTCACAGATACAAATAAGATAGGAGATATGAAAAAGTCAATTCTGGTAGAGCAGATGGGTTCAGTCTATATCTTAAAGATACCTAATTTATGTTTAGAAACTTCTTTAATTTAAATAGTGCAGTTCTTGTCCAGGAGTGACTTGCATAGATAACAATTTCACAGAAAAATGGTTTCTCCAGAGCAGTTACTGAGATTCTTGCACTTCATTAGAACCTTTCTTTTCTTGCATTTTAAACAAATACCTCTTGGTATCTCCAGAGAAGCATAAAGCCCATAATCCTTAATAGATCAAAAATAAGTAAGTAAGCATTACTACCCCCAATATTTATAAAAATAATTTAAATCTTCTTATAATACTTATGGTTTATTAAAAAATAATCAAACATGTTATTGTTTCTAAAGCTTTATTGGAAATAGTACCATTGGTACAGGGATCAAAATTAAATTTTCCAGGTGACAGTACAACATCCCCACTCTAGATGAAGTTTATAAAACTAAGACACTTTGGACTAAGAAACCTGAAGAAGAAAACTCAGTTGCAGTAAACTGATTTAGGACTGGAAGTTTACTTATTTAATACAGGTTAATTAAAATATCTAAATGTTGTTTCAAACTGAAATATGAAATTCTTCCCTCTTTAAATAGTAAAATGGGAATTTAAAGAGGTTACATGACATACTTCATCAGATAAGGAAAGCAACTGAAACTGACTCTTTCTTACTGAACATCATTCTCCATGAAAAATTTGTACTTTTAACAAAAAGGTTTTGCCATAAATTCTATGTTTTTCCTTTTTTCAGAACATATTCCTAGAAATGTGCACACACACACATTAAAAAAAAACAACACCTAACAGGCTCACTGATTCCCTGTCTTTCAGTGATCACTACCTCATGTCAATCATACAGTTAACTTCCCTTATAAGCTGTCAATTCCAAATCTCAGTACATATTAGCTTCATTAAAATTATTCATGAACCACAAGCATAACATGCTTTTGAAATCCACATTTCTTGATAATTCATTGTATTACTTCATTTTCATCTACACTCTATAAACATATTACTAAAGAACCTCACTCGGGACATTTTTTCATGTTATAGTGCATTGTTACATCAAAACATGAGGCTTGATATTTCCTTGTTACTCTTCTGCAGAACTACGTTGCTAAGAAAAGCTATTCTTCCCTCAATGCTACTGATAAAACACAAGTAATTATTGAAGGGCTATCATGAGATTAGATAGTATTTTAACTATTCTGGGCTTCTTCAGTAGTATAAGCCTGTAAACTTGGCATATTCAGCTTGAAACTCCCACAAAAGCTAGGGCAAATCAGTCATACAGATATCTGTGTTCTCCTGCTCAGAAGTCTAGCCATTAGTCTGGGCTATCTCCCCAAAAACTGTAACATTTCATTTATGATGTCTGTCCAAACGATATGAGAGGGTCTTTTCTTGACCTCTCACTTCCTCCACAAGCTAAATAACCTAATTAAGGAAAAAAGATGAGGGGTGAGGATAAAAAGGGGGGGAGGGGGAGAGGGGAAAAAAAGGGGAAGGGAAGAGAAAAAAAAATACATCCTAGAGCAAATTCCCAAATACCGTCCACAACTGAATTCTGTTTTCAGTTGCTAAAAAGACATTTCATGCAAACAGGAGTAAATATGACCCAAAATTTCACCAGATTTTAGCACACACCCCTCCAGTTGATGAATGCTAATTAGAAGATGTATACAATATTTTGCACAATATGATTTGATAATAACCCAAGCTGATATATACTAATAATATGTTTTAAAGTTTGTACTGCACTAGTTGCAACATACTAGTTGCTAGTATGCCTGTGGCATAGGTGATCAGGCAAAAACTACACTGAAGAAAACATACGTATAAGTTTAATGTTAATCAAGAGAGAGATTTGAAATTAAGAAAATCATAAAGAAGAGTAGAAGAAGAGGAACTACACAGTGCAACTTCTTCTGGCTGCATGGCTGTAATGTTCTTGAGTAACTACTGTAATATATAACATTGCCTATTGTTTTAGTCTTAATCATTAAGATGCAATGTCTTGAGATTTCTTTTAATCTTATTCCCATTCTATAGGTAATGCTTATTATATTCAATCTCTATTGCTGTTCCATTTAATGCATATTCCACTGAATGATGCATTAAAGTACTGTATATGGAACTCTTCCAAATGCATCCTGTAAGAATTTACTTTTCCAAGCCCAAATGTCACATACTATTTATAAACATGGTAACTGTTGACCATTTAACTACGTGGCACAGTGGTGACACCGGATAATTGCACACCTGTCAGAAAGCAACATTTCCATAATGACATAAATCTAATGTTAACTAAAGAACATAAACTCTCAGAAATCTTGTACTTAAAATTTTACCAAAGACACACACTGAGTTGACTTTGAAGACCCAATTAAATCTTTGAAATAACTAAATTTTGTTCACTTAGACACTGAATTTCCTTTTGAAGGTAACAGGTTTGTACCTCTATACTCTATTAAGAGAGTAGCTTTTTAGACACAATTTTTTAATGCTTTGAGAACTGTACTCCTGAAAGAGCCAAACTCCAGAGAACAAACAAAACTTCATCAGAACTGGCCAGCAGTTGGAGCTTGAGTGTTTTTTTAGTTGGTTTGCTTCGGTTCTTATCCTGTCTCCCATTAAGAGAAGAAATTGTCACCAAAATAATTTGGCAGTTTAAGTTGTCTGTTTGTTTGGAATGCCTACATGGGGTTGACTAGACATAGGTGCGATGGTTGAAAATACCTTTTCAGTCATAGAACCCAGGTAAACCAACCTATTTTCAGCATGGATGATTGCTTTTTATTCTCATAACGATCAGCTGTTCCACTGTCAGAGTGTAATGTATTTCAGTATGTACCACAAGCCTCATACACTGTGCTTTCTCAGCTCTACTCAGAAACAATAGCTTCAGCTCCAACTTTTGCTTGCACTGGAAGCTGAATATAAATTTATTGACTTTGCAAAGATTTTGGTCTTTTTGTAAGTATAAACAGCAACTGTTAACTATATCATTAAAGAAAGGTGCAAACTTCTTAGCTTTATAACATGCACACAACACCAAACAGTGAAAACACAACTTATACATTCTTAATTTCCTTTTTTAAAAGAAGTATGTTTTGTGTTGACAGCATGATAGTTGACTCTCCCAAAACCATGTATCACATAAACTTTTTGCTGAAAGAACCAGCTATAGGATGAAGAAACTGCTTTGATTTTCTTGAACTTATGGTTTTAATACTGATTCATTGCCTCTGGCACAAAGTTACTAATCACACTGCAAGGCTGTTATTTTACATAGGTTATGGGGTTTTAAACTCTATGAACTTGAACAGGTATATCCATATCAAAGTTTACCCTGTCCATTATCCATCTCTTCTTCTGTCCACATACATTTCCCTTATATTCCTTAAAAATCCTGGTTTTAAACAAAAGATGACAACACTGTTCTTACCTCAGCCTCAAACAATCACTTTCAATCCAATCTTTTTCTGATTACAGCACCCTTATTTTAAATTGCAAAATAAATACCTAGATAAAGCAAAATCCTTACAGGTCTGAGCACCTTCTTGTCAGTCAGTGCATTTTATATGCAGAAGCAGTGTCATGGGCTGCATGAGCTCTAAAGAATAGCTTAAAATTCACCTTAACCATCTCAATCCAGAAGACTCTTCCAGATCAGATTTGCCAAAAGGAAAGAGTATTTGCTTTGTTTATACTGCATGAGGATACTTGGCTTCCATGTACTTGCCAAGTGATAACACTTTCCGGCTGCTCTAGGAGGAGAGAAACCTTTGGGGAGCAGTAACAGCGGTAATGGAAGGGCTAACTCACCCTCTGTATATCTACAGTCTTAATGACTTTATGCAAAAGCCTGATGGGCTAAAGAAAGGTAAGCAAAGGCAGACATTACCTACAGCAGTGTACGTATACTTCACACACTAGTGGGAATTGGAGACAAATAAGTCTACATTTTGTTCACAGATTTTTCTTCCAAGCAGATTTTCAAATATTCACCATCTGGGTCAAAACCTGTATGTTGTGTATCCACACTTTCTCAAAGCTTGCACAGATGCATTGGAACACCCATACTTTTTACTAGCAGTCTTTATCAGCTTTATCTTTACTAGCAAGAATGATATTAAATATATATATATTACAGTAATTGGCAGATTTTACTAGACAACATTCTTAATTTTCCTAAATGCTTGCATAAAGTTATTCAGGAGAGTATGGCAACGTTATTTATTTTAAAATACTAATTTTATCCTTTGAAACAATTTCCACTTCTAATTAACACAAGCTCACATAGTGTTTGCAAAGTCATAGACAAATGGGTTTATGAGAATGAACCTTTCTACATTGTCTGGAGCAACAGCTTATCTTCTGCTTCCAGGGAAACCAGCATTCGTTACAGATTATGCCTTGATTCTGTTCATGAAACCAAGTTAATTTTTTGCATTTTAACTACTGTAATTTTTTTTCCCATTGTTCCTGAGGTAGAATTTAGACAAAACAGATATTTGTGTTAGAATTTCCATGTACGTGAGCTTCTGTACAAATCCAGAGGGAAAAAGAAGTGAAATAGGTTTTTAATCTTAAAATCTGAGCATGTTTGACTTGTGATATACTACTCTTAGTGCTGATTTCTATCATTTTTTTTTAGATAAGATTTCATCTAGGGAAAATTTTTAAAAGACAGTGTCTTGGAAAGCCAAAATGCAGTTTGTGAGAGTTAAATGTAATAGAGGAGGGAAAAAGTATTACATTAGATAGGCTATTTTTACATCAGGGTTACATCCATTATTACAAGAGAAACAAAAGAATGTGACAATAAACATTGCTAGCTGAAAAAAATAGAGACGCATACTTAAGCGGTGACCTGATGGAAAATTTATGTTATCACCCGATAGAAAACATGGAAGAGAAGAACTAAGGAGTAGAGAAGCATCTGGACACATGGGAGAAATTCCAAATAATTTTTAAGAGAACACACAAGAAAGAAGATAAAATATTAATTTGACATAATAGGAGTTGTAAATACCTGCAAACAGAAAGACCTGGAGCATGTAAGCACAAAGACAAGACAGAGGAATGACCACAGATGGCAAGAAAAAAAATGCATTATAGGGCAAAATAGCTGTACAGAGAAAAAGGAATGCTGAATATTGCAAACAGGCAAACACAAAAAGAGACCAGATGAACTGCACAAGCACAAAGAATATAAAATCCAAGGGCTGAGACTTATGGGTGATGAGGACAACATACGGAAAATTAAAAAACACAAATGAAGGAAAATGAAGGAGAGGGGAAAGGTGGTGGATGGAAATAAAAACTGAGAAGACTGGAGATTCATACAACCCCAAGAACTGTTGGATTGCATGAGAGACAGTTTGACTGGCCTGTCATCAGAAAGCAAAGAAGAAAAAGGTCAGCAAGGTGGGACAATAAATGTGGCCTTGAAGCAAAATAGAAAGAAGATTAAAACCAGAATTATTTTTCTTCACTTAGGCCAGGTATCACTGAAAATTTAAAGGAATATTTATTCATAGAGATGCACACTACAAATTAAAGTAGGATGCAGCTATTGAAGAGGAATAGGCAGAAAAAATCTTGTGCAAAAAAAACAAACAGTAAATGTAACCACTGAAAAGTATTCTCATTAAAAGGAGCCTTTCCTAGGTGAGTCTTTCAGGTAAGACTTTCACTGCTGGCCTTGAGTGACTAAGTCTGAAACTACTAGAAGCAAATTAAATACTAAAGAGTACATAAGGCTCATAGTCGTAAATCTACTTTTAATTTTTAAGACTATAAGAAATTGTTAATGAGGATATACTAACAGCCACATCTAAACAGAAAGTGCAGTGCAGGATGTAAAAATAGCAATATGAAGAATACAAATATGGTGACATTATAGTAAGAAATTGAATTATATTTATAGCAAGATAACAGAAAACAAATAAATAAACAGGACTTTATGGCAAAACAGACTGAATCCATGTAATGTGGGGGAAGTATAATAAAGGAAAGAAAGACTTCCTGGCATAGTGGCCCTGCAGTCAAAGGTGAGTAAAGAAGAACAACTTTCACCTATTAAAAAGTTCTACAGAGGTGGTGTGCATTTAACAAAATCTAAAATCTTTAAGCCAGAGAGAGAGAAAAAAAAAATAATTATCTGGTAAAATAGTGAAATCATGAGTTAAAAGAAGCTAAGCACAGATGAGGTTCTTAGCTTCACAACAGAGGACCTTAAGGAAATTCCAGATTTCTTCTACTGTCCCCAGATTTGGAGCGTTCAGTTAGCCCATTTTCTCAGCAGTTACTCCTTTTGAACCTGAAATCTTTACTAGATTATTTAATATTATCAGTAACGATCCTGACAGATATTATTAAAGGAATATTTAATATCATCAGTAATGATCCTGACAAATATTATTACAGGAATTAACTACGATAGAAACATAGAAAGTATGATAAATGCAGAGGTATTTAGAGAGCATTTAAAAAGATGATGGCTTCTGAAAACAGAAACATAATTATGGTGAAAATCACTACTATAAAAAATAAGGTCATGCACTCAGAAACAAAAAAGAAAAAATTGCTGTTATTTGAAACTTCTTCAGTTTGAAAAACTAGAGGCTTATTAGAGGTTTATTGTCTGACATCTAGCAATCTGTGCACCCATGAACAATTAGAGTCTAAGATGTATCCCTGAAATGTCAATAGAGTAAGAAAGTTTGAATACCAAGAGAAAGAGACTTCTGTAGTCTAGCTGGTTGAAAGCAGAGTTTAAGTTCACGTAGTTTAGAAGCAGAATCATAAGACAATATGCATGTTGTATTTCAAGTGCTATTTTAAGTACCTCAGGAGTATAAAAACCAAAGCATCCCAACTGCTAAGCTCACATGGCCATACTAGCACAAAGACACATGGATACTAGTAGGATCACAGATGTAGTCTGTCTGAGAATACAAAGATTTCTAAACATTATGGTGAGATTCTGAGTTCATCTCACAACAGTACTGTCAAGCCAAACTACACACAATTCAATTTCAAGGTAGTGCATGGTCAGTCAATGAAAAAAATTATGGAATATATATTTACATGTTATGGTGCCCTCTCTTCTCAGAGGACAGGATCAAGTAAACCAGGAGTTCATGTCTCATCTTTTACCCTGAGACAACACAGAAACACAGCAGCCGCCTCCTAAGTTTTATGAAAAAGACACAAAAATATGCACTTTATAGACTACAGCACACCTGAAATAGTTAATATTGAGTCCCTGTTTCTATTAGTAATTCAGGCATTCAAGGTTTAATATCTCAGATGTTCCAAATTACATCTCCAGGAACTTGGCAAGCAACTTGTCAGCTTCAATGCAAATTGTTTTTCGAAGCCCAATTGTTTTTAAAAGATTAAGGTGTTCTAATTTTTTAAAGCACTAAGTACAAAAGCGGTAATCCTTTACCATTGTGATAGGGTTGTCTACCATAATCTTTATTATTTACTAAAGCTTCACTGTAAAAGAAAAGGAACTAATTTTTCAAAGTCTATTTAAGTAGCAGAATTGCCATGTTCTGAATTCAGGGCTGAGAAAAGAGGACTAATTACTTCAGATCTGAAGAGCTCAGTTCAGAAAAAAACAACACCAACCAAACAACTCTAACCCCTCCCTAAAGATGGCATTCCATGGAAACCATATGATTCCAGAATTAGTAATGTAATATGGGATTAATATTAGCTCCATTTGAGTTATGGGAGACAAGACTGCATCCTCCGGAGTCTTCTGTCTCCCAAATACTGCTTCAAATCCTAAAAACTGGATAAATTCAGATTATATGAAGAGTCAGTTGGTCTATATGATTTAGTAAAGTAACTGTTAACATGTCCTTACAAATGACTATTACAAACAAATGCACACCAAATATAAGCAAAGAAATCTTCGGCTTTACTTTATTGACAAAAGAAAGTATATAAGAGAGTTCTGGGGAAGGGAAAAATTCACACACCACCAACTACGTAGGGTGTTCAAATCAGGCTGGTTTTCAAAAGAATGGAAAAGAAAAAATCCAATAATAATAATGTAGTACTATTAGACCTTGTTTGCGATTGGAAAGCAAGTGCATGATAATCACAACACATGACGGAACAAGGAGATCAAGTCACTTGTCTTTGTTCAAGGTCTTCAACAGTAATCCTTGCTTTAAAAGCCTGTATCCTTTCTTGCCTTCAGTAGCACAAGAAGGGTTCATTGCAGCAAAGGATGTACTGAATCTGCTGCTTTATGCTCCAGAAGAGGGAGAAGAAAGCACAGACTTGGAGATTCTCCGTCAGTGTTCCAGAGGCCCTCACCAGAAACACATTGTTATCATTGTCTTATTTGGTATCTTGGTTTGAAGAGTACTTTAAAATTATGTACTCTTGGCTATGCACATAAATCTGTGCCTTTTGTGGCTTTCTTCATTACAACATTCAAACTGAAAACAAAACTTACTTAGAAATCACTGCAAATTTGCACTTGCGAATTATATTCTATTGTGTCACACCTACAGCTACTCCTAAAACTGTGGTTTAATTGTTTTCAGTTGAACGTTAGAAGGCGCAGAATTATTTTCCTCCATGAATCTCAAGCTCACAGACAGAATTATCCAGCCACAATCCAGAATCACCATGCCATACATGTGTGCTTGTGTATATGCACATTTGTGTGGATATACTCCCATATACATGTGTACCCACACAGATATCTGGGGATGGGCACATAAAACAAACAGGAAAAGGGGAGAGAAGAAAACCAGGCCAGCAGTAACACCCAGAACATCTAACTCCAAGAATCAAGGATATTTTAGACAAAGTTGTGTACTCACCACACGGAGAGGACTCAGAAAAATTCATGCATAGATTTATCATGAAATTCCTCAGTAAATATGAGCAAATTTACTAAAGTTTGATGTACAGGAATAACTAACTTCGGATTATGTATGTGCATTTACATAGATACACACACATATATGCATGCATAAAAAGCTGTACATCTAAGCCTGTCAAAGGTAGGCAAATCACAGCTGCACGTGTTCAGGGACCTGCATCATCTAGAACAGCAGAATTGTATTAGTATGCTACTAGCTATGCTAAGTAGGATTTATTGGTCAAGTTATACACTCACCTGTAAATAATATAAACCATTAGACCACACAGTTTGCTTATATTCTGCCTATAGGTCGACCACACAGTTTGCTTATATTCTGCCTATAGGTCATGTATTCATCCCCTTCTGTGGCTTTAGGAATAAGAAAACAGAGGAGGGCAGTCCTTTTGAAACAGTTTGAATATGTACATTTTTTTGTCATCAACTGCTGGCTTCTAGGGGAAAGATGCCTTTCCCACCCAGGGCAATACTTCTGGGACAAGTGGCAAGAAGCCATTTCCCCCACAAGATTTACTGTTGCCTTCCCTTTGAGAGCACATTTCACCGCTTCAGTTAGCTGTGTTAGATGATATACCACATGGCTGAGATCTGTGCCAATTGCCTCTCACAGCAGCATACCTACCTTCCCTAACCTCCCATTGTCCCCTATTTCTTTTCATTAAGTCTATTCAGCAATTCTCTCTAAAATGTATGTCTTGGCTGTCTCTCTGTCAGCTAACTTCTTCCTGCCCCTTTCAACAACCACAAGACATCACTCACTTACCTGCTGCATGACTGAAGCAGAAAAACTATCAGTCAAGTGAAAAGACTGCTGTAGCACACTCCATGCTATTAATTAGCTTTCCCTTAGCTATTCCATACTCTCTATTTCAGAGAAAGATTTATTTGCCAAATTAGTTACAAGTACCCAACCAGTCTTTATTCTGAAACCCTCACCAGCTACTTCCTCTCTTCCAAACCTGGAGACAAATGGAGCCATTTCCCCTCATCTGTAGATAAAGCTCTACAAACATAAAACTCTTCTTCTCTATACCACCTTTTTCCTCTTGCCTTCCCAGGCAGACTGAAGAGTCTACAGCAGCTTTGAAAAACCTTTACACCACTGATATTCCTACTCTTAAAAATGAAAAACAGATGTGCCAACAGGAATGAGGCACTAATGGACTTGCTACTCACAAACCAAGAAAACCTGCTTTATAATATCTCTTGTTAGTGAGAGACTTGGCTGCACTGATCACAATGTTGTGGACTTCAGCCACAATATAGCTGAGCATGCTGAAGTTTAGTACTAAGACAAAGGTTTTCTATTTCAGAAGAGCAAGCTTCAGCTTGCTCAGAGCTCAGTTGGGAGGGATTCTGTGAGAAGCTTCCATGGAGGATAAAGCAGCTAGCAAGTGCTGGGAGATTTTTAAGAACACTCTCCTGGAAGCATAAAAACAGTTCATCCCCTTTAAAGGGAAGAAAAGTAAGTGGAGCAGGAGCCCCTTAGCTTAACTGTGAGCTTCTGAGTCTGCTCAAAACAAAAAGAGAAGCGTACCAGAGATGGAAAAGCAGATTAATAACCTCTGGGAATTACAATGGCTTTACCAGTGTGTGCAGAGATACAGTTAGAAAAGCAAAAGCTCAGCTCAAACTGAAAATGGCCAGAAATGTCAAAAACTGCAAGAAAGGATTCTTCAGGTACATAAACAACAAGCAGAAACAGAAGGAAAATACTGGCCCACTGTTAAACAGGGGAGGGGAATTAGTAACCAACAATGATGAAATGGCAGAAATTCTGAACACTTTCTTCACCTCTGTCTTTACCAGCACTGTTGAGCTCCAGGCCTTGGAAACAAAATTCTAGGTTAATGCAAACAGATCCACCATCAGTAAGGAAGAGCTGATATATGAATGATTGCATGAGGAAGACCCCTACAGATTGATGAGCTCTGATAATATCCACCCAATGGTGTTAAGAGACCTAGCTGACATTGCTGCGAGGGCACTCTCCTTAATCTTTGAGAAGTCATAGATTGGGGGACATCCCAAAAGACTGGAAGAAGGCCAATGTCACCCCCATCTACAAGAAGGGCTTAAAGGAGGACCCAGGAAATTGCAAGCCCATCAGTCTTACTTCATGAAGTGCTCCAGAAAATTATGGAACAAATCTTCCTGGGGGGCTATCACATGAAGCACATGACTGGGAAAAGCCAGCATGGATTCAACCATCAAAGTCGTGCTTGACAAATCTGATGCCTTCTGTGATAAAGTAAACTGCTTGGTTGATGTGGGGTAAATAGTGGACATTGTCCCACTGGATTTCCCTAGGTTTTTGCTATGGTTTCCCACAGCCTCCTCCTAGAGAAGCTGATACATTATGGTCCAAACAAGTGGTCTGTGCGGTGGGGGTGGAACTGGCTGAAAGGCTGCACCCAGGGAGTGGTGGTAAATGCAAACCAAGCCTTCACCAGCTTTCAAAACCCAAGCAAATTATTTTCAACCCTATTTACCATCTAGTTATAAAATGGGAGGATAGTTTTTCTTGGCTTTAGTAAGCAGAAAGAAATAGCCATTGTAATTCTCAGTTCTCGTTTAGAACCACTACAGATACATAGTCTTATTTGTATAAAAGCTATGCATATGTGCATATATACTCTTCCAAACACCCTATACCACAGGATATAGTTGCCATACAAGCTAAGAGCCACAAATTTATCAGAAAAATTATACTTGCTCGAAAAAACAGTAACACCAAAACACCAAACGAAACAACTATCTGGCATTCTTAAGGTGTTCTAATTTGAAACTCCACTACTAAAGCCCGCAATGGAATAAGAGCAACCAAAAAGCATAATAATTTTAATAATAATTTTAAACAGTTTTATTAATGTACTTTAAAAATAACTGGGATATTATGCAGTTTTCCCAGACTTCACATGGGCCTGGATCCTTCTCCATGACTACCAAGCATTATTAATTTACCAAAATTGAATTTTCTCTTTCATTTAATAACTGATGATTAATTGCTCAATAAACTGATTGCTTCTCAAGTCCTGCTTCTGAGTTACATGTCTGTGCAGCTTTGGAAACCAGTGTATACAATCCTAAACTTTGCTATTCCATCAAATTGCTAGGGAAGGCTCAAAACCTGCCTCAGATGAATAATTGTGGTAATAAATTAAAAAAACAGAGATGTCTTGTTTTTATCACTGTTTGAATTGCTACCACAGAAAATGAGAAACCCTGGGGGAAAAAAAAAAAAGTCAGAAATACCTGTTTGGTGCAAATATCAAAGTTCCTTCAATGTTTTAAGTAAAACGACCATAATTAAAAAATGGATGTCAATTTTCAGTACCATACTTTAAAGATAACTATGGTATGAAATGTATGACTAATTGGGCTCATACCAATCCCCCTTTTACATTTACATATGTAAATGTTTGCAGAATTATCCTTTATCTAAGTAATTATGCCACCCTTAGTTACATAAAGTATATCATATATGGTATGGATAAGATGGAAACAATGATAAATTACTGAATCAATCCTTACAACAAGGTTTTCTCATTGAATAATCTAATGACAAGCACAGGTGCAAGGAGAAATTCAGTACAAAGCATTACCATTCTTTCCATCTGAATGTATCAAAGGCACACAGTCAATACCATGAAGTATTTTCAGAGTAAGGCAAGCCCTGTCAGCTTTTCCCCAGCCTGCACCTTCTGACAGAGCTGACGACATGCTGCCAACATCGAAGCGCTTCCAGAAGACACATCATAGAAATACACCTTTCCCCTCTCTCCCAGCCAGGCTTATGAATAAAATTCTTTATTACAGATACACTTCCAAGCTGAGGAGACAAACTCGATACCAGGAGCCCTCTTTGATGCCGAAAGAGAAATAATTGATATTTTCACCCTTGTTTAAACAGAGAGGTAGCAGTGGGGATGGCTAAGAAGAGAGCAGCAGCAACATCCCTCCACACCACTGTTGTGTTTTGTGTAAGGTTTCAGAGAAAATGCTGAAGGGTTCTCCACCATGACTCAAAAGCTCTGGGGGCCTGGCTAATTTGTCTGCAGCTCCCTGCAGCTGCAACACACTACATGCAGCCTCTCTGGCCATGTAGTTTCCAGTTTGCTCTTCAAAGGGTATCTTTACAGCACACTCTGAAACACTTAGACTAAGGATGCTTTTCAGGGCTTTTTATGGTACTTCATTCTTTCTATTCAGCATAAGCAGAGGTAGATTCTGGAAAAATTACTCCCCTCAGCTTTCTTTAGAGATTAGTACTTTGATCAGAAATCTATTGAAATGAGTAGGACTCTTTTCAGTTGTTTTTGATAAGCATTGGGCCAGACTTAGAAGAAAGTATATGAAATAAACACCAGTTATCTGTTTTCATTAGACCTTCTAATTTTTTTCCTCTGGGAGAAAACTACTGCAACAGCTTTAATGAGTATCTTGGCAGAAGAAATAATAATTTACATGAGATGACAAATTAATATCTAAATAATAAACTCTCTGTGCTCTAGTCATCTCTTCACATATGAGCCCTATATGCATAATATACAACTGCTGAGTAGATGACTTTGAATAATCACGAGTGACCTGAAATAACAGCAAAGCAACACAGAAAACTGAATCTTTAGCATTGTGTCACTGTCTCCCATAGTGACTAGAATCCATTGTTCCACACTGTAAAATATTGTTCATGTAGATAATTTTATCTTGTCTAACTTTAAAGTTCACATTCATAGGCTTTTTTGATTAATGAGATGGCTGTGACAGCCAGAAGCTTCTTTCCAATATTTAAGAGAATGTGGTGGGTGCCAATTTACGATTATTCAAACTAGTAATCTCCTGTGTCTCTGACTGCTATTATTCCTTTGCCTGTGACCCAACCACTTAATGAAGTGAAATTAATTTACAGTAATAGGAAATTCTAAGAACTACATGAAAGCACAAGCTTTAATATGGGAAGAACAAATGGCCTTTTCATGCAAGGCTGACCACAAGCATTGTAAAGAAATTTGAAAGGACTTTATACCTTTTTAAGTAGGTATAGCATTAGCTGAAACAATGTACTGCAGTAAATATGATAAATTATCAAACAGCTCTTTGAAACAGAAAGCACCAACACAATTTTCTCCTTTTGTCACACAGCAGAATTTTCTCATTTGCATATAAATGTATGACACACATATTTTATAAAGGTAAAACCATGATCTCACCATCCGTCAAATCCTTTCTAACAATTCTATCATGACACCCGTGACAAACTGCCAACAGAAAACCGGTACCAGGGTGCTTACTTGTCCGTTGCAAATGTATGTATCAGTAAGCATTATAACTGAAATAAATACAGTTTTATCTTAATGGCAAAATAGAGCTCACATTTTTCTCCAAGTATATTGTCTCTCTATAAAATTCTATAAAAGGTTGAGATTGTAACCCAAATCCCCCATATTTTTTTATTTCCTTTCATGTATGGAAAATATCACTTTCCTAACTTTTGCTTTAGCATCCTTTAAAAACAAGAGGGAGAGGAAGCAGAAAGTGAGAGGTGTGCAAAAGGCACACAGCTGGGACTGGCTTATTTTTCAAAATAAAATTCTGTATTTGAAGTATTAAATGTGTCTAATTTCTAACTAGCTCTAAGATACGTTTTATTCTCCTTCATACATTCTTAATTCTGACAATAAGAATGAAGAATGGTGTGTTTCCAATGCATCAATTAACACAATGATTTTTCAATATGTCTGGGTGCTGTAGAAGGACAAAAGCCATCACATAGGTGTTTATGTATTCACATGTTCTCAGTGTGCATACATGTTGGTGATATCAACAAATTGAGAGTATCTTTTGACATCTTGTCACCTTCTCCCCAAAACCAGAGAAGTACTGTCACATGCTGTTGCTCTTCATTTTCTGTTTTGCTTTTCCCTCCTCCCAGACAGCAGATGAGAGAACAGGATAAACATTTTTCCTTCAAAAAATGTAAGGTGGCAACAAGAGGCTGTGGCTGCATTTCTGCTTGAAGTAGAGCCTTTTCTGTTTCACCCAGAGTTTCAGGTTATCTCCAGCCTTTCACTACACGTCATTTCATTACTAAAATTACTAAGGTTGGAAACAATTTTATTTTCCACCATTAACTAAAATCAGAACCAATTGCTTACTCTGGATGGAAATTTTCCCTCCTCTCCACTCCAACAAGAGATTGCTAATAGCTCATTGAATTATCTCACAGAAAACTTCCTAACAGACATGGAGATCCTTACACAATGTCTGGCCTACTACCCAGGATACTATTAACAGGTCTGTACTTTAAGCATGGTTTCTTTTGAATTTATCCTTACTTGCACATTTCTGCTAAGGAATGTATACCATCTACATCAAGGAAACAATACATTCCTTTTGCCACAGATGTGTATTCAATACACATTCAAATTTCATATAACAACTGATATGGCAGAAAGGCAATCATGCTCCTGTGAAAACATAATGAATACTAGAGCCTCTTTCAGGTCCTTAGGCAAACTTTGATTGACAGTCAGGCACAGTGAGATATGTGAAGAAAAGCCTTTACAAGATACCAAATGATTCATATCCAAGGATAATTCAAAGAATTCTCTCTCCCCTGTATTCATTTGCTTGCTCAAATAAACTGAAAATCTCCTTAGTCTACTTGATATTACAGATTCACCCCTTCAGAAACATTTCTGGCAGTGCATCTAAATCTTCTATAATTCAAGCACAATATAGACACATTACCCCACTAAAGCCGAATAGGATGTGTTGGTTCAGCAGTGTGTTCAAAGTAATCTTTCCTCAGGAATTCTACTAGATAAAAATGAAGGATCTTCATCTGCTAGATGACAGCAGCTCAGAAAATATATATAATGAAAAACATTTCAGTATTAAGAATGAATAACAAAAGACAGAACAGAATCTTGACAGCATTAACTTATGGGCAGTTCAAACCAGTAATTTTAATTCTAACAAGTCTCAAAAAGCCGGGAAAATCCAAAGTAGTTATAGTTCTAAAATATATAAAAGATTAAGGAGTGAGGTATGAAATTATATACCATGGATCTTGATGTTCATTTGGGGTAATAAAATAAATTACCTATGACTGGTCAACCAATAATTAGATATTTAAGAATATCTATATTTGCAGAGGTTTTGGTAGGGTTGAGTTTTTTTTCTTTAACAAGCTTACTGGTGAGCTTACTCGTGCTCACCAACAGGGAAGGGCTGTTTGGAAACGTGATGCTCCAGAGGCAGCTTTGGCTGTAGCAGTCATGAGATGGTAGAGTTCAAGATCCACAGGACAGTGAGGATAGCGTGCAGCAAGCTCACTGCCCTGGACTTCAAGAGAGCAGACTTTGGCCTCTTCAGTAACCTGCTTAGTAAGGTTCCATGGGATATAGCCCTAGAGGGCAGGGGGGCCCAACACTGTTGGTTGATATTCAAGGATCACCTACTACAAGCTCAGGAGTCTTGTGTCCCAGCTAGAAGGAAGTGCAGCAGGAGGGCGAGGAGACCTCCATGGATGGATAAGGAGCTGCTGAGGAAACTTAGAGGGAAAAAAGAGACTTACAAAAGGTGGAAGCAAGGACAGGCAGCCTGGGAAGAATACAGGAATGTTGTTCGGGAAGCTAGGGACCAGGTTAGGAAAGCTAAGGCCCAGTTAGAATTAAACTTGGCTAGGGATGTTAAGGATAACAGGAAGGGGTTCTATAGGTATGCAGAGAATAAAAGACAGACTAGGGACAATGTGGGCCCTCTCCAGAAGCTATTGAAAGAACTGGCTACCCTGGATTTGGAGAAGGCTGAGGTTCTGAATGACTTCTTTGCCTTGGTCTTCACTGGAAAATGCTCTGACCACACTACCCAAGTCTTGGAAGGTAGACGCAGCGACTGTGAGAATGAAGACCCTAGGCCCACTGTAGGAGAGGATCTGGTTCGAGACCATCTTCAGAACCTGAACATGCACAAGTCCATGGGACCTGATGAAATCCATCCACGGGCCCTGAAGGAGCTGGCGAATGAAGTTGCTAAGCCACTGGCCATCATATTTGAAAAATCACAGCAGTCAGGTGAGGTTCCCAATGACTGGGAAAAGGGAAATATAACCCCCATTTTCAAGAAGGGGAAAATGGGTGACCCAGGGAACTACAGACCAGTCAGTCTCACCTCTGTGCCTGGCAAACTCTTGGAGCAGATTCTCCTGGACAGCATGCTAAGGCACATGAAAAACAACAAGGTGCTTGGTGACAGCCAGCATGGCTTCACTAAGGGGAAATCCTGCCTGACCAATTTGGTGGCCTTCTAGGATGGGGCTACAGAACTGATGGACAGGGGTAGAGCAGTTGACGTCATATAGCTGGACTTGTGCAAAGCGTTCACCACTGTCCCGCATGACATCCTTGTCTCTAAATTGGAGAGACATCAATTTGATAGATGGACCACTCAGTAGATAAAGAACTGGCTGGATGGCTGCACATAAACAGTTGTGCTCAATGGCTCAATGTCCAGCTGGAGACCAGAAGCGAGTGGTGTCCCCTCAGGGATCGGTGTTGGGACCAGTCTTGTTCAACATCTTTGTCTGTGACATGGACAGAGGGATTGAAGGTGTCCTCAGCAAGTTTGCCGATGACACCAAGCTGTGTGGTTCAGTTGATACACTGGAGGGAAGGGATGCCATCCAGAGGGACCTTGACACGCTTGTGAGGTGGGCTGATGCCAACCTTATGAAGTTTAACCATGCCAAGTGCAAGGTCCTACACCTGGGTTAGAGCAATCCCAGGCACAGCTACAGCTTGGGCAGAGAAGAGATTCAGAGCAGCCCTGCAGAGAAGGACTTGGGGGTGCTGGTCGATGAGAAAATGAACATGAGATGGCTTCAGTGCGTGTTTGCAGCCCAGAAAGCCAACCATATCCTGGGCTGCATCAAAAGGAGCATGACCAGCAGGTCGAAGGAAGTGATCCTGCCCCTCTACTCTATTCTCATGAGACCTCACCTGGAGTACTGTGTGCAGTTCTGGTGTCCTCAACATAAAAAGGACATGGAACTGCTGGAACAAGTCCAGAGGAGGGCCACGAGGATGATCAGGGGACTGGAACACCTCCCATATGAAGATAGGCTGAGCTAGTTCGGGCTGTTCAGCCTGGAGAAGAGAAGGCTGCGTGGAGACCTCCTAGCAGCCTTCCAGTATCTCAAGGAGGGTTATAGGGATGCTGGGAAGGGACTCTTCATTAGGGACTGTAGTGATAGGACAAGGGGTAACAGGTTAAAATTTTAACAGGGGAAGTTTAGATTGGATATAAGGAAGAAGTTCTTTACTGTAAGGGTGTTGAGGCACTGGAATGGGTTGCCCAGGAAGTTGTGAATGCTCCATCCCTGGTGGTGTTCAAGGCCAGGTTGGACACAGCCTTAGGTCACATGGCTTAGTGTGAGGTGTCCCTGCCCATGGCAGGGGGGTTGGAACTAGGTGGTCTTAAGGTCCTTTCCAACCCTAACTATTCTATGATTCTAAGATTCAAAAAAAGAAATTATTGATATAAATTCTTTAAGTAATTCAACTTAGTGACTAATTCAACATAGTACTGTACAATGTTTGATCTCTTAATAGAGATTTTATATGGATTTAGGAGAACAAACAGTGGATGGATTAATGTATGGTTATTTCCCCCTGCCCTTATCATTATGCTAATTCTGGTAAGTGTGGAACAAGTTAGGCTGCAACAACTGAAAAGGCTAGACTATCTTTTGTATTCCATGTTGAGGTCCTTTCCAACTCTAACTATTCTATGATTCTATGATTCTATGTTATAAAATTATAAAGTATTGAGGCAAACTCTGAGACAGTTAGAAACACTTCAATAAACACACATCCCTTAGCATTCGCCTGCCCATCATAAGGATGTAACTGGATTCACATCGCTTGCAGTGTATTCTTAGAGTAGCAGTTGCTAAGATACTCCTTGCCATTTGTACTTTGAAAAAACATAGGTTTTGCTCACCGGAGCAATACATGTCTCTGACACCCTGAGTGCACATGAAGGCTTTAGTTTACAGGTAGATAATTCAGTTGGACTATTGCACCTTTGAGAAAAAGTAAATTTGCACATTCAAAAACATCCCTAAAAATACTAATTGCAAATTAAGGCTCCAGTCTGAAGCACTGTGCATGCATAAGGAAAAAAAAAAAATCTAACTGATACTCTCCAATTTATCTTCTATATAAAGTGTCAGAATTCATCCCTCTTCTGCAAAATATAAAAATTAAAAAAAAAATCAGTACTGCAAAGCAGTAACTTGAAGTATTTTTACTGTGAATGTGTAGAGGGCTTTTTCTCAAACAATGGGCATGTGAGTGATCCAGGACTCTTGCCATTGGTTAGTGTTTGTAGTAAGGATTAATGGCCTAGTTCACAGACTACTTCAGAGCAAAGTTGTGGCCACGTATGCGGAAGTTCTGCAGGAGGGAAACAACTCCCGGATGCTGAAGAAGGAACCAATCAGCTGCCTTTGCATTATGTGTAGAGACCAATCAGCTGTCTTTGCATTGTGTGTAGAAATCAATCATTATAAAGCTTAAGCGCGGGACCAAGCTTGGAAACTATAAAAGGCAGTGCTCTGAAGTGAATAAAGGTCAGTTTCTGATTACATTAATCAGCGTGCTGTCCGTGGATCTTCCACGTGAATGCTTGCTTATTTAAGCAAAGTATATCCTTATAAAAATAAACAACTGTCCTGGGATTAATACATACTATTTTAAACTTTTTGACCTTCCCAGATTTCACTTTTAACCTTGAGCAGGTGATTCAATATCCAAATATTTGATTGTCCAAAATTAAAAAATAATATCAATGGCTCCTTAGATCATAAAGCTGCTGTGCATGTAAAATTTATTGTTTCTACAGTCTCAGAAACTATCAGGGCAAACCCCAGAGCAGTACGCAAGATTTGTGTGTTTGGGTTACAAAATTCTCATTGTAAATGTAAATACATTTACATTTAAATTTAAATGAAAAAAAAAAAAAAAGCCAAACTCCCTATTTAAAAAAAAAATCTTCAGCTTTAGTAACTGAAGCAGTCTGGAAATCTGTATGCATAATGTAATCCCTGAACCAGTCAAGACCATCTAGACGCAAGCTAAGGCTGAAAATACTGGTGTAAAACAACTCCTCCTCACAAAAAATATGCTTCAGAATTTGTTTCCATTTCACATTGAAAGAAAATGAAATTTCTCTAACTTATTTTCTGAAGGATATATCTCCAGCACCTCAGTACAGCCAACAGAAAGTCAACTCCACCTTTCACAGTAGCTCAGAACTACCAGCTTGACCTGAAAGATAAAGTTGTTCTATCATTCTGGGATTAAAACTCCCATCCTGCACCTAAAGCACATTCCTCCTAACAGCTTAGTTAAATTCATTACTTTTCACAAAATATTATATTAATTATATTTTAACAAAGCAACCAACACAACACATCACATTTGCAACAATTAATAACAAATTGTCCCCTTCTTTCCCTCTTCCAAAATTGTCTTCAGCATTTACCCAACTGCTATACTTCATTTTGAAACAATGCTAAATTACAAAGCAGACTTTCATAAAGAGCTCTTCTTGTGATAATATAATGGCAGAATTCATTAGTATCACTAAAAGCCAAATTTGGGAAAGTTCTGGGTAAAAAAATAATTTAAAAGGTAAAAAAAAAGGTAGTACTGATAATCTGTAAAACCTTTCAGTTTGGATACATCGTCTAGAAGTGGAAAAAAATTACATGACTTTCTCCCACCTATATGCTTGTTACTCTGAAATGAGGCATTATTACAATCGTAAGACTATGGAAACCTTGGTGCTTGATTGCCCAGAAGTAGAAATAATATTATCTGTTTACATATATATATATATATAAATGTGTTTGTGCCTGTTTTATTATTCTGAAAGCAACACAGAATTTACAGTGAACATTGTGCCTTCAAGAGAGAACATGTCCCAAATTACATTCTAGTATTATTAAGTCATTTGTTTGGTTTATTTTCAGTATTCTCTAAAGATTCTGACTTTTACTTCGTTACACCATTATAACAAATATCAACTAAACACATAAACACTGCAGGGTAATATTTGGAAGCCTGCATTAGTGGAAGGAATCAACAGTAATGCTCTGATGTTTCTGTATAATAGTGTTGTACATAAAATGCTGTGTTTAACATTTTAGAACTCTTACTTTCTGTTAATTGGTGTGGCAAGAGAAAATTTTCTTCTTTCTCTTTAAGAAGGCATAGTGAAAGATAAAACCAAAACTCAAACTGAAAGGCTATTTCTGCAGCACAGACTCTTACCTCATTTAGAGACTGTAGAGAGAGATAAGAAAAAAAGTGGTAACTGCTGAGGGTTATAGCAACATGCCACTCACATTATACAAGTCGGGGGAGGGGGGAGGAACAGGGGAGGAAGAAAATAGTATCTTGAGTATGACGTGAGAAAATGAAATTTATCAGTGTTAGCCCATAAACAACAAAAGGTGAGCATTTATTATTTTACTAGAGCAGAAAGTGATTCTCTGTAGTATAACCTTAAGATTTTTATATAGAAATATTCCTCTAAGTGTGAGTGAGTTCTTGCTCTTCTCCAAACCTCTGTATTTATCATTAACAAAGAAATCCTCTAGTAGTGGGACTTTTGGCAGAAAATCCTTCTAAGAAATGTATGTGTCTCACAGAATACAATTTTCCTTTGGATAAAAAAGGAAGAAAAAATAAATTACATGAATATACTTTATGCCTTTAATATTTTGACAAAATGTGCTTCATTTCACTTACGAAAATAGGCTCAGGAAAATAGCGTCATAAAATCCCTGTAATGTATGGACCTCATCACATCTGACTCTGGATCAAATGCAGTCTAGGTCTATACTTACCATTTATCACATGCCTAGAAATGATGAGATTTTATCTGTCTGAAATTATATAAAGTCAGTTCCTGAGGATAAATGGCTAGTTTTATCATATTTTTAAGTCAGATACAAGGGAATACTAAGCCAAGTCTGAGTATAAAGGCTTCTTGACAGGACTATATGAGACCTGTGGATTATCTGGTTTACAGACAAAAATTAAATCCAATCTATAATAATCTTTGCATACCATATTCCATGAACCTCTAGCACTATATCTCAGTGCTCTGGTAGTTTGGATCATTTGGATCACAAATATATCTGGTCCAAGCTCATTGATTTCAAAAAGCACAATGTACATTTAAATTACTTCAAACACTATCTCTCCCAGTTATTCCAATCTTTCCAGTCAATGCTGAGGAAGTAAAAGGCAATGTCCAAAACTGAATAACCTTCTAGTTACATGGCCATAGTGTTGCTGGAGGTCCTCTTCAGTTAATATTATCGAATAAGGAGTATCAAGCTCTACTGTTGCTGGAGTATTTTGGAAAACAACTTGAAGTCTTTGAGAAACAATGGAAGTTTATGATATTGGGTGACAAAGCTTCTAAACTCCTATGCAGTCCATTTATGGAGTTACCAGTTTCTTAATAGATATACAGAGTTCTGTATTCATGCTGAAATGATTCTACACATCTGCAGTGTGTAATGGAAATCCAGAGCAGTAACAGTTGGAGCCAAGAAAACAGTCAAAGACAGAGGAGAGGAATTATGTTTCCAAGATAAGAGACCGTAAGTGTGCGACATATGAAAAATAATAATATTTATGTCTATTAATGATGTAGATTAAAACTTTTAAAAAAAAAAGTTTTTTAGGTTTCCTAGTTTTTAGGTTTCTTTTGTTTGTTTCATTTCCTTAACTTTTTCACCACTCTTCCCAAAATGACCTAAAAATAGTTATTTCAAAGTGCCAATTTCTGACCCATAAGTATTTGCTTTAAAAAACAAATGACATTCAGTTTGAATGACAGTGTAAATGCCTTTCAGTTTTAACTGCCCAGTTCTTTAGTTTCCAGAAAATAATGTCCTCTTGCTTGAACAGTAAGGGGGAACTGTTCAAAAGACTAGTTAGGAAAATACCACTAATGACTCATAATATTAAATCTCTTCTAAAGCCAGGGATATTTTCTTGAAGCGTAATTAGCTTTCTTATGCATTTTATACAGTCCTGTTTAGCATCTAAGATACTACAATTCCAAACCTTTGCTTTTTATAAGCTATTTTCATGAACTGATCTTCACTGTCAAGCTGAATATCCCATGTCATTAGGTGGCTGAATCACAGTCTCTTAGAGAGATCTGTTCTGCATTCAGCACCACTTAATGACTTTTCACCTAGGTAATAAAGCTAAATGTGGTAACAAGCACATTTAATTTTCAGCAACAATTTTTTCCACCATTAGAAACACTGAAGTCTTTCCTTCTTGTTTACTTCTAAGAGACTTATCTCTGCTAACTTCAGTTTTGTAAAATGAGGTGCCTAATACAAGCAGCCCACTAGAAGGCCAAGTCAAGAGAAATAAACAGCTCCAGAGTAATTTATCCTATTTAAGATCCTATTTATCCCATTTAATCCTTTTCCCTTCTTCTACTTTTAATGGCAGGACCTTTGGGTCTGCATCCCAACCCCTAAGTTACAGACCCAGTAAAGACCAAGGAAACAGTGTTAACAGAAGGAAGCAAAAGCCAAACACCAGAGACTTTCTAGAGGGACTGTAAAAAAGGGGCCAAATGGTCTCTTAAAATTAGCAACAAAATGTGAAGATTATTTGCTACAGATATTTGTGTTCTTCTGTAATGCACAGTAGAAAAATCTGTCAGTAATTTTAAAATACTGAGAGCTGACTGTTGAAGTGAAGACGTAATAGAAAACAAAACAAAAATAAAACCAAAACCCACAAAGAACCCCTAGAAACACAATGCAAAACAAAAAAACAAAACAAACACAAAACTTTATGATTTCACAAAGCGGACAGCTTTCATTATACAATGTTTTCATGGATGTGAATCACACTATCAAGAAATAACTGTGGTATGAGTCATACAATGGAAATCTCAATGTAACTAATTTCTTGTGACTGTCTGCACTATAAAGCATAAAGAAGAAACGCATTATTGCCTGAACCATACCAGAACCACCAGCCATGCCCTTGATCCAATACAGATCTTCATCAATCTTGATTAATTCTTAGTTATCCCTCAGTCCTGTTTCAATTGTCTCTGTTCATTTTCAGTTTAGCCAAACTTAACTATTTTTCTGAGCAAGAATATATATTATGATTGAAATTCCTGATTTTACATATTTATGTGATAGGACAGAAGAAAATGCAAAAATACACATCATCTGAAAACATGAACTACAAACATCTTTAAACATAAACTGCTTATTAAATACTGACGTGAATTTAAAAGTGCCATATTGTATAATTCAAAAGCCCGATACTTGCTGACTTAGAATTCATCCACTTAAGAATATATAATTAAACAGCTATAAAAAATGCAACAGCTTAGAGGAAAAGAAATAAATAATATCACTGTAAATAAAGCAAAATATATATTAAACAAAAGCAAGGAACAAAGATTTTAGTGTTATATACTGGAGAACAGTAACGAGTGGTGTCCCCTCAGCGATCAGTGTTGGGACCAGTCTTGTTCAATATCTTTGTCAGAGACATGGACAGAAGGATTGAGTGCACCGTCAGCAAGTTTGCCGATGACACCAAGCTGTGTGGTTCGGTTGATATGCTGGAGGGAAGGAATGCCATCCAGAGGGACCTTGACACACTTGTGAGGCGGGCTGATGCCAACCACATGAGGTTTAACTATGACAAGTGCAAGGTCCTACACCTGGGTCAGAGCAATCCCAGGAACAGCTACAGGTTGGGCAGAGGAGATTCAGAGCAGCCCTGCAGAGAAGGACTTGGGGGTGCTGGTCGATGAGAAAATGAACATGAGCCAGCTTCAGTGTGCGCTCGCAGCCCAGAAAGCCAACCGTATCGTGGGCTGCATCAAAAGGAGCGTGACCAGCAGGTCGAAGGAGGTGATCCTGCCCCTCTATTCTGCTCTTGTGAGACCTCACCTGGAGTATTGTGTGCAGTTCCGGTTTTTTTTTTTTCCCTCCTTTTCTTGACCATCTTTGCAAAGGCAGAAGAATTTCAAAATAGGTGCTTCCAAACTTTTGCTTTGGTAAGAGTGCTATTATTTTGTTATCCTGTTACAACAAATGAACATGAATCATGTATAAAGGTAATGGTATTGGTAACATCTAAAGTCTATCTGGTAATACAATGCCATGTAAGCCCCAACAGAAAAAAATCACCTTCCAAAACTGTATTAAAGATGCTGTATGACAGTGGAATTTCTCTCATACAATTAACAGCTTGCTTGCAGTATCTCTTTCTGTGTCAAGAAAGTTGCTATTTGAGGGTTTCATAACCTGTATGCTACAGCTTTGAGAAAGAGAACAATTATATATAACCCTTTTTTTCCATGTACTATGTCTGTAAAATAAAAACTATAGAGGTTAATATACCATTTGAATGTACTGATTCCTTCATTCCAGGGCACTATCATATAGGAACTCTTAACAAGTATTAAGCCTCTTATATAAAAAAGTAGTAGAATTCTTCTTTGTGTAAGTTGAAAAACATCTGTCTTTTCAGAAAAGTTTTTGCTGAGGAAGACAGAGGGGTGTTGTGTTATATACCATAGGAACATAAAATGTTTTCCTTATGTGCCACGTAAAAATGCTTTACCCTTCCATAAAAACACATTTGTAGTGATTTATGTAAAATCCGTTCTTTATATATGAAAATATATGTCTTCAATACCTACCACAAAGCAAGTTAGATGTTTCTATAATTTCCTGTGTTTAAATACTTTTGGTTAGAGTTCAGTTAATAATGTTTGGTTTGGATTTGGTTATTTGTTTATCTGGCAGACAAGTTAAAAAAAAATTATAAAATAGTTTCAACTTAGTTGAAACAGTCTTTACTTAAAAATAGTTTTTCTGAGTAAAAATTTAAAAATTAAAGAAAAATTCCATTTTAGGTCAACTGACAAAAGTTATTCAAACCAAAACTTTTTGTTTGTGTTCTAAAATGTAGCTTCTTTTAACAAAATGTTCTTCTGAAATGAGAGTAAAGTCAAAACACTTCATTTAGAAAATGCTGAAACATTTTCTTTTCTCTGAAATACTGTTTTATTCTGAAATGACTAATAGTGCTTGAATTATGTACAGAGGGGTAGACCAGAAAAAGGGTGGAGCTAGTACTTCAGTACAGTTCTGTCTTTGACTTAGCTACAGCTAATGCATAAATTAAAATCACTATAAAAGTCTACCAAGCAGCTTACAACAGTGCTTTGGAAAGTGAGATAAATTCTTTTTATTCTTTTTCCGTCTCAGCTCGTGCTGAGCTTAGCCACAGCATAATACTGGAGTACTAACTGCGTTAGAAAATAGGGGAGACATCATTTCTTGTATTTCTTCACTGTAGTGCACTGGAGCAGTTTCTGGTAACTCTCAAGAGGATTTTGTTGAAATTCTGTCAGGAAGCTTTATGGATTTTTGGCACAACATTTTAGCCCCAGAAGAACAAGTTATGTGGGTTTTGCCACAGCTAACAACCTCTGATAGAGGTGTCATTTTTTAAGGCACTGATCAAAGTACTACTAAGAAATAACTTCCCTGAGCATATCAGACAGTATGCAGTCTTGTATCTGAAGGTGCTTTTAATTGATGCCGGTATCGAGTGGCTGAGCATCTTTATACAAGATGTTGTATATATTGTGAATTCTTTCACCACTGGGTTTGTCTGTATCTTGTATCACTAGAAAAAAGCACAGAGTACCACTAGGGTGAAATCAGGAGGCTCATGGAGTCAAATGTGACAATGCAGCAATGTGGAGATGTCAAGGCTTAATATGCAGTACCATTAGACACTGTGAGAAGAGCTTTAGAAAAATACCTGGTACTGAGTTTCACCACATGGCTTAGTGGTGGACTTGGTCGTGCTACATTAACCATTGGATTTGATGATTTTGTGAGCCCTTGTAAATATCATGAAATTCAATAAGGCCAAGGCAAGGTCCTGCACAAATACAGCAAATACAGCTGAGCAGAAAATGGGTCAAAAACAGCCCTAAGGAGAAAGACTTGGGGCTGTTAGTTGACAAAAAGCTCAACAGGACCTGGCAGCATGTGCTTGCAGGCCATAAATCCAGTCTTTTCCTCAGCTGAATCAAAAGAGGTAGGTGATGCTCCTCTACTCCACTCTTGTGAGACCCCACCTAGAGTACTGCATTCAGCTCTGGGGCCCCCAACACAAGAACGTGGACCTGTTGGAGCAAGTCCAGAGGAGGGCCCCAAAGATGATCAGAGGTCTGGAGCACCTGTCCTATGAAGACAGGTTGAGAAAGCTGGGCTTGTCCAGCCTGGAGAAGAGAAAGCTCCAGGAATAACTTAGAGCAGCCTTCCAGCACATAAAGGGGGCCCACAAGAAAGCTGGAGAGGGGCTTTTTACAAGGGCATGTAGTGATAAGACAACTGGGAATAGCTTTAAACTGAAAAAAGATTTAGATTAGATATGGGGAGGGAAGAAATTCTTTAATGTGAGGGTGTTGAGACACTGGAACAGGTTGCCCAGAGAAGTTGTGGATGCCCCATCCCTGGAAGTGTTCAAGGCCAGGTTGGAGGAGCTTTAAGCAACTTGGTCTAGTGGAAGGTGTCCCTGTCCATGGAAGGGGGATGGAATTAGGTGATATATAAGGTTCCTTCCAACCAAACTGTTCTATGATTCAGTGATCTTAAAGGTCTTTTCCAACCTAAATGATTCTATGATTATACATATAGCATTCAAGCCTTGAAACTTTTAGGTGGGTGATAACTGATAGAAATCTTCTGCAGCAAAAACTAGAGACTTAACATAAACTGCATAACCATACCAATTCTCATTCAAGAGGCTGAAAACTAAAAAGGTGAAAACTGAAGACATAACAAGTAGATGGCAAGACCTGGTCAGGACACAGTAGGATAAAAAAAGATAGTAAATCCTTCATAAATAACTTGAACGGAGTCACGATTTCACCTGGTATTCATATGCAAATTACTATCAATTTTCTTTATGAAAAAGACATTTCTTTAGGCTTCAAAAGAATTAAGCCAAAATTTCAAAATTTTCAATGTCTTAATGTCCTCTTTGTAATCTTCACTTTGTTGCTTATGTATGTGTTTTGTTATTTACCATCTCTTGCTAGACTTGTATTTCCAGTGCTGATACCTCAATAGCCTGCAAGAACTTCCAGGGTTAAAAGCAAATTGCAAGATAAAAAACAAATAAAATATTTTTTTAGCCATATTTATGGCTGAGAACTGTAATAATATATCATCAATGATCCTGGGGAGAGGAAAGAATAGGTTTGACTACTGTTCACTCTGTAGTAAAAGTCAATGCTCCTTTTGGAGAAAAGCTGACCAGAACTTTCTCCTTGTTACTGATCTTTACTCCTACACAACTCCTTATTTAAAGTATAATATAATGCACAATTTTTAAACTCCATGTAAGATGTTCTCACCTTCTGGGTTTCATTCAAGAACCCTAGAATAACTGTTAATAAGTAGCAGCAAGTAAATATTTGTTCTTTGAGAGTTTTGCTTTATATTCCACTAGAACTCATGCTTTAATAATTTCCAAAGATCAAATTTCACTATCCAATACAACCTTGTTTGTAACCTTAAGACTTCATGCACATCCACCCTGCGAAAAAAAAAGATGAGATCTCTTCATTTGTTTCTTCAAATGAGGCTTCAAATTACTGTGGAACATTTCCCTTTTCAAAAGCTAATACACATTTTGCCTGAAGCATGTAAGAAACAAACCCAAATCTTTAAAAATGTAGACCTTCTAAAAAGAAAATATCACATTTTGTCTAGCAATAAACAAAAAGCCCTGTTCATCAGTGACAAATACAAGGTTTTTGTTGTATTTATTACCATACAGAGATTTTAAATTAATATTTAGCGCTTTTATTGCACCTGAAATGTGAAACTCAAAAGAATTTACCAAACTCCATGACTAAAGCTAAAGCTATGACTTTTTAATGTATATTACAAAATTACGTACTTTGATATCATCTTTTCCTTCAGGTGATGGATTCCTAGCATCATGCCTACAACAAAGGAAACTCAAACATCAGCAACACTGAAAGTTTTCTTTTCCTCCCCAAGCTTTACTAATCTCAGAATAGGCAGAGCTAGATTTCATTTCTATGTGGACTAAAGGCATCTGCACTACTTAAAACCAATGACTACTAGTATTTAGGAGATTCTGGATGTCTTTCAGATTACTTTGCTCAAAGATATGATAGCCAAGATAATAGCTGTCAAAAGTAAGAGAAAGTAACTAGAGGAAAAGCATAAGGATATAGTAAAAGAGAAAGGCAAAGATTCTTCCTACTTTATGGGGCCTCTCTAATGCTTATAAATGCCAGGTATATTTTAAAAGGATAACGTCATGTACACGTCATGAAGGTCAGCAACAGAAAGAGAAGATGTGTTCTTTAACTTGAAGCTAAGCTTTACTGTGCTGGAAGTTCAAAAATTACTGTTATTACTGCTGAAGGCTCTCTATTGTTTGTCAAAATCCTTACCAAATTCTTGCAAGCAAAGATTCTTACTGATATCTAACCACCAGCAAAATTATACTACCCATATTTTCCATGAAAAGTTATATTTATCTAAAATTACCCCTCCAACAGTTGAGTAATTCATCTTAATGCTTTACTACTTTGCTGCAGCAAATATAAAAATAATGAAGGGATTGGGATTCAGCATTATTCATTGAGTAATTTTTAAGAGGGTGTGTTAGGAGGGCTTTTTACTGTGCATCACATGCATAGACTTGAATTTTTAGTTCTGCTTAACCATCAAATCAGAAAATGAAATATATTTTTTCACTATAAAAAAACTGTGTAGTTACATAAATTTTATATATACACAGAATCTGTTTACAAAATATATGTTCCAGGCATTACTTTTAAATCACAGGGAACTAGCTAACTCCCAAATGTATACGGCCAAAGTAATGAATATTAATTTACCTATAAGAGGGCTACTGAAAGATCAAAAAATAAAAAGAAAGTTGTAGACATTGCAGGCAAAGCTTCTTTTGGGACTACATTGTATTTCTACACCCTCATCACCTTAATTGCCTACCTTGATGCTATGTATATCTCAGAAACTTTCCTATCTAACATGAAAATTCAATTTCAACTTTTTTTCCCCTTATTTCTTAAGCTATGCAAAAGTATTATTTTTCTAAAAAGTTAACAACTAATTTTAAATAAGACAGCTTATTTAGCAAATGTTAAAACAAATTGTTGGGTTTTTTTTTTTCCAGCATGACATTCTTCATAAAAAGACTCTGACAAAAGTTGCAGCTTTAATGACACAGCTTGATGAAAAAGTTGACATCAGAATATTGCCCTCCATCTTCAGTGTTGCACACAGTGCTGCTAATTCCCAGTAGGTTGCTTTTGAAAGTTTTTTAATGCTTTGAGATTCAAAGCTTTGAGATGTTTTGTTGAAAACTATGTAAGTGTCAAGTGCATTCTTTTGCACACAGTATGGGATGATCTGCTTGTCTTAGCAGGTACAAGCAAATACAGACACATGAATGCAGATCAGAGAGCCCCCTCTTTCCCAAGACAAGCATATACACATACCAAGAGATTTTTTATCCAAATCAGAAGACTCATGCAGATATCTAAGACTGTGTTTGTGATAAGAACTTAAGACACTCAAGTTGTCTAGTTTCCTATGAACCCTATAAAAAGCACTTAACGTGAGTTCTCAATAGCCAACAGTTATGGCTCACAGAGGAACAGATTTTTGTAAGGAAGTTTTAAGTACCAGAATTCGATTTGTATCACCTTTCCAGAAGATGCCTTTAACCCTAGCCGAATATTCATACAGGTCACAGCCCGAATTAGATAATGCTTTGAATACAAAGACAATCACTCATAAAAGGGCAGGAGTCATTTAATTGTGCTGCTGTTCTCATACAAATGGTTATAACTCAACTTAACTACACTGGGAGGGTAACTACTAAGTCCCACAAGAACACAACAACTAACAAAAATAAATAAACAATATATATTCTTTTTCAGTCTGCAGAGATCACAGCTCTGTATTATCAATAATGGTAAAGCTGCAGATAAAGAAGCATTTCCACTCCTGTTAGAAGAGGTTTCATTTCTTGTTCATCACTGTGAGAAATATCATGTCACCAAACAACGACAGATCATCTCCTGAGCTCACCCTAACAATCCAACTCACAGTAAGACAATTCCAATTCCTCTGACAAGAGAGATAAAAAAACAAACAAAAAAAATCAACACAACACACCCAAGTTTTTTGTTTTTTTTTTTCTGAAAGTGCATTATTTTATCTGTGTATCACCCAAGTGTGTACATGAAATCTGGAATGTTTCTAGTTATAAATACCTTTCTGAACTGCAAAGTGAGGGAAGAAAAAATGTCTGAGAAAGATGATACTTTTACACTTGACTCTGAAGAACAGCATCTGAAATCGAGATGCTGAGAAATCCACACTGTCAGAACACCATAATGCAACAAACTGGTGTGAACAGTATCTCCAGAGAATAAAAATCAGCATCACCACCTACTAATTCTTTCTCCACCTCCACACTAATTTGAGGTTATTTTATGATTGAAGAACTCAGAATAATTTCAGGATAGTGAGATATGAGTCCTGATTGAACACCATCATGTTACAAACACAAACAAGCATAAACCTAGCAAATTAAAGAACACAGAATGAAAAATAGGACTGCAGGGACCTAGTGTTTTTAAAACTAAATTGAAGAGCCTGCTAATTCCTGCTGGAATGGGAATCATTCTTCAAGGCTATCTGCTAATACTGCAGCTCCAGATGAGAAGAAAGATTATTAGAAAGCTGCCTGGCTGATGGCCCTGATAGCAGAGCATGTGAAACATGGACAAATATGTCAGCTGTACCACATGCCACAAATCATCATGGCTACCACTGAAAAGCACCCTAACACTGCTACAAAAAATGGCTACAAATAGGCTGCAAATATGTCCTTGATAAATGTAAATATAACAGACCTATATTGTGCAGAGGGCGTAGACTGCTTTACTTTTTTATTGAGTTTATTAAAGTGATGTAGGGCAGTCATTCACTCAAATTCTGCAAAGTGCCTGTTCTAGTGAAGAGCCCAATCTTATAAATGTTTCTAAGTGCTTTTGCAAAGTAAATGTTAAATAACATCTACTTTACTTCAGAGACTTCTTATTCATGCTCTACCTCCCACAATCCCTGGTTTCTGTCGTAATTAAATATTATTTGTTTTTGTGGTAGTGCCAAGAGACCCTATTCCCTGGCACAAGGCACCACAGGAATACATAGGTGACCTTTTTAGTGTAAGCTCACTGAAAATACTCTAAAAATAGAAATAATTTTTCTCTCTACTGCTTCTCAGGTGGAACATAAGTAGCATGAGTCTCTGACTGTATTAATGATTTTATAAATGTACTGAGTTCCGAAGATGCTGAGCACTTCAGTAGAGGAACAGCCCCGTAGCACATGGCAGTCCAATGAATATCCTATTTATAGTGACCACAAGCCTCTTTGTGCTGAGAAGAAATGCTGGTCGGGGATTTTAAAAGGGAGTCCAAATCCATAAACTACAGATGTGGTCTACATGATTCATTTTGCCTTAGTCATTTGCTGCCTCTGTCCCCTACTTCCTCTCTGAAGAGGCAGGAATCTCTGTCAGGCAGTGAAGTTAAGAACATGAAAGTTGTGAGAAACTTAGACCCTGTGGCAAGGGGAGTGCATGTAATTATTTTAATGGACAGATAGCTTAAGCAGAGAATATAGAATTCTTCAGCAGTCATACATTATAAGCTGTTTCTTTCAAACCCTCCTCCACTGTGCAAAATCTCCTGTTTTAAAGGAATAAATAATACTTTCCCTGTGCTGTTTAAGTAACCATATTTTTGCAAAATACCACCCCAGGACAACTTTTCAGTCACTGTGAGCAACACGAAGTTAGTTCTCAGCAGGGCAACTGACAGCCTTCAACAAGCAATGCAATGGATGCTAGCAGATTAGAGCAATGAGATAACAATAGCAACAAGTGATCTTAATTGGAACAATGTAATTAACTGTATTACACAACATCTAATTGTAAGATAACCAACACATCAAAGAGTAAAATTTCTGTCCTCTGCATTTGTTTATGAATCATAGAATCATAGAATAGTTAGGGTTGGAAAAGACCTTAAGATCGTCTAGTTCCAACCCCCCTGCCATGGGCAGGGACACCTCACACTAAACCATGTAACCCAAGGCTCTTTCCAACCCAGCCTTGAACACCGCCAGGGATGGAGCATTCACAACTTCCCTGGGCAACCCATTCCAGTGCCTCACCACCCTTACAGTAAAGAACTTCTTCGTTATATCCAATCTAAACTTCCCCTGTTTAAGTTTTAACCCATTACCCCTTGTCCTGTCACTACAGTCCCTAATGAAGAGTCCCTCCCCAGAATCCTTATAGGCCCCCTTCAGATACTGGAAGGCTGCTATGAGGTCTCCACGGAGCCTTCTCTTCTCCAGGCTGAACAGCCCCAACTTTCTCAGCCTGTCTTCATACGGGAGGTGCTCCAGTCCCCTGATCATCCTCATGGCCCTCCTCTGGACTTGTTCCAGCAGTTCCATGTCCTTTTTATGTTGACACCAGAACTGCACACAATACTCCAGGTGAGGTCTCACAAGAGCAGTGTAGAGGGGCAGGATCACCTCTTTCAACCTGCTGGTCACGCTCCTTTTGATGCAGCCCAGGATACAGTTGGCTTTCTGGGCTGCGAGCGCACACTGCCGGCTCCTGTTCATATTGTTGCAGTGGTAGCCCAGTATAGGAGGCTAACTGTGATAGGAAAAATGTAGAGTTCTTTACTGACAATGCTGAAGGACAAAGATGTAAATCTCAAAGGGACGTAAAAGTTCACACATTTTCATATGCTAATTAGCCAGTGAATTTCCTTTTTTCCACTTCCTTTTTTTACTCTACAGAGGCACAATAAAATGATGACTTCCAACCTTAAAATTAGGGTGAGGTAGAAATATTCACTTTTGGAATCATATAAATTTTAATAAAAATTTCTGTAGTAATTACATACCGAACAATTAAAGATATGAACTAATGGGCTCTTTCTAATACTGCAATAACTATTTTCTGAACATTTGGTGTCCTCATAAAGTGTGTTAATAAAAGAGAACAAAAACTCCTTGTTGTGAAGCCTCCTGAAAGTGAAAACTTTTTAGATGTAAAGCTACAATACTTCACTTGTGCAGACAATATACAAATATGTCAGACATGTATTCAGGTTCATTTTAAGTGGAATGAAGCATTAACTAGCAACTTTGGGGGCTTCAGAAGCTGGATTTTCACAGCATTCCACATGGAAAAATGTCCTTAAACCTACATTTACTACTGTAGACACAAGTACAGATTCTGCTAATGAAAGATGTGGGATTCATTCTGTGAGGACTGAGTTGTCTTTCAAAAAATATTTTTTTCTTTTTTGTAGAAGATTTCATCTCCTCCTGCTACTTATTACCTTGAAAAAGCTCATTTATGCTCTCACTATAATAGGATTTAGTAGCAGAAGTTTTGTTATTTATTTTCTTGTTTATTCCTGTAAAATAAAATCCCATTTCATGGAAATTTTCCTCATAATTACTTCTCATAAGAATGAGAAGAAATACAGAAAATACAGTGTGTGGCACACAACTGTGTCTGCCTGGAACATTATACTGTCTGAACACCTCTAACGTAATTCAGAGACTGAGGAATTGATGGGTCCAAAAGAAAAAACAAATTGTAAATTCTTGTAGCCTAATGCCAAAATAATAATGAACAAGTAAATTTGTTTTTTCAATTTCAACTTAATTTGAAAGAAAAATTCATATTGTAAAGAAATAAATGCCATTCTATGAACTACTGGTAGTTTACCTTCTATTTTGCTCTTGTATCTGACAAAGAAAATTAATCACATTAGGTATGTTTATGTTCTAATGTGCTGGACTGTAAAGAATTCAGGGATATTGATTTGTTTTAAAACAAACCTTCATTTTAAAATTAAGAAAACAAAAAGGACAGAACACTTCTATTCACCTTTGTTTTCCAAAAAATCTTTGGGCTATCAAAACCAAACACCATCAGCCACATGTTGACATGTTATTAACTATGATGACTGTCTTCAGTTTTATTAGCAAAAAGTATATCTTGCATTTACAGGAATACAACTATCTGGGGAATAATGTCACTCTGAATGAACTGAAGCCTACTTACACTTTGGCACTGTAATGGTGCAGAGCCCAGGGTTGGACTAGAACAGGACCACTAAAATATCAATTATCTATTATGTGATGATAATATAATTGATGTTTTAGTGGCCCTATTCTGGTAGATTAGAGTAGACATTACCTTTGCTTCAGCCATAAACAATTATGAAATTGGGGTGCTCTCTTCTGCTTCAACCTGCAACAACAACTTCTGCTAAACATCAATACATGTGATATGGATCTACCCTGCAAGGAACAGACCTGATGGAACAGAAAGCCTCACAGTGAACTACCATATATAAGACTTCCTTTGGAATTACTATAGCTAGATATTTCTTGGTTGGTTGTTTTGGGATTGGTTTGGGTTTTTTTTTGGCGGGGGGGTGGAAGCAAGGCAGAAGGAAAGCAGCATTTCATGATTTTCTGCAACTTTTGCAAATTTTTTGGTAATTTCAAATAAAACATGACTATTTCTTATTTTCTTAATGACCTGAAATGATTCTAGTACAATGGCTTTTCAGTGAAGAAAGTTGAAACAAGTTGGCCATGTCAGTCAAATGACCCCTCCACATGAGAAGAGAATAAATAGACTACGGCATTTCAGATGGAAAAAGATATACCTGAGGGGATGTAGAATAGCAGCTTTAAAATTTTAAACAGCCTGGAAAAGGTGAATAGAAAATGATTATTCACAATTCCAGAACTAGAGAGAGACAAATGATATTATCAGATTGTAATTTAAAAAAAGCACTTCTTCACACAAAGCACATTAAAGTATGCAACTTACCTCCAAAGAATGAGTAGAAATCAAAAGAACTGAATTCAAGAAAGGAGGAGGCACGCTCACAAAGGTTACCTCCACCTCTTGTGCAGCTCCTGGCTCCAGGAGTATAGAAGCTGCAAAACACCAGGTGCTGAGAGAGCACCTTTTCACATGCCCAGTGCCTTTGCTGTTAGGCATCTATTATTGGTCCTTTTATACAGAAGCCTAGATGTGCCATTGCTCTGACTCAGAATAGCAGATACTAAACTTTCAATTAAGGTGTCTACCTCCCTTTGCCAGGATATCTGTGTGCCTGGCTGAGCAGGAGAGGAGGAAACAGCCTTGTGTGCTCCAACAGGGCTCTGTCTGGACAGTCACAGGCAGCTGAATTAGTTACGAGAGTGAAGAATGGACAGTAATTTCACAAGTGCATTTTCTTTCAGACTGTGGTTAAATCATAGAATCACAGAACTGCATAGGTTGGAAAAGACCTTTAAGACCAAGTCCAACTGTTAACCTAGGACTGCCACCACTAAACTGTGTCCCAAAGTGCCACATCTACGTGCCTTTTAAATACCTCCAGGGATGGTGACTTCCTACTTCCTATCACTTCCCTGGGCAGCCTACTCCAATGCCTGACAAACCTTTCTGTGAAGAAGTTTTCCCTAATATTCAGTCTAAACCTTCCATGGTGCAACTTCAGGCCATTTCTTCTTGTCCTGTTGTTTGTAACCTCGGAGAAGAGACCTACATCCACCTCGCACAACCTCCTTTCAAGTAATTGTACAGAGCAATAAGGTCTCCCCTCAGCCTCCTTTTCTCCAGGCAAAACAATCCCAGTTCCCTCAGCCACTCTGCATAAGACTTGCACTGCAGATGCTTCATCAGCTTCAGTGCCCTTCTTAGGATACGCTCCAGCACCTCAGTATCTCTCTTGTAGTGAAGGGCTCAAAATCTAACCCAGTATTTGAGGTGCAGCCTCACCAGTGCTGAGTACAGAGGGACAATCACTTCCCTAGACCTGCTGGCCACACTATTTGTGATACATGTCAGCTGTGATACAGCTGTTGGCCTTCCTGGCCACACTTCTGGCTCATATTCAGCTGGCTGTTGACCACCACCACCAGGTCTTTTTCCACCAAGCAGCTTCCCAGCCACTCTTCCCCGAGCCCGTAGTGTTGCATGGGGTTGTCGTGACCCAAGTGCAGGACTCGGCACTTTGCCTTGTTGAACTTCATACAACTGGCCTCAGCCCATCTACCCAGGAGATAAGCTTAGTCAAGCAGGACCCTTTTGCAAACCCATGCTGACTATGCCTGATCACCTGGTTGTTCTGTAGTGGATGCCTGCACGGAGACTTGTACTTCTGCTTGAAATAAACTCACTGTGAGGGTGAAGAGAGGACATATCATTGCAAATTTCTGAATCAGATTCCCTCTGTGACTACTCACATGTGCAAGTGAAATAAAGCAACCACACCTAGCACCAGCTTACCACTCAGCACTGAGCCTGGGGAGTTTGCAGCACTGATCAACAGATGGCATCCCTGATTTGCATATCGTCAAAATTCAGAGCCACAATTTTCAATGATTAACCTATTAGAGATATAACAATCTCTTTAACTGAGATAGAGGAAAAGGAGAACAAATGATCATGCTTAGCCTCCATGTTCTTGACAACCTGAATGACATGCTCTCATGATAGTTATTTAACGGGATCATTACTTCTAGAATATGGCCACTGTTGGCTGAAATCTTGGAGCCAGATTCAAGAATACCTGATGAATACAGAGCACCACAGAGACAGGAGAAAGTGCAGTCTGCAGGCACAGTCCTGCTGCTGTCTGACTCTGACCGTGTGGGTGCCTGAGACACTCAGCAGGCACGCTCTGCAGCCTTCGTGTTTCTCCATCCACTGGAATTCTGCATCAGTTTAGAACAATTTTGATGTGCCATTTCTGCCCTAGCTAAATCCAGGTCCAGAAAGCAGTTGTTTGCACAAGTCTGCCAGACACTCACCATCAGACCCTGTTTAACACAGCCGAACAGGGACTCTCCAGCCAGCATGATGGCAGTACTTGGCTTTGTATCAATGCATGGTCACACTATTCCTATCCCTTTTGTCTAGCACCTTTCCTTTGCCAGAGGCACTCATGAGCTCAGACGCTATACCACAGTCACCCTACTCCTACAGACTTCCTTTGTCAAGGCTGATAATCCTACTGAATCAGTCTTTCCTCTGAGGGTGGTGTGTTTGAGGCCAAACCTAGCCACTGGTGTACAGTGCCCCAGCTGATGTACCACCAGTGCTCAGCAGCACAGAGGAGTTGCTCACCAAGTTTGTAAGTTATATTGCTGTCTATAATTCCCAGCCTAACAGCTGCTGCTCTTGCAACTGTCACATTTCAGCTTGTGACACACTGTGAGCATCATATCCCTTCCCGCTGACCTGTTATTTGTCTAGCCACTTGGTCTCAGTAGTATTTTTCCTCTTTTTAAATACAGGCACAAGCTGTTTGAGACATGATGGTCAGGGATTTCATCCAATCTGAATTTAAATGCCTTGAAGAAGTTTAAAGAGACAGGTTTTGTAAATTTTTTTCTGCTCCTCTTCTTCTAGGCTGAAAATTATGTTTGGTCAATGGTTTTAGTCATGTTAGCCATCTGCTTACACTTGTGCATTTTACCAAGGACAAAATGACTAAACTTCTTACTTGGTTAAGTTGGGTTTAGTTTGCTTAACAAGTAGCTGAAACACACCTTAAAACAGAAGAACCTCAGCATACAGGACTCAACACACTTAAGGATGAAATTCTCTCTCTAAAGCATATTTCTAATTCTATTCTTTATTCAAATTGTAGGGTTCATTTTGAGGGATTTTTTTTTTCTTTTTTTTTCATTTAAACACAAGCCTAAAGCAAAAGCTGAAAGGTCATAAGAAAATCTCAGAAATTGAAAGACTCTTAAATATACTAGCGTCTTGGGGATATGTGAAGATGAGAAATACTAGATTTGAAAGCTGAGGAGAATTTTTAATTACATATATTTAAAAAGCTCATTGGCAAGGATCTCTGGTACAGGCAAAGAACAAAATAACATCACTATATGTATGTATAGTAACGTCTCTACATATATTGCATATGCATATATTATATTATGTATTCTATATGACCTACTAGTTGATTCTAAAAGAACAGTCTTATAAGCCTGTTACTATTACATTTTTGGAACCATTACAGAACTTACCTTTTCAGTATATGACACATTTAATGCTTCTAAGCCTTTGCAAACCATTATGCATTTTATACCAAATAAACAATGCTAGAATACTGCATCACACTAACATCTGTCCAGCATACCAAATAAAGCCCATGGGCATAAAGACCTAACTTTAAATTTTAACCTAGTTTTGTTCAGATGTCTCTATGTCTTTTCATGGCATCACTTCATCACCTTAGTGAAGCTCCCCTGGAAATTAAGCTTAGTTACTCCAAAGACTCCTGATGAATGTGGAAGGTAAGGACCATCATGATAGGTATAGCAATTACCTCATACTCAATAGATTTAACTGCAGTACCTCTAACTGACAATCATTTAATTTTAGAAAATATTCCTTCACTTCCATTTTGCCTTAATTTCCTCACTGTAAAATGCACAGAACAATACATTAACTAGGTATAAAAAAAAAAAATAACAATTTCATAGTAAGTTCTTTAACCTGTCAACTCACCTGACATGGCAGCAACACTTTCCACAATGTTATATTCTAAATCTGTACTTTTGTCTTTTTATAACTAACACACACTCTGGATTACAATGCAAGCAAGTTTAGGTCAGTAAGTCTCATGCCATTCATTAACCTGATGGGTAAGAGATGTAATTGCCTTTTATTGTAATGCAAACAAAGCACACCAAAAATAATATGTGCAAAGAGACTAGATTAATGAAAAGTTTAAACCTACACATACTTACAGATGAGAGGAAAATTACACTGACATTTAGCAAGACCAAGTCTCACATAGTTCGACTTCCTGAACAATAAATACTTACTTTTATCAGAAAAACATTTGAAACCCTGACAGCATAACAACCACTTCTGGAGATTCAGCTTTGTGCACATGGTCACCATTACCACTCTGCATTTTCATCTGCTGAAAGAAGCAGAGGCCACTAGAGCAATTTTCCCCTCCCAATATTATGATGCTGTCTTTGTCAGGAGAACTAAATGTTTATTGCAAAAGAGGATATAAACTGCCTGCCCTCCCTGACATTTATTGAACCAATACTCAACATTAAATTTCCTCTCTGGCATCCTAGAGTGAGATAAATAGGGATTTAAATGGCAGCAGAGCAGCAGAGGAACAGTGGATTTTTATTTATGTGTTCATTCTCCTAGAGCTAAGAATAAAGATGTACCAGAAAACAACATGTGCAATGAAAAGTTAACACTGCCATCAAACTATAGGATTTCTGAAAGAAAAGTGATAAATCAGTCTCTCTCTTAAATGCTGAACATCACTTGATAATCCTTAACAAAAGCTGCCTAGTACAAGCTATTAAATAACAGAATTTTATTCAACAAATGAGCAATAAAGATGGTGTTGGCGCAGCATCTTCAAAGAAATATTAAGAAACAATTCAAAGGAGAGAGACATTTATCTTAATGTCACAGAAATAACCCCAACTTTGTTCATCAGGATCTTTTTTGCCCTCCTGAATTATCAAGTCCATTTTTCTCAACTCTCTGCATCAGCAACCACAGAGCTGTCATCCACACAAACCTCTCTGTTGTCTAAAACATGTCTGACCAGGAGTGAAGACCACCTCTTCTTGAAATCCGCTCACAATAACCAGGTGTCCTCAGGAGTTTCTATAGAGAAATACACCACATTCCCCTTTTTTCTATCATGCATGCAGTAGTTAGATTTTTTTTCTTTTCACTGGAGTCATGTTGAACTTAGTTATTTAAAAAACAAAGCAAAACAACACCCAACTTATAAGATACTAATTAAAATGGTTTTAAATTAAAGAGTAAGGAAAATCAATCAGGATTTTGAGGCAACAGTCAATTAACAATAAGACATATGGCACAATGTGAAAATACGTGTTTCAACAAATGCTTTAGCTGCATATATCACAGAATCTGAGTCTATAATTTACAGCAAGAACTGAGTAACTAAAAAGGCACTTCTTTCTGATGAGTATCTGAGCTCATTATATTAATATTTTTAATCTGCCACACATAGTGAAATTACAGATTTTCTACCTGGTTTTGCATCCCCCAGCATAATGATTTTAATAATAATTTTATCCTTGTTTTCCATTTATAACTTTGCCAAAAGCTACTTCTTTTTCAGGTTCTGACACAAAAATGTAATGATAGGCACGTCTCTCCAATCACCAGACTAAATGTAAGAAAAGATGCAGCTCCAGGAAAAATAATGTGTTTTAAGAGTCACTTGTTACCCTAAGAATCTCCAGACTATCATAATAACTTGTCATTTTATAGACTGTTTCCAAGTCCTAAATCTTTAGGGGGAGGAAAAGAACCAAAACAAAACAAAACAAAAAAACACCATATATATGATTTTCTCTTCTCAGCCTCCTCAGTCACTGTCCTGGTTTCAGCTGGAACAGAGTTAGTTTTCTTCCTAGCAGCTGTGTTTTGGATTTAATCTGAGAACAATGTTGATAAGACACCGATATTTTAGTTGTTGCTCAGTAGCACTTACTCTGATCAAGGAGTTTTCAGTTGCTTATGCTCTGACATTGAGGAGGGGCACAAGAAGCTGGGAAGAAGCAGAGACAGGAAACCTGACCCAAACTAGCCAAAGGGGTATTCTGTATCACAGCACGTCATGCCCAGCATATAAACCGGGAGGAGTGAGCCAGAAGGGGCCAGTCACTGCTCAGGACAAGCTGCATATCAGTTGGTGGGTGGCAAGCAATTGTATTGGGCATCAGCTTTTTGGTTTTGTGTTGGGTTTGGGATTTTTTGTTAGCTATTTTAGGGTTTGCTTGGTTTATTTTTCTTGGGGGGGGGGGGATGGCTGTTCCTTTCTCTGTCTTTATTTCCTATTATTATTATTATTACCACTGTTATTTTTAATATTTTATTTTATTTCCATTATTAAACTGTTCTTATCTCAACACATGTGTTTCACCTTTTCTAGATTCTCCTCCCCATTCCAGACTGTGTGAGGGGAGTGGGCAAGTGAGCATGGTACTCCGCCTAACTATTCTATGATTCTATGATTCCATGGCAGTCACCTACAATGCGCCACATTAGGCTACTTCCACTGAGGCTAAACCAATTCTCCTGCTCTCCACATTGCAGACCCTCCACTTTCTCACTGTGTCCCTCTTGCAAAAGGTCTTCCAAAGAAGGGTGTGCCTGGCCTAACTCCTGGTGATATTGAAGTGCAGATGCATTAACAGCATAAGGCCAGTGACCAACTTACTCACTCTGCCTCAGCCAGCTCCTCAGCTCCCTGCCATCACCCAAATCTGAAAAATGGGTAGGGAATCACTGTGAGTGGGTGGGTAAGGAAACATATGTGTCTTCTGCTGTCCGCACCCAGGGACTGATCCAGGCTGGTCCAAGTCAGGTCTCTGGTGTATGCTCAAAGACCAGACTGGGAAGTATCTACAAATGAGACATCTCTCTGTCAGTGCTACGGTGGTGTGCACCTTCTGGGTTTTAACCATGCAGGAGCTGCGAGAACATAAGTTCAACATTCTGAACTTTTTAGCCAAGGATGTCAAAGCTGCCCAAGTAATTCAAACGCTTAGTTCTATCAAAATGAAAGCGATGTTGAAGTGTTTGTAGTCAGCTTAAGAAATCTAAGCCTTCAACCCTATCATGCCTGGAGACAGTGAGCCAACAGCGGGCACCACAGCATCCCATTCCCCACAAATACTTCCCTGGAGAGTACACAGATAAAGAGGATCCTTCCACAATGGTATCTGTGCATAAGTGGGAGTTATTTCTACAGTAAGCATTAGAGGTGTGAGGGAGAATGGTGACACACCTCAATATGATTGGTTTGGTTTTGTTTTTCTTGTTTGTTTAAATTGCTACCCCCTGAACACAAGCACTTCAATCACAACTTAACTGACCTAAGAGCAAATGACGCCACAAAAGGAAAGATTTTCTTTCCTCCACATATTTTAAAATCCAGTCTATGCAAGCTGTTGCACTCTCTATCCAGACTGCTTTTCTTGGAGCTCCCATTATAGGAAGCCTTCCCCCTTTTCTCACTATGAATGTTTTTGTAACGTTAACTACCAGAATACAATTGGCTACAAATCGGATTTCCCAAAATGAGCGAATATTTCTGAGCTGCTGATACACATAAAGCTAACAGGGGTCGCTGCTTACTTCAGCTGCTGGATGTGTATTTTTCCTTCAAACAATTTTTAAAAATTGCTGACACACAATAGTTCTTATGCTGTATATTCTTTTATAGATTAAGCTTCTTTAAAAAGTATTTCAGAACAACACAAGCATTATACAGGTTCTTTTCTACAGAACCTGCCTTCCTCAGTGAACAGCAGCAGTCTATAATCAACTCAGAACATTGCTAGGGTAAATTTTTTTTTACTGTAAAACATTCATCCAACACAAAGAAGTTACCAAGTGCACCTTTTAGTGAACAAAACTTTTAACTCTGTACTAGTGAATAATGGAAAACAATGGAGAACAAATTAAATACTGCAGTGATAATTATGGTATTATTAGTCATTTATGGATCAGTTCTAATTTTAAAATTCTAATTTTAAGATTACTTCAGCTCTAAGTGGTCTGTATATTAATAGCCATAAAGGGGCTACACTGCCTGCCTCATGCAGCCATTGTCCTCTAACCACAGCCCTGCATTCTTGGATAAGGAGAAGGAATTGACTTGGAATTAGCATCTTTGCTGTGGTGGTTCTTCATCGCAGGTAGAGCAGCATTTTTACATTTTCAAAACACAACTGGGTCACAACCTAGTACAGTGTCTTTGTATAATAAGATAATTTTCAGTATGTTCAATATATTCTGTACCTAAACTAAATCTTGTTAAACCCAACAGAAAAGTATATTCCATTAGTAGCTTCAAAAATATTTGCAGATATGGACAATTATAGCTAAAGTCAGACAATAATGTTTCTCAAGTGAAACTGAATCTTGATGAAAATTCAAGAAATAGAAGCGTTCGTATAGATAAACGAGACTTGCTAGGATTTTGACACATTATATATATTCAGTATGCTGCACTAATCAATACCAGCTAATTAGTATAGTGAAAAGAGCCAAGTTTACCTAAGGAGAAATAGCTCTTCTCTTGCTACTGTTTCAAAAAATCATTTTGGAAAAAAAAAAAAACCAACAACAAAACAGACTGCTTTGAGCTTTGTAAATATTGAGATGGAATTGAAAAAGCACAGATATTATTGTCATTCCACATAAGATGATGACTAAAGCTATTAAAGATGCTTTTGTCTAAATACAAGAAGCTATCCAATAGGCATTTCAGTTTATTGCTCATAACATAAGCAAACATTTTCCATGTACCACAACCAATAATAAACTGAATCCATGTAACTTTAATTTATAACAATGGTTGTTACTTTTCTAAATGCCTATTGCATTAACGACTTGCCAAAACACTTCTGTGAAAAAAAACACCCACATGCCACAAAGCAAAACATCAACCCATGGATGAAGACTAGGCCTCTGAATTAATCTAGAAAAATTGAAATATATTCTCCATAATGAAAAGGCAAAGGCAAGTTTAACCCAGTTTATTTCTGTCTTTGTCAATACTTTTCACCAGAAAGTGTTCCAAGTCAGAACTAGTTACATTTAAGAAAAAGGCGGGAAAATCCCCAAGCCCCCAGAAACCTACCAACCAAAAAAATAAAAAAAAACTAAAAAACACCCCAAAAACCCCCACCAAAACCCCACAAACAAAGCACCACAAAAGCCAAACAACAATCAACAAACCTACAAGTAATGGGATCAAATTCAAAATTATAACATGAAAGTAAAAAGCTTTACATGCCACTCTTATTCAAAGTTAATATGACTGGGTAGTTCTATTTTGAGATCAATTTCATATATTTATAAGCTTCATAACGGAGTAATAAGAGGAGGCACAGGGTGAAAAAGAGACAGCTTACTGAAAAATGTGGTGTATGCGACAGGAATATGACAGCAAGTGCTCAAAGAGAAAAGTGTGAGCAGATAGGGGAATCAGTCACATTTTCTGCAGCATGTTAAAAATAGCCAGGTGGAATATGCCAGATTTTTAATACATACATTCTCATCTGATGCATGTTCCCTCTGCAGTTACTGAAAAACACCCTCCACTAGATATTTACACATGTGGATTTTCTCCAGGATTTGTCTGTTATTAATATTATCCCACTCCCATCTATCTGCCCTCCACCCCCCCCCCCCAAAAAAAGAAACATGACCCTAAACAAACAAAAAAAAATGGTTAGAAAATAAAGGCACAGGCAATCACAGCACTGCATTATGCTGCTCAGGCCCTTCATGAAAAGTCCAGGAAATTTACTGGCTTTCAAAATTGTTTTTCCAAGCTTCTCCTAGTTATTTAAAAGGCTTTTGTCATTACTCTGGCATTCCTTTCAAAATTATCTTTAAATTTTTCCTGATTTCGGTATAGAATAACTTTTTCCCTTTGTTTTTGTCTTAAATCCAATTTTACTTACATACATATACTGCATCTATTACTGACTGCCATGCTGGAGGCATTACTGTACTGCACTTTAAAGTTCAGTCAAGGCAGTCTATTTAGATGCATGAATGCGTTTTATATAATTATAGCATTTATCTTGAGAAAAAGGGTACCTCGTGTACCTACATTGTACAATCATGCATCAACCAAATACCTGTAAACATTAATGTCTAACACAAACAAGTTTTATGCATTTATTTTTAAGGTCTAGTATTTCTTTTCTGTAATATAAATCTTCATGTGTAAGGCAAATTTTCCTGCATGTGAATGATTTTTGTAGATTTCTAATAGACTATGTAAATACTGATCTCTTTAAATTCATTCCTCATGCATTTCCTCTATTTTAACCTGACTGTCATGCCTTTCCTTCAGCTTTCAGCTTGTTTATTTTTCCCTAACCTACTATGTATTCCTGTAGCAATTAAAGTTATGAACAAAATACCCACATTGGCCACAGGATTTATATATATTTTGCCACAGACAAGCCATGTATGCATTGCATTCCAAAATATTTTCATATAAATGAATTTTTTGAAGATACAGTCTTATATGTGATAGTAGAACTTAAAAGGTGTCCTGTCTCTGTTAAGCCAAAATGATAATTTCCCACCACTGCTGTTACTGCACTGATCATTTAACTTTGTTAATTTTGAAAATCTCCATCACAGAATGTTGTTTCACTAAAATGCAGGCAATTAAGAGTCTACTGGAGAAAGCTACTGTATACTGTATTTGTATTCTGCAAAAAAATTATGCAATAAAATCATGAAGGTGACTTGGAGACCTAAGCTAGTAAAATTGCTGCTCGTAAACCTTCGTCACCTGAAAACTCAGATCTTCCTTGATTACAGAAGATGGAAACTTAAGCCTCTAGATAAACCTCCAGCTAAGGACCACATTGTTTACATTATTAGCCTTATTTGCTATTATGAAGAAACTGTTTTGGCCTGCTACCCAACTTTGCAGGTACCACAGCAATTGAACACAACCAGAAGCGGAACATATTCAAAGACAGATTTGTTACTTCACAGTCAGACAAGAGGTCAAACAGAGAATGCACAACTGCCTTGGGTAATGCCATCAGAAGAATATGCATCCCAGAAAGAAACACAAGGGCAGATGACAAAAAATGGGAGAATGAGCATTAATTAATCCACTAGGGCCTCAGATCACAAAAAACAATGAAAAGATTATGTGTTATGGTATTTATGCTGCAGGAGAGGACTCAACACATGCAGTTCATACCAACAGCTCAGTCCCAGTCAACAGAGTATTACATGAAGAAATGTCACATAGCTTAGCTCACAAGATCTTTTAAATATCTTGATCCACATTAATAGCTAATAGCAAACATTCATTACCCTCTTTTAAAGCAGTTGGTGATTACAGATGGCACATTTTAAACTGCTGCTTTCAAAAGTTGTGAACAGATGCAAAATGCTGCCAGTGCAGTATTAGCTCTGCTGCCCAAATCTACAAATATTCAGATTTTTATCAACAGGGTGCTCATTCTGAAAAGCTACTTGAAATCTGGCAGAGATTTACATAACTAATTAAATAAGACTCAACATTTTCAGCTTCCTCTAGTTTAATAACAACTACATTATTCATCAGTGTTTAAGACAAATAGCGAAGACAATAAACTATATAGGAATCCAAAAAGTATCTCAGTTTCACTAATTTGGTAGAGCCAAGTAATTATCAACTCCAGTGGAACTGTGCAAGCACTTTATCAGGAGAAAAGCCTGCCATTTCAAAATCTCCTGCAGCAAAATGGTTTCTGGAACATTAATCTGGGAGTGATTGAAACAAGGGCAACATTTGAAACATTTATATCTGACAGCTTAACTTTCAATGCGATCAATTCTGCATTCTTACTGTAAGATTTAGAGACTCTGATGGTGAAAAGATCAATAGGAAATTACAAATTGTCACTAGTTTTATGTGCACACATGCACACCTACACACAAACTACTGTTCTCACAACTGAAGCGTCGTCCTTTTACAAATCATTCCCCATTAACCATGATGCTCATAATTAGTTCAGCATAGCATTCAGGAAATGAGATATTTTTATACATACTCTTTTCTACCTGAATGCATGTAACAAATTACATTTTACAATTAGTCACTAGTTGATAAAGTAATTCACAGTATTATACATGGCCATTTGAGAAACAAGATCTATGAAATTTTACTTTGAGATAATATTTTCCTATGACAAGCCCTCTTAAAGTAAACAGTACAGACAGGACGTACAATGCAATTCAGGATTTTGTTGCTGTTACTCTGGAATCATGCTGGACAAAATCTCTGAAGCAGGCAAAGAATGAAAATTATTGCAGAATATTAAGAAAAGACTTGAGCACACAGAAGTTGATGCAAAGCTCAAAAGAGCTTAGGCTGATTCATATGAAGCACAAATATAATACTGTCACAAAACAACAAATAACAGTTCAGTTACAAAAACACTGTTTTTCTTTCCAGTGTTGAAAATTACCAGCATTAAGGTTCGTTGGAAAAGTTGAGTCTTCTTGGGAATTTCTGTTCATGTAAATTACTGCTCTTCTACAGTGAACTTCAAGTCCTCATTTAAATTATATTAGCTAATAAAAAGTTAAAATTCTGCAAAGCATGATGGGAGAGGGAAAACCACCTTGACTTAAATTATTCTCACTTAACATACACATGTTAACATGCCAAAGTGAGTTTCCTTCAAAATCTCTCTTGGTCTGGAAAAGTGTTCCCAAATATCAAATCCAATCCTGCCTCACTGCACAACCACAGTATAAACTCATTGTTTCCCAGACCACATCAGATGCAATTTCCATGATCTTAACCAGAAAACATCTCCCAGTATTGTGAGAGATTTCCATCACAATGTAGGAATTCAAATCCAGACTTCAGCCCAGTTTCAGTTTCTAATCTAACATATAAAATCTGTCTGGCTGAAAAATCTGCTTTTCCAATATGAAGGTGTATGTTTCTGAGTAGCAGACTGGGAATTTAGCCACAATCTATCTGGTTCTAATTTAACTAGCACCTCTACCAGCTGAAATCCCATTGACTTTAAACTGAGGAGTACATTCAGGTGCCCAGTTTACTAATTTATCAAAAAAACTTTGTCTGGGCTTTCTGATTATTTCTGGATTTATAGCGTCAGAAGTTGACCCCACATCTCAGCTAGATAAAGCCAAATGCAGCAAATTAAAGTTCTGCACAAGAAAAGTCTGTAGGGATCAAAAGAAAATGTAAGTAGAGCAAATAGTCAAATAAGTCCTTTCTTTTGTAATTTTTAAGTTGAGGCAAAATTCCCTGATTTTTGTACTAAAATAGTGTCAGCACACAAACGTTCTAAATTAGATTTTCATTAAAGTGACTTTAAAGACTAAAGCAAAACTAAACAAAGCTTCTTTCAGGACACTCATTTTAAGGCTTTTATAGACAAATTACATTTATATCGTATGTCAAGTTTGCTTTAAGTGCTTTAATAGAATTTATATCTCAAGCCTTGTCTTAAAAAAACTTCACAACTTCTAAAACTGTTTCTTAAAACTTCTATGTAAATTTAGCATAAAATAATCAAATTCATGCAGATAGTAATGACTTCTGATCACTGCTGTGGTGGGCCTTAAGAGAGATCAAACTGAGTTTCTGAACAATCCCAATTTCTTCTTAAAAAAAAACCAAAAAAAACCCAAAAAAACAAAAACCAAAACCCAAACAAACAAACAAAAAAATTACCTTTTTTTAACAGAAGAAATACCTGTAGGAAATTCTGCTGACAAAAGTTTGCTTGGGAATGGCAGCACTCTAATGGTGCAACTGGAATTTGTAAGCTACGAAGTTCTGTAGTTTATTAAGGCTGAGAAATTCCAGGTAGCAAAACCAAAAAATTCCAGAATTTCCAGATTGAAAAAGCTCCATTATCCTATTTCATCTAGCTGCCTGCACTGCTCAGCTTTTACTCTATAGACCATTTTCCAGTGTTTTGTCAATTCCAGTTATAAAAGCCTCAAGTGAATGGGTTTCTAATATTTCATTAAAATGACTCTTCCACAACCTAATATATTTCTGCAATAAAGGGGTTTTTTGCCATACAGTTTAATTTTTCCCTTGCTTGTTTACATCCTATGGGAATAGCTCTTTGACCTCAACAAAGCTCTGCATGTGCTTACATTTAAACATTACATTAAGACCCTGGCACAAAATATTTTCATATATGCAACAAAATGAGGTAATGGAACAAAGCTACCTGGGGTGAGGAGAGAGAGATTGCATCATTAAAGATCAAATCACCATCACATACATAGTTCAAGTACATAAAGAGAGAAAAATGCTTCTGTATTTAGCCATTAAGAGTAAATACAGTTTTTACATCTAAAGACAGTATTGAATTTACTTAATTCCATCAATACAACAAAATCCATATAAAACACTGAGAAGACGATTTAACTTCTGCTTCAGTTCCCTTTCTAAAAGAGAGATAATGCTTCCTTAACCAGAGATCTGATTAATCTGCTTAGATTCACTAGCTATCCATGAGAATAAATATTATACAAAGAAATATTATAATCCCTGCACATCTTTGAGTAGTTGCATGGAATATTCTTACTCACACTTATTTATAAATACATATAAAATACTGGACTGCAATTTTGCAAGTTGTTCCACACTCATGCACTGATAAATACTGTTCACACAAACCTACACCAGTATCTATTTAACTATTCATTTATTCATTTTCATAACAAAACTGGTTTAGATTTTTATTATTTTTTTATTCATTTTAGCAGGACTTAATTTGATTAGAGCAAAGAGATGGTTGCCATTTAATCAATATTGAAAACTGAGCAGCAAATGTTAAGGAAGAAAAGAAGACATCAGAGGAGGCCTTAACAGTAAACAAACCACTGCAACTGCATTTCAGACTTAAGTGGTCACATTATAGGAAGGGAATCTGTGTAACACTCAAATTGCATTTGCTCATGTGCTTAGATAGAAAATCCAACAGGCTTCTTAATTAACTTTTTTAAAAACTTCAGTTTTAGCTATGATTAATTGTAACAAGTTATTGTTTAAAAGTCTACTGTCTTTATACAAGCTTCTTTTAGGTTATTTGAAACTTCATTTTCCATTTCTGGAAAAACAATGAAATTACTTCTCTGAAAACAAATTAGCCCCAAATGTTCCTAAGTTTTCACTGCATGTCAGAGCTACAAGTAATGCTTTGGATGTACAATCAGACATTTTTCAGATAACCTACAGTCATATTAACTTGGATTTGGAATCCAAATCTTTCAGCTTCAGAACAGTGATTGACTGCATTTAGTAATTAATTTTTCTCAACTCTAACTTATATTTGTGTAATATGCAAGAATATTTTCTATTGGAGAAGAAGCATGGAAAATTGATTTATCAAATAAATAGTTTCCTGGATGCAGATAAACACACTGAAGTATAGAGAGCTCTAGAAAATGGATAACTGCCATCACTGTACCCAGGAACATTAAAGTTAGCAAATCTAAATCAACATGAAGTGAAGTGGAAGGTTCATATTCAGTGAGCTGAACACAGATCATAAAAACACAAGCTTGAAATCACTTATGCTGCATTATGATGATTAAGGAGTTAGGCCTTTCGCTACAGTATTGCAGCAGCCCTGAGAAAAGATGCAACTACTTCCTTTGAAGAAGTTAAAAAGACTTGCTACTAAAGGGCAGTGCACACATTCTGGTGGTAATTAAGACTCTTAGTGAACAGTTTAATTACATTTCTAAACACCATTCTTAGTCTCACCAGTTTTCCAACATTTCAATTCTTACAAAGTAAATTAGAATTAATAAATTGACTAACCCATCTTAATTAAAAATTATTGCCATTTGAAGTTTTTTAACCACTTCAAACCAACCTTCTCAATCTTCAAACACTCAAAGCTTGACAAAATTATGAAAATTAGACAGAAAAACTGTAGGTTCTCCCTCTGCCAGTGACCATAGGTTCTTTTTTGTCTTACTGGCATGACTTCTATAATTTACTTTTTGCCTAATAAGCTTTTTATTTTATAGTCTGCTAGCTCTCACACTTTGAAAGCTTTCCCTATTATCTTTTCTTCTGTCTACCAAACACAAATGCTGCAGTCAGTCTCAGGGCAAAAAACTCTCAACTGCATTTAAATTCAACAGTGTTCGGTACATTTAAGTAAATACAAAGAATTCTACAAGCCAAATGTAAACATCCAATGTAGCAAGGGAAAGGGATGTCTTCTACACTACTGGAGGGTTATTTCGCATACAAAATATTTACTTTTTTAGTAACCATGGGTGCTTTATGCAGACAGTCCCTTTAACCATCAACTTATTATATGCTGACTGCACATCAGATCTGGTGAGTTCACCAAGAGCTAGTCAACAAAGCTAATCTCATCCAGTTATCACAAACAAACATCCATCAGTTTCCACAAGTAGAAGCTGTTCTATTCCTAGCAAATTCCAAAGTAAGTTATTTCATTCTATAAATGATGATTAAGTTGATTTATACTTTTGATTTACTCTTGTTCACTCAATCCTGTGAAAGATTATTGAAACTTCTAGAAATGTTACCTAAATAGAAGGTATTATTCAAAATATGTATGTTATACCAGAGTTTTGATTAGTAAAATTCAATCTAAACAATACAAGTTAATTTCATTTCTTCACTTCTCCAGTAGTAGAGGAATCTGAACTAATGTAGCAATCACTTCTACTGAAAATATTTTCTGATTGACAGAGCATTTTGAAAGATAGTTAAAAAAATTTAAAGCATGAAATTGTGCAACCCCTTAAAACTTAAAAATATTAACTTATATACGAAAATATACACATTTAGTTGCATTGTATTATGCTTGTGTTAAGCTGGTCAGTCCTTGCTTAAATTGTTTTCCATCAGAAGATGCCACTGTAGTGAAATATTTCAACTTTAATGATCAATTAAAAACTAGCAGGTTCCCTTGCCTCAGACTTTCCTGTATCATTCAGACTATTCACCTAGAAATATCAGGAAGAGATGTTTTTCCTATTGTACTTCATTATAATATTTCAACGTTATGAAAAATTAGTACTTCTGCAATGGCACACTGATGTTCTGAAATTCTTTTAGAAGTTTGCCTCATTTTTAGACTAAACATATACTAAACCATCAGAATTCATGAGAACCAAAACTCATCTCCACCATGTCTCTGGGACTGTTTCACACAGCAGGTTCATTTGAGAGGTGGAGAATTATGGCAGTTTGATAGACTGGAAATGTGCTGAACCACTAGATTCAGAAGGTGGCAGTCGACAATTCACTACTTATTGTTGACGACAGCTTATAGTGGGCAAAGTATCCTAGAGGATGGTGCCAGGACTCGTTCCATTATCTGCATCATCAACCTGGATGATAACATAGCAGCACCCTCAGCAGATTTGCAGGTGGCACCAAAGTCAAGGGAAAACCTGACACGATGCCTGTCAGAACAAGGGCCAGGACTGTCTGGGTAGTACTTCTGAAAAGGACCTTTGGATTATGCTGGGTGACGGGCTGAACAACTCAAAACAATCATCACCTGCAGGCCAAAGAAGATCAAAGAGACTCTTAATACAGTAATAAAGGGTCAGGAATTACAAGGAAAATGCATACATGGAATTTGGGTTACCTAATTAGGAAGGAACTAATTTCAGATGTAAAGCAACACATCTGGGAAAAGATTAAATCTATCATATTTTATGATGTGGACAAAGCTCTCTGTTTCTGCTCTGGCTCCTCTTTCTCCATCAGGTGCTCTGCGGAGCACCAAATGCATCTGTGTCACCCAGCACAGTGGCAGCTATGGAGCTCTGCAGACCTGTTGAGGCTGGACTGCATTTGCTTCTTCAAAGTCAATGCAGTTTTATTAAATTTACTGTCAAGTTTCACTTTCACTCTCAAAACATGTTTTTGGAAGCCTATCATACTTTGGAATAAAAAGCTACAAGACTGGAAAGCAAAAATAAATTGTGATTTTACTATTAATAATTGCAGTTAATATCAATAGTTCAGTATTACTGACTTAATCCCTGCCCACTGGCTTGATAACACAAAATCATTCGTATTGATTCCTCTCTCAAGACTGGCCACAGATATGCTAAGCTGTCAGTGTTGCATTCAAATCAGATAAGTATCTGACCTTAGTTTCACATGCACACCTGAAGCTATTGTCAAGGTTCCAAGAAGCATCAGTGGTAGTTCTTAAAGGATCTAGGTAATGTCATAGGGTAAAACTGAGATATTACAAGGTACACAGGCCCAGCATCTGCCTTGGAGTGATGAGGCAGGATCATGTATAAACACATATAGGAGTCATAGTTAAGGGTAAGAGCAAAAGGTAAAAGAATAAATAAAATCTCCTACTGCTCAAATTCAGAATTCCAGAGGAAAGCACTCTGTAAAGACTAAAAAGGAATACATATTAAAAGGTGATTTTCTTTCTGGGCTATGCACTCGCAGCCCAGAAAGCCAACCGTATCCTGGGCTGCATCAAAAGGAGCGTGACCAGCAGGTCGAAGGAGGTGATCCTGCCCCTCTACTCTGCTCTTGTGAGACCTCACCTGGAGTATTGTGTGCAGTTCTGGTGTCCTCAACATAAAAAGGACATGGAACTGCTGGAACCAGTCCAGAGGAGGGCCACAAGGATGATTGGAGACTGGAGCACTTTCCATATGAAGACAGCCTGAGCAAGTTGGGGCTGTTTAGCCTGGAGAAGAGAAGGCTGTGTGGGGACCTAATAGCAGCCTTCCAGTACCTGAAGGGGGCCTATAAGGATGCTGGGGAGGGACTGTAGTGATAGAACAAAGGGTAACAGGTTAAAACTTCTATAGAGGAAGTTTAGACTGAATATAAGGAGACAGTTCTTTACTGTAAGGGTGGTGAGGCCCTGGAATGGGTTGCCCAAGGAAGCTGTGAATGCTCCATCCCTGGCAGTATTCAAGGACAGGTAGGACAGAGCCTTGGGTAACATGGTTTAGTGAGAGGTGTCCCTGCCCATGGCAGGGGGGCTGGAACTAGATGATCTTAAGGTCCCTTCCAACCTTAACTATTCTGTGATTCTATTCCACCTGTATAGCATACACCATATATCTTGAACCAAACCCTCAGATTTTCTCTGACAGGAAGGTGCATTGGTTTTGCATGGTAAGCTGGGGACAGGAGGAGGTAAGGGCTACAGGACAGTGGTGTTTTCTGTGAGAAGCTGCCCCCATGTCTAATACAGCCAATGCCAGCTGTCTCCAAGGCATATCTGCCGCTGGCCAAGGCCAAATACACCAGCGATTGTGGTAGCACCTCTGGAATAACATGTTTAAGAAGGAGGGCAGGAAAGAAACAACTGCATAAGGGCAGTTGAAGAGAGGAGCAAGAATACGAGAGAAATGGCTCTGCAGACACCAAGGTCAGTGAAGAAGGAGGGGGAGGAGGTGCTCTAGCCCAGAACTGTCCCAAGAAGCCAATTAAGGCCACCTATAGTGCCTTCCACTCTACAGTAGGCACACACTATGGCTTGCTGCCAGGTCAAGGTGGAGAGGTTGCCAAAGTGTTATGTACAGAATTACTTAAATGTAATAGAGAAATTAAATTTCCCAGAAATTTAGGTCTGCCAGAATGAGAGCACAAGCTCAGTCTGGACTCCAATTTAATCTGAAAATAAAACATTTTAATGGTTCAGTGCCAAGAGATCCAAAACCAGATCCACTCTTCCCATTCACCCTGAATGGAAGTAGGTAAGAATTCACAGGCTTTAATATACAAAGCTCATGCCCACTTTCTGGGATATTGATTTTTCTATCAGAAACACACTCACCTAGCACAGCCCAAGATGATAATGTCAAGACTATGATATCCCATGGCCTTTTGATCTTTTTTCTGTATGTTCCAGAATTTTTCCACCAATAGTAATTGTCATAAATTACATGGTACTTTACCTGTTACCACCAGAACTGTTTTCAGTTACACCAAGCTATATCTGTCTTTCAAAAATCAAGTTTCAAACAGTGGTTAACATATCAATCAGCATCAATTATTACTACAAAGAAATACATGCCACTTTGTTTCTTCATAGCTTGACTTTACTGGAGAAAATACAGTCCTTTTGCCTTCACACATTTATTACCATTACCCAGGTATCTATACACATGGATTGCCTCTGCAGCCATGACACTTCTTTTGCATCCATCCCTGAATGCACTTGTATAATTAAAAACTAAATCTCAATTTATTTTAATGTTACATGTCATTGATTTATCTGACCAGTGCCTCTCTGACAATGTTCTGGGATATAATGAGCCATGGAGAACGCCTTAGCTTAGACTGTTTGCATATTTCATGAAGTGAGATAACACAAATGAAGAGTGCATATGTGCTGAGACTTCCGAAGTCCTGATAAGGCGTTAATAAGCCTTAGCAAATTCTGATTATGGCTGTCTCATTACATGTATTGTTGCATTTTCCACAGACAGCTATGTTGGTAAATTAAATGCCAAAAGTAAAATGTTTGAGTCTGCTCACCTGAGTAATGATAAGTAATAAAGGGCAACAGACAGAATCTCCCTATTTTTCCAGAGTTCACTGGACCAAAAAAAATTTGTAGTTACTTAATGTCTTTAACATGTACATATCACTTGTTAGGAGGCAAGAATGCACAAAACAGTATTTTATTATCTAAATTCTTCAAGCACCTTACCCAAAGGCCGGGTGCCACCTCTAATTAAAAAACAGCATACACTAAGCATTATTATGCATCTTATTAGCAAATTGCTGACTCAACAGCTATTTTTGTTGTAGAAGGGATAAATTCTTAAATTGGCACAAATACGTCAGGGAGAAAACATTAGCAAAATACTTTTCTGATATACATTCAAAGACAGCAGTAAACGTGTTCTTCTTGTTCATCCTGGGGAACATAAGCTTTGTAAAACATCAAGGAACCTGCCTGTATGCCAACTTTTTCACAAGCAGAACAAGCTGTGTGATTGCTTCTAGTATTTTATTCTACCTTTAACTTGGCTATGTGACCCTGGGAAGTCAGTATGTATTCTCTGCATTACTTTAATGACACTGGAAAATGGAGATGTGAACTATTAAACAACTCTAGATCTACAGATAAAAAGTTCTACACACAAGAAGGAGATATATTTAGCTCTTTCTGCACGTGAGCTGAATATTGGATGACAGCAGTGTGGCAGAGTTAAGAGAAGTGGCTCTTTACTGATGAGTGAGAAGTGAGTAATGACTGACAGAGGTATGTAGGACATGCCAAAACCATTAGAGAAGTTAATACAAGATGTCATGCAAAATAAATACAGTGGCCTGTAACAGCAGCAAGGAAGAAAACAATGATATATACACTTAATAAAACTCAGCAAGATTCTCATTAAAAAAGAAACTAAGATGGCAACAAAATAGGTAGGAGAGGAAATACAAGAACAAAGATTATTTGCCCAACATCACACAATGGGTAATAGAAACAGACCCCAGACCTTATGAATCTAAAACAGGAGCTTATCAGACCGGCTTCCTCTTTGCCCCAAAGCTCATTCACTTTCAGAGAATCAGTAAAAACCCCACAAAATCAACAGACATGTAAATGTACATAAAAAAGTTTTCTTTCTAAAAAGGTAAAAAGTGTTACATGAACCAACAAGAACAATTTCATACGGAAAAAGTCATGTTTTAATGTAGCTGATCTCAAAAAAATATTAAAATGCTGACTTTTATTTTTTTTTCCACAGTGATTAAGATGTTTCGTAGTGAGAGGGAAAAAGCCCTCAGGTATGTCTGGTTTCTGCTTCTTCTGTACTAGCACCTCCAACACTTAACAATAATACTAAGTTTAATTAAAGCATGAGGCTTAAAGAATGTTTAGGGAATGTAATACTTAAAGAGTGACATTCAAGGACAACTTTGTTTTCCAAGGTGGCAATCAGTCTTCAATCAAAATAAAACCAATAAAGTAGAATTCAATAAATCAGACACAACATTAATAATTGCAACACTAGCAATCTGGTGTTAATCAGGAAAAATAGTTATCAATTGCCAGCTGCTTTTATATGAATGAATCTGGATAAAGCCCCCTTTCATGCCATCTTTATATAGCAAATCATTACTTGTTACACTTTTGGAACATGAGGAGCTCATTCACTTATCCTTTGTTCAAAAGAGGTGAGAACAGATACATAAATAGTATGACCATCTCCCCACACTTCCCTCTATTCTTGATTTATTATTACAATTTCCTGCAAAAGGGGACAGAAACCTGCCAAATATATATATTTGTTGGGGAGTTACTGTGGGGGGCTGAGAGAACTTTTTTCTTTCAACAATTTCAGCAAACAGCTGTCATCTTCCTGGTCAGTCATTGCGCTGCTCCATTCAGGTATTATTTGTAGTCACTCCTGCCTCTGCAGATAATGCAACGGCTGCAGAATGTGGCAGAGAAATGTGAACTGAATCCTAAGCAGGACATGGCTGTTGCTAAAGCTTATGAACAGTATGGATTATGGGTGCTGAGAAGAATATAATTAGCACCAACACACTTTTGTCTTCCAGCTGTCGAGCAGACCACATGCCTTTTCTGTTAAGCAAGGCACTGCTTTTTAATTGTTTTATTACTGTAGAAATATTGGGGAAATTACTCCACACAGCGCAAGCTTTGCAGTATTGACTTTCTATTCAACACACTTTCCTTTAGGACTTTATTCATGATGTTCCAGTTAAACCTCTGACAGCATTTCTTGCAGAAGATTTTTTACTAAGGACCTATAACAACCATAAAGATGTGCTCTGGGCAGAAACTCAGCATATAAAGGCTCAGCAAGGGCACACTTACGCCACTTAAAGTGAGTTCAGTATTTGTAAAGGAAGTCTGAATGGATGAACCTTCAATACCATCTATAATTTTATAGTACCAATGATAACACTAATACAAAAATGTGTCCTCTTGCTTTTCCCCTCCCCTCCTTTCCTTTTTATATTCCTCTCAGTATTCTTCCACAATGATAAAGCACAGCTTCTTCTCAGGGCGAGGATATAATTCAATACAACTGACAATTCATCACGCGAGCTTTTTGCTGAACTTACCATTAAGGAAGGATGCTTCGCCATACTAAAATGATTCGGCCACAAGGAGCAAAGTAAGGTGCATTGGCTGATTTGGTATCAGTTGTGTTCAAGTCATAGGAGAGGTAGGCTGGAATATCCTACTTCAAGGGCTCTCCTTCACCCTATTTTATTAAAAATCAATTCCATCTCTATGCACTTTGTCAAAAAAAAAAAAAAAAAAAAAGATTTGTCATATAACCTCACATTTCCTTCTGATTTTTGGAGTAGAAGAAGGTCTTCTGCTGCGTGGAGCCAAAGTGACTGTAAAGAAAAAGGGTTTCCAAAGTCACAGCCAGGACCCTGAAGTCCATGGTTTCCTCTGATGTCCTTCCACCTCCTACTTCTTACACAATTTGGCTCCTCTCTGCATCCTCCCAGAATCTTTCTTTCTTCTCAACTGTTTTTCTTTAAAAAAAAAAAAATAAAAGACCCCAACCCACCACACAAAGAAACACCTTGACAGCAATATAGTGCAAGAAGCCTATTATTCCTTCTGCTATGAACTACATGAAGCAATTATAATCTTCCTTCAATGTCATGCCAAACACTTGATTAACCAGGTTGTCCAGTTTAAAGAAAAGGAGGAAATCTAAGGGAAGAAGGACGGCACTCACTAAATATCTGGGATGTTCACAACAAGGTATACTACTCCTAGGATTAAGCATTTCCAATCAAATTGTGAGCATACATGGAAATACTTAGATTATAATGATTAGACATTAATTTCATTCTTCTTTCAAAAATCAAAGTCAGGACACTGCAATTTGCCAAGCAAATGGTCCTCAGCACCTTCTATCAGGTCTGCTACAATACAGAAAGTTTGTACCAGCGGTTTGGTGTAAGCTAGACCAAACTTAAATCTTCCACAATATTTCACATGGTACAGTGGAAATCTTTCTGTGAACTAGAGATATGCGCCTCTCTTTTAATTTTCTTGGCTGTTTTACACACATAAAGATTCTAACAAGGTGGCAAACAAAACTTATTTTGGCAGACCCCTATTACTTCTTCAGGCAGATCATAAAAAAAATTCTATAATTTTACAGCAGAATACAAAAAATATAAAACTACACATATATAAATATATATATTTTATATTTTATATATGTATTACATATATAAATATATAAAATACTTTAAAATATCAAATTAATTAAAGACAGAAAATATTTTAAAGGTAGCTCCTCACATAGAAGAACTTAGCATGCCTCTATATCAGCATGTCCACTTGAATCAGTATTACCAATCCTTCATTGTTAGGCTGTTAATCTACGCTTTATTTAATTTGTGATAACTTCAAAATTGCATGAAATCAAAAATAAAAAAGTTTGCTTAAAATCCACTTTGAAAACCATAGTTGGGACTGAAGGAAATGTTTTGTTAATATATGTATTTGTTTGCTTATACACAATATGTTTTCATATTTTGTCTTTTACAAATTCAGAAAAGTACTAGAAAATGGAACTTCGTTTTTTGGGGGGGGGGGTTCTGCTTTAATTAACGGCATTTCATAATAATTATATAAACAATGTATTTACCACACATCGCCCAGAATAGCGTGAGGAATAACTGATTTTAAAAGTGTTAGAGTATGAATATTATTAATTGATCACTTTAAAGTATTATTAGCCATTCCTTTTTGAAGAGCCCAGCACTGCTTCATAAGGAAAATCTCCATTTAATGAAAATATTGAATAAATCAAAAATATTGCAACTGTTATGATTCAATGAAAAGTGAAGAATTACAGCCATTTGGGTTCATATAATTTATGGCACTAATTTATTATATTGATCCCAATGCATGAAAAATGGTGACTTTGAAGACATAAGCATTTGTATTGTTTTGTGTCACAACTTCATCATTCTCTCTTAGCCCTAAAAGAAGATAACCAGGATCAGACATCAGATTATATATAAACAAAAATAAACAATAAATGGGTATAAATCAGATTATGAGGATGTAAATCGAGTCATTCATAGTCTAAAACTTGGAAATAAAAAAATATTTTATGCCTTCAAAACATTCTAATTATTTTCATTATATTTTACAGAATACTTTATAAAGAAAAGGGTTTTTATATATGTATATGTTAGCAAAATAACTGGAGGGACAGCAGGTCATATGCAGTATCACTCATAGTTTTCTCTCAGTATAATGCTAAAACAGCTCATTTCTTTTGTTACACAGTGTCAGATCCAGTGATGGAACTAGTGAAACCATCAATTGTGATTATTATGGACTCTCCATGCTCATAAACCTCTTCAAACAAACCAAAATTTGTGTTTATGTGTTTAGGACTAGCACCTTATCCACTATTAGTTTATTCCTCCCATTTGATGCCATCAACTGGCAAGCATCTCATCCTTGGAAAGCCTCTGGTGTGCTCTGGCACAGATATTTTAATTTCCTCACATGAACCAGGACCCACATTTCACTATTCTCTCTGCTCTTGAGCTGTTGTTACAAGAGTACCTGACTACCAAACAGCTGCCTCCAAATACTTTTTTTCTTTTCCATGGGAATCAAGAAACTCCATAGGGTGATGGCATAACTTGAGACAGAAAACTCGTCAATCCTGCCCTAAAAAGCTGTCAAAGGAGGTACAAGAATGAAAAAAAAAAATTAAAATTCAAAGCCAGGGAGAGCCACAAAGACCTCCATATTTCATCATCTAGATGCAACTCAGTTTCTTTCAAAGTACCTTTTTCACCAGCCTGCAAACCCCAGTACCGGCAATCGGTATTACAGCAGTTTACTTCTAACTACCCAGCCTAAAGTGTGCTCTCAGTGTGGTCTGCTGCTCCTCCCACCAGTAGTCATGCTAACCCTTTGAAGTCACCAGCAGCCTAGGAATGCACTGAAAAAGTGGGTATCGCATAGGCTCCGACTTTTATGTCCAGAAGGTCAAATAGATACTATTACCACCCCTCTCTGCTCATGGAAAAGTCAAACTAATGCTCTTAGGCCTTAAGGTCAGTGGGATATATTCCAATTCCTTGCCCTAGAGAGATTTTTAAATTATCTTGAGAGTCTTCAATCATGAATTATCATTATAAGCTACAAAAAGCATGCTTATAAGACTCACAGTTTATAGGTAACAGCAACAAAACCTTTCTTTCCATCCTTTAACAGATACCCTCCAACCTGTGATAACAGCAGTGCTTGCAGTGTGGACTGGAGCACATTTATTCAATAAGGGTCTGAAAATGGATGAGAGAAAGCTCTGTGGTCAACAGTAGAAGGATGATACCATAGTAAAATCAGGGAGGAAAAAGGTTCACTGCTCAGCATCATCTTTAAAGGATGTTTTTATATACAGAAAGATGCCATGTAGAGATGCTTAGAGCAGGTAAGGAAAATCACAGCATTGTTTCGGAGCAATAAGTACAGCTTCTGGCACTTGAACTAGAAACACATCAGCATTCTGTCTCTTCTAGGACATAACAGACAGCTGTGCCTGTCCAGAAGGGAAAACAGAGTGGGTGGGAGCAGCAGATACCTACAGGAGAAAGGATGGACACTGTGCTAAAAGTGTAGAGAGCATTATCTGATATGGGACTGTAAGCAACTTTCTCTCATTTTATTTCTGCAGTCCAACCCACAGTAGATGCGATTAGTACGATAATGTTATGCGCTCCATTTTGAGTACGTCACTTTAACACATTTGAAGGTCTTCTGTTTTCTTTAAAAAAAGAAAAGAAAGAAAAAAAAAACCTAAACCAAACCAAACAAACCCCACTTTGCGATCAACTGCTGGAGACAAAATAATGAAGTGCCCAAGCTTACACTATTGAAGAGTTTGGCGAGAGAATTTCTTTGTTGCTGTGAGAGCTCAAGAGGAGTATAATTAATTTAATCACAGGCTAATAAAGAGACTGAAAAAAGAAAAAAAAATATGGGGAAAACCACTGTTACAAGAAAAACAAGAAGTTAATGAATCAGGGGAGCACTTTGCATTACTAGTTATTTGCTACATATTTGTTAAAAATTTTCCATGGATACAATTTTGCAGTAACAAAATATCTCATAATTTAAGCATACTTCTGATTTCAAAGGATTCCTCCCTCCTCCTTGCCCCAAGAATGCCTATTTCACAAGATTTTACGAGACACAGGAATATCTATACAAAGTTCCATAATTCACCAGAAAACTCTTAAGCTTTTACTTTAATCTACTTTGACTCCATGCAAACAAAACCCTATGTTTCAAATGAAAGGCTGACTTTTGTAAGACATACCCCTCTAGTCACCACAGCACAAAACTGCACTTTATCTTCTTGTAGGGCAAACACATGAAAAGAAGCAGATAAGAAGTATTTTTACACTGGCTGTATGTGGGAGCATAAAAAAAATGACAGTGTCCTGAAAGATTCTGCTCCCATTAGAAGCTGAAGGTCAGTAGCTCTAGGTGACTGAGAACAGCCTAAGTGTAGTTTTAAGTACACTCCAAATGTTCTTCACTGAGACCAGCTCTAACTTTATGACTGCAGGGTTGAGTAAAGTAGATGGATTTTTAAGCACTATATTATTTGTCCTTGTAATTAGGTGGAAGAGTCTTTCAAATGCACAGAGCTTTTCAATTGCCCATGAAGTTCATCAGTGACAGAGACAGAGGGAAATTTTGAATTAACAATCCCAAGGATTGAGAAAAACATTTATACATAGCACCCAGAATGAAGAGATGTCACATATTTAGGCAATGCCCTGACTAAAAGTAGCATTACTCTGAAACAATGCATTTTATATGGTGCTCCTGGGTTTAATACCTATGTTCCTGAGTTTATGGGGTCTCATGTTGCATGGTGCCTAACACCAAAATCTGGCACAGACACCTGCAAGCTAAATGCTGACAAGTGCTGCTGTGCCATACCACTTCCTTGTGTAATACACTTTCTTACATCTCCATATAGCAAATTTCAAAGTTCAGATCTGCCTTAAATCAGAAGACTATTAAACAGGTTTGGTCCTTCTTTCAGTTCATATGCAAAACTAACACGACAGAGTAGAAGAAAGAGGAATTACGGATGAGCCTTAACGTTTGCAAAGAACACAAGAAAATAATTGAGAATTGAAATTTCTCAGCACCTTTGAAGTTCAAGCTATTCTGTAACTTCTGCTATCTCAGGCACAGCGTATCAAGTTTATAAATACCTTAGGAAAAGGATGAAAAGGAGGGTCAGTAAGATTCAGTGACTGAATTAAAAGATCATTGAAAAGGCCAGTTGTACGGTTCACTGCCCAAGGTACTCAGTAATGAGATAGCAAATGACAGGCCAAACAGAACGAATAAAAAAAAAAAATGTAGCTATCTCACCCACCTGCAGCATTATCAGAGACCATTTAGCACTCAGCTTCCAGGTCAGTCTCTGCTGTGCTGCCCTGTGACAGGCGCACATCATTTATAAAGAGGTACAAGAGCAAGAGTTCTTCTAGAGACAGATGAGTTCAGCAACCCAGCAGCAGCCAGATGCACAAGGTGAACCTTGCAGGATACAGTAAGTATTGGGAAATACGGAGGGAAGTGTAAAGTGAGACACAAAGACAGGGAAAACATAATAACGAACAAATGAAGTGTTACACGCCCCACTCTGCTGTCCCCTGTAGCATCTGCCTGCCCCTTCTCTGGCATGGGTGTTCTCCAATGTCCTACAGAGATTGTGTTCAGACTGTGCATGGTCTTTATTTCTCCCTTCCCTGCTTCCGGTAATTACAAATCCTGCACTGAGCTTTCGCTTCCCACTGCTATCAGCCAGCCTTCCTTCTAAAACAAGGTTTCCTTAAACATCCCTCAGCAGGACCAGTTGTGTCCCTTTTATGCTCAATTCTACAGGATCCTGTGTGAGCTTCAGGTCCTCCCTCCCCCATCATTTAATGATGCCTAACTATCCCTCAAGGGGTTTATATATGTATGCTCATCTTCATTGTGTCACCCCTTTCCTCCCAAAACTTGCCTATGAGAATCACCTCTTCTTCCACAAATGCTCTGTGCCCTTCCTTCCCCACTTTAGTCACCCCCATGCTCTAGGGCAGGGGCAGGGGCTGCTCCCTTCACTGTGCTACCCACGACTGGCACCATCTCTCAGACCAGACCAGCACCAGTCAAATCCCCCAAAGGTAGACCTGCACATGTTCATTTGTTCCACATCTTCTGTCTGCCACCTGTGGCATAAACTAAAGCATAACTATTGTTAAGGTAAAGGACATTACTTGTTACCACAAGAAAAGTCTTTGATCCACAGGCAAATGCAAACGTGTTCAAACCCTGCTGTAAGGTGGGTTACCAGTTTTCCCTGGGCTGGTGTTACGGTATTTCCCCAAAGCAAAGCACTGACTAAAGGTGCTACAAACATCCTCTGATATTATAAAACTGACCAGTGCAGCCTCCAAAGGTAACAGTTAGACACAAAAATTAGGTCCTAAGATAAGGCATCAGACTACATGAGCAAGCTCAGAGATGAAATATGAGAGAAAATAATCAGAAGAGAAAGGGCAATGAGCAAAAAGGAAATCCTGTGCCATTACCTCCCCACTCTTAACACCGAGAGACATGCATTTTAACCCTCAGCTTTTCTAAATTATACTTTTCACATGGTAGGCAGTAAAAGCTAGAAGGCACAAACCTTGCTAAAATCAAAGCTTATAAGGCAAGTTGGGGGGACGAATAATAGAAGTACATAAGTAATCTACTAAAATACTTGAGGGCTGATTCAAATTTTACTGAAATCCAAGAAAAGTATTTTATTCCAATAAAGGGAAGCACCTTGAAGAGATTATGCCACAAATATTTGATAAACACTACTTGAAATACTTCACTGAACTCCAAAATTTAAACATAAGACCAACATAGCAAACACTGGGCTGAAATTATAAAGTTTGCTCCCACACTGAGTAGGAAACTCTTTAGAGGCCCCAGATAATTTCCTAACAGCAAAAGAATAAAAATGATAGTAATGATGCTAAGTTCTAACACTCTCTAGTGTGCACCTCTGCTACAAATGTCCTCCTCAAGTTCATTCCTCTGCTCAGTTCACACAAAACTGCAGCTCTCCTACTCACTCTTTGCAATATCTTCTCACCCATGACTCATGCACAAGTAATTCCCATTTATATTGCATAGAATTGATGCAAGTTCACCTCAATTATTATTTATCTTTTTTCAGAAGGGCTGGCAGTTCTTTTTTTCATTAGTCTTCTATTGTTTTATGGTTGACATAATCATATTTCCAGGCAGCCAATTAGCAAAGAAAATATTTGCCAAAGAGCAGTCCTAAGAATTTCCCAGAGCTAAAATTAAAATGTACTCAGCTAAATGTTTGAGATATGATTGTTTACATCTTAAATTATTCTTACAAAAAGTATATTCTGTTAGGGAACAACTTAATTAAAATATAAACTATAAAACAAACTGGTAAAAGAGTTCCAATTGGCTCTTCATTATAGAACACAACTTTCAAACACATTTTTTTCCAGTTATGTTTTTTAATCATGCAAATTAATGTATTCATTAACAAGGCTTGAAAGAATAGTATTTGCATTTTTATGGAAAGTTCGTGAGGTGGGGTGTTTTTGAGACTTAAATTCTACAACATAAAAAAACTTTTCAAATCTTCTATTAAAGCAATCTTTTTCCCATTTATAAATACAGCAGTCATGACTTCGAGGTCAGCATTTTCTAAAGCTTATGCAAAATGATCAGAGATTACAAGGGGATCATCTATACATAAGCAGAAGCAGTATGCTATAACAGAGGCAATGGATGATAAAATTTGGCTTTCCAAAGAAAAATATGTCTTATTATTTTTTAAACAAAGAAATGTCATTCAATGGAGTCACATAATTTCTTGTAATAGAGTTCTCTTCTGCATGAAAATGTACAGAAAAGGAGCTTGGATAAGCATCTATAAATAATAAATATGAGCATGCAGGTGAATGAGTGCATGTAAAATTACTACAGGAGGGCTCAGGGGTGTCATATGTCAATACAAAGAAATGAATAAATTGCCAGGATTGAGTGCAGGAGGACATCTCTCCATATATATGAACCACCCTTCTCAGCAGCAGAGCAGTGATGTCAGCAGCAGGGTCCTCACAGGTGGTAGAACCCGCATGTTGCCAGGGCACCTGTAGCACCTTGCGCACAAGCTGACCTAGCCTACGGGCAGCCCTGGCCTCTTACAACCCCGCATCTGCAGAATAAGTAGGTGCTGACATCAGCTGTGTGGCCCTCGGCTGAGGCTTGCAGCAGGCAGCCAAACATGCCAGAGCAGATGGTTCAAGATGCAGCAAAGGGAGTGTCGTGTGCCTGCACAGAACATCACAGGTCAGAAACCTGCTGGGGACTCCTCTTCTGCTTTCTGGCAGTTTTGGTAGGCTTTTTTTGACTGTCTACTTTCTATATAGAGAGATGACCAACATGAAACATGGGCTGGCAATGAAATTCTCTCTGTACATTATCCTCCTATAACTCCACTGCTTTAAATGTAAGACCTTGTTGGGGGTGGAAGTTTCTCATAAGCAAGGTTAGCAGCACTGACCAAGTTTTCTAACATGCTTATTGCTATGAGAGGTGAGCACACTACTGAAATGTGTGATAGAGGGTAAACAAATCTCGTTTTCCACAATAGTCCTTACATTCCTGGCATGGTCTACCTCCAAACCACTCCCTGGAATGTCCTCATGCCATTAGCCCTTCACATTCAACTATTTCTATTGCCTGCTTCTCACCTTAAGCTGCCATTCTCCAGCACATCATAGCTAAATTTTCACAGGAACAAGAACAGCTCATAAATGAAAGTAAAATAAACAAATATTAATTATAATAAAGGAATATGCTCTTGAGAAGTAAAGAGCTGCTATACCAAACAGGAGTTCTTAAATACTGAGAAACAGAAGAAATAAAATGTTCAGTTAGAAGGATTGTTTCTACATAGAGTGCTCTAAAGCTTTCCATATGGGATAAAAAGATCTTAGCATGTACTAGGCAACAAAAGATATCCCTTGCATGACATCTTGCACATCATTACACTGGATTATATTTTTATTGGATAAAAATATTGCTTGCTAATACAATATGAAGTAGGAGGTTTATTTGTATGAGGAAACATGTTTGGATACTTCTAGAATTAGAGTATCCTATATCATCTTGGAAATTTCATATTCTTTGTGTTTAGTCTCTGGATGGTCATTTTTCCTTCCCACCTTTCTTGGTAAGCATAGAAGAGACCCCAGTTGCTCTATATGTCAGCTTCCCTAACACCCAAAGTGCCCACTCAAAAGTGCTCTATATTTGAATCATTTCTGGCAATATACAATAAAAACTGTAAAAGAATACCCAGTGCTAAGTGTCAGATGCTTTTGCAATAAACTGATGATACAATCAGAGAGGAGGTCTGAACTGACAGCTGCTCCTGCCCTCCCTGATCAACAGAAGAGTAAAGCGGAAACTAAATCAAAATATAATCAATATCATCCATGAACACCAGTTCCTGGCCTGTCCTGAACTCTGCAGAGGACAAAGAAAATACTAGATTTCTTTATTTTTGAGCAACGCAATAATTAGATTTCATTGTAGACCAATAGCTTCATGCTGTCCTCCTGGGAATACATGAACAAATGAGGATTAATTATTTTCCTATACTATCATTCATTTTTTTTTGTTCCATTTTTTTAGTCTTCATCACATTGTCACAATACTAAATTAAGAAAGATCTGAAATAGGGATGGGTTTATATCTTTGACTGTGCTTGCACGGTGGGTCCCTGCTCCCTGCAGCATTAACCCAGGGCAAAATGGTGAGCAACCCTGGGAATGCCAGGCCAACAATGTCATAGAATTGTAGAATCATAGAATAGTTAGGGTTGGAAAAGACCTTAAGATCATCTAGTTCCAACCGCCCTGCCATGGGAAGGGACACCTCACACTAAACCATCCCACCCAAGGCTCTGTACAACCCGGGCTTGAACACCGCCAGCGATGGAGCATTCACAACTTCCCTGAGCAAACATTTGTAACAGGAAAGCTCCACTTCAGAAACAGCAAGTTCCAGGACAACATCTGGAAGTGCTTACAGTCAGATCTACATTATGCCCAAAATACTCATGCTTCACAAAAGAGCAGAAAGAGAGTACATAAAGATGTACTAACCCTTTTCCCACTTATTCCTGATCATAGCTATATTTGCTTTACTGGTAACATCCTACAGCCATTGCAGGACCATGCCTCCAAAAGTCACCAATTTAATCTGAAGGCTGATTGTCAACTTAATATGAAGCCAAATGACCCAGGATACCTCAGTGGTAGAATACAGTAAAACAGAGAATGCGAGTATACATTATCTGTTACACCATAGCAAGCTGTAGTAAAAACTGTTTCATTGTACTGATACAATAAAAAGGGGTTTGTGGCAGTATTTGGAAAGAGTACTTAAAAAACTGACTGTCGTGCATTGTGGAAGAAACAATTAACAATGTGGTTTTATAATGCAATGGAAACTGTTTTGAGTGAACCTCAAAAGAAAAGAAATCCTTTTAAGTTTCAAAATATTTGGATTCCCAGGTGAGCTGATCCCAACTTTTTTTCATTTGCAACAGCTTTATCCTTTTTTTTCTTCTAAAGAAGTGGATTCTGTGCTCCCTCCCATCTTCATTCTACTAGTGGTCCAAGCCTTACTAATTAACAACGCAATTCTGAAAACTTCTGTTTCTCCCAATTCTGATTCTTCCCTAACTCACTTTCTCTTTTTTTTTTTTTAGGAACAATGTTATCCAAATATTTCCATTAAAACTGTAAGAATTGGTCATTACTGCCTTTCATTCTTCCTGATGATAACTGTTGACAGGCTACCAAAAGAAGTTACACCCACATTAGGTCTCATGACATTAGTGATTTAGAATATCTTACCATTGTTATTATATTTATCAGGTAATACCCTATAAATATGACTGCATGCAAAATTTCACTCTAGTTGTTATTTAATACTGCCAATTGATCTTTACAAATACATTTACAAAAGTAAAAAAAAAACCCTGGGAACACTGTCTTAAAGTAATGGGTACCATAAATTAAAAAATACCTTGGCAATTTCCAAAAGAACCAGTACTGTATCCCTCTCTCCACACACCATTCCTGTTCCACTACATTCATGCCTGCTACTTGCTCCAATGACCATAAGACTTGCTCCAGTGACTTCTGAGGTTTGGGAAAGTGAGAAACCTTTGGGGCCCTAGATCTAAATACTCATCCCATCCTCTTTTACTTCAAATCCACATCTTTTTTCCTTGCAAAAGCACGTACATACACACATTCATAGAATCATAGAATGGCTGGGGTTGGAAAGGATCTTACGATCATCTAGTTCCAACCCCCCGCCATGGGCAGGAGCGCCTCACATTAGACCATGTCGCCCAAGGCTCTGTCCAACCTGGCCTTGAACGCTGCCATTCTATCATTAGGAACACAACATGGGCAATCATTACATTGTCTGAAAGAAACTGTTTGAGATACAACAGCATGAAATTATATACTAAGAAGCCATAGAATAAGTGTGAAAAAAATCTACCATGATCTGAAAAGCAGCAACACCTTTCCACAGCACTTGCTGAAACCAGTGCTCAGGGAAGCTAGACCAAAGAACATGGTTTGAGTATGTGTGTGATGAGTGTGTACGCAGTCATGAACGTGAATGGCATAGTTCATGAGTACATTGAAATAACCTTTATTTACATAATAACTTACATAAGAGGCAAATAATAACAGGAAGTCACTTAAAACTCAAGTAAGGCTGTTTCTGAGCGATTTAACTGTCATGTTGATGTTATTCCCAGACTCAGAATTCCTGGAAACCAGGAGGTTGTCACAAATAAACAGTTTACATTTATAAGCCAAGATAATTTAATTCATCCAAGATGAAGACTTTGATCAATTTTATTCAATGCTCTATTTAGAGGAAGTGCATTATATTTCTATAGCCTCATCACTGGATCGATTTATCCATCTATTCTAAAAAGCAAATAATAATTTTTTAAGTTACACATTTGTCCTGGCTTTAGCTTTGAAAGGGAAGGGACAGATCTGCTCCCTCCTTCCTCCCTCCCAGAAAACTTATTGGAAAGCAACAACTCTGAAGTTTCTACTTCCACATCAAATCTGGCTAAACAAACAAGTTCAAATTTCCAGACTGACAAGTCACACACACTACCAATCATAGAATCATAAAATCATAGAATAGTTAAGATTAGAAAGGACCTAGTTCCTTTCTGGCTTACCCTTCCTAGCTGGATCATCTAGTTCCAACTATATATATAGTCCCACTTCCTTTGGATTGCTTAGTATTTTAAAAACATGGGGGATTTGCTGTTTAAAATGTTAAATAGAAGGATGTAATTACCTCAGATGAAAACATTTTATTATTTATTTGGACTGATTTTTTTTTTCAAAAGCAAAAAATTTTTTTGATTCTGTAGCTGACTTTCAGGCTTACAACAAGAATTGCCCTCTTATGGTCAAATGCATGCTGAAATAAGCAACTGTATTTTGCAAACAAATGGTTTTGGGTGAGGTTTGGCACCTTTAAATCTACAATTAGTAATGTTTCAGCAAGACTAAGAAAATAGAAGCAATATGCTTCGGCCATGTTATCCTCTTCAACAGTTATAAGCAGTCTTTGTAGTGCTATATGGGTCAGTTTCCATCATCAGTATTTATTTCACTAAGTTCCAGAATTTTTCATAACTGCCACTTTGGATGCTCAGAGCTTTACCATTAACCTCAATATGGGTGTTTTGGGTAAGGAAGAGCATAAGGAAAAGCCTGGAAGAGAATCAAAGACAACCAGAGCCATGAAGCAGTTGTCCTCAATAGGTAACAGCTTTCTGACAAATAAGGTGTCATCCCATGCTCATACAGTTCATGCTGAGATTCATTTACCCAACAAATTACTCCCCCAAAATTCTAGCTTCATTATTTCCTTAGATAATTATGCCTGTAATTTTTTTCCTGCTGGAGTGATTTGTGATGGTAGCAAGCATCTGGCATCATGTTATACACAAGTTTCTTTCCAATTACTATGAAGAAACAAATGTTATTTTATGAACATTTTGTTATGGAAAAAGATTATGTCCTAGGTAAGCTTCAAATATAAATGTAAACACACACACATTTTTCCACACACTCTAATACAGTCCAGCGTATGCAAAATCAACTGCATAATAATACACATAACCTTTTCACCTCACTATGATTATAATAAACATCACATGAACTGTTCAGAAAGAGCAAGAGCAAAATATTTATTCAAAGAGACTCACTTTCAATAAAAGCCAAGAGTTATTAAGCTCTGCACATACTCTGCTTGAGAACATCCCAAACCTACATAACATTGTGTTGCTCCGGAAGTATTTATTGCCTTTTCAGTGCATGTATTTTTTGTCTTTTTCTCACTAAAAATCAGTTCTCTGGTAGAGCTCTTATCCCAATCCTGGTTCCCAAATGAGGATAGAAAACCTTAAAATGTATATGAAGATTTTGATTGCTCATGGAGATAGTTCTGTTACAGAGCTAGCTGTGTGTAGAAGGGAGTGTATCCAAGTAAAGTATATCCTCACTGCAGATACTCTCCCACCTGGGTAAAGGCATCTAAGACAAGTGAGGAAAGATAACAAAGGCATCTTCAAATCCTTCAGCTTTTCAAATCTTTTACAGAGATTCATACCTCATGTCCACCTTACATTTTTATCATGCACTGGGCTCAGACTAGATGGATTAAGCAGGTAGATTAGCCAAATTCCTCTAGGCAGTTCACAGTTGCAATGAACCTCTTCTTTCTCTCTTAGATGGTATTTTACAGGTGGCCTCACCTTGCTCTGAATTTCTGCCTAGTTTATTATGCATACCCTTTTCATTAACTTTTTGTTTTATGGGGGGTGTTTGTTTGTTTCATTTCGTTGTTCAGGCTGTATTTATAATTGCTTCATGCCACTAGTCACATATTTCTACTGCAATTTCCCAAGGTAAAAATGTCATCTGTGTAGACCACACACAATCTGCTAGTCTATCAAAAACTTGTACATTCCTGTATCTCACAAGGGAAGATTAAAACAGTTTCAGATAATTAAGGAAAAGAGTGTTTCTTTGGGGGATTATTCCCTAATAGGTAGACTGTTTGTTCTGCAACCTCACTAGATACTGTCTCCGTGCTCTGATCTTGCTTGGTGATAGGAGTGCACAGACTCCTGAGCTGATGTTTTTCAAGTGTCAGGTTAAAAGTTTTGAGGACACAGTAGCAGAGAACCTTGCCTTGGATGTGAAACCCCCCTTATCAGGACATTGGGTCCATATCACTCTTTTGGCTGTCTCATCAGCTGTGCCAGACCACGCAATATTCTTTGTTGTTGGATGTTCATGTAGTACTTCAGTCCTCACTTGTGAATTCATAGGCCAGCCCAGGCATTACTGACCTGCTGCAGCACCACAGGACACTGTGACATCCCCCATCTTTGGAAGAGGAGAATTTACAAAGATCAGTTTAACAATTCATTCCTGTGACAGAGAAATTAATAAACTCTGAGCTTTTGTATTCCAGGGGACCTTCATACAACTGAACAACAGCTGAAGAGAGCAGTCAGATAAAAGCAAACTCAATTAATGCTAGAAAGAATAGGGCTACGGCAGAAGGGTTTCTCACTGGAATTTAGCCAACATTATCTATGTCTGAAGTCTTAACACCTGTAGGAAATGCCACACAGAAAATCTCACATAATACACCAAACCACCAGACATGGCAGTCCAGCAGGTCTCCTTTCAGTCCCATTCACATCCATTGAATATGGCTACCTAATAGAATCTGAGTTCTCCCTGGTGAAATTCCATCCAAATAAATACCCAGATTTGCAATCTGTAGGGCTGGCTGCAGACTAGTTCCTTATTAAAGTACACACTGAGTAATTCAGCCAGTCAATTTCCACATCACTGCTGCTGATGCAGCTGCGGCATCAAAGAAATTTTACTACATCACCACAACCCCAACTCAATCTAGGTGGAAGAAAAGAATCTATATGGATGGAATGTACAAATTTCAAGCCTGAGGATAATAAATTGGCCATTAAAAAATATTTAGCTGCTCTCCTGTAACCAAACCTTTGCAGTGGTGGGCACTATACAGCGAAGCTTGCAAATAACAGTAAACTTAACTCGAAGAAACTGCAAAGAGGTTCTAAGTGAACTCAACAGCTGTTCATCCAATGTTTTGTCCCTGACAGACTCAATCAGGTACTGCCTGAGCTCCTAATGATGTCCAGATCTGAAGTTAGAAAGTTTATTTTCTATTTTCAACATTCCAAAATACATCTCACGAATGCTGTGAGACAGGGCTGTCAACCTTTAAATATAAAAGGGAATTAATAACCTGTTGTCCACTAGCTGGTTTCTGCATTTCTGTTACAAATCCATAATATAAATTAAATGCCGCAAAACTGGTTACTATCTTTTTTTCCATTCAGCTTCTCTAGATGTGTTATTTGCAGTGAATTTTATTTCTCCCACTATTGTCTAAAAGGATGGGATGTAATTACATGTACATTCACTAAAATTATGTATGTTTTGGTATTAAAAGCACAGCTTCAGAAGTTTGCATTTTCATCTTTATCATGAGAAAATAGTTTTTACAAGGACATACTGAAATGGATTGAGTATTGGTGGGAGAGGAGAGATGGCTTTTGCTGCCTCTGGCTGCCTTCATTACAAGGCTGAAATTCCAACTATCTGTAATACTGTGATTGTACAACATACAGTACCAGTGTCAGCATTGTTCAACATGCTTTGACACAGATTTATTACCTGGACAACTTTAATACTGGTAAATATTTAATTTATAACTTAAGTTAAAAATATGAATCTAATATCAAGGCAAATGGATGGAAACTAGTGTCCATTTCCCCATGCAAGGCTTTATGTCATGTTGCAAGCATTGATGTTTTCAGCTAGGAATATTTATCTACTGAGGTCAGTGCAAAATGCAAATTTGCTTCAACATTACAAAATCAATTCTTAAAATCTGTGATGTCCCCAAACCTTTCAAGACAGTTTATTAATATCAGTTGATGAAGCCTCTTACAGCTGCTGCTGGATAACTGAGTGTAAAGAGGAAACTAAACCAAGGTGAAAGAGTCAAGAGTTCACAAAAAGAAAAAAGAAATGCAAATACATTCAGCTTTGTTGTGTTGCTGTTCTTATAAGACATATGACCATATGCTGAAGGACAACAAAAAAAAATCAATAAAAACATAATGAAATTAAAATGGGATTTTGTCCATGTTTTCACAACCAGCTTTTTCTTCAGCCATGAAGGAGCATGAAGGGTCACACTAGACACAGCTACCACCGAACATCAAAGGAAGTCTCTCAAAAGCTCAGTGTGCATCAAACAAATAATTGATGTTAAAAGCACGGACCCACACATTATATTCTGCTGGAGTAAAGGGCATTCAACCAAATCCCCATGGCAATTTTGCATTGCAAAAGCCTGAACTATATGAATTATATTTACTATTTTCTCCATTTATTCATCTCAGTCTTTGAGCAAATTCCATGCAATAAAGCCAAAAACTAACATAAATTAGTTTCCATAATGAAAACACCCACACATATATTGTACAGTAAAACAGTGCCCTGTCACTGTTAAATACTATAAAAGTTCCTATGCCTGCACAGAGCCTGCAGGAAAGCACAGTATTTAACTACTGGAGTTTTTCCAGCACATAAAGTTCAGTCTTAAATGATCTGAAACATCTGTGGTATTTAATGTTTTCTAGATTTCCATATCTTCACTCCTGCCTGTACGTTTTTGTTTTCTAGTAGGAAAATGTAGAATTCTATTAACAAGTGTGTCCTGTGAAGAGGATGGCTTTTCAGATAACAGTTATGACAGATGATTATTCAGTTATAAGCATAAACAACAGGACTTAATAGAGCACACATTGGTGCCTGTAGAACAGCATCTTACTATCAGCTTTCTGACCTGTCGGGAGAAGAAAAAAACCCATTGAAAGCCATGGTAACGACTTCTAGGAAAAAGTCAACAAATCCTTGTTGTCACATCCTTGAAGTCTGCCAAGAGCTCTAATATAATTAGCAAGGGTTTCTTTGACAAGGCAAGGCAATGTAGCAGTTACTTCATTGGACTGAGATGAAACAGCTGAGAGTTGATTGACTCTGCCACTGATCAAGCGAATGGCCTTGAGCAACTCATTGCATTTCCCTCTATTTTTCCTGCAATAGAGGGACTAAAGCTAGTAATGACAGTTTGAGAAACAGGCCTGTGTCTGCATATGAGTTTCTGTGGCTTTTGAACAGCATTTATCCTCTCATCCTTCCAGACAGGCTAAAACTTCCATTCTGGAGCAGAAACACATCATCAAGGAAAAATGCTTTGGAAAACTACAACATGGTCATTGTGGGGCTGCTGACAACAAACGTTCTTCCAAAAGAATAGTTAATCAATGAGGAAGAACTGATTATCATCACCTAAATATATCACCAGATATATTTATATATATATACATGATATTGTGATACTCTTTTTTTTAATACATACCCACCACCTAAAATTTGGCTGAGCATTTTGCAGGTCCAGTTGAAACCAGCACTAAAACCAGTTCTGACAAGTACCTTCACTGCAGACAGCCCATTTATAGCTATGTGAACTGAACCCATATCATACTTCAGCAGTGTTATAAACCCAGACTTGAAATGCCTTGACAAGGCTACACAGCATAATAACTGCATTTTGAGTACTGCATTCTCCCCTCAATCTGAGCAAAGAGGCTTACAATTTTCATGAAATTTGGGATGCAAAAAAAAAAAAAAGCCCAAGTGATCCTTTTCGCACTGTCCAGTGCAGAGCCTGCCAATGAAATACAGAAACAGCAATAAGAAAGTTTACAGCCTGAAAAATAATGTGCCTTTTTGTTCCATTGCTGCTGTAGATAAGCTTTCAAACAATGCCCCTTATTGATGAACAACCCCATTACTCTGTTCTTACAGTAAACTAATCCATCCCAGTACTTCAGTGAATGATCCATGCCTTTACAACTACATTTATTCTACAAAAAGCTAAAATGACGAATAGGCTTACACATTTGGAAAGAAGGGCTCTAGACAGTCTCTGCACTGGATACAATCATTTTCAGAAGATATATATTTCAGAAGAATTTTACACAGAAGTAACAAGTGGAATAGAAGAAAGCACTTAACCTCATTTAATTACTACAGCATATAATCATACCTCCATACCACTCTTTACCACAACACAACACTCAGAAATAGCCCAATAGAGTAAATCTTTTATCCATTATTTAGACAGAGGATAGACAGATGGAAGGTTTTCCTGTCCATACAGCTAGTGTTACTTGAGGTACCTAAAAGCATTTTATAGACTAATGAGTTAAACATTGGCAGACAAGCAGCTACAGCTGAAACTAAGCAGGGTCCCAATCCTGAAATGTGTTTATCTGCAAAAACTGCTAAGGTTATCAACTAGTATTGACTTCATTGTTCTTATTTCAAGAGTTTTCTGAAGTGAGCATGAATTCATAAGGAAACAGATTTAAAAAAAAAATAAAAATCCACATTTCTTATTTCTAGCCCTTGGGTATAAGAAGGAGTGGCAATTACAACAAATTATCTAAATGTTTTACTAGCATATGGAGATGCACTTGAATGTAATGAAATTACTGCCTTTATTTCAAAAGATAAATTTGTCCTTTATCACTTCTTATTAATTTGGTTAAGTATTATTCCCACTTTAAATCTTAATTCAAAACATTTGTATTTTTCTTCCAAAATCTTCAAATTAACATCTGTTTTCCTCAAAGCCTATAATAGCAACGGAAGTAGTCTCCAGCTATGCTTCCTTTGTTTTCCTTTTTTCTTCATAAGGATATCACTAGCCTAATTAGCTGACATGCATCAACCCATTTCACAAAAATTACATGCCTCAGAAATGCCAACAACCAAAAAGCCAGTAGCAACAAAGAATCAGACTACACAGAAAGACCACCATGAAAAACCTAGTAATGACAAATCAAGGATTAAAGCAGGAATGTCCTATAGTTTACTCGTGGCAGAAGGCTGAGCTGTACAATAAGGATTATTTCCTTTTGCAACATGACAAAAGAGGTGCATGCTGTGAAAGTCTCCTTACCAAGAACTGTTTTTTTAAAGCAACATACGAAGCTGAGTGAAATGTAAGACTGATTCTGGGCAATCTGCTTTCTTTCTATAAATCAATAAAAGAGTTGTTTTGAGATTGATCATGTAACCATGACCAAGGAGGGGAAGCACTGTTTTCACAAAGAGTTTTGTTCGTTGTCTTCAATTGGGATGATGATTTGCACCTCCATTCATCAAAAACAGTTGGCATTTCAAAATCTTACTACAGACAGCAAAATCCCAAAAGCCAAACCCTTCTTTACCCATCAGTCTCTATTTTTCATCATGTTAAGTTATCCATATGCTTTTAAGAGCTGTAGCTGAGCATAGACAGGAGCATGTGACCTGGTTTTCACAAAGCACATAGTGAGATTTATTCCAAATTACAGGCAAAATCCATCTTATTTATTCCAAAATACAGGCAAACAAAATACCTTCTTTTTTAATTACAAATAGTTTAGATTCATTTTGCTGTCCTGTCTTGCCTTGAAGAGTCATTTTACTGCTAGAGTCATATTTGCTGCTAAAGCAGCACTTTTCTACCTGAGTGTACAGTGCTGTGACAAACTGTACAGGACTGCAGACAAAAGAAAATAAAGTAACAACAATCTAGGGTCAGGATTACTTCATTGCATGTGAAGTAAACAGGTATAACTGCACCTCAATTAATTTGTACTCTTATCCCTAGGCAAAATCTGGAAAAAAGAGCCACAGAAGCTATGCAGCTCATATTTAATTGTGGGGTTTTTTTTGCATGTTATAGAATATCAGTGATTAACACATATCTAACCACACTGCAGCAGTCACATTGCAAGGAGTGATCAGTAGCCCAGGCATAATTCCATGGGTTTAAAAGACAAATATCTACCTATAGCATGAAGTGTTAAGTAGCCAGGGTCAGAACTGCAGTTGAAGTATGCAAGTCAACAGTTAATGTAAGGGCTAGCCTAGCACTTAGCTACTCAAGAGATGAATACTCTGAAAATGGACCGATTTGTATTAAGCTTTACATAATAGACTCAGACACACACAAGATCAAGGAACCAGATAACAACGACAGAAAATGAAGACGCAGTCATATACCCTACTCTAAAAATTAGAAAGATTTTGTGAATTCCTAGGAAGAGGCCAGATTTAATTTCTGAATTCAGGCTTGAAGATCTACTCAAGGCATAGAGAATATCTGTACATCCTCAGCAGTAAGATATGCTTGTCTGATAGTCACTCACAGAATGCACCCATGTCCTTGAACCATGACTTAAGAGCTCACTTTGCTAAATTAGTCAACAAAGACTGCAGAATATTTACCATGAATGTATGCTTGAAGTAGAAAAACATAGGTGCACTTGCTAATCTTTACCTGCTACCATCACAAGAATCTAAAGTCTGCATGGTTAGGGCTTTTTTAAATGTACCTTTTTAATATATAATTTGATAACTATATGGACAAATACACATTATTTAAATACATTATATCCTATAGCATTTATTATTTGTGCATTATGTATATTTAATACGAAAATACATTTCAGAATGTAATACTTTAAAAGGTATTCTGCATATACATATATAAATCACTTGCAAAAAGTCTTCAAATATCTGCAAGAAAATATGAAATATATCAAAATACATAAAATGCATTATTACTTAGATAATTCTGAAATTATTCTGATTTATTATTAATGTTTGCCAGAGAGTATATTTACAAAAATAAGTTTTTAAGACATGAAACTGGACATGAATTATTAACTGGAAAGCCATACTTGTCACTCTGAAACTAATGATGGATTAAAAGTGTAACTGATGGAGGATTTTGAAATGTATCAGAGTGTCAAAAATAGGTGGGAAATGGTGTACAACAAAAGTTAATTTACACATTAATAATTACTATTTGTATCGGATTACTCCTTTACAACTGAAACCCTTAATGAAGCTTCCCCAGATATTGCTATACTTGGCCATTTAGGGCACAAAATTTAAAACATAACAGAAATAAATTGTATCGCTTGTGTAGTTTGCTTTTTTTCTTTTTTTTTCTTCCCTATATGTCCAAAATCATTTGACAAGGAAGGTGATGATCCCTATTTGACAGACAGGAATAGAAGAAAGAGAAGCAAGATAAAGTAATTACCTGAAGTTACACCTTCTGTCACAGCCTGGAACAGGAAGCACTGACTCCTGTAGCAGTGACCGACCAAAAAAATCTCATGTGAGGACAAATAGGTATAGTCTCTTTTTAGGCAGAAGTGTAAAGACCAACCATTGCTTATGCTTGCTTATAAATATATATGATCTTCAGTATGTTTTAAAGGAAGAGGTCAGTATCGGTAAGCTCATTCTTACAATGTGGAATGTAACACATGCAGCACAGTAATGGCTTGCCAATGTCCAAGGTCAGCAAGAGCTCGGAATGGAAACCAAGGTAGCTCAGTCTAGTCATGTGCTTATCATCTAAGCCAGGAAACACTTATCAAGGGCATGCAGTGCTGAAATAGGACTCCAGATTATTCACGTATACCATGTTCAACATTTGGGTTTTTTTTTCTTATGTACTGATTTTAATTTTTAGGTCATTATATTTAAGGAAAAGTAGCATTTCTTCCCTTTGCCCCCAGAAAATAAGGCATGGGATTTCCATATAACAAGACAGAGAATTCACAACAAAGTTTTAAACTGCAGATAAAGTGTAAATTTTAATTATTTCAAACCCATGCAGTACCACTGTATTATATATTATGACATAATACATCATTCATCTTAGCTGCAAGTATCTAATTTCCAATGTAATGCTAGTCTCCTCATCAGCATGAAATATCATTCCCTTGATTACCAGCTTTAAAATATATATTTCATTAGGTTAACTAATGTCTACTTGTCAATAACTCAATCAAATGTGCTGAATAACCTTGCTCTTCTATAATTCCATTCAGGTCTAACTGGCAGATAATACAAAAAGGAAGATCAATGGTGGACAGAAGTGAACTGTTCCATACTACAGGTTGACTGTGTCTTTAATCTTCAATTCTGCCATAGACAATGTAACTAAGAAAATCTTTAATCATTATTAGTAAACTTGATGAGTAGAGAAAAAACCCGAATTGCAACAGGCAGAACTTGAATGATGGTGTCTATCAGTCATTAGCATTTGAAACTGAAAGGCATTATATTACACCAAATTAAATATGTGTCAGCCAGTCAAATAAAGGACATTGATTCATTGATAGAAGCCCCAAAGACAAATAGTATAGCTGAATGAAACTATCAGTTTTCACGGACTTATTTAAAACAGTCACATTATTTAATAAACGTCTGAATTTGTCTTTGGTTGGTTAATGCATTCTGCTCTCAGTTCAAGTCAGATGACAGCTTAAGAAAGTTGATCTGAGGTAATTTCTGTACTACACCACTTACACATTCTATCTGATAATTCACATCCAGTGATGATACTTTGTATTGTTGCCCACTTTTCTTCATCCCCTTATGATTAGCTAAGCTGCATAAATACATTATGCTTCCTTTATTCAATTTCTTAGTATATTTATAAAAAGAAACTGCTTTCCTAAAAGGAAATGACAAGGAAAGAATTAAGAGGATGACTTCCACACCTTCCAATTTGACCCCTTTTTTTAGGAATTAAAAATTAGCCCTGGGAAATGAATGCAGTCTGACACAGTAAGAGGTGTGGAGCCTGTCTCAGATTTGAGCGGATACAGATGTGAAGATACAGACCCGAGACTTAAGGAGCAGAATTTCCTGTGGCCTGATAGAGGCAGAAACCTCTAAGTCTTGAAATGTCCAGAGTCTGGAGGCCAAAGAGAATACAACCATGTGTTATGGTTAAAGCAAATCTTTTATGTCTACCAGACAAAAAAAAAAAAACCCTTCAGTATGTGACCCAAGGGTAAGAGATGATAAAGCACTCCCCTGAGCCTGCAATTAGTCTGAAAGAGTAACAAGGCACTGGGAATTCTCCTGAGCCCTCTCTGGACACACCAGAAAGGTGCAGTTTAGAATCTGTTTTAAACCAACAATCCTCAATGCACTGGTATCAGCACAAGAAAAACTTTATCACAGAAATTAGTAGCATTACTTAAGCACATTAGCCACTCCAGAATAAGCGCTGGAAATCTAACAATACACACCCTCATAACCACTATTTCTTTTCTACACATGTCAAAAAAGGTCTTTGTGAATGTCTCTCTGTTATACAAAGTCTGGTGTCACCCTGTGTCATTATTTCCCCTCCTTGAAGATTTCCTTAAACTTTATTCCAATAGCATTTATTGCTGACTGATGAAATGGTTTGATTAAATGCCATGGAGCCAGCTCTAACCAATCTGCTAACTGATATATGACCTAGGCTTGTGCTAGAACACACTTCATTCAACACAGCAAGGTATTCAAACTGAAGTAATTGAATTATAGCCTTCTGCTTTAAGAAAAAGGTTACCATTTCACCCAATACCTCTTATACAATAAACACATGGCTTTGCCTTACAAAACAAACCCATTGCTAGCTGATAGTTCCAATAGGGATGCTGCTTGTAAAACAGTCAGTCCTCTTGACATAAGTCAACAGTCCAGCTCCCTGATTTCTCAGAAGCAACAGTAAAAACCGTGCAAAGCCTGTGACATTCACTGACAAACAGAGAACGCATTTGAACTGCACTACATTGCTGAAAGAATATGAAATTATGATAGCACTGCTACAAATCAAGCAATAGAAAGGTCTGAAAGACACTGATATTCAGAACTGTTTTATCAGTAAACGACCATGCATCTAAATAATTTCTATTGATCTGCTTCTTCCAAGACCTAGCCAAGCTACTACAGGCAGGCAGGACAACTAATGAGTCATAGAAAAAGCTGAAATAACAAGCCATAAGGTTAAATCAGAGATTAGCTTAGTATAATCTACCTATCAACTTTCTCATTAAGAAAAAACTCTCTGTGATAAAACACTAAAATAAAATCTGCCAAATGTCTCTATCACTCAGCACACATTCTGTAGGTAGCTCAATACAGATACAACAAATTTGTGTTTACTGTTTAGGTTTTTTTAGACATCTAATAGCAGAAAATATGATGCTAGTATGACTTAAGTCAGTACAACTTATATCAACTTAAATTCTTATTATCAATTTTCCATGAGGCCATTAAGCAGAACTCCTAACATTTTTCAATTATCTACTTATCTCAAAAGCAGCACTTGCATAGCTAAAACCATTTTTGATCCTATAAATAAGGATCATCCAACCAATTCTGAGGTCCAATCAGACAAAAAAAAAAAAAAAAAAAAAAAAAAAAGCCATGGAAATCTGTTATACTCTTTAGTGTATTATTCCAAGAACTATTGAAAACTGCATAGTCAGGGAAATGAGGATGAACACTGGGATCACTTCAGAGAAAGTATAACTGTAGACTAAACAAGGTAGAGCAGAATCCAAATTTCATGGGAACATAAAACAAAACCATTACCACATTATGACATTGTGGTCATTACCACAACTCATATATCTTATTGGCTAGAACACATTATTGCCTGCATTTATTGATTTGTCTATCAAAACTCTGAAGTAAAAGATTTTGTTAAAGCTTTGTTGCTGCATAGAAATATCAAAGTACACTAAGAAAACATAAGCAGGGAAGTCCTCAGGCTAGATATGGCAAAGAAAATGAAATCACAAAACCAAACAAAAGGTTCCAAGACAAAGACCAAGGATATCTAGAACCACCACAGACATGTAATAACAGTCATACATCCAGGTAAACCATGCAGTAAATCCATTACCTTCCTCAGTACTTCCCTCTTCCATGTTATCCCTTGCAGTCCTAGGTTTTGGTAAAGGTGGACTTGTGACTTTTCAATTTGACAAGATGCAAGATATCAAAGCATTTTCAAGGCATGACATGTCTTATTTGCTAACAGTAGGCAACCTACCCAAACCAGAAACACAGAGGCTTTCTTTTAAATTGCATTAAATTTGCATACAGGGCTGTTCATATAACTTTCTTACAACACTGATAAACTGTCTAAATAAACAGTAAAGCATTTGTACTAGAAGAGAGTAGTTACATGTCAAACACCTTATTTATGAGTCCAGTTGCAATTATATGTTCAAAATTTATAAATATTATAGCCCTTTATAGTCTATACTATATACCTATAGTCATACTAAACTACAGCGAAGTTAATACACGTTACATTCATTATGTTCCTGCTACAGCCAATATAAAAAATAGATGGTTTTGCTCATGAATTTGAGAAAACTCATTGTCAGCCACACAGCTGCTTGTTCACTCCCTCCGCCTTCCTCCCCTCTGGCTCCTGGAGGGATGGGGGAGAGAATCGAAAGAATGTAACTCCCACAGGCTGAGATAAGAACAGTCCAGTGACTAAGGTATAACACAAACCACTACTACTACCACTAATAATGATAATGATAAGGGAAATAACAAGGGGAGAGAATACAATCGCTCACCACCCACTGATCGATACCCATCCGTACCCGACCAGTGATCTAACCCTTCTGGGTAACTGACCCCAGTTTACATACTGGGCATGATGTATGGAATACCTCTTTGGCTAGTTCGGGTCAGGTGTCCTGTCTCTGCTTCCTCCTGGCTTCCCCTCCACCCTGGCAGAGCATGAGGCTCACAAAGTCCTTGGTCAGAGTAAATATGACTGAGCAACAACAAAAACCATCAGTGTTATCAGCGTTGTTCTCAGGCTGAGAGTCAAAAACACAGCACTGCACCAGCTACTAAGAAGGAGAAAAAATGACTGCTACTGCTGAACCCAGGACATTTGTAGCCTTAGCAAAACAGCTAATGAACTAGATTTCTATAGGTAGCATTTTTAATAGTTTTATTATTTTAATAGCTTTTATTATTATTTTTTAATATCATATTTCATTTGGTGATCTTAAAGGGAATTTACTAGCAAAACTAAAAAGCTTAAACCCTTCTCACTAAATTCCATTTAAAATTCATTATTTGGTTATAAATATTTAAATTAAATACAAATGGGATTCTCGCAAGGTAAGCCAAAAGACAAAAAACAAATACAAGTCCCTGCATGTTTTATCCAACCTTAGCATTTACTTTTCATCATAAGTATGCTTTCTTAATGATACAGGTTAAATATATTTTTAAAAATCAGAACAATAGTGCAAGCAGTGTTCAAATATATGCAGAGGCTAGGAAAAAATCAAGATGTTTGATGAAGCCTTCCCTCCATGACACACTTGTTCATAGACATCAATGCATGTTACCAAATATTCCTTTATCTCTATTAGTGCTACTGTTCTCTACACAAAATAAGTACCACTCAGTATTCAGACTCAACATTTTAGGACTTCTATTGAGCTCTGAGGTCTCAAGGGTGAAATTCATCCTTGTTTAGGCAGTTAGTCTACCATTTAATCCTTCTGGCCTACTCAACAGAGATGAGATATAATATGAATATTAGCTTTATGAATCTTCAGATAGAGCTTCTTAATCCCAAAGGGCATTTCCCCTAATTTTAACAAAATTCTGTGACCGACCCTGCAGCCCTTCTAGATGCTCCTCAACCTGCTTTCAATATGTTCTGTAAGCACCACATTCTGAATTCTCATCTTTATCTTTTTTGCTAACATCCCACGAGGTCTGATTTTATCTTTGATGCACAGTCGTTATTTTCCAAGTATTTGCTCCCGCACGGTCTGGAAATCATGTCAGGAGATTAGGAGGGAAAACAGCTTCATTTTTCCTCACAGAAACAAACAAAAAAAAAAAAAAAAAAGCTGCTCTTGTTCTGAAGAAAAATGCAATAAATACACAACCAGAAGGCTCTTTACATAGATATCTAAGAGTTCTCTTTGACTAGTTTTTTTTCTAATTTGAGAAAAAAAAAAAAAAGACAAAGACAGCCCTCACCTGTACCCCAGTCTATAGAGTTCTTCTTTTGTCATCAAATAACAGTGATTCACTCAGAAAAGAGAGTGATGGAGAGCATTTTGAAAAGCCTAAGAAAGACCAGGTGAAAAAGTGTCAATTTCTGCTTTCCATGGGTACACTGAGAAAGTCACTGCCATGCTACTTCTTGTTTAGCCTAATGGGGGCCCTCAACACTAGAAGTCTGGTGACATGCTGTGGTGGAGCCTGCTTTCCTGAGCATGCATGCACGTTCTGAGCAGGGAGACAACACTTCAGGAAAGTATCAATTTTATAAAAAAATTTGGAAACCTTTCATGTTGCTTACTTAAAAAGGGAAGACAGGCAGTTTTGTCTTTGGCTATGGTTTATTTTTTAAACAGGTGCACATATTCATTTTCATCCATCAAATCACATCTTTAAAAAATTTAACTGCCAACAATGAAAACTCATTTTTGTTGGGATGAGGGATAGGAATTGCTTACACTGCATTATGAGTCTGGGGAAATTGAACTTGGCCTTGGTTACAGGTACCCTGAGGGTTCCTACTCTCAGACAAAGGTGTTGAACAGGAGGGACCTGCAGTCTGAGCTCTAGCATAGGAACCTAAGGAAGGAATAGATGGCGCGGGTACCTCTAGAGACTTAAAATGTCTTTGGAGAAAATGGCAGGCAAACCAGCAAACAGGTGGCAGAAGCAATTGTCCATTGTCTAGACACAACCCGATCACCATTTTCATTCAAAATAATGAAAAGATACTGATCTGAAAAAATTGTTTTTATATATCTACAAGTACCCACATACCACTACTGCAATACAAAAAAATGGAAATGACAGAATATGGCTCTCACAGAACATTGCTACAAAAAAAAAACAATGTTTCAGCCAAAATTTTCTTCTAAAAGCCATTTCTATCAGCTTCAAGATGCTGTAGCCTTAAGCCTGTACTGATCAATAGCATGTCCTATCCAAGAATCAGCTGCAGAAGCAAATTTTTTTAAACAGTCAAGTGAAAGCAAGAGTTCATAGCTTTTGTAAGAGTTTCTTAAATAGAGGCAAAGCATACTGCAGAACACAGTGGAAAAATTTTACTCAGTAGTAATGCAGCCAACCCACAATGATATTGAAAAGCTTTTTTTATGCAAAATGGTTCCAAAATCTATAATAATTCAATACAAAATAGTAACAATCAAAAGGATTTCCCTATTACAATATATGACAGGATTTCATTGTTTATTGCATAGTTACAATAGGGGAAAACCTAACATTGCTCAACCCTAACCATCCTATGATTCTGTGATTGTCTCAGATCAACAGATTGAATTGTACTGTGTCATAAAGGCATTTAGTGACAGGACAAGTGGGAATGGCTTTAAATTGGCAGAGGGGAGATTTAGATTAGATATTAGGAAAAATTCTTCACTATGAGGGTGGGTGAGACACTAGAACAAGTTGCCCAGAGAAGTTGTAGATGCTCCATACTACGAAGTGTTCAAGGACAGGTTCTACGTGGCTTTGAGCAACCTAGTCTAATGGAAGGTGTCCTTGCCCATGGCAGGGAGGTTGGAACTAGATGATCTTTAAGGTCCTTTCCAACCCAAACCACTCTATGATTCTATTACAAGTGTAAAATATCCTCATTTATATTTCTTAATTCCAACAGATGCATTCCTTTGGATTCATGCCATTATGACCTGACAAGAAAATCAGAGAAAGAAAATCAGAAAAACTTTTCCAGATTTTCACAGAAAATCTGCAATGGGCTCTGCCTGTTAGACAATTAATGTGAAATAGTGATAGTTTGTATTACTCTTTTGTATATTTACAGAAATGGCTTTTGAGAGTGATTAGTGAAAACAAAGGGAAATATTTAATTTTTTCAGGAGCAAGTCATTGCTTGCAGTCAAGAAAATGCAAGAGATTATTCTTTAAATAGCCTACAAACTCAATGTATTAAAGAAATATAAATTAATTCTGGCTTGGAACATCACACATTCTAGGACCTTACCACCACAAGGGAAAAGAAACCATGTATTTATCCTCTGGCATTATATAATCTCAAATGTTAAGCACAGAATTGTAGAGGGGGCTGAGCTCTCATGCAAACTCATCTGACCCCAGTATTCTCCCAAAAATATTTCTAGCGTTGGAACAGCAGAGTTTTACATAGGTAGTATATGCAGAGAACAGGAAGAGGAAAGCAAGGTCAAACTCAAATGAGGAGACGGGCAGCAAATCTCTGGCTACCTTAGCTGCCAGAATTCTAGATGAATAGACTACTTAAACCTTTCCAGAAGCCATCCTGAAAAAAAAAAAAAAAAAAAGGCAGGAAATGCACAAAGACAGCCATTTTGATATAGTTCCCTTGCACATAAAAGGAAAAGTAACAGAGCTGGAGGGAGCTTGCATGGGGTTTTCTTCAATAACATTTTGACATTCTTCAGAAGACTCAGCTGTTGAGTGGAAATGTCACTACTTGAATGACGGCAAGACAAACGTGGCACTACGCTATTTCGTTCTCTCTCTCTCTCGTCTCACATACAGATTATGTTAGCTTGCCCAGCTTTTTAAAAGACAAAGCCTATTCCCTTTCCTTCATTCATGTGCAGCATCAAGGGAAAACAGCACAAAATTGAGGGAAAATGTGCACAAAAAAATGTATGACAGGAGAAAAGTGGTGCTTCACAATCATTAGTTGTCCTCCTAACATTAACACACTATATGAAAATAGGTCACACTTGATAACTGAAGAATTTGTTGATTAAGAAAAAGGATTTTCAAAGCATTGTCAAACACTCATTATATGTATAGTTCAAACCCGAACTATGACTCTCTTCAAACAAACATCTGACTTGCCCAGTCATCTAAACTATCCACTCACTTAGCTTGTTATGTTCTCGTTATTTTGCTGTCTGGTATCTTATGAGTGTTACTGGCTTTTATCCTCACATTTTCCTGTGAGAGGAAGGAGTTATCCCTGAAATATCCATATAGTTATATCTACTGCAAATAGAGTCTCCATCTCCCTAGTCTTGATTTAGAAGATAAGCATCTATTTTAGGACTGCTTATATTAACAAGCAAATAATGAGCATTAGCAACAGCAGTGGCATACATGCTATGTTTTCCCACACTACACTGTCTTTATTAAAACACAGTTGAACCATTTCTGCATACTTATTCTTTAAGCTTCACTGAGTTGTTTTGAAAACTTCAGTGCCATAGTACTTTTTTAAGTCACACTTCTTTTTTTGTTTGTTTGTTTGTTTATTCATTTGGTTGTGGGCTTGTGGTGTGTGGGTTGGTTTTTGTGGGTGGGTTGTTTTTTTTTTTTTGTTATTACAAGTCCCCATTGCTAGCTTGCTTGATTCTTCCACAAGCAAGTGACAGTGATAAACAATGAAATCCAGAGCCCTTGGAAAGCTGCTCTATCTTGGCAGGAACACTTTGCTGAAGTAATGACAATTCCGATAAACAAGTAGGCAGATTCATTTGCAAATCATTATCAATGAGCTGAGTGGGAAATTGGGGGGTGCCATTATGCTGTAGAGCAGCTCACCAGCCTCTTAACTGTTCACCTACACCCACTGTCAGTGTTCACCGCTCCAGTGATGTGGTAAAACAGATGGACCTAACAGTTCACTTTGAATTACAGAAGTCAACATGAAAACTTTAGCAGATTGGGAGTTGTTTTCAGTTTTTTTTCTTTTTTGTTGTTGTTGGTTTGGGTTTGAGGTTTTTTGTTTGGTTTTTTTTTTTTTTGGCGGGGGGTGGGGTTTTGTTGTTGGATTTTTTGGGGGGGTGTAATTTATTTTATTGTATTTTATTTTAATTTTTATGCATTTTTGGCCAAGGTGAAAAGAATTTACTTCAGCTTTATACTTAAGCAAAGCATCTTGATAAGGCAATTGTTTAACTGGGTTGTTACCTCCCTGTAAAGATTTATGTGTACTCTAATTCTAATTTTAGATCAGCAACTGAAAAACATATCTCATTAAGTTCCTCTGTAGTTCATTTAACATCAGCACTTCTATTATTTACTTTTAGGAACTCCTAAACTCTTGACCTATTTGTTGCAGCTAGTAACTTTATCACAAATGAAAACATTTGAAAGGGGAGTGAAACAAAGAGAACAAGACATAAAATCTCTGGCTAAAAAAGCTAAATTTAATTTTTTCAAAGTAGCAAAATCCTGAACAAAGATAAAGATTATGTAGGCCATTTTGTGGGAAGATCAATGTGACTGTTATTCTCCTAACATATGAGGCAACCGCTATCAGCAATGCAAGCTGCCCAGTATAAGTACGTTGATATAAACACACTTATAGCTTTCCTACTTAAAAGATTCTAGAGCTTGTGACTCCTTTTCACATTCTTATTAACCACTAAATACAAGTAGCCAACCAGGCCTTTCTTCTGCAGACACCAGGAGCGCAAGGTTCGAAACAGCAAAGCCAACTCTTTAGCCTCAAGTTATTCACAAATCTGCTGACGCTTTGACATTTCCATTCAGCCATTTCATGCAGGCTTGTTTTCCTTTTCGTTGGGGACTGCAACATTCCACAAATTTCATTTAGACATTACAAATAACAGCTTAAGTTATCATTATATGCTCAAGTTATCATTAAGATATGGAGGGGTTTGGGACTAATGTCTGGCTGACTTTATCACTTGCTCGGAAGCACTGCTTATGTTCCCCAAGAGGCCTCTGAGCTTTGTGAAGATGCCAGTACTGGGGTAGCTTTTCCCTGCTCACTCTCATACTCAGGCTTTGACCTTTTTTCATTTTACTCTTTGTGTCTTTACTGTTAGAAAAAAATCAGTGCTAATGAGCCTGAGCAAGGTGGGTCCTTTACGCTCTCTCTGTTCCGTTTGGTCAGCATTGCAAATCCCCTGCATGAAATAACAAATTCCAAGAGGCTTTTACAGGTACAGTTCTCCACCTAGTTTACACTGAAAGATGTCAACGCTATTTGCAAATATCAGTAGAGCACATCAGAAATATGAATGTTCTCAGTGAGCTGAAACTTAACCGCTCTGAGGAACTTGTACTCTTTGGTTCGTTTCTGCTCCAGTATCCCTATTTTCCTTTTCCAGCTGCAGAGAACAAACATTTACTCTCTCTTCTTCCATATTTATGCAGGATCAAGTTCCTGCTTAAGTGACTTACCTGGGTATGGTATAATATGCAAGTTGTGTATGTGTGTATATATAATACATACATATTTTTATATAGTATCTATATTACATAAGCATATATATTTTACTCAAATATGTTTGGTGTTAAATATAACTGTTATTAATTAGCTTTATTAAGTAATTGATTATTAATCTATTTTTACGTAGATATAGATAATAAAAGCTACATGGGTGAAAATCAGATGGGTAATATTATTTTAAAGGCTTTTAAACACTAACCACAAAAAAATAGTATTCTTATTCAAATCCAGACATACCTTTTAAAAAAGTATAAAACATATTCAAACACAGTGAAGAAGAAAACAACTGAAGATGTAATATAAACTTAAACTATGAGCATCCAAACTAGGAACCTGAGATTCACTTGGTTCTCCAACAGTTTGGGCAGTGCAAACTTCTGAAGAATCTTATGCAAACTCCCTTAAGTTCTTTAAAGAAATACCAAAAAAAGTGGAGGTGCCCTCCCCCGCAGGATCCTACATGCATGAAAACTACCTGGATCTCAATTGCGTTGTTTGCAGCAATGCTTCACACTTGAAAGAAGTAGGCAGTGAGAATTCCAGCCATACATTCCCAAAGTATTAAGAGGTCTTGGCATGAAGACCTTAAGGTCCAATTTTTATCACAATTTTCTCCCTTTGGTATTTGTTTTTAGCACTCTTGCACAGCACACATTTCCAAATTGGACATTTCCACTGGTTATTTGTCCAGGATGATGTAAGCATCTTATTTACATGATGGCACTTCCAGTGCTAGGGTGCCTTTTGGTTATGCAAGCTATCAGGGATGAGTCTGACTTGAACTGCATAATTTTAAGTATTCATAACTGTATTCAGGCCAAAGTGCTCTATTTGCTAGATTGGTCTGACTTTAAATCAAGATGTGTTCTTGACAATGAGTTTTAAAATATCTTGAAAGTCAGAACAGTTTCAAAAATTAATTCTACAATATTATACTTTTTATTTTGTTGATTGTGTTTTGTTTTAATATTATGTACATCACGAAATATGCTCAATACTCTTTAATAATTTTATGGGAAAACATGTTGGGGAACTTGCAATATTTTCAAGTCAATATACTTTTATTAAACACACAAAGTCATTGTAATATTTCAAGGCTTGGCCTTTTTCCCTTTTCAGTATTATCTAAAAATAATTTTATCAAGAGTTTTTCCCTTGGAAAGTTGGAAGCAAAACACAAATTATATGTCAAGACCAATCACTCAAGGTGCTTTCCTAAAGTGTGTCCTTGGAATCCAATTGCTATTTGCACACACATTAATAAAGTGCAAAGCTTTTAAATATGATTGCTTCAAGTTGAATGGATGGGTCAGTGCCAAACAAATTGATCTCATTCACAGAACATGGTCTATAGCAAACTATAATTCCATTACAATGAAAGGGCTCAATTCAATAAATAAAATACAGATTTTTAAATTTACCCTAGCAGCTCTTTAAATGCTCTGTAGGAATGTATGTGCAAGCTGCATTATTTATCTGGAACTAAAGCAAACACACTATTCAAAGAGAATTTTAATATTTGACACAGTGTGGGGGGGTTAAAGGCTGCATGTCTGACAAAAGCATCATTGGAGTGACAAGCCCATCACTTCTGTCAAATGAAACTACTAGGGGTCAGTGGTGGCAAAGACATATCTGGCAGTATCAAACAAAAGGATGACCTTTTGGGCAAGTTCTTGGTTTGACGTTTAAAAGTTCAGCCCCCGTATCAGGTGACCTCAGAAAATTGCTTACTTTCTCTGCAGCCTCATGCCCCAGCTGGGAAAAAAAAGAGGACTAATAACTCTTTACCTCTATATTCTATGCTCTGTAAGGATAATCATTAGGTACCTGTCTCAACACGGAGCGAGCAACCTTGAAAAGTGATCCTTGAAAAAAAGGTGTGAAAATGTATCTTAGTAAAAGCCTGACTATGTAGTGAACAAAAATGATGGCAAAACCAGCAAATCCATGTACAGAAACCTGATTATATTTCTTTCTATGAAAATTTCAGTATGAAGACTTACAATAAGAAGATATTACTAAATTTGAAAATTCTATCAGGAACTATGACACAGAGTTTATGTCCTGCCCCACAGAGGATGCTGTCAGAGCTGCTTTTATTCCCTTAGCACTCATACTGCAAAGTGGTCCAAAAACCTGGAAAAAGGTCTCATAAGGGGAATGTGAAGTAATTCTGCTTATCGATGCTTGGTTCAGTAAAACAAATAATCAACAACAAAAACAGGGAGTAAAATTTCTACTGTCTACAGATACACAGCTTTCCAATGGTTGGAGGACAGCACACCAAGAAAACTGCATATCTGATAAGAACTGAAAGACAAACAAGCAACCCTTAATTTTTCACTCTGGCAACTATTCATCCAAAAAGATGCCCAGCCCACAACAAAGTACTGTCACTGCCAGCCTGTCTCTTCACTCCATACATACAGTATGGAGCCTTCCAGTCCTTGGTACCTTTGAAGATATAGGCCACACATTTGTCATTATAAGAATTAGAAGATCTTATATACCTTTACAGTAGTTTCTTCTTACCCCGTTCCTCTTCTCTGAGGGCAGAAAGTATTCCTTTCTCACAGTCTTCCTGGCTCTATATGTATCATTCCATTCTCCCTCTTCCTTATACCTGCAGATCCTTTAACACACAGTTCATATGCACGGCCTTGAACTTTCTCTTCTGAGCTAAGTTCTTTTCCTTCGGGCTTCTACTTTCTGCACTTAAGTGAAACTGTTTCTACTGACATTCAGTTTTCTTAGCCAAACTTTAAAATTGTTACTCTCTTCTCTTTGACTTGTCAGATAGATGATCACATTTCATTTTGCTAAACTTCTGCTTCCCAGCACTTCTCTCCTGGGTTTCCTCCTATGCCACTCTTTTAGCACAGCTTCTCCAGGGGACACTTTTTGTGATATCCCCTTCAAGTTGCCAAGGAGCTCCCCACAACCATTCACTCCTCCTTTTACACTAACTTCATCCAGTGAGCAAAACAGCAAAAAAGAAAAAAAAAAAAAAAACCCACTGCCATTCACATGTTGATGAGTCCTGATCTACTTCTCTGTGACACATTTTTCATATTCTATTGAGTCTAGTTAGCTTGCTTTCTGGATGCCCTCATAAGCTTGATGTGGATAATGAGATTTCTCAACCCTCACCCTTCAGGGAAAGGAAATCCTTTTCCTCAGTCAAAATGGACAGCCAGAATATTAGACCTACCAATTTGGACTACAGTCCAAGTGTCATCTTTGACTCTCATTTCTTCCTAAACTGGTCAACCAGGATAAGCCCAAAGTCTCAGAGATTCATTAGACATAACCTTTCTTATAAACAGTTCTTCTTAACCCTCTCTAACGCTAGAACTCCTTTCTCAGGTTTGATGACATTACATATTGATTACTAAAAATGTTACTGTAGGCTCCTCTCACACCTCATTGAAACTTCTACTACAAAGAGGATTTTGGCCTCAGTGTTAACCCTCTTCACCTACCCGTATTTAAAAAAAAATAAAAATCCACAAATGTCTTATATTTCCTTATTTAATTTTTCCCCCCTTTTCAAATGCTAATTTCTAAGATCCCGGTATGAAGACACTACCTCTGTCATTGCACAACATTCATCATCAATCCCTTTTATTCTCCAAATACCTCTATCTGTTCCACCTTGCATGCTGTAAATTCTTTGGGGATATATTCATTTAGCATCTAGTAAAGCAACATTCCAATTCATAAGAAGACACTCAAGCATACTATTTACAATAGCACCAGTACTAAAAGCAGCAGTAGAAAAAATAATTATTAGCATAGACTGTACTCTCTTTTCAAAACAACTCTTAAACCCCTGGTAATTTTTAAGATACTTGCCACTCTCAAAGTACAAAGGTAAATGAAATGACACATCATGCTTTATGTTGATGATATACTACTGTATTCGTTTGACACAGAACATTCTTTGCCTGAGGAAAAGACGATCTTATTGCACAGTTGCCACACTGTCTCAAGTTATAAGCTTAATTTAACCAGATCTAACTGTTTGCCCTTGATGAACAGGGTACCCAAACATTTCTTCCCTTACATTTCCAAAGAACTCCAACAAGGCTCTATTTTAGATATTTCAGGGAGCTCTACACCTTAAACTGTGAAGACTACATCAAGAGGAGTGTGACCAGCCGGTCAAAGGAGGTGATCCTGCCCCTCTTCTCTGCTCTCATGAGACCTCATCTAGAGTACTGCGTGCAGTTCTGGTGTCCTTAACATAAAAAGGACATGGAACTGCTGGAACAAGTCCAGAGGAGGCCACAAGGACAATCAGGGGACTGGAGCACCTCCCATATGAAGACAGGCTGAGAAAGTTGGGGCTGTTCAGCCTGGAGAAGAGAAGGCTGCGTGGAGACCTAATAGCAGCCTTCCAGTATCTGAAGGGGGCCTATAGGGATGCTGGGGAGGGACTCTTCATTAGGGACTGTAGTGATAGGACAAGGGGTAACGGGTTCAAACTGAAACTGGGAAAGTTTAAACTAGATATAAGGAGGAAGTTCTTCACTCTAAGGGTAGTGAGGCCCTGGAATGGGTTTCCCAAGGAAGCTGTGAATGCTCCATCCCTGTTGGTGTTCAAGGCTGGGTTGGACAGAGCCTTGGGTGACATGGTCTACTGTGAGGCATTCGTGCCCATGGCAGGGGCGGTTGGAGCTAAATGATCTAAAGATCCTTTCTAGCCCAAACCATTCTATGATTCTATGACATTAGCATAACATTTAGTGTTTCCTACATACTGGACAGTACTACATCAGCAACACTAACCCTTGCACCTATGCTATGCACTGCCTGCCCAACATAAAAGTAACTTTTAGGGAAAAAGAGCATCAGTCCTAGGACACCTTTTTTGGGATTAATCTTCTCAAACCAAGATAAATCTTGCCTAAGCTTTTATCTCACACACAGACAGCACTGCACTGTATGCTACAAGCAATTAGTGAAGGCTTAAATCATTTTACAAATAAGTTTGAAACTAAAAATAACTCTTAGGTAAATATAATTTTATTTCACCTACTAAAAGTGATTAAAAACCTCCTATGAAAAGATGCAAAGCAGGTGAAAATTCTTACTAGCAAGTATTACTCATCCCCTACTACAGAAAAATGGCCTCATTCTATAACCTCTGAAACTACTAATGAAATGACTCAGTGATTTTCTTAATCCAGAGCACCAGCTCTAGAAGTGCATTTTAGGGGAGAGACGATTAACTGATTGTACAGAGCCCTGTACTCCAAGTCAATCCCTGTGCTTAGAAACTCTTGCAGATGTGTCAATGGAAAAAGTCAACGTGCAGTGTTGAAGGTTCAAAAACTGAATAATTGCAGCATGTATTTTATAATCTTCAAATTCAAGCTACCCTAGCACAAGATTAACAATTTACTTAATTTATAGAAAAAAATGTAAAACTGGAAGATGGCAAATAGCATTTGCATGGTCATTACTTCTTCTGTTTTTATAAGGCAGACACATTTTCTCATGTACCTGCACTGTTTGTGCTAGTGTCTTACAATAGTCAAATACATAGTGATGAAATGCAAATGCAGGAGCATATTCTAAAATTAATCATCCATAATTAATTTGTAGTCTCTGATTTCTGGTAAATTATACCTAAATTGCAGAAAATTATCTTTGCTAGGAAGGATAAAGTCATCTGCAGATTTGCAGTATTTTAGAAAAAGATTTTACATATATTTATGTATTATAATGACCACAGATATGTCAAGATATTTAACTTTCTGTGACATTAAAAATACACACATATAAAAGCTTTATCTTTAAATTGCACAGTACCCCAAGAGTCAATAGAAAAATCTGAAGATTATTAAAAAAAAAAACCAAAATAAACATGAGGGTGTAGGTTGAAGTGGGGTTAGTTTTTTGTAGCCTAAGATTTTAGTGCTCCCTGAAGAGCTGTCCTTCATTAACTCTTGCAAAGGCTGAAACTGGGTACTATTAAAGACAGTGCTAGAGGAAATGAATTGCATGTTGCCCAGTGCAACAGTTCTGTTTCCAAGACATTAATAACTCCTCTCCCTTCAAAACCACCCCCATAAATACAACCTCTCCTGACAGCGAGAATCCCCAGATCACAGGCTGGCTTGAGTTGGAAGGGACATTAAAGATCATCTAGTTCCAATTTCTCTGCCATTGGCAGGAACACCTTCCACTAGCCTAGGTTTCTCAAAGACCTGTCCAATCTGGCCTTGAACACTTCCATGGATGGCACAGCCACAACTTCTCTGGGCAACCTGTGCAATTGCCTCACCACCCTCACAGTAAAGAATTTCTTCCTTACATCTAATCTAAATCTCTTTCATTTCAAAGCCATTACCTCTAGCCCAAATACCCTTGTAAAACATTTTTCAGTTTCCTTGTAGTCCCCTCTTAGGTACTGGAAGGCTTCTATAAAGTCTCTCTGAAGCCTAATCTTCTCCAGGTTGAACAAGCCCAACTCTCTCAGCCTGTCTTCATAGGAGAGGTGCTTCTGCTCTCTGATCATCTTTGGGGCCCTCCTCTGGACTCACTCCAACAGGTCCATGTCCTTCTTGTGTTGCGGGCCCCAGAGCTGAACACAGTACTCCAGGTGGTGTCTTCTCATGAGAGAGGAGTAGAGGGGAGTAATCACTTCCCTTGACCTGCTGGTCTCACTTCTTTTGATGCAGCCCAGCATATGTTTGGCTTTCTTGGCTTCAAGTGCACGTTGCTTGGTCCTGTTGAGCTTTTTGTCATCCAACGCCCCCAAATCCTTCTCCTCAAGGCTGCTTTCAATCCAGTCTCTGCCCAGCCTGCACTTGTGTTTAGGGTTGTCCTGACCTAGGTGCAACATCTTGCATTTGGCCTTGTTGAACTTTATAAGGTTTGCCTGGGCCCACCTCTCAAGAATATCGAGGTCCCTCTGAATGATATCCATTCCCTCCAGCCTGTCAACTGCACTACATAGCTTGGTGCCATCAGCAAACTTGCTGAGGGTGCACTCAATCCGACATGTCCATGTAAAAAATTAACAAGTTAAACAGTTACCAAATCCTGACATTAAATTTGTGCAGAGAGCTACTTCTGGAACATACTGTATTAACGTGGGGCTACCCTGAAAGGAGAAACCTATGAACCACGACACAGTGATACCGTAGCACGAGCACCTGCTTCAACGACATGGTTGCTAGTCTCTGCATCCTATTGCCTTCCACTTTACAGACTTGTCACCTCTATCAGGGCCATCCCATGTGAACAGGCTTACCTTGCACCATGCTGTTAATTTCCACACTTAACAGAGAGATTGAGAAAAGATAAAAATATAATAGGTAAGAAAATTAACAATTTTCAGGACTAAAAAAATGAATGAAAAATAACAAAATAAAAATTAAGGAAGCTCATGAAACAATGTAAAATTAAAATATTTCAACAATTTTTTTTTTTTTTTTCAAACAGATATTCAGCACAGCTTCCCAACATCCTTACTTGTGGACAGAAGTAAATTTTTCAGGAATTGAGTCATGTTTTAGCAACTGAACACCTGTAGTGAAACAAGAACCCAACAGTATAATGAGGAGTAACTATTTGGAACAAGAGGAATGTCCAGTTCCTGAACATACAGATTTAACAATATTAAAAAATAAATGGTCCTCTATGCATGTGTTCAGTCATCAGATTCAAAATATGAACTGAAAAATTTAGTTCCTTCAGACCATACATACTATTAATGACATTGAAAGACTTAGTAAGTGGCATGGTTTTGGCTGGGATAAAGTTAATTTTCTTCCTAGCAGCTGGTGCAGTGCTGTGTTTTGGCTTTAGTCTGAGAACAATGCTGATAACACACCAATGTTTTTAGTTGCTGCTAAGTAGCACTTACGCTGGTCAAGGACTTTCCAGCCTCTAATGCTCTGCCAGTGAGAAGGGGCACAAGAAGCTGGGAGGGAGCAGAGACAGGACAACTGACCCAAACTAGCCAAATAGATAATCAATAACACAGCACGTCATGCTTGGCATGGAAACTGGCGGTAGCTGTCTGGGAGGGGCCAATCGTTGCTTGGGGCTAAGATGGGCATTGGTCAGCAGGTGGTGAGAAATTATACGGTGCATCAGTTGTTTTTTTTTGGTTTGGTTTGGTTGGGTTTTGTTTGTTTGTTGGGTTTTGTTGTTCTGAGTTTTCATTTGGTTGGTTGGTTGGTGGGGGAAGGAAGTGTTATTTCTTTCTAGGCTCATAGAAACTGTGTAATTTTAAGATATAGAATCATAGAATCATAGAATAGTTAGGGTTGGAAAGGACCTCAAGATCATCTAGTTCAAACCCCCCTGCCATGGACAGGGACACCTCACACTAAACCATCCCACACAAGGCTTCATCCAACCTGGCCTTGAACACCGCCAGGGATGGAGCACTCACAACCTCCCTGGGCAACCGATTCCAGTGTCTCACCACCCTAACAGGAAAGAATTTCCTCCTTATATCCAATTTAAACTTCCCCTGTTTAAGTTTTAACCTGTTACCCCTTGTCCTGTCACTACAGTCCTGACAAAGAGTCCCTCCCCAGCATCCCTATAGGCCCCCTTCAGGTACTGGAAGGCTGCTATTAGGTCCCCACGTAGCCTTCTCTTCTCCAGGCTAAACAGCCCCAACTTCCTCAGCCTGTCTTCATACGGGAGGTGCTCCAGTCCCCTGATCATCCTCGTGGCCCTCCTCTGGACTTGTTCCAGCAGTTCCATGTCCTTTTTATGTTGAGGACACCAGAACTGCACACAATACTCCAGGTGAGGTCTCACAAGAGCAGAGTAGAGGGGCAGGATCACCTCCTTCAACCTGCTGGTTACGCTCCTTTTGATGCAGCCCAGGGTACGGTTGGCTTTCTGGGCTGCGAGCGCACACTGCCGGCCCATGTTCATTTTCTCATCAACCAGCACCCCCAAGTCCTTCTCTGCAGGGCTGCTCTGAATCTCTTCTTTGCCCATTTGCTTTCTTTTTTTTCCTCTCAATTGACCCACAAAGCCTCACAAAGCTGCTATCAGTTATTGTTAGAGATGTACGGAACTGAATGCAGGCTTCATGTTTCTCATTAGTTCAACATTCAGGTTCAAAATCTGTTGCAACATTAGTAGTGGAATAAAATTAAATTTAAAAAAATCTAGAATTATTGTCACTTAAACTTACCTGCACTAGTAAAAGAAGTGTCATTTACATGAAGCTACGTAAACAATTCACATAAAGCCATTTATTCACCAGATTATGCTTTCTTTTCTCCCTCTTCAAAATGCCTACAAATCTATCACTGCACATGCAAATTATCATTACAAACATTTTCAGAGATCCCATAGCTTTCATTAATCATAGTGAAACAAAATGTGTGAGAGTTTGTGTGTGGCTTGGGGCTTCTTTTGGCCCAATTGAAAGAACCTGCTTCTACGCCAATTTATCCCATAATGTGAGGCTTTGTTTTCACATAAGTTTTAGCAGTTTAATGAGGTTTGCTTGTTTGATATTGTTAATAATTAATTATAACTATTATTCTCTTTAAGCACAAAGTCTTACTATATTGCAAATGCCAGCAGACAAGATTTTAGCAGAGGAAGAAATAGAAAACCAGAGAAAGATTGAGAAAAAACAAGTCGAGTATGATTTAACTTCAACTATTGAAAGAAGAATGTATTATTTCTACAGTTCTGTTACCAGCATTCACAAATCACTACCATCTCCTTCAACAAAGAAATTGCCTTCTAAAAATGGAAAAGGCATAATATTTTTTTCCCAAATTATTTGCCAGTATTTCAAGATGTTTATAGACTGTCTATAAAGCAGAGATACCGGCTAATATGCTGAACGCTCATGACATAAATAAGAGAGCTGTATGGCAATATGAAATGCCAAGTGCCAGAAAATTATTATTAAACTTTTTTCCTGTTAAATTCTGAAACGTAAAGGTGCTTGCTTCCTGTGGAAATCCATTTCATACAATTCCTTGTGGGTGCAAACTGCTCAAGATGCCATAAATAATTCCTGCAGCTCCAGTCAAGTAATAGCATGTCACCAACTGCAGAGGGGAAAGAAGTCTGGAGCACTGTTCACAAAAAAGTGCCAGCTGGGAGTGCGCTGGGACTAAGGCGCTCAGCATCCTCAATGACGAGGAATGAAGAAAGGTCGAAAATCAGTGTGAAATGGCCCTACCTTAACCAAAAGCAGAATACTTTTTTTTTTTTTTTTTTTTTTTTTTTAAGGAATGAGTCAGAACATTTGACATTAACTAGAGTAAAAGAGAAACAGAAAGCAGTCCTTGCTTTCTGGTGAGGACACAGAGGTGACTGCATAAACAGGACAGAGATAAATTACAACTGTTTAACAAACAGTATTATTCTGGAAGTTTATAGCTTCAGCTCAAATTGGAATTGCATTGATTCAGATAACCCTGCTGCAATGATACAGGGTTTTAGCATCAATTTTTAATGCAATTAATCAGCTCTCTAGTTATTTGATTTTCTTTTCTTACCCTGTTTACTATACTAGGCATGCAAAGAGTTCCTCTTTCAGCCTGTATGTGCAGGGGTATGCATATATACTAGCAACCTTACTGCAGTAAGCTTACTAGCCCTACAGTCAAGATAGACTCAACAAGCAATGATATAATTTTCAAAGACACACCTAAATGGAAGCATTTTTCACTTCAATGCAGCTGCCAAAAAAAAAGCAATGCTGAGTTAAAGGTTTTGTAAACCAAAGAATTCCTTCTCTTTTTAAATCAGGAACCACATGCAACTGTGTTACAGCCTCCATTTTACTGGCTTTCAAAAGTAGAGGTGGCAATACTAGAAAGCAGCATGATTAAGGTCTATAAAGCAACGGATATCACCTATGGTTTCCATGAAAAATCTCATTAAAATACATATTCCAAATTAATTAAATGTGCTCTGCAACGAAGAAAAAAAAAAACCCACCACACCACCACCACCAAGTCCTCCACAGCTAACAGCTACTGCACATTTGTAATAGGAAACTTGAGAAATACTGAACTACAAGATCTCTTCCCCCTTTTGAAATGTACAAAGTCTGAACTTTTTCATACCACGAATGCTTCCTGACATGTCTTCAGAAGGACCCCTGGGTAATCTAGAATATCCTTCAAACTGATTCAGAAAAGACCACTAGACTAAGTTTACAAAGATTTTTTATCTAGTGGATCCCTTCTTGAACACCCTGAAGAACGATGCCTCACTGACCTCTCTTGTCAGGCACTCATATAGAAGCATAGAATCAGCCAGGTTGAAAAAGACCTTAAATAGCACCAAGTCCTTGAGGACTGCCAAGGCCTCCACTAAACCACGCCACTAGGGGCTTCATCTACATGGTTTTTGAACGCTTCCAGGGACAGTGATTCCACCACTTCTCTGGGAAGTCTGTTGTAATGCTGGATCACCCTTTTGGTGAAGAAATTTTTCCTGATACCCAATCTAAACCTCCCCTGGTGCAGCTTGAAGCTGTAACCTCTTGTCCTATCACTTGTTACTTTTTGTCTAATTAAGCTCCCCATTAGAAAGCATTCCTTTTTAATTTTGGGTCATTACTTCTTGTTAGACCACTGAGACAAGGGGGGCACAAAATCACAAAATGGAATATATAAACCTTTAGAATTAGTTTTAAGTAATGTTAAATTTTATGGCTTTGTAATAGTATCAATGGAAAATTACTGAGGTGCATGAGACATAGAACAAAAATAGAGTGCAGGTAGAGAACATACTGAGAATTCTTGTACAAGATAAATCCTTATAGTTGACATAGTTTTAAGAAAAACAGTTTAGAAGAACAGGACACAGTATCTGGGAACGGCAGGTGTCCAGGAGGGGCTACAGTTAAACTAACTGGTAAGTAGGAGGATAGGAGGATTATTGTGTCTCTGGTGCTAACAAACCAATTAAACTGGTATGAGCATCTACTGCGTGTGCTTCAAAGGCTGCCAGAAGTGATGAAGACTGTTGGAAGAAGTAAACGACCCTCAGAGACCACCACCACATTTTTGTATGCATGCGGGGAACTTTCTGGAAAATGACGTAATGTGTGTATGCCCAGGGACTATATAAGGACAGCTTGTGGAGCAACAGGGAGACACACGTTAGGAGGAGCTATCCCCTGTGTCTCCTGGCACCGCAATAAAGAATACCTGCTTGTCAGTTTGAAAACTTTGTTGGCAAGTTTGCTCCTGGAGTTTTCTCCAAATCACCACCCACGATTACCTTTAACAATTCTTCCTCCTCTTATGTTTCTTCTCAAGTATTTATATATATTCCTTTAGGAAGGCTGTATATAGCACATTCCTGAGATCTTTCTTCATGGGTCTTGCGCTACAATCCTTTTATTATTTTTGTCACCTCTCTCTAAACCATTTTCCATGTATTCATGTCAGTATGCAGGGTAAAGCCCTTACTGATAAAAGCAATCCATACAAATATGCCTCCACTACTTGCAACCAAAAAAAATGTCTCTATTGATAAGGTGGAAGAGGCAGGTGAAGTCTTTACAACGAGGGAGACTTATGAGTCTTGGATCCCATGCCTGTGCCAGAACTAACTGAATAACTGAAAGTAATAAATCTCCTTCCCATTTCTGCACTGCTACATTTTCTTCTTTTTTTTTTTTTTCTCTATATATTGCCTTGCAAGGAAACCACATCTTCAAAATATGAAACAATTTTTGCTCCTACATGCATACCTATTACAATTGAGAATTCTTTTGCATATGAACTAAGCAATGGAACCAGGCCAAATATATTGGGGATTTTTGCAGGTGGAGAAGGGAACATTTTTCACAAAATTATTAAGGAGAGACACATTGTCTTTAGATTAAATTTGTTTTAATCCCCAAGTGACCTTTTAATGGAAAACCTAGGGTAGATAATGTTTTTAAAATGCATTTACTTTCTGTTTTTTTTAATAAAGGCTGATTCCATATTTATACTTCTAACACTGAAAAGATTTTTTTCTCTCTATTCTTACAAACAAAGTAATTTTATGGAAGAATAATAAGCTTTGAAAATTTATGAAATGTCAGTAATTTCTGCTGCCCCAAGTTTGACACATGACAGAAACAGGCATTGAGGATACTAAGTCAGTAAAGTGAAAATGATGCCTAAACAAAAATTAAAGAAATAATTTCAAAATTGAGGAATTACAGAATTTCAAAAGTTTCACTGACATGTCAGAGTGCCCTAACTCTGTGCATCCCGTCAGATGAGATCACCCAAGAGATAATCAGGGATGAAATCTGTATCCATATATTTAGCAAGAAAAATGTATCACTTGCAATATTGAAAGAGACAAATCTTGTACTAGCTTCTAATGACTGACATCTGTAACTTTTGCTAAGAAAAATTTGTTAAAACCATTTCCATTACTGTTCATATTCCAGAGACTGTCCAAGAAAATCTCTTGGTTTTGTTTGGCATTCCCCAAGAGTTTTCATGTACAACACCTGTTTTTTATGATTCTATGTTAGTAGCTAATGGACTTTAACAAGATCTAGTTTTTCAGATATTTCTCCCCTGCTACAAAATAGCAGCTCAGCAAAACCAAAAAAACTTAATGAGAAACATCTTTTTCACATGGAGCTTTCCATTTCCAGAAATTAATGGAAACAAAGTTTTAAATCCAATTCATTCTCTTTGTTCTTAAGTTCTTATTTGTAATTTGAGCTAAAACAGAAAAGATTAAAATCAATATACCCAAAATTTAAAAATAAACCGCATTAATTTTCTTCTTGGGTTACTACTTACATATTTTAGAGACATAAATATTTTTCCAAAAGAGAAAAGGGAAAATGTTCCAGAATCTCAAACAACTTCCAAGGTGAGGAGCTGGACTGGTAAGAATATTATTCAGTATATAGCTATACAGTACCTGTAGCATGAAATATTTACTAACTGTGGAAATAAGCAAACCCATCAAACGCCCTTACTGCTGCGCGTTATGAATTATGTATTTCTGTAATTTACTAAGAATACCTATTTCATTTAATCTGAAAGTTGTTATTCTAGACTCTCTGGAATTGTGCTGCAGATAATTTGAGGAATCACAGTTATCGCAAGCCTCCAAAAAATGTAAGCCCAGCCTCTGCTAGTGAAGGAGTCTTCCCTAAACCTTGCACCTCACAGCTTAAGTCTTTTGAGAGTTCCTTTCTAAGATGTAAATTTTCTTTTTATAAAGCTTTTCTGAATCAATTGAGATTCAATATAAGAAGATTGCCAAATAAATTACTTTTCATTTCTGCCCACAGTTAAACTCCTGCAAGGATCTGGAAATATATCAGGATCATTAGCCTTAATGCCTATAATACACACCGCTTAAAGGTGAAGTGAGTAGTAAAACAGTTTAATACATTAGTCCCTACTCTTGAGACCCGCAGGGTCCTCACGGTACATGCACGTAACTCTTACAGACATTTTTGAAGCCTTATGCACTCAAGGGGGACAGACTTTCTACCCAGATTGGGTCTCAGTAAAACATATGTGTTGATGTCTTTTCAATACCTGGTTTGGATATTTTGTTAGGACTCACTGTAAAACTAAGCAATGCGTATTTTTGCCAGAAGCCTACTATGAAGCAAATAAAACCACTGACTGAGCTGCATATAACTTACTATACTTTGAGGGCAAGTACTCCCTGATTCCTCTACTGAAAATCTCTGTGTATGCAAAAACACAAGTAGAATTCGTGTCTGTACTTAGTCTGTCCCAAGCTACCCATTTGCCTAATTTATTTACCACAAAATTTACACTATTGATTTAAAAATCACTGATGAACATAAATGTAGAGAATTTACTTATGCTGATATGATAAAAAAAAACCTTAATGAGCTAGTTTAACTTTATTTTTTTTTTTTTTTTAATCCATCAGGCTTTGATGCAGCAAAATTGATAATTGGAAACAGGCCTCATCCAAAGTTTAATTTATTGGGTCGGTATTATCCCTGGTTAGTTAAAATAAAAAAAGAATTAAAACAACCTACTTCATTGCCAAATTCCTAGCTAATGAATACACATAAACTTATACTGAGGATCCAACTCTCATGCACAATGTTGATACATAAAACATCAGAATAGTTAATCATTTAATATTTAAAAAGCTAGATAAAAACAGCTCATGCTAAAAATTAGCCCACAACACAATATTAATTACAAGTTTGCCCAACAGCTACCTCCCTGCCCTATTTAGCATATTTGATTTCAAGGAACCATTAAGGAAATAAAAAAAATACAAACACATAATTCCTACTTCATACTTTATAAACATCTTTGTGACTCAGCTTGCAAACATCAATAACATGCCATTTTAATATGAATTTGAAGATTTCCGCAGTAAAGATGACTCAGGCACATTATATTTCTTTTCTAATAGACTATAGTAGATGTTCTTGTCACCTGTCAACAGTGATTGAAATCCAGGTCTAAAATGGAAGATGATCAGAAAAACAGAATTGTCCCATAAATCTACGTATTACACCAAGAGTGCCCACCTGGCCCATGCTGTCCCAGTTTGCATTAACCACAAGGTATGCATTACAGGAGTACCTGTTATTCCCGTTCCTGAAATGATAATGATAAAAACTGTGCACTGACCTCATTAATAAAAGTCTGGGCTCCCCGTGGGCTTAGGAGTAAGATAGCCCTTCGCAATGTGTCCCGATAGCGGTTCAGCTCTTCTGTTTTCATGGTAGTGAAAAGGTTGGCAAAGACTCTGCTGATGTTCCTGTCCACTTTTTGTAATGACACATCAAGTCCCAGTCTTGAGGCCTGATCAAGAAATCCCTGCAGTCCACGTATATCTGTAACACAGGAGAGGGGGCGGGGGGAGGGAGGTAGGAGAGGAAAAAAAAAGAACCGCTGCATCAACCTTCACCAATTAGGCAAGTATCTCTAATTAGGTGAAAAAGACTTTATTACTTTTTATTCCTGTACTGCTGTCAGGAGAAGAGTATTCCATCTTCCACAGCCCTCTTTCACAGATAGTGCTCAACAGGGAAACTCCTTTCAATTACCTTTCCCTGGAAAACCCTGAATTTCTCTTTGGAAGAGCCAGTTCATGTATTTGGGTGGCTGTATGTAACTCCCCAGAAGTTCAAGGCCACAGGGCCTAACACTACACAAACAAAAAGACAGTCCAACCCCCGACAATATCACAGTTCAAATGCAGAAATCCAGGAACAGCAGGGAGACTAATCACTCACCCCTAAGCTTCTCTCCTTCCACCGTAACTTGTCTTAACTAAGATTATACCTGCTTTTTCCAAGAAAAAATAACAGTATCCAGAACATACCCTTCCTTTTGACCCCTTTTTTTCCTCTCCTTTAAATAACTTACCTAACCAGGAGTTTACCATTAACCTGTGGACCTATGAAACCACACACAAAGCCCCAGACTATCAGGATATATTGAAGGTTAAAAAACAAACAAACAACAACAACAACAAAAAAAAAAACCCAAAGCTTTCAGTAGGTGAAATGCTGCAAATGAGCACTTTCAAAGCCTGCTCCATTCAACTCTGTCCCTCAACTTCAAGCTGACTGAAAAAAAAAAAGGTTTTTCCCTAATTACATCTGTTAGGACACTAGTATGGAAGAACACACATTTCATATTATGTTCATGATGAAATCTGTTTGTTCAAACTGTGCTCTATCTTAATGACTGTCAACTTTTTCTATAATAAATGTCTGAGGTTTTATTTTGTAGTGAAATTTAGAGCAAGAAAAAGGTCAAAGCTTATAGTGAACCAGGTTGCTTTCAAAATTGACAGTGACCCAATCACAGCTCTACCATGTCATTAGCAGCCCTTAATTTTATGTGAAGCATATATAATTTGCCTTGAATAAGAAAGTTTTTATACCCCTTTTCTCACGTTCCTTTCTCACACTTTTATCATCAAATATCAGCTCGTGGGTGAAGCTCAATGGTGTAAGTCACATTACATTCATAAATCTTACAATAAAACCCACACTTCAGAAAACTTGACTGTAACTCTAATGATCTTTGTTACAAACTACATTGTAAAGACTGGTGGGTTGGGTTTTTTTTTAAATCCTGGAAGTAACCATCTGATTAAATTCCAAGCCTCGATACCACAGACACCATCAAAGCCAGGGGACTGAAAACCACTCTGATTCAAGTCAGTAGCATTCCTTAATGCCCCATCTGAGAGGGTTGTTAGACCATCACCAACCTTGGTGTTGCATGGCCATAGAATATACATTTGAACTTCTCTTTTCTGTCCCTAAAAAACATTGTATGAGACATGATACAAGTAACACCTTGCAAGAACACACCAGTTAAAGAATTAGCTCAGGTACAAGCGCAAGGTATTGGAGCCAACAATGTAACAATCAAACAATAGATCCAAAAGGAAAACACTGAAATTTAGCCTGAGTCGCTTTGTACTTCTATTCAAATATGGGAATGCCTGTTAATATGATAACTTCAGCTTCAGAAAATAGCTCATTTAGAGAGAAACATTAGAAAGGAATAGAAATTAAGCTAGGGATGTGCCAATCACAGAAGACTCTTTACTGCCTTTTTAACTCAAGTTTAGTTGATAAGATTATCATTCCAGCCAGCCCCACCATCAGGAAAGGTGTACTCATGAGGGTTTTGCTGGTGACTTAGGCAAGTCTATAGCAGTGTAATCACACTGACAAATACCTATGAGATTTGCTTATTGTATAAAATCCTGAGTCACTGAGGAAAGCAACGGGTTTATTCTTATGCAGGCATTTCTGGAAAATTCCTGAAGACTTCAGACTTCTAGAACTGCTAAATGTTGCAGATGTGCTGAAATAATGACAGTGACAAACAACTATTGTTTATAGGTCAAAGTATTTTACTGAAGTTGTCAAGCTAAGTTTGGATTTTGCTAATTTAAATTCAGTAAACTAGCATTCATTACTATACCTTTGCTCACTATATGGGTTGATGATACATGAAACACTAAGATTTTTCTTTCAATTATGTTCAGTCCTTCAAAATTACTGCAGTGCCTGACAAGCAGTAAGAAAATTCCCTTTTTTTATAGTTTAGAAATGACTTGTCTTTTTATGCAAGCACCTGAAGTTATCACTGCACAAAGAAAATCTGTTTACAAAAGAGTAACTGTTCTGTGGTTGCTCTGTTTCTTTTGCATTATGTCTCAGCTGCCCTGCTGAACTACTGGGTAGAAATATTGTTGCAGACCAGTGCAAAATACTCGATGCATATGATAAGAATATTTGGTCTTGGAAGGGTATCTTGTATTCCCTTACAAATTTTTACCCCCAAGGAAAACAGACTATTTCCCAGTTCGAAAAAGTGAAAGAATTCAGACTTTTCCCAGCTTGAGAACAAAACAAACTTTGAGATGGAAGAGACTGTCCAAGCTCAAATGTACAAGCACAATCTGTCAGTTTTTCACAGATAGAAGAGAATGTGAATTTATTCAGTGTTGGCAATTAGAATTAACTGCATGGCTGTATCTTCCTGAATGCTGACATGCTTGTTCTTACATGACACTGGGGAGGAGGAGAAGGCTTGGTGGGAATTCAGAGGAGGAAGCGGGAACTGAAGAGAAGTGTTTCCAGAAGTTACTATTTTAGGTGCCTATAGAATGGCATTTTTTCACAAATAATTATTTGCAGCTATTACTAACAGGATAATAATTTCTTAAAATGTATCAGTACATAAATGCACAAACACATGCACATATGCAGGAGCATCTGTTTATAAACCATAATAAATTAGCCTTGGTTTCATTTTATTTGACATATCACATATGAAAGTGAGCTTGATGCCCTCATTTTTTTCTCCTCCATTTAGTAGATCACAAATCCATGCAACATAAAAGAAAAATTGAGCTTTGTTCAATGGCAGCTCAAACAGAAATATTCATAGAAACAGTAATGAATTTCTTTCCAGTTCTCATAATTTAGAACAGTTAATTCTTTATTTTCTTCAGCAGCAAAGGAGTCTTGTAAAATTCAGGTAATTTAATAAAAATAAAGGATTCTATAAATGCTTTTGTCTGTTAAAATAATATACTTTGTCTCTTGTAGTCTCAACAGTGGCCTTTTAATAAAAAGTTCAGATTCTAGCATTAGAGAGTTATCCCGAACTGTTACTAATAAAATAATTTCTTGTGCCCATTTATTTCATACTTTACAGGAAAGTACAGCAAATCCAAACTCAATCACAGTCAAACACTTTTTTCTGAACATCTGACAAATGAAAGACCAGTCTGCTGTACACAACCTACAGCTGTCTCTGCCTTCAGTTTTCTAACTAGTTGCTTTTACTCAGGTGTAGCCTACATTCAACCATAAAAATCACATATTACTATTTTAATCATCTAATTGCCCACCTGATTTTCACATGTTCAACATGCAGAATTTCAGAGACAATATTAGAAAATTTCACTGTAGAGAACATCAGTTTCTTGAAGATGATGCAACACCTGCACTCCAGAAGGAAAATGAATGCACCCTATACAGAAAGCACTCAGGTAAGCATTTCTCTAAAAGTGATCTGTAAAACCATATAATAATTAGATATGTTTATAATATTCCAGTGTCAACCACAACCATGTAAAATTAGGTTGGAATTGGAACTAACTCACTAGAGCTTCATAAGAAAAGCAAACTTCTTACGAACTTTGTATCTCTTCTGTTACCTGTGGCTGGAGAGAGAATTTCTGTGACTGAGAGCCTTCTTCCTAACTGGCCGATACAGCATATGCTCAGGTCTGACAACAGAAAAATGAGGCAATTGCAGAGATAACTATTACAAGGAAGGAAGGAAAGCCTTGATGCACTGTTAAGATATTAATTTTGTCACTTTGACCACAAAACTAATGCTCTCCATTAAAAAAGGGGGCTTATTGAACTATAAGGAATAATAATATGTAGTATTTCCTGCTGGAGGTTAGGCTGGTCACTGCACTGGTTGACTAGAACACAAACATTTAATAATAGTACTAAATGTGGCATTAGCTACCTACATGCTTATTGCCATCTACAAAATAATTCTTTTATTATCTATAATCTTGCTTATATAAAAAAAAGAGTTTGCAGTCTGCCACAGAATTTATCTTTCATAAATTCACACAATCTGATTCTAGGCCTTGACACTAAGCTTTAAGCGATTATTTTTCTGTGAAACAGCTGTGTGGTTGGGCACAGCTGGCCTTTAAGGATGGCTCACTGTAGAAAGAAATTTCCAGGAGGTAGAGCACATTATATCCTCTTTTCAACACCAGTTCCTAACCCCACTTGACAGAGATAGAGGCAGCACATGGCCATGAAACATTTTACTTGGGGTAGAAAACAGCTGGAAGCAAACTGAAGTACCAAGCTGGAGCTGAAGGTAAGGCTAAAGAAGCACCAAGAAATAAAATTCACACATACTTTCATTCTTATCCATCACCAAGTAAATTCTGTGAGGACTGAAGTATTGTCACTAAGCTCTATTTTCAAATGACCTATACTTGCACGTTTTTAAGATGAAAAAAGTAAATAAGTGTGAAAAACAATTAGATCGGGTAGGAATTGCTGGTATTTTCAGTTTTCTCGTTTGCAGATTATAGGTTCTACACTTCATACTTTTTTCCAAGTGTTAGTTTTATTTGAGGACTAGCTTGGTAATGTATTTAGAGTAGTGAAAAGAGTTTGATTATTTTAGTATTTACCCACTTATTCATCTTTTCCAATAAGCACTATCAAGGTATTTTTCCTTGTAATTAAGCTCCAAGAGAAGCCAAAAAATTGACTATTTCTTACCTTTAATACAAAGATACTCTGCTTTATTGTAGACTTCTCTCTCTTAACTGCAAATTGGATGGAATACTCCCCACTTATTTTTCCATTTCTTAAGAAAGAATAAAATAAACATTCTAGGATTCACCAATATGGAAGATAACCTATAAGCACCTCTCAAACTAGTTTTCATTTCAGTTTCATGGGTTTAATTCATTTTATCTTTACAATGCCTCTCATCCCTTGTTTTTGCAACTGCAATTTGTTTACATAAGAAATCAGGAATAATAACATTTGTGTCAGAAACACAGACGCACATCCTGATGATTAGACTCCTGCTGAATTGTAAGCTCTCTTGGTGAACGATTTTGAAGGACATTTTGGGTCCTTGCTACAGATAATAACCTACTTGAAGGATTTGAATATACTCTAGTATTTTAGGAAACTAAGAGTGGGCATAGTTCAGAAGTTGCTCTTATTCTTAAGTTAATAACAAAATTCTCTCCCTTCAAACAATAGAGCAAAGAATACTATTTATGCTTCCAAAAGGGAACTATTTTGTCCAAATCATCTAGAAGAACTAGACTTTGAGAAAGCACTGAAAATTTGAACCTAAAATACTGACAACATGATTTTAACTGTTTAGAGTAATTAGACCAGAAAGTCTGCTACAATAGGTATGACCACATTAATATTAGAATGTAGATGCTCACTGGATCCCAGTGCAAAACTGGAATGATATTAGTAAGGTATGTTTCCTACTTTTATATTTTTTTCTTTGTTCTTACAATCTCTCTTCAAACATGTCACATCTCTTTCCCACCTACCACATTCCCTCATGTGTCTGCCTGCATATTCCCACAATCAGTGCTAATATAATTGCTATCAGCCAGATAATTTTTCTACAAACATTAGAACTCAGATTTTCAAAACGATGTCTGTGATTTAGTCACCTCATTACTCATTTTCACCTCAAAAACTTGTTGCTAAATAAGTCTTTGCCTTCTTGCATGCTTTTATATACACCAAAGCTCATAGTAACACCTCTGCAATTATATCCCATTTTCTTTATTTTCTAAGAAAATAAGTCAGTAACTGGGTAAGTTACTTACTAAGCAAGTACATATAATAGCTAGTACAATAGCTAGTACGATAAAACAATTAAATTGTATTTTTCTACTATTTAGCTTAGATAAGATACCTGTACTAGATGAAACCAGATGAGGAGTTCTGCCGAGCTCAATATGTCTCTGACAAACAGAATGTAGAACAGAAGCAGTCATGGAGTTATACCTCCCCTTTAACATTCTCCCAACAGTTAACAATTTGCAGTGCATGGTATTCCTCAGGTAGGTGTAGTCTTCATGTACTTCCAGACACTACCCTGGTGTACTTCCACATTGTAACCCCCAATGGCTTTCTCCTCCTCAGAATAGTAGTTTCCCTTTAAAGCAGTGTAAACTATGAGCATCCAGATCAGTTCACCTTCAGCATATTAACCTGGATATTTTCAGAATCTCACTGGACTCTCTCCCATTTTTACACTTTTCTCTCCTGGATAATTCTACTAACATTGATCAAACGCAAAGCAATGTACTAGCACCTGCACTGCCTGACCAAAAGGGCACTACATACTGGCATACAGACCTAGAAGATATGTAGCTTCTTCTCAAAGAGATGAGAGAAAATCAAGAAATCAGATATTTCTGGAAAGAATAAAGCAGGCTATCAGAAATGTAAACTTTGAAAAATACAGAAAACATTGATTTGCCATTTAAGCCTAGCTCACAGGATGACATTTGATCACCTCTCTGCAGAGACTGAAAATCTTACCGCAGCTGTCTTGACACAAGCATCAGGATTAATCAAATGAGAAGGTCTACTCAGAAACCTTATGATATCAAAGGCCAAAACTTGTAAAATGGCTGCAGAAATTTTTGCTGGGCAGTTATACTGCCTGCATCGACTTTGTTATCAGGTTTTTAATTATGGGAAGGACTCTGAATAGAAGCAAACCATAGGTATTGGTAATTTTCACTCCTGAGCATATGGTAAAAGGACATAATGCACCATAAAGCCAGATGTGTTGCATACACAAACAGATGTTTTCAGATTCAACTTATCATAGAAGGCAGACATCACTATTAAAAATATTTAAAAGTTACTCTGCACAACTGATGTTTCATACCCAAACCGGCTGATTCAGTCTGAAGCTAACTGGAGCTTCCCAGGAGGCCCAGAAGGCACAAAAACCTTTTAAAGGCTACACAGCCCTTTTGCATTTAGCATGAAAGGTCAACTACAGGCCTCTCCTGCTGGATGTTAACACTTAACATTCGAAAGCACAAAGTGAAACCACCTCAGGAAATTCATTGCCGTTGGAAAAAATGTGGACATATGCTACAATTGATGTAAAGATGAAACTCACTGACGATCGAGCATTCCTGTTCAAATCATCCATTTAATTCTTCCAAGTGCAATAATTGCCAACTGTTTGCCCAATGGTAAACCACCCAAATAAGCTGTAATAGTTTCTCATCTCACTACTGCTGTTAATATGTTAAAATTCTTTTAAAGACACTGGTCAGTGTTATTGCTGTATCTTCTGAGAAAAAAAATAAATTGACACATTGACAGAAACTATGCTTTTGATGACATATATCCTAAGTTTAAACAAAATATTTCTTTCACCTAAACTGATACTAATTATTGCATTAAGTTACTGAGCTTAATATTTGCTATGGCTGAGTACAAGCAATTCTAAACATCTATCCATCAGTACATTAGGAAAATATATCTTACATCTTTTAGAGGGCTGAGATGCACCTTCCCAAAGCCATGTTATTTTACATAAGCATCCAAATTAATACTGTTGGGACTATAAGATTGTCTGTCTTAACAGAAACACAGATGTTACTGTTAGGGAGCTTTTACTGTATTGTAAGTTTAGTTATTGTACTTTGACACATGAAGTATGTCCTTAATAAATAATACTGGTAACCCTAAACTAGGGATAAGCAAACACAAATAAGCACATCCTGAAACAGCCTAAATGTGAAAAGGGAATGACTCAAATAGAAAGGCATAAAATGTATCTTCTCATTCTGAGAAAAACAGAAGTTAACCTGAGAATTTGAGATTCATTCTGTGTGCGTGTAGCTAACTGTCCAGGCAGAAGCACATCCCTTTGATTTTAATGATCGCAGAGTAAGTCTCCCTCTTGTTTAAATCAACTTTAAATACTACACGTTCTGATCTTAAGAGAGACTGCAATAAAACTACTGGAGATGAAGAAATTAAATTCCCCCTTGAGGAAAGGCTACTGGCAGAAAGACCTTATTTTTTATATATGTAACAATAATTATCGCTTGCATTTATACAACACCTTTCAGCTAAGGATCTCAATGTACTTTATAAACACCTGTATGTATAACAAAGTATATACTATAAATACACATTATAGGAGCTAGTTGCTGTTATACTTATTTAACTACATGTCAACAAGTAATGATTCAATTCTGTATGAGAAACCTTCTCTCAATGGAGTATTTCTGTAGGTTCAATTAAAAGTCAGGTGCCCTGGGCACAAAAGTAGCAGAAAGGTCATCAGAGCTGCCAGCTTTCATGTTGCTGACACCACCTAGGGATGGGGTCTTCACTAAGGAAATGGGAAATCTCTTTAAGGTTACTATTTCTCTGCCAGTCTCTGATTTTGGACAATCGAGTCCTTACTGATGTTACTTTTTTACTCTCTTGAATCTTCTACACTGAGAAATCTAGATGTCACTTTGGCAGATGCCACTGTTTCACTCCATCACTCTCTTCAGAGCACTCTGTACAAGGTGGTACAGGGGCAGTGAACCCATAGCTTGTCTTGATCCTTATCACCATTAGTCTCTGTCCGAGTCAGCGCCAGGCTGCAAATATCATTAAGGCTTTGTGTCACCAAACCACATGCACCATACAGATGCCAGCTCAACATGGAGCCTGAGCATGGTACTGAGCAGCACAGAGATCACCTGCCCTGGCAAGCCTATCCTGAACTACTTGGCTAATGTTTGGTCACCTGCTGGCAAGTAAGGACAACAGTTTGCATATTTTTATCTCAGAACCCAGGAAGCAGGAACACCTGCCCGATTTATTTTACTTACAAGGTGTCCTTACTTATCAGGCTGTAGTGAGGATAGTGAGATTGAAAGTTTAATTTCTTTGAATTTGGAAAATTAGAAAAATTGTGTATTCTTAGAATCATAGAATAATAGAATAGTTAGGGTTGGAAAGGACCTCAAGATCATCTAGTTCAAACCCCCCTGCCATAGGCAGGGACACCTCACACTAAACCATCCCACACAAGGCTTCATCCAACCTGGCCTTGAACACTGCCAAGGATGGAGCACTCACAACCTCCCTGGGCAACCCATTCCAGTGCCTCACCACCCTAACAGGAAAGAATTTCCTCCTTATATCCAATCTAAACTTCCCCTGTTTAAGTTTTAACACGTTACCCCTTGTCCTGTCACTACAGTCCCTGACGAAGAGACTCTCCCCAGCATCCCTATAGGCCCCCTTCAGGTACTGGAAGGCTGCTATTTGTATTCTTCAATTTCCTACTTCTTTTAAAGCCCATTTTTGCAATGCAGCCTCTATAAAACTGCACAAAAAAAGCAAGAGGATACAAAAATCAATTACAGACTCCTCTGTTCTCCACTGTTTTCTGTCAAAAGCAAGATGAGAAGAATCCCTACTGAGATAATAAATCTCTTGAAGGGAGCTGGAGGGAGTTGAAAACAAAAACTAAGTTCATGTCACATATAATGACCATCAATTAGTCCCTCTTGTACAAATATGCCAATAATAAACAAACAGAAAAAAAAAATTGATTGCCAATTATTCATTTGCATTATGACCACTTTTAGTGAGACAGCAAATGCAAGTACTCCATTCTTTAACAATACAACTCTGGTTCCCGGGGGGGGGGGGGGGGGGGGGGCAGGGTATAAAAAAAAAAGAGGGACAACAAAACAAAAAACAGAAAACAGCAAAAAAAAAAACAACCCAACAACCAACATGCTAGAGAATAAAACCATGAATCTTCTTTTACTTAGTCATCAATTGAAACCTTCTCAGATATCTTTCTGTTAGCTCCATGCTTTTGGAACATAATGAGTAAAGATTACTGAAAAGACAACTGGTAACACCGTGGTGGTACATTGTACCAAGATTAGTGCCAAAAGATTCTCCACTCATCACATTGTAAATAAGAGTAATACATTTTAACAGACTGAAAAATGAGATGTTTTAGGCCTTAATCATGGAAACATTCAAGTGTGGATTTGGCTTTGTGTAAGAAAACTCAATGCCAAGTTTCCTCCCACGTATAAAATCTCTCAACATATAAGTGTTCACATAGCTACTGCACACTGAGATTTACTCCTATGATGATAATGAAGACAAACACTTCAAATGTGGAGAACACGCTTCCCCCTTCTTGGATATGAAGCCTTTTTTCTAAATACAACAATAAAATCAAGTAGAAAGATTGGTTTAACTAATCCTCCCAAGTAACTCCTCTCCAGACTACAACCCTGATATTTTAACAGCTTATGCCCATTACTGAATATGTAGCCTTTCTGAAGGCACAGTAAACTTGCTCTTGAGAAGCATGCCTGATTTGTTTCATATGTGCCCAGACACAAGAGCAATTACCCATGTTTCACTGAAGCATTCCATTTGAAATTAACAACCATCTCTACTAGCTTTTTTTCTTCTCTTTGCTTATTTCTGCAGAGCAACAGCAAAGAGAAATATTCACAGGCTTTAGGAAAACTGTGGCTCCCTCATTAAATATTCAGCTATAGAAAAGGATAATAGGAAAATGGGAGCTACATACACTTTCCATTAGTGTACCCCAAAAAATACAATTTAAATACCTTTATTTGAAGAAAAGCAGTCAGATACATTAACAGTCCTTTGTTTACTAGTCAAAACCATCCCCAGAGTAAATCTCAATAAAAAATTCCAGTCATAACGGACAGTTATTTTGAAATCTGTGCTCAGAGATACCTATGTACTTGGACAAGGGAAACAAAGCTGCACATTGTAGTATTCAGGGTTGTCGGTTTACTTTGGTGACACTAAGGGGGCCTTATTTGCATATATATAAAATTGGAGGGTACTATAGCATCTCCTCCACACAATCGTATGAGTAGATAAAACAACTGAACTATATGCCTCAGTAAATTTAAATTGAAATTTTACTGTGGAACTCAGAGACAAAGATTCAGTGCAACTCCCCCAAAAATCTGATAGACTTTTATCTTCCGATTACAGCAACTAATATGAAGACCAGTTAGGAACTCCAATATGACCTAAGATTAACATTTGAAGAGGTCTATTCCCCACCCCCCATTAACTTAATTCCTTAACTAATATTTTCTAATTTACTGGAAACAAATTAGGCAATTCCAAATGTCATCAGGAAAAGCTTTACCTTTAGAAAAGACTGTGAAGAACATGTCTGGCTGAGCAGCATCACGCAGGTACTGACATTTTTTGTGGGTGTGGGCAAATCTGCACACCTTAAGCTCGTTCGCAGAAGCAGACACTGTGCTAATTTCACTTACTTTAAATAAAGCAATGGCTTGGAAGAGTACAAGAAATTATGCCAGAAAGCATAGGACAGTATGCTACTGCCAGGCATCTAAAAATCCATCAATCAGGTAACAATAAGATTTTAACATAATTACTGACTTCTAATTTTTCTATTGTTGTGGAATAGCTTTAAGAAAAATTACTACAATGAAGGGGGAAAAAAAAAAGTAAAAATTTAACTAGTAAATACACACTATTTTCATACTACAATGCCTAAAACAATGTCATCTAAATCTTCTGAGCTCCTGAAAGCAGTTTAACCTTGTGGTGTTTTAGTGTAGAGGCATGGAAAGTTTACTTGAACTCTGGATGAACTAGCTACAGGTTTTCGGATAGAGAGTTTTTATTTTTATCTTCTATTCTGCTCCATACTCCAGGTAGAAGCAATCCCAGTTTTCTATTCCTGGAACACAACATATCAAGCTCTGCCTGTTTATAGTTTTAAGATAACTTCCATGTACTGTAATTAAACAAAAAATGACCAGATGAAGACTAATATTCCTCATTCACGGAGTGAGTATAGCTAATGCCTTTTTTAGTTGCTTTGATGCTACATACTATTTTCAATCACTTACGTGTAAATATATTTGTTTAAAATAATTAATAACTTGTGGGGATGGGGGGGGGGCAAGGTGGGAGACTTGTTGTCAGGAGAATGTGACTCGGGTCTCTGAAAGGTCACTTAAGAACACCAGCTGGAAATCACTGGCAAGCAAAATAATGCTGGGTGATTTTCTTCATCTTAGACTTTTTTGTTCTTTTATCGCCTCAATCTCCTCATTTCAGCAAAAATGAGTCTCATTCCAGTTCAAGTATTTCTTCAAATATTTTCATTCACTCATATAATCATTCCTTTTACTATCATGAGGTTGTTCATGGTCACTGAGTACATTAACAGATTCTGCACCTTTTTCCTTCTCACTCTTAATATTTATTTAGATGCATCTTCTGACACTTCACTACAATGACTTCAACAGCAGAGCAGACAATATAGCTGTAAACTATATTTAGGAAATGAGACAGTCATGTAAACTGCTGGAAACACCCTTATTTCCAAACCTTCTAGCAAGAGGTTGTAGATACAGTTTCACACTTCATTTCTTTTGACATATCCCCAGAAACACTGCTGTGTGTATCTAGTGACAGGACTTGAAAGCTCAAATCCCAGCCACCTCCAAGGCTCTATTACACTATCTACTGTTTGCATGAAAAAAAATCTTTTTTTTTTTTTTTTTTCCCCTGGAAACAAGCATTCAGTGTTTGTATGAACACATCTCTTTTGCTCAAAATAGTGGAATGAATGACCAGCAAAATGTGCTTTAACACCAGAAAAAGAGAGTGCTTGAAGTTAGGCTCTTGAGAGTTAGGAGGTCGCTGATTACATTCTTTATACAGCAGGGTCTTTTTTTTCCCCCTCATTTTTTAATGGAGAAAGAATCAAATACTAAAAATATCAGTTTCTTCAGTTTCTGGTTATGTTCTAATAGCATCCTGATTTATTCTTTCTTTCACCCCCTATTATCAAGTCTTCTAAATAAAAAAAAAAAATTAAAAAAAATAAAAAAACCCTAACCACCCCACAACATTTTCCTGTTCTTTCTTCTCACATATCCTTGATACATCCTCTTTTATTTCATACAAGTACAATAGGATCATACATATACAAATGAATTTATATAATCTCAATTTTTCTGTTTTACAATTTACCGATTGAAACATACAATTTAAAATTACTTTTAAAGAGTGGAGTCCCTATTCTCTTCTTATAGAGCAGTCATTCATTTCATTGATTTCCACCTGAAGCAATAATGATTTATTTATTGATTCTACAATGTTGAGAGGTTTACCTACGTGTACAGAAGTATTCTTTCACAGCTCCAACTAGGAAAAGTCCTACCAAATAAAATGAATGCCTGTTTAAATCTCTGTTGTACAAGATGCAGGGAGGAGCAATAAGACTCCATTGCTATAGCAATAAACAACAAGCAATAAAAATATTTCCCTTGAGTGACCATGGTATAATTTAAGTGCCGAAGCTAGAGGAGGAATATTAAAATTAATATAGACTAGTTGATTGAAGATAAACATCAGGAGAAAGACTTCTTGAATGTTGCAGTATGCTGATGACAATTGGGAGAGATGGTGAGTAAAAAAAAAAAGCCTACTCAGAAGAGATTGACTCATCTGAAATTCGCAGTGGATTTAGTGAAGTGCATAGTCCCATGAGCTAGAGACATGAAAAGAGATAGCGAGGTTGACTGTGAAAATGAAAGAACTGGACACTGAAGTGTGCCATGGAAATATTGACGCAAATTATTTTAGCTCCTACTAAAGAATAGAAAGGAAAAATCCAACACAAACTGAAGTGTATCCTCAAGCCTGTTACTTCATTTACATTTTTTATTTGATTCTGAAGACAAAAAAACCAAACAACACACACATGAAAAAAAACCAAAACAAAGTCATAGAGACCCTAAATCTCCTACAAACCAGAAAAAGATAGAGAATAGTCCAAACTAACTGTTCAAAAATTTTCCATGTTTCTGATTTTATAATTCAGTACTGCAAATGAATTTGTGACCTGCCACTGTCTTCAAAGTCTCCTATCTTAACTTCTTTTTTCCTTTTTTATTTTTTTATCCAACCTATCCCTCATTCCCATTGCACTAAATGGTCACTGTGGTTTCCAATTCCTTTCAGCCAACTGAACAGGATTACATATACATATACAATAAAACATTAAAAAAAAGGGGGGGGTTGAAGTTTCTTTTATTATTTATAATTGCATTTACAATTTTAGTGTGTGACAGTGCCAGTAGAAAGATGAAAATAAGCTGCAAATATAAAGCTTTAAAAATATAAGCAGCTATTTATTGCAATTTTCTGCATAAATAATAGGACTGGAGAATTTAAAAGACAAATTATACTATGGAGATTTAAAAACTAAGGTTGAACATCACTGAATTTAGACAGATACTGCTACTTTCTCTTTCTTAAAGACTTTTTGATGTCTGACATTAAGACTCATCGGATGTTCAGTGCCTATTTCTGTTGCAGCCTGGATGTCACCTAATTTGAATGTCTATTATTAGTTTCCTAATTAATAATTTTCATATAACCTGATTATTGTTACAATCAAAATGGTCAAGCTCCTCTTAACGTCGCCCAATTTCTTTTTAACCTCTATTAAAGGTTTAGCAGCTGAAAGCCATGCTTAACTGAAAACTAAAACTACCATATCCTGCAAATTCATTAAAGTTATCTGATACAGTTTTAATGAATTAAAATACATGAAAAATGATAACTTTGTACTTTTGTTTTCAATATGTGCATGCAACTAATGGAAACTTAATAAAAATAGATTTTATCATTCTTCATGGCAGTAGTTATCAAATTTTAACATCCCTTCTTATTTTGTGGAATTCTCTGTCCCTATCTACTCACATTTACACCAGAGCATTACACTTTCATCCCATACTTACTTCTCAGTCATTCTTCTCATGAAATCATTAATGGTCTATCACTTTCTCTCCTTCCACTCACTTAAAAATGCCTCTAAAACAGTGTGGTTCCCTTTAGGATTCAGTGAAATACCAGGCAAAAACCTCCAGAGCACTGTAAGTCAGCCAGGGCGGCCCCTGTCCTGTAAGGGACTTGGAGAGGGAGAGCCCCAGATGCCCTTCCTAATCCATATAGTCTAACCCTTGCAGACCTGCTTATCACACTGTTTACTACAGGTGACACTAACATACATTTCATTAACAGTGATGCCAAGATCCTTTCCTGTGTGTCCAAAGATACCTCTCTGAGGCATCTTGTCAACTACATGCATATTACTTTTCCCTCATCTCCCAGAACTGCTGCACTAATGATGGCATTATTAAGGAGTGGGTCAGAGATGTACAGAAGAGGGGAAGGAGAGGAATCATAGTGGTTTGTTTTCCAAAGGCCTCACTGGGACTGGAAAACAACTGCCTTATAGGTTAGGACCTGGCTGTAATTCAGAAAGTGAACAATCAGCCCCTGAAGGTCCATAGTGCCACTTCAGCTACACCAAACTCATGAAAAGAGTTAAGAACTCATTATGATCAGGCCAGGATTATTCCCTATAAGAAGAAATTAATCCTAAAGAGTTTTTTATTTCTTTGGGGATTTTTTGTTTGCTTTGGGTTTTTTTAACTGCTTTGGATTTTTTGGAGAGGGTCAGGTTTTTGGTTTGTGGTGCTTTTGGTTGGGCTTTTTTTGTTCGTTTGTTTGGGTTTTGTTTTTTAGTTTAACACTTTATTTTTATATACTGCTGGGAGTTAGGAAGGTGAAATTCCATAGCACACCTCCAAACTACCCCATCATTCTTGAGTGGCACGGTACCTTCTACATCTCATGTGGACTATAAGGCTCAGTGTTTTCAAGTTCTTAGCACAATATTCTGCACCCTTTCCCCTCCATTTGACTGTCAGAGACTAGGATCAGAAAAGACAGCTTGGTCTACCATTTCCAGATGGAGAAATAAATGGGCAAGATCAGCCTATTTGGATAGAGGTGATATATTTAGTCTATATGGATAAAAACACCAGTTATTCATACATGAGTAGTTGTAAGGTTTTGGTTTGGGTTTTTTTTTTTTTTTCCCCTCCCTTGGTTTCCTGCCGCCTTGATCCTGAATAATCTGTAGCTAACTGTATTCAGTACGTTCCCATCAGGCTGACACGTTCTACTCTGCACGGTGGTCATTTCAGCAAACATCCTCCAACTACTTCGGAAAAGCAATAATATTAAGAAAGGAGCGGCAAGGAATCTTCTGTTACTAGTAGATTTCTGCTATAATGCTCATTAAATCTGACACACTGAATGAACCATGGGACCTGATGAAATCCGTACACGGGTCCTGAAGGACCTGGTGAATGAAGCTGCTAAAGCCACTGGCCATCATATTTGAAAAATCAAGTCAGTCAGGTGAAGTTCCCAACTACTGGAAAAAGGGAAATATAAACCTCATTTTTGAGAAGGGGAAAATGGATGACCCAGGGAATTACAGACCAGTCAGTCTCACCTCCGTACCTGGCAAAATCTTGGAGCACATTCTCCTGGAAGGCTTGCTAAGGCACATGAAAAACAGCAAAGTGCTTGGTGACAGCCAGCATGGCTTCACTAAGGGGAAATCCTGACTGACCAATTTGGTGGCCTTCTATGATGGGGGTATGGAACTGATGGACAGGGGCAGAGCGGTTGACGTCATCTACCCGGACTTATGCAAAGCATTCAACACTGTCCCACATGATATCCTTGTCTCTAAATTGGAGAGACATCAATTTGAAGGACGGACCACTTGGTGGATAAAGAACTGGCTGGATGGCCGCACACAAAGAGTTGTGATCAATGGCTCAATGTCCAGCTGGAGACCAGGAATGAGTGGTGTCCCTCAGGGATCAGTGTTAGGAAAGGTCTTGTTTAACATCTTCCTTGCTGACATGGACAGTGGGATTGAGTGTGCCCTCAGCAAGTTTGCCGATGACACCAAGCTGTGTGGTTCGGTTGATTCGCTGCAGGGAAGAGATGCCATCCAGAGGGACACCTTGACACTCTTGTGAGGTGGGCTGATGCCAACTTTATGAAGTTTAACCATGCCAAGTGCAAGGTCCTAGCAAAAGGACCAGCAAAAAAAGCAATCCCAGGCACAGCTACAGGCTGGGCAGAGAAGAGACTCAAAGCAGCCCTGTGGAGAAGGACTTGGGGGCGTTGGTCGATAAGAAAATGAACATGAGCCAGCCCCAGTGTGCTCTCGCAGCCCAGAAAACCAACCGTATCCTGGGCTGCATCAAAAGGAGCGTGACCAGCAGGTCGAAGGAAGTGATCCTGCCCCTCTTCTCTGCTCTTGTGAGACCTCACTGGGACAGTACTGTATACAGTTCTGGTGTCCTCAACACAAAAAGGACATGGAACTGTTGGAACAAGTCCAGAGGAGGGCCACGAGGATGATCACCTCCTGTATGAAGACAGGCTGAGGAAGTTGGGGCTGTTCAGCCTGGAGAAGAGAAGGCTGCATGGAGACGTCCTAGCATCCTTCCAGTATCTGAAGGGGGCTTACAAGGATGCTGGAGAGGGACTCTTCATTAGGGGTCGTAGTGACAGGACAAGGGGTAATGGGTTAAAACTTAAACAGGGGAAGTTTAGATTGGCTATAAGGAAGAAGTTCTTTACTGTAAGGGTGGTGAGGCACTGGAATGGGTTGCCCAGGGAAGTTGTGAATGCTCCATCCCTGTTGGTGTTCAAGGCCAGGTTGGACAGAATCTTGTGTGACGTGGTTTAGTGTGAGGTGTCCCTGCCCACGGCAGGAGGCTTGGAACTTGAGGACCTTAAGTTCCTTTCCAACACTATTATATGATTCTATGATTATTATCTAAGGAATTGCATTATGATGCATAAAAATATTCAAGTTCTCATATTAACCTTTATCAAGTGTTTGGGCTATAGTGAAAGTTATACGCAAATAGACCTATGATTTAAACTGTAAGAACACTGAGTCTGTTCATCGCATACAGGTAGGGTACAGGTAGAGGGAGTTGAATATTTTGGCCACGAGCCTCAGCACACCTGACAATGCAAAACTATAACCTGCATTAAGATTTGATTTATATCATTGGCAGTGATAAATTTAATTAATTTTAATAAGTGTAGCATTAACACATTAAATTCTGTATCTTTATTAGCAACGTAAGAAGGCATATTATTATTATATTCATTTAAAAAAAAAATAGGCCCTGAAGGATATGAGCCATGAGACAAGAGGGAAGACACCCATACTACATTTTGACTTTAAAAAAAATCCTAAAAGTAATAATATCTGTACCTATGATCTTAGATATGTAATTCCCAACTATTAGTGGAAGAAAAATTGAACTTATCAATAATCTAACATTTAGTTTTATCTAAAAATAATCTCTAATATACAAGGCACATTTGAATAAATATCTTGCAAATGTTCTTCATGTTTTTTTCATTAGCAAATCATCTTGCGTTTACTTCATTGTGGAGTAGACATATGCTGGCCTAACCTGCATGTCATCCACCCTGTGACAGGTCCTGTCAGCATTTCATGAGAGAGGATCCTTCCCTGGGTAATTACAAATCCAAACATAAAAAACAAGTGGGGAAAGAAAAAGTTATAGTAAAATTATTTACTCTTCAGAGTTACATTGGAAGTAAACCAAAGGAAATTTTAGAGCCTTCTAATACTTCAGATATTCACCCCCAGCATCTGGCAAGTCTCACAGGATCATATTCATTGATATTTAAAGGTCTGATGTTGCAAAGAGATGCCTCATGACAACTTCAGAACTTTCTGTTCTACGCTCCAATAAAACTGTTACGGAGACAGATACTTTTAAACACTTTTCTAAAAAAAAAAAAAAAAAAAAAAAAAAAAAAAAAAAAAGAGAGAGAAAAAAAAAATTCTGAATGTCTGCGCCTCCATTGCCCACATGGGTATTGCAAGGATAAAATACTCATTCTGAAGTGGGTATGTTATCCAAATTCTACATTAACAGAAGCAATACTCTCTTCCTTAAAGCAGATGTTCAGAAACACATCTAAAAGCTCAGAAACTCCTTGCATCCTATCTTACTTAAGAACCAGACTTTGGAGACCTACTTAATTCAAGCAATGTGTGCTTGTGGTCTCTCCTGCTCTCTTCCCCTTCTAGGCTAGAAGTGGTATTTGTGAGTGTAAACAGCTTCACAAGAAGCTGCTGCTTGGTGGGAAAGACCTAAGAAAAAGCATTAATTATCAAGGAGATTTTCACATGGAAACATGTAAGGGGGAGGAAAAATGCTTTTACAAGGGTGTTTGACTCTTCATTTAGGAGTGAGGGAGGGCCATTAGCAGACATGAGCAGACATGACCTAAATATTTTGGCTTTATTTTCTGAAGGTACTGGGTAGAGACTTGAGATGATGCTTGTTAGTCAGGCCTAGAAATATCAGACCCACCTGGTACCGCTAAAGATGTGAAAGAGATATTGCATGAATATTAATTTTTAGGTATCAAAAGGAGTACTCTCAAAATCTATTTAAGTAGCTCTGATGCGGACAGACACTGACCCTCTTTCTCTGGTATTCAGAAAAGAGGGGGTCCAGAAGAGAAAAAATCTCATATGTTTTAAGGTGTTGCTGCAGTCTTTTACAACACAAGACAGCCATGTAAGGGGAAAAAGGCATACACATACATATTTTTGTCTTCTCTGCCTTACCTATCAACTATATCTCTACATAGCCTATTTGAATGTTAGATATGTTTCTCTTTTTGTATAAAGATGCATTTTACAAAACATTTCAGCTGTACCTATGCTATTTTTGGGCAAGGGCAACATACTGTGCTGTATCTGGAAATGTTTTAAAATTGAGTGAACAAAGTATTTTTCCCTTACAGAAAGTTCCTTGTTTCAGATCTAATCTAGAACACCAGCAAGTGTTACCATAAGCTACTGTAAAGCACTGTATGAAGGAAAGCTAACTCCATCTCAGCCAGACTCCTACAGCTGCACAAGTCATCCACTGCATTTCCCTTCTGGCAGTGTTTGTCACTGTTTTCACTCCCTGGTCTGTCTTAGAACAGCACCAGAATTTTACTTAAGGATTGATTTGCAACCCCATAGTACTAAGAGACAATCAAAATAACACGATCAACTCCATTTTGAAACTAAAGTTCAGTTATTAAGCTAAAATTAAACTGTATCAAAATCTTTAATATCCAGGGACCAGATAGTTTAAAATCATTTGCACTCTGCGACAAAATTTATTCCCTTACATTGTTTATTGCCAGCATGAAGGAATTCAGTACCAAGAGTGAGATCAAAAATATTACCAGTTATGTTTTTTTAAAGAAATCAATTCTCACTGATGATTTGAAGAAAATGCTAATTAAGAATCTAAACTGACAAAATAAAGTTAGTCTAATAGGATCCTGGAAGAATCAATCACTATAATCATCTACTGCCATAAACTCTATGGGAAGATTACAAATATGATGCTTCAAAAGAAGGGAAAATTATTTTAAAATGTAATCTGAACTTTACTTCTGAAATACCATGACCATCATGATCCATCACCCACAGTCACTGCCCAGACCTACAATAAATCAAAGCTATGATTCAGCGGTTAGAATTAATCATGTGAGATTAATCAAATGTTGGGAACAGTACTGTCGTGCCCAGTACATGCATTTCAGATTATATGTGATAAAGTATTATAGTGAACAGCAAACAAAAAGCTGAAAGGAATTCACAGGACTAGTAAAACCTGATACAACAACTAATTAAAATAAACAAACTAAAAAAACCAAGCCAAACCAAAACCACACAAAAAACCACCACAGAGATCCAGTTGAAGCAAAGCTACACAGCTTATTTACACACTGGAAATTAAAATCTTACTCAAAAAGAAATGCTACATGCTACTATCAAAGGAAGTAAACTACCTTAGAAAGTAGTTTAAGCTGTGAAAGTTATTCAAGTAGAAAAAATAAGCAGTTATCAGAACATAATTGGGGGCTGTTTTGCAGGAGCTTCAGAATGTGAGAATTCTGGGAATAGAATTTATACAGGAATCAAGATATCTACCCATTTTTCAACTTGCAAGAAAGATCCACTCCACGCTACTCAGAATTATAAACAAGAGCTCAGTTAAAAATCTGTTTACATCAGGTCTATAATACAGTTTAAGAAAAGCTTATTGCTAAAGATAATCTCACTATGTATGACCAAAATAAATCCAGAAGTGTGTAACATCATATTAGATAATTTGCTAAACTATTCTAGACAGAGATTTTTCAATCAGCATTTGTGTATCTACAACCATGCATCTTGCTACCAGAAAGCATTATGACAGTCTTAGTTACTGTAAGAAATAATCAACCTTTTACTTCTTATTGGATATCGACCAAAGACAAGTTTCTTTAATCAAATACCTTATGCAGACTTTACCAGGATGGATGATTTTATACTTGCACTTTCTAACAATAAATCTAAAGTGAATAATTGGAATAAATCTTCTTCACAGTCTGTTCATGCAGTTCATGCAATCCATCCGAAGTCTTATACTTCCATGCAATAAATAGGGAGAAACAAATCATGAAGCACCATTTCAGAGCAAAGTAGTATATAGTCTAGCCTTCCTTCACCATATGGGCTGAAATCTTAATACAGAAATTGCTTTCATTTCCTGTGAGAAATCAGTATGGCTTTTCCCCAGTAAACTGTAGATACCTATTAAACAAAGTTATGGTGAGAAACAGAACATTTAAATTCACTGTCAAGAGTTTTCATTTTGATTATAGCAATTTCCAGGTTAAAGAAAATTAATATCCAGGAAAGCATTTAAAATTAATCCTTCCCTTCTGAAGTAGCACTAAAAAATAGATGGGAGTGAAATATGATTACTTCATTTCAAATCTTGTCATCTAGAATAAAAAAGATTCGATTGTGTATTTATTTGGCAGTAGCTCACTAGGCAGAGTAAGGTCTCAAAGTCCTTTACAGAGCAATAAAATTCCAGTTTCACCTTTGCTGCTTTTTCTTCATGAAACTTCATAAACTATAGGTCAGTGATAATTATGGCACCAGCCATACACCAGGTCTACATTTTCATTCTTCAAATTCCAAGTATAAATATCAGTGAGGAGTACTACTGTGTTTTAAGGTAGAAAGGAACAGCAAACCCTCTGTCTGTGAAAAGGTCATCCTACCTCTTCCTTTTTTAATGCAAAATGAGACATTTGAGCACAGACAAAATATACAGCTAAACATAATGAGAAAGCTAAATACCATTTCAAGTACATCTCCAATTACTGTACATAATAAGCATTAATATTAATAGGAGTTCGGGGAATCCAACAAAACAATGACTTGAGCTCAGACCCCCCATCCTGTTGGGAGGGGCTGTCCTGGAAAAACTGTACTTGTCATTTTGACTAGAGTATAACTGTCAGAAAACTTGTTATACAAAGTGTTACATGCTCATAAAATTAAGCAAATTGGCATGTTCAATAAGATATTTTACTGCAGACAAAGTCTTAATATTTCTAGCAGCCTTCCAGTATTTGAAGGGGGCTTATAGGGATGCCGGGGATAGACTATTCATTAGGGACTGTAGTGATAGGATAAGGGGTAATGGGTTCAAACTTAAACAGGGGAAGTTTAGACTGGCTATAAGAAAGAAGTTCTTTACTGTAAGGGTGGTGAGGCACTGGAATGGGTTGCCCAGGGAGGTTCTGAATGTTCCATTCCTGGTGGTATTCAAGGCCAGGTTGGACAGAGCCTTGGGTGACATGGTTAAGTGGGAGGTGTCCCTGCCCGTGGCAGGGGGGTTGGAACTAGATGATCTTAAGGTCCTTTCCAACCCTAACTATTCTATGATTCTATGATTCTAAGGCTAGTATGTCCTCCAGAATCTTTCCATCATGGTGTTTCCTTCACCCCCTCTTCTCTGGCTGAACTGCAGAAAGAGAATTCCATTCTCTGTCCCAAATACTTTAATATATATGTATTGGGTCAGTCAAAGTTGCTGCTCCTTTCTTTATAACATTTATCCTGTCTGCTGTTTCCTTTCCATCCTTTCACCACTGTGATACAGTCTCTTATTTTTTATATTGATTATGTACACTTTTGAGCTTCACTAACAGCCACCACACTTCTGGTTCACACAAAATGCTGGTTATCTTCCTGCTTGATTGTTCAGACTCCCTCACCCCTTTGAGAAAACTTGCAGCAGCACAACTGATAGTCTATCAGTTCAAGCTCAGAGCAGTGTACTTCCTCACACTGTCCCCTGTTTTCCACTCCACTCTTCTAGTGAGCATGTTACCCTGAACATGCTTCACCAAAACATCAATATTATCTACCAACTTGCTTCTAACATCCACCCATCTGTACCTGTTACTGCACTTGCAGGAATTTCAACTAGAATTTTATCCTACCAGGCCACAACAACACTTGACATGACCCTTGTTTACAAAAAATCCAGCATCCACTGTGAATTCCATGAGAAATGTCATCCTTAATCACAGACACAGATGCACATGAAATGAGAAAATTAATGCATTCTTATGTATTGCATTTATTTATATCTACACACATACACATACTCTCCCCGACATTTTTATGTTACTTGAAAAAGTTCAACAGGAATTCTCATGCAGTTACTACATGTCTGGGAACATGGCAGAAATTTGGGAAGAACAAAAGCTACTGTCATACCTAATGCATGAGTCAGATTTCAGCTGTTATCAATGGGTACCATTTCCCTTCCTACATGTAGCACTGAACAGAAAGATACCTGAACTGCTTTGGACCCCAGAAATAGCTTTTTGTCATTCCTGGCAGTGCAAAGCTCACGATGGTTTGGCACCATGGTGTTTAGACCTGCCCTCAGCAAGGTGTAAACTCAGTAATGATGCACTCGAGTTCATCCAATTCTAAGACTCAGTGAAGCTTACATGAAGGTGGCACAAAGCTTATTTAACTAATTAAAGCTGCCTTAAAACCCCTGAATGAAGAGATTCTGTGAGATCCTAGCTTGTCAAAGCTTACACATACTCACTTTTCAAAATAACACAGCAATATAAAAAATGCTGTACAATACCAAAAAGATATTTGTCTGCTAAGAAAAAAAAAAAAAAGACCTTTAACCTCCCCTCAGTCAGATGTCACAATTCTTTCATTGTCTTTCCTATTTTAGATGAAATAGAAGAAATAAAGGGTAAACTGGACCACTTGAAAACCTAACTATTACCTACTTTTTACCTTATTGACTCAGCTCAGTGTGCAATTTCAAGTGGATTCATTCTGAAAATGGCCCTATGTCAACAAACTACTAGAAGGAAATATTTCCCAGAACAGCAGTATAATCAGTGTAGATGTAACTAACACTGAGCTGCTCTGTTTTGTGGGTTGCTGTGTAGGCAGCCACAGGCCACAGTGACTTCAACCTCACCAATTTATGAATCCCTTCTTGTAGAATCAATATAAATCTACCGGCAATCCTAGTCCAGGAAGGTTGCTACTGACACATTTGGCACCATGTTTCATTTATACACTTAATATTTAAGAACAAATAGACGAGTTAATATTCAGCGCTCACCATTGATATGAGCCTTTTTAGTAAGACCCCTTAACAATTGTTTTTTAAACTATTTCTCCTTAAAAGTTTATTTATATCTAAAAGCCTTCCAAACTCCAGGAACTCTGCAACTAGCTTATGATTTGAACTGAAGCATTTATGCCTTTCTTGTCACCATGGTATCCAGGGCAAAATCTATTTGACAATTCCTTCCTACTTCATTTCAAGCATGATGGTCCAGCATTCTTGGAGCAAACTGCTTTTGCTGGATAAACCATAAAATTTCAATGTTAGCTTGCAAACACTTGGCTCTACAGTTTCCATTGATTTTAATGAGACTTGTACATTCAAAATTTTAGGCAGAAGTTTGAAAATTTGGGGCTAACATCACATGTCCAACCACATCAGCTATTTCTGCTGGCTGCAAAACAGCCCTTAAGCACATAACAACTTCCTAAAAATAGAAACACCCACTCTAAAGTACACCATCCTAAAGATAAATATGAATCTTAAAGGATCCAGTAAACAACAGTAACACAGAGAAAATATTATCCCTTCAGTGCAACACGTTGCATGGGCTTTCTTAATAAACTGTTTTACAGCCTCCATCCTTTCCTGCCCATCATTGCACCAGCTCAGGCTCCACATCCTTCAACCTCTGCCACCTCACAGATGCACACTAATACTCCCTCAGCATATGGTAGACACAGAGACAAAAATCAATCTTCCCTTTGTCCCTGTCTCTTTGTCTAAAATCAGGTCAGACCTAAAAGAAGAATGCCAGTTTTGTGCTTTCTGCAGTACCAAATTATTTCGCAGTGCCTTTGGAATGGGCAATGTCATTTCAAGAACAGGGAGATAGTGTTAGGTAGTCACCTGTCCTGGCGCACCTACGTGCATGACTCCACTCAGACACTCTTGAATCAAGGCGCTCAGCTTTCCTGTGTGGGACAGCCATGCTTCTTACGTGCAGCATGAAGAGTGGGAGCTCAGAAGTACTGTTTCTTTATTATCTTTTATTCCCTGTCATGGTAATCAGGGAAGGCAGAAACCCAGGAGAAAAGGCAATACATGCAACTTCTGCCAGATTAATTTCTTTTTAGGCTGGTGGAGATTTAAAAAAAAAAAAAAAAAAATTAAACAAGCATGATTCATTTCCTATTATTCACTGTGAGATCCATTCAATTACTGCTCTAACAGTACACTGGAGCAAGGACACAGGGAAAGGTCAGTCTGACCTCTGCTTCTAAACTCTGCCTAACAGTTGCTTCCACATGGTTCTCTTCCAAATGCAACGGCAGAGAACATGCAGGTGCATAATGCAACCTTGCAACTGAGGACCCACTCCAGGTAAGAGAAGAGCTGCGAATCTTAAAAAAAGAAATTATAAAGGATATTTGCATAGTACTTGCTGTTGGAAATAAACTTGATTTGAGGAGCTTGGCTCCAGATACAAAGCAACCTTTCCAGGTTCCTAGCTTGCAAATACAATGCAAGCTCCAGATACAAAACAGGCTTTCCAGCTTCCTAGCTTGCAAATACAATGATTTGTTCTGGTTTATGGTATACAAACTGATTATACCTATGGATAAGCACTAGCCTCAATAATATGCAGTGGGACTTGTAGCATGGAGAACTCACAGAAGAAAGAAAATAATAAAATATGCTGTGAAAGGGGAGGGCAGGGTGGAAAGCAATTCTATTTTCTAGGTCCCTCAACCCTAGAAGGAATATCTCTTATGGTAGACCTTCCCAGACTGGGAAGGGGCAGGAGAAAAAGCCTCTTGCAGCAAGCCTTTCACATCAAACAGTTTAGACCAGAGGCTTAGCGGACAGAACCTCTGAACAAACTAAGACAAAAATGTGGATAGAGGACCATGAAGATTCTCTCTCAGAAAGAGGCAGAGGACCAAAAAATGTACTTGCAATTTTGCAGTTGTCTCATAAATGCTCAAATCTTCCTGTCTTGGAGCAGAGGGGCGTGCTGCAAAAAAAGAAGATTAAGTTGTTCTTCATCAGTGAAGAACCAGCATAGAAATCTGTGGATAAAGACTTAACTGTAGGGACAAACAGCATTTTACCTTGTGGACTTCAGTTTCTGAAGCCACCTCCAGCCCCCACCAGCACAGCCTCTGTTCTCTTTTAGTGAGCCCATTTTTGTCATGACACCTGCCCCTCTGAGGATTCCTGGTCCCCCACCCTGCCTCTTTGTCCTGCTCCAGTTTATACTCCCACTATCAGTCACACCCTGACACACTTCTGTCCCACAGCCATCAAGACCCTCAAGACGGAATAGAGAACTAAAATAAGTACTATTATCTCAGCATAAGATGAACTTTCTTGTCAAGGAAAGAAACTGGTTGTATCAGCATGATAGATTATATCAAAACTAGACATGAAGTCCTTCTCTAGCTCCAAAATTCCAAAGTGCTAGTTATGTCTAATTTTGTAGGTTTAACAGGTATCCTACTGGTATGTAACTTTATACATATATATTAAACTTGTAATTGTTTAACAGCACTTAGATTTTTGAGTATGCAAGATGTAAGAACAATGCTGACTTCAAACAGAAGGAGGAAACAAGCATATACCATTTGACAGCTACAAATGTTATCCATAGTTTTGTGAGCTCTGCCCTGATCTCTTTTTATGCAAGTGTGCCAGTTCTTCTTTGAAATTAACACATGGCCCCCTGCAAGAAGAACACACTTCAAGCAATCAGAGAAAAAGCTCCTGTGTTTTGACAAGATTTTGTATATATGTTTCTTATATAAAAAGTCTTCGATTGTATTCAAAGTATTTTGTCTATAAGGTTATGTGAGTCACCCACTTTCCCCAGCATACAGTGCAGTGTTTTTTCAGTGTTCACTTGGACTAAAACACAAACAGAAAAATCTTTCTTAGCACTGTACAAAATGGGAGCCTCAGTTACAGAATGCAGCTCTCCAACTCAGAGAACAGGCAAGTCATAATTGACTGGGAGTTTAACTGGAAATGGCATTTAACTGTCTAGTTTGAAGGACTGCAGTGTGAAGGAGCCAAACTCTCCCCTCAGAAGACAAAGCCCATCAACTCCATTACACAGCATCCTCCTCCAGTTCAACAGAACAAAGCTTCACTAAGTTTATCAAAGTGCCTCTTCCACTTGCCAGGATGGGATACAAACCAGCATACATATATTAGAGACTACCAACAGTTCAAGGGAAACATAAATAACAAACAATTTAACCTAAAATTATATTTAGCATTCCCCAAGCATTTAACCACAGTTTGGCTCTTAAATTACTAATATTGCAAAGGACATTTGCACAGCAATTTCATCTGATTTAAGAGGCAAACTGCAATCTTCTGCTGCTGCTGATTCCGTCCCCAGTAGTTAAGCTCCTGTATTTTGACACAGCCGTTATTTTAACTCTAACCAATGACACCACTCACATCTACAGCTCCAGGTGAGGAATATATAACAGCAGCCACTCATTATATCAGCACAGAACTTTAGAAAAGGGTTAGAGAAATTACTTTCTTACACACGTCAACCCGTTTTAATGCTTCAACCCACCTAGCCTTGATCTTGATCCTGAGCTTCACGTTAACCCACTGTGTCAAAGTGTGACTGCATTACACTACACTGCAGTCCAAGATTAGAGGAAACTATGAGTTTCAAATGACTGTTTTAAAAGTTGTGACTTCGATCAGTGCTCCTCAAATCTCAGCTAGGTAAAACCAAGACAGCAGCATTTAAAGATTAAAGTTTTCCACTTATTCCCTGAATAAATACAGGATAAAAAGCACTAACATAAGACACTACTGTGCCTCATATTTAACCCACAAGGATAATTTTGTAAGTACACAGTTCATTTATTTAGCTCATATATGGTAGCTCCAGGTTAATTTGTAGTATGAGTATTTTAACTAAAAGCAACACTCACACATGTATAATTATACCTGTGTCATTTATTTCAAATATTAATGTTAATCACTGCCATGTAAGGACAAGAAGCTTCCCAATATATAACAGCATGTCTAGTGCTACAAGTGAAAATTTTCAAAGCATTCATAGATTTCAGAAATTTATATTTAACATATATATTTTATATATATTTTTTATATTTATATAAGTATTCAGACCATTGGACATCTGGAATTTTCTAATTCACACCAGTTGTTTAAGGGAGTCATGACATTACTTCATCATGGAGTCCATATCTGGGTGTTACTGGTTTGTTTAGTTTAATTGTTTCAAAGTCAATGGTAAGAATTACACACATACATACATAGTCTTTATGGTTACATGTTTTAGTATTTAGGAAAGCAGTCTATACATAGGTAGCACATGTGAACAACAAACAAGTCAAATTTTTCAAAACTAGTGTTTGGAAAGCTTAAACAAACAATATTGATCATAAATTTTGTTTTTCGTTATTCTAACCAATGAGTTCCTCTCCACATCCTACCAAGTATACATCAATTTGATTAGCACTGTTTGCACACAGATATTTCTGTATATGTGTATGCAAATGCTTAAAAGTAAGCTTGTGCTATACTCAGTGGTATTGTGATTTCATAAAAACTGCTCCTAATCACAGTTATTACCATTATTTATTACTTGGATCACACTTATTACCATTATTTATTACTTGGATCACACTTCAGGTGTGCATGATGCCTTACAGGCAAACAAGAGAGGTCAGAGCTAAGGCATTGACTGAATCAGATTTCACACCACTGAGGAAAGGGCAAGTACTAATACAGTGACAGGAGTGACAGAGTGAAGATCTCTGCAGTACTGAAGATCTCTGCAGTGATCATAAAAATATGCATATAAAATCAAATGACATTTTAAGAACTAGCCTTGTTCCACTGCACACTTTCTTCCCTCTTTAGATACTGCAGCAAATACCTGCTGTGCCCCAAAAGGAATGGGTAGTAGTACCTTGTTGAGGTCCATTTTCCACACCTCTACCCTATGATTCAGAATTCCAGCTTTTCAGCTACAAAGATCCCAGGCACGTAACTGTGACGAAGCCATGAAAATTGTGGTCAGAACTCAAATACCTGAGGTGTACCCACTGCTCCATTCTTTAGAGTTGTTCAAATTAGACATCTGGTTTATCAGGTGCAATAAGATTTTTTAAAAATGTATTCCACTAATGAACAGGGCATGGCAGAAAGCAGTGCACTATTTCTTTACATGATATCTGACTTTGCAAGCGTCCATGGGTAGACTATAAGAGTAATTTATATCATCTTCTCCTCTGATCCATTCAGCCTCAAAGGCAAAGAAGAGGCACAGATCTCAGTTAACAGTCCCTTTCTCCAGCAACTGCAAAGCCATTTGAAGACATCCCAGAGCTCTGGAAAACAGTGGGTAGGTTTTGGCTTATAGGTGTTCACCAAGTCAACCAGTTCCTCCAATCTGCTCAAGAAACTGAAGTTTAAAACATGGGAAAAGACCTTTGTCTGAAGATTGAGTTGCACTATAAAAAGTGTACATGATACTCACACACCAACTTGTTTTACTGTGATCAGCATAGCACTAAGCCTTTCTAAAACACATGCAGCAAACATCTCCAAAGGCCTTTACTTTAAATGTCTTTTCACTTAAGTGAATATAAACTTTGTCATCTAGGAAAGCACATGTCAGTTTTCAGTGCAATTATTTACATTTATGCCCATTTATACACATGATATTATCACAAATTTAATGATGACAATGGAAAGCTCTTAGTCTACCTTCACTATGAAAGGATGCATGATATAATATGGATCATACTCATATTTCTAAATAAAACCAAAACAGAGTATATCTCACCCTCATTTTTACTTAGAACATGATCAAAACCAATTGTTTGAGGTTTTATTGATGTGCCTCCAATAGCATATTTTTTTTACCTCCACATTCTCTCTTTCTTTTGTGGGTCTTAGAAAAGCAGTACTTGGGTGTGTTATCTCTTCTTTCTTTGTTTAATACCTTACAATCTTGTTTACAACAAGAATTCCAAATAAAATAAATAAATAAATAAATAAATAAATAAATAAATAAATAAATAAATAAAAGTTTATTGGCCTATATGTTAAAAATCTTGCAATAAAACATCTTTGCCTGGGGCTAAACCATTTTGCCTGGCTTTTATTCCCCTCCAGATTTTTACAAGATACCTGCTCAGTCTTGTTCAAAATCATGCCAGTGAATACACAACAGTTGATGGTCAAGATTAATTCTTTTGTTCCTAGTAGCTAGAGAACATTTTTATTTAAACAAATTACCGTGTGTAAGTGATCTATAAAATGACTGACTTTGTAGCAGTGCCATTAAAATGGAAATTGGAAAAGGTACAAAAGCCAATGTCCAATTTTGTATTCTTTTCCAGTTTGAATTGTTTCCAAACACATTTTTCCTTTTTGGCATGATGACCAAGTAGGACTTGGAAGGGTGTTTTCTTTGTATTTTGTTCCCTGAGACTGTATAATGTAGTGAATCCGCCAGCAACATTTGTACTAGGGATCCCGAACAGAAAACAGGTCAGTGCAAGGATAAAGCAATCTTCTAAAGGGGACAAAAAAAAAGAAAGGGGGGAGGAAGGGGGCGAAGAGAGAAAAAGAATAAAGTGAATGTGGTGTCTGTCAATCTTTGCCATTTTCTAACTCGAATGGTTACAATAAGCCACACACAATAACATATTTTACATTCTGCAGCTGGAAATATTTTGTGTTTGTCCACTGGTGTTTTAAAGAATGCTCATATATTCTGCTGCTGCTCTTCAAGATCAATTCAATTAAGTTTCCACAGTAGAAGTTACTTTGACAACTGGAATAATTTGCTTTCACTTACAGCCTCAAATTGCTCCACGTGCCATAACACACTGACCACACCTACACAAAATCCATTCTTCCCTACCTACCAAAGGTGTATAGCACAAGTTGCTACAAAAAGTTCGAAGGAAAGAGTTTAGTACCAGATTATGCTGCCTGAGATGAATACCATATACTCTGTGTTCTTTCCTCTCAAATCATGCAATAATTTATACTGCGTTTACATAGGACCCAACTTAGTAACAAAGCAAAACTAAGGTCTTATAAAATTTAAAACTGACCCAGACGGTTTAAAACAGGTAAGATGTAACCTGCTTTTATGGAAATACTATTTTTGGTAAATTTGTCAGTTATTTTTAGGCTAGGTACCTTGATCAGTACAAGATCTTACACAGTATAAGATCCTTCACAAAAACTTTTGATGCAAGACTAAGTTTACAGGGGACACTGTTGTGATGGCTGAGAGTGAAAACAAAATTATCAGTATTCATACACTTGAAATAACTCATTTATGGCTGCACACATTAGTTTTTCTCATTAAATCAAGTTCTATTCCAGTGTCAGAATTAGCCCTTCTTCCCACACCTTTCTTCTTCAAGTATTGCCACAGAAGAGTGAACTTCCACTTGTACAGCTGTCACCAGAAGAGGCACAGAAAAACTCAAGGTTTAAATCTCCTTCTTGGAAACATAACCACCAATTTCATCAGGGGCAAAGGCAAAACACTTTCCACTTTTTCCACAAGAAAACTCCACAGTAAAATAAAACCTAATTAAGTATCTCCATGTTACCCATCTTTAACTGAAACTTTTGGTTGTCAGACACACTAGAAGCAATTCAAACATCTGCAAATAGGTGTCTTGTGACATTTGAGATATAACGCAGGGCCTACAAGTGACCTCTGCCTATTTTATAGCAGCCTAACAGAAGATAATGTAGATAGCTTATTGTAGATACCCCAAGCACCTACAGTAGCACTGACCAGCTATATTTAGGTACAGAGTCACTAGCTCCATATTTTCATCAGTTATGCAGAATTACATATTAGTTCAACAGAACCTCAGTTCACAGAGCCACAAATGGCAAAACTCCACTCTACACATCACAGCTTGATTAAACAGTGGTATTAATCATGCACTTGAAGTACTCTGTAATTAAAGGGTACATGGAAATCAGAATTAAGATGGTGATGTAGAAAACGTACTGTCAATTAACACTGGAAAGTAAGGTATACTTAGTGCTCTCCAATAACATTCAGAATAACAGAATATTTTTCTAGGTATTAATTATTAGGAAAATATGAATGAACTTTTTTGTCTTAAAATGAACCAACTGTATGTAAAATTTGTAAGTTACTTTTCCCTTCCTGGGAAAGATCAAGTTTCTCAAATGTTCAAACTTTCAGGTTTTCATTGGATTTCAAAGAGGAAAATATTTCTTCCATGACACAGGGAAGTACAGCAATGCTGCCATTCTAAGATTCACTGTTCTTTAACAGCAGAAAAAGCACTGGAAAGTGAAGAAAAAAAGCCTGAAAACAAATCAAGTAGGCTAACTACCATATAACTACTAGTTCCTACCTGTCCAGTCCCACCTTTCTTCTCACTTCCTCACTACATAACATAGATCTAGAGGCCTATTTCTTCCTAAAAAAACTATGTACCCATTCACTGGAGAGGAAAGGAATATATTCAAGACTGGACAATGACCAAACTAAAAGATAGAAAAAGAAATTATACATTTTCTTGAAGCTATGCACAACTTCTAAATCCTCAGAGTTTGAACATTCAGAACTTTATCCATCGCTAGCTGCATTCATTTGATAATCTTTTTATTTAATTTATTACTGAAAACAACCCTTGGAACCGAAATAAAGTTTTACATTTGGTCCCTCCCACCTCCCACCAGCAGAGTAACTTCTGATTTGCACACTTTGGTGACTACTTTCTTAATTATTCAAATCTGACTTGAAAAGAACCACTGTTGCTCTGTTGACTTCCTTCTGATACCTCAGTAGCACACACTTCTGACAGAAAGCAAACTAATATCCTCATCTGCATATGTACAAAATGAGGGCAGTAAATATATGACAGTAGTGACAATGCCTAGCTCTGAGTCTGTTGGTTTAATCCTGCTAGTCAAAGAGCAAAGAAAATACAGACACAAAGAAAGTATTTCTTCCCCAAGCTTTTTGATAATCTGAACAGATACTTTTAGATTAATTCAAATATGCTGAGAATGAGACATTATTCATGCTTTACTATTTTCAGCTGGGTCATTTTCTAATCTAAACAATTAAACTTGGTCTCCAGAAATAATTTTCTGAACAAAAAAATACATAATTCTCATTTTTCATTCCACAAGAAAAGTGTCCTGGGTTTACCGGGAGCCGTTTTGCTCCTTCTTAGTAACTGGTGCAAGCTCTGTGTTTTGACTTCCAGCCTGGGCAGAGAGCTGATAACACCGATTGTTTTTAGTTGTTGTTAAGTAATGTTTATTCTGGCCAAGGACTTTGTGAGTCTCATGCTCTGCTGGGGACGAGGGGAGGCTGGGAGGAAGCAGAGACAGGACACCTGACCCAAAGTGGCCAAAGAGGTATTCCATACCACAGCACGTCATGCCCAGGGAGGTAACTGGGAGTTACCCGGAAGGGCACAGGCTCTCTTCGGGGGGGTCAAACTCATTCGGTGGTGGTATCGTATTCTCTTGTTATTTTCTCTTATCCATATTATCATTGGTGGTAGCAGCAGTGATTTGTGTTATACCTTAGTTACTGGGCTGTTCTTATCTCAACCCGTGGGAGTTACATTCTCTTGATTCTCCTCCCCACCCCTCCGGGAGCGGGGAGGGTGGGGGGGGGGGGGGGGGGTGAGTGGAAGAGCTGTGTGGATCGGTTTATACCACGACAAAAAGTCATGTGTCAGCTCTAGAAAACTGTGGATTATATGGGATGAATTGCTGCCAGGCTAAACTCAGGGATGCCCTCTTGCAGAACCACCTACAGAGTAGCACATTGAAAACAAGTCCTCCTCGTGGTTGTACTCTATAATATTGCCATTCTACTCTAGTTCTCTTGGGCTGACTTTTCATGCAAATCTGTGACGAATTTTCAGCAAATCTGGGATAAACGTAAGATGTTTGATGGACAAAGACGTCAATGTTTCACAGATCTGCAGGGGACATTGGCAGGGCAATTGCAGCTGAAACAGCATGAAGACTGGCTCGTTTTTTCACATAAGCTTGTTTCTGGAGCAAAATATTAGTTTCCTCTAATGCTACATGCTAGTTTCTCTAAACCAGGATTTGGAAGGTATTAGCCACTGTGTAAATAGCCCAGTAGATTTTTACTCGACATGCTAATGGATGTGAGAAGGCACACTGCCCTACCAACACTCAAAAGGCAATGTGCTAGTAGTAATTCACATTAGCTTGTATTTCTCAAATCCTAGACAAGACAATGTTTTCTGACTTTTCATGGCAATGTCTGTTGACCAGACAGCTAACTTTCTCTCCAGCCATTTTGCACTTATGTGCCAGCAGCACAGGCTAATTACTACCACTGCCTTGTAGCACAGAAAAAGTGAGTACTTAAAGAAACATCCATGTCATTAGCAAAGCCTATCTAATTTTTGATTCAAAATATATATATTCTGAATATATATAAACAGATTATCACAAATCAAATCATGCAGACTAAAACACTATCAATAAGGGCAGCAAATAATCTGATGTTTAAAATTCACAAACCTGCTCCATTTGTTATCAATGTAACTGGTTTTTCTCTCCATACACAACTTCATTACAGAAATTCCTTTCCTTCTACTGGAAAGAATTCAGCCCTTAAAACTGGCAGAAACTTCCCAGGAAATACACTAATAGCAATACCGGCTTCTTAAAGAATGATTTTCAATTCAGTGGAGTTTTTTACCACCAATTTATGTCCTTTAAAACACATTGATTTCTTTTTTTGCTGACCTTTACAGTATAAATGTCATTGTCAGATAAAGTAATTGAACCCAATAATATATGCAAAGACTGGGGAAAATCTGTCACTCTCTTCAACATAGTATATAAGTCTAATAAGAATCTATATTTCAACAAACAAGTTTCTTTTCCTTAGTCTGAATTCAGGAGGTATAAAAAACACAAAGTTTATGCTGAGAAAATATTCTGGAAGTAATACTGGCTGTTAGTTACCATGGAAATAATAAACTATGAACATGGTGGTGCCCTCTCTTTAGTGAGCAGGCAACTACATGCAGCACACTTCATTTCCATCCAGGACACAGGTTACAACAGAGGGTACCAGCAGCAGCTGAGCCATAACACCATCCACCTCCCAGTGCTCTGCAGTGCTCAGGCAGAGGTTGTGCACATTTGTGTAATTTTTACAGAGAAAATCACTGGGAGAAATTGAAATTTGCAACTACCATCAGTCAGATCTACAAACTGTACCTTTTTCGTATATGTCTAAATTTAATACCTGCCCAGTCCCATTCCTATATTCCACTTTATTAATGCACATGCGCTCTCTCCTCCCTTGGATGTCAAACTGCATAGCACTGGTGTACACTGCTGGGTGTGAAAACCTACCCATTGTTTTTACCTCAAAACTTCTTATTGCTCTCAACAGGTATCAGATTATGCCTTTAAGTAATTAAATTCTTGAGCACAAGTCCTATTTTCTGCATGCTTCCTGCAAAGGGCAATGTCCGATTCTTTACAGTAAATACAAACTTGTCTATTTCACTGTACAATCACCGAGACACCTACACATCTCAGCAAGCAGCTAACAGTCTTCTTAGCCTGCCTGCATCTCTGACAAGCTTCAGTTTTATTGCTCTAGGTCAACTCCTCCCCATCCCCTCTGGCAAAGCAGTTCCACTAAGTGAAAAGTAGGCAAGGCGCATCAATCCAAGGAAAGGACAAACAGCAATTTTAACCCATTAGGAGGCAAAGCTCTACTCTGAGAAAAGGGACAAGTGGTTACGGGTACAAAAACCCTTCAGGTTCCTCCTTCCCAGAGCAGGACACTAGCCACAAGCCCACAGTCATGGGTATGCCCAGTTCCTTTGGGTTGTGGGAAACACTGCAGTTACTCAAAAGTCACAGCACTGGCTAGCATTGTGGGCAAAGCAAAAGCAAGGCTCTACCTTTCAGAAAGCTTTGATTTGAGATCCCAAAAGAAGCCTAAATGGACATGGGCCCAAGATATTCAGTTCTGTGAAGACAGAAACACTTTTAGGCATGAGGAGGAAGGGAGCATTTTGTGCCTGTAAAACTGGTGAAAACACAGAGAGCTTTCAGCTGTGTATTTCTGATACAGCAACTGTTATGCCATGCTGACTCCATCCTCTCAAGAGGTTTCTACTGAAGCTTTAAATATATTCAAAAACCACTGGAAGTTAAGGCTAGAACCTTATTTACCCGCTTCATTGGCTCTGTTACGAGCTTAACTGGAGCTTTGTGAACAATGTCAGTCCTTCCTGGAGAAGACAGAGAGGTTGTTACAGGGTGTTCAGTTGGAACAGATGCTTTTTCAATCAAGAGATACTTAATTAAGCAGAGAGGAAGAATACATCATGTACAGAAACAGGCTAGCTAGCGTTTTTAGGCAGGCAATAAAAAAAGTGAGCTTGAAAGAAAAATATACCCACCTACCTCCCTTGTATTAGGCTGGCTTTCTGAAGGAAACCTGTGAGTGTTGTGAAGCATGCTAGAAGCACAACATTTAAGACATTACAAAAGACATCTGGGAAAAGCAGTCCATAGTCCACTATGGCCAGAGATGTTTGCTCCATGAAATTTCAGGGCAACAATCGGTGTTCACTTCCAAAAATATATGGTTCTTTAAAGCAAATGAAACATAAAGGAAACCCAATTACAGTAAGTATAGAAATGATCTGAACATACAACAAAAATGTCAGTAGTCTTGCTATGCAATAGTGTCATGCTCTGTGCCTCTTACCAGATTATGGGACTGTTTTAATCTATTATCACTTTTTAAACATGCTTTTCTAAATTTAATTTCACTGATACACAAGGGGAACTCTCTTCTCATTTTTAATAAATTCAGCATTTCTACTCTTACTTTACAAGTTTCTGCAGACTCTCAGAGCCCAGGCAACCAAGAAATCAAATGATTGCAGTAGGCATGGCAGGGTCTCATCTGCCTCTGGTCATTCACAAGCCTGCTATCACTTGAAATGCCTGCTTGAGATTGCACCAGTGTACAGTTGAATACTGCATTTTCATCACAAGCCCACCTAATCTGGTTTTACACATGGCACACATTTCCTCCTCCATCACGGTAGCTTAGGTGTGCTTTGAGCAATATTAAACATGGGCTGCAATGTGGACTGAAAACAGAGGTGAAGATTATGGCTTGTTGCCACAAACTGTTCATGCTTGCTTAAACAGAGGGGGCTCAGCACCGCCCATATTTTACTACCTCAGTCCCCTGAAGATAAAAAACAACTCTACCTACATTCTAACCCATATTACAACTATTCTGCAAAGAGAAATAAAGGAGTCATTTCTGTAGTATTAGTCTCCCATACAGGAAAATAGAGTCTTAAGCAAGTAAAGAGAATTAAAAAAGAGAAAACAAAGGTGATTCCATAAACAAATTGATGTAGAAAAATATTTAAACCTACACCACATGATCCTTGCCAACCTTTTCATATCTTCAACATGAAAGAGCATCTTAGAGAGTCTACCCTGCTCTTTACAGAGAGGAAATAAAAATACTGTTGGGGGTTCTCCACAAGAGTTTTGTGCTTCATATACTTAAATCATATTACAAAATTTTTTTATGTGCAAATTTACATCTGAATTGTCTCTGCCTGTATAATCATTATTCACTAACATTTAGTTATTACAATTTCTTTCTGTACTGTAAAAGCTGAAGAAAAAATCCCGAAGACAATAGATAGAATCACAGAATAGTTAGGGATGGAAAGGACCTTAAGGTGATCAAGTTCCAACCGCCTTGCCATGAGCAGCAACACCTCACACTAAACCGTGTCACCCAAGGCTCTGTCCAACCTGGCCTTGAACACCACCAGGGATGGAGCATTCACAGCTTCCTTGGGAAACCCATTCCAGGGCCTCACTACCCTTAGAGTGAAGAACTTCCTCTGTATATCCAATTTAAACTTTCCCAGTTTCAGTTTGAACCCGTTACCCCTTGTCCTATCAGTACAGTCCCTAATGAAGAGTCCCTCCCCAGCATCCTTCTAGGCCCCCTTCAGATACTGGAAGGCTGCTATGAGGTCTCCATGCAGCCTTCTCTTCTCCAGGCTGAACAGCCCCAACTTTCTCAGCCTATCTTCATACAGGAGGTGCTCCAGTCCCCTGATCATCCTCGTGGCCCTCCTCTAGACTTGTTCCAGCAGTTCCATGTCCTTTTTATGTTGAGGACACCAGAACTGCACACAGTACTCCAAGTGAGGTCTCACAAGAGCAGAGTAGAGGGGCAGGATCACTTCCTTTGACCTGCTGGTCACGCTCCTTTTGATACAGCCTAGGATATGTTTAGCTTTCTGGGCTGGAAGTGCATGCTGCTGGCTCATGCTCACTTTCCATATACAGGTCCAGTGGACCTGTGAGTAGTGTAATCTTTCTTGGGATAAAACATCCCATATGTTTTGTACTGTTTTCTCTCACATTGGATGGATCTCAGAGATCCAAATGCTCTATCCTACTGTCCTGGGTTTACCAGGAGCCGTTTTGCTCCTCCTTAGTAACTGGTGCAAGCTCTGTGTTTTGACTTCCAGCCTGGGCAGAGAGCTGATAACACCGATTGTTTTTAGTTGTTGTTAAGTAATGTTTATTCTGGCCAAGGACTTTGTGAGTCTCATGCTCTGCCGGGAACGAGGGGAGGCTGGGAGGGGTGAGTGGACGAGCTGTGTGGATTGGTTTAAACCACGACACCTACTGATCTTGATCCAGGAAAAGAAAAAAAAAAAAAAAAAAAGGAAAAAAGAAAGTTAATAGGAGGGCAAGACCATGTCTTGCTTAAAAGTAAGAAAATGTGATGATCAGAGAAAACTTCAGGAGAAGACTGGTGATTGTAGCACATTGTGTAAGGTCTGGGCTCAGGGCCAATCACCAGTTAAATTCATGCCCCGGGCTTCAGCCAGCCATGCCAGAAATAGTGATGCTATTCTAGAGAATGTGCAGCTGGCTTCCTTTCTGTGACTCTGGCCACTAGCAGATCGCATAACTGGACTAACACAATTAGTGCAATAGGCTGGGCAGTGATGCTCAGCACAAGACATACCCCAGTTTCTGCATTTTAATAATCTTCCAGTAATCATGGGCACTAATGCTTCCAGCATTACTTCAAACAAAATTTTTGTGCTGAATCAAAAAACAGTAAAAGCTAGTTTGGCATTTCTTTTTTTTGATACTTTGATTATGTGCAATTGCATATTAAAGAGTGAAAAACTTTGCTTACAGCATTTGCTCTTTGTTCTTGAGAAAAAGTTCAGGTAGTTACCTCCTGCTATGTAGCCTTTGCAGCAAAATGGTTTCAAAACAAAACTTTCACACTTGATATTTATGCCATTTATTGATCTAGGTTTTAGAGAAATATTTTATAGTAGACAAAACAGTGTTTCTCTGACTCTTCATTCTTAACGAAAAGGATCGTAGGTTTTTCAGGGTGTTCACTGAAAGCACCAATTGACAATCAGATGATTCCTCCGGAGGAAGAAAAAATACTCCAACCCCCCCAGATAAATTCAGTGTTTCTATAGCATTTATTTCTAAACAAATGTTAGCTTTGCTGAGGTATGAAATCACTCTTAACTAATTAATTAGAAAAGCATCAAGAAAGTCTTGATACCTGCGTTAAGTGCATGGTCTGCATTTAAAGCTACAGGAGTACGGCCATGATCTAGTCCCCATTCATTCATTTGGATAATTGAAGCAAACTATCACCTTCTAAAAAGCAGTATACAGAGATGGATGGAGAATGCTTAATATCCAACAAACTATTTTTGACTCATATTTTAACTTCTACAGACATAAAGAAGATATTTAGGAAAAAGTAATATCCATTTATCCTTTCAAAAGCACAGTACTTCAGTGTGTGCAGTCCTGTGCAGTTAAGTGCACAGCAACATAACTTATGAGTACATACTTACCTTGATCTCAGTTAAATCAGTACATCAGCAGCCTAGGATATCAACACTGACAGTTATCAGGCATCTACATGACAGTCATATTTCATAGAGGTGCTGACAATTTAGCCCATGCATTTTCAACTCTGTTCATATTTTTCAGCATGCAGACTGGAACAGCATCGTTTCTCTACTACTACTCCTCTTAGCAAGTTAGGAAGACTTTGAAAGTTGAAAATACATGATTTGAAGGAGGCATCAGATCATAAAATACCATTTGCCGAATACTAGGAGTATTACTACTATGAACTGGAATGCTTTCACAGAAAAAAATCTAATACAGCAGATCTGACAGCAGTCAGCTAGACTGTGTCACTGCATTGTACATTTTACAGGTCTGTCTAAAGCAAGACACCCGTGAAAAAGAATACATTTAGTGAACAAAACAACTTCATTATTCCTATAAGATCTGGAAACTGGTATCCTGGGTTGTACTTTTACTCTTCAGCAGCAAGACTGCAGCATTTTCTCAAAAGATCACACACATATATCCACCAGAACTCTTGATAACCAGCCTTCCACATGTAGCGCTTTGGAAAATCAGGAGGGCGGAATATCAGTGGAAGCAGCAATATTGAGAGAAAGAAGCATTTTATATAAGAAGCCAGCTGCAGACTAGCTGGAGCAATCCGTACAGTACAGCACTTGTGTACACAACTGTCACTTCTGCTGCAGTTCCTTAGCAGCTGCTATGTTTGACCTCATGCAGGAAAAGGGAAAAGTGAAATCAGGACAGAAGAGTAAAAATAAAAAACAAACGACACAAAAACAACAGTAACAGTAAAAGACCAGACAGAAGGAGAAATAAAAACAACACATAAGTTAAAGAACATATAAAAGAGGACATAAGAGATATCACACCAGATTTTTCCTGTGCAGTACAAGTCGTTTAATTTGGGGTGGGTTAGGTCCTACGCTAGCTCAGTATTTATATATAGAATCATAGAAACATAGAATAGTTAGGGTTGGAAAGGACCTCAAGATAATCTAGTTCCAAACCCCCTGCCATGAGCAGCAACACCTCACACTAAACCATGTCACACAAGATTCTGTCCAACCTGGCCTTGAACACCACCAGGGATGGAGCATTCACAACTTCCTTGGGAAACCCATTCCAGGGCCTCACCACCCTTACAGTAAAGAACTTCTTCCTTATAGCCAATCTAAAATTCTCCTGTTTAAGTTTTAACCCATTACCTCTTGTCCTATCACTACAGTCCCTAATGAAGAGTCCCTCCCCAGCATCCTTATAGGTCCCTTCAAATACTGGAAGGCTACTAGGAGGTCTCCACGCAGCCTTCTCTTCTCCAGGCTGAACAGCACCAACTTTCTCAGCCTGTCTTCATATGGGAGGTGCTCCAGTCCCCTGATCATCCTCGTGGCCCTCCTCTGGACTTGTTCCAGCAGTTCCATGTCCTTTTAATGTTGAGGACACCAGAACTGTATACAATACTCTCCCAGTGAGGTCTCACAAGAGCAGAGTAGAGGGGCAGGATCACCTCCTTCGACCTGCTGGTCACGCTCCTTTTGATGCAGCCCAGGATATGTTTGGCTTTCTGGGCTGTGAGGCTCATGTTCATTTTCTCATTGACCAGCACCCCCAAGCCCTTCTCCGCAGGGCCACTCTGAATCTCTTCTCTGCCCAACCTGTAGCTGTGCCTGGGGTTGCTCTGACCCAGGTGTAGGACCTTGCACTTGGCATGGTTGAACTTCATAAGGTTGGCATCAGCCCACCTCATAAGCGTGTCAGGGTCCCTCTGGATGGCATCCCTTCCCTCCAGTGTATCAACCGAATCACACAGCTTGGTGTCATCGGCAAACTTGCTGAGGGCACACTCAAGCCCACTGTCCATGTCAGCGACGAAGATGTTGGAAAAGACCAGTCCCAACACTGATCCCTGAGGGACACCACTTGTTCCTGGTCTCCAGTCAGACATTGAGCCATTGATCACAACTCTTTGCGTGCGGCCATCCAGCCAGTTCTTTATCCATCGAGTCGTCCATCCATCAAATTGATCTCTCTTCAATTTAGAGACAAGGATGTCGTGTGGGACAGTGTTGAATGCTTTGCACAAGTCCAGGTAGATGACATCAACTGCTTTGCTCCTGTGCATGAGTTCCGTAGCCCCATTATAGAAGGCCACCAAATTGGTCAGGCAGGATTTCCCCTTAGTGAAGCCATGCTGGCTGTCACCAAGCACTTTGCTGTTTTTCATGTGCCTTAGTATGCCTTCCAAGAGAATGTGTTCCAAGATTTTGTCAGGCACAGAGGTGAGACTGACTGGTCTGTAATTCCCTGGGTCATCCATTTCCCCCTTCTCAAAAATGGGGGTTATATTTCCCTTTTTCCAGTAGTTGGGAACTTCACCTGACTGCCATAATTTTTCAAAAGCGAATATATATTTTATATATTTTATACTTGGGTCCCTTCTAGTGCACCTTTATTGAAAGGCTGCTAAACACCTACAAATATTAATGCAGCTACCCAATATCCTTTCGTGACACATTTCTTTCATTCTTCTTTTTCACACTTATCCTAAAGTAATCATCATTACAATAAGGGAAAGCTCCATCCCTGGGAATGTTCAAGGCAAGGTTGGACAGGGCCTTGGCCAACATGATCTAGTGGGAGGTGTTCCTGCCCACAACAGTGGGGTTGGAACTTGATGATATTGTGGTCCTTTCCAATCCAAACCATTCAATGATTCCATGATATCAGCTATAGACCCTGGTATTAAATGTGTGTGCATGTGATCATCTCTCAGGATAGCTTGGCCAATGTGGGAAAAGACTTTTCCTTAGTTTCATAAAAGAATTTCTGTCATCGTAAAAGCACCATGAAAGAAACATAGTGCATACCCTGAGTGTCTGAACAGAACGATTCATAAAAAAAAAATTTCTAAGACCAAGATGAAGGCAACTCTCCAGAATTTCAGCAATAATGTCAGCAATAAGCCTAAGAACCAAAAATGTTCTTTTGTGACCTCTGAATAGTTCATTTGCTTTTACATGCAGTAGAAGAACCAATATTAATGGTTCTTGTAGAACATTTCCAGGCTTATCTTTGGAAGCCTGTCACATTGCTATAAGTTTTACTATAGTGTTCCTACTAATGCCACTTTCATTTCATTTCAGCTACAAGTTCCTGCCACACAGTACCCTGTTTCACCTTGTACAGTGCTCCTAGATCCAGATCAAAAGAGATGTACACAGAAATGATTCAATGAAAACAGTATTTTCAACAATGCCTTCCTGGAAAATTTAAAAGACATGTGGCTACCCTGCCCTGGCCAACACATGTGGATCCAAACATCCAAGAGCAGATCAGAAAGGAAAGGTCTAAAAAGGAAGAGTATCTCCCTCAATTCCACCTCTTCAGAGGAACTAGGAAGCTAAAAGACGTATTCATCACCAAGTAAGGATGAAAGAGGTGTAGAGGTGTTAAGAGGAGAAGACAGACACAGGAGGGTAGGAGTAGGTGAAAATAAAGAGGGGTTTGGGTAGGTTGGGTTTTTTTTTCTGTTGTGTTGAGGGGTTTGTGTTTTCTTGGGTGTTTTGGGTTTTTATTTTTTCCTTCTCAAGAGAAGAGCAAGTATAAAGCTTACAAAGGCTAGATAGAAAAAGGAAGCGAGAATCAGACTGGTGGCACTATGAGAATTATCTACATGAGGCAAATGCCAGATTCTCCTTCAATTGAGATCTTCTGTTCAAGGTTAATAGCTCTCCAAGCAATATGCTGTAACTCAATCAGTCTGCTACATAAGTGACATTCAAGATAGAGCAAATAAGATAATCCTCTCTGTCCTTAAAACACGTGAATTTGTAAAAAGGCTCAGATAAGGAAGGAAATGAACAGAGGTTACAAGGTAGGTAGGGCAAAACTAAAAGAATTATGTAACATATCTCAAAAAGGTGAAGAAAAAAATTCTCACTGTTTTCAATCTTCAAAACAAATGTGTTAACCATACTAGGATTTTTTAAGTGGACATTTCTCTTTCACATGCACAAATGAACTACCCAATGTTATTTTCCTTCCAAGGCCCTGAATAAATTATTTCTATTGTTAAAAAAAAAAAAAAAAATCTAAAAGAATTAGGATTCAACTTTCCATGACACCATGCACCTTTGAAAGGAGATATTCCATACTCTATGAAATAGTACCTGGCACGTTTCAAAAACAAGGTGTGGCATAAACTTTCCACATATTTCCTATTCACAATTAACCACTTTTAAAGTTCAAGAATATTCCTTCTTCTGTGGACAGCACCAACAACCCCAATCAAACAGAAGTTCTCAGAAGAAAGATTCATACCTTCTGTATTCTTAAAATTAGCAGGTATTCTTATGACAGTGCATTTTTCCAGTCCAAGTTTGCAATTATACAGCTATTTTGCTTGAAAGACAATTGTACACAGGATTGCAGTTTTCATTACAAAAAATTTATATAGAAGATACAAAGAGATAGCTCAGTGGCAGAGACTTCAGGCACATAAATTAGCAATAAAATAATTACTATTGGCATTGAAAGTTGCCCCAGAATATTTCATGTTTCAGTTTATGCGAGTTTAAATTTATGCGTAAATACATCTCTCTTGTGAAATTACATTTCAGCTACTGTAGGAACCATATTGTTAATTTTTATCTCTTTTTAACACTGAGATTCCTTGAGTGATGTTTCCTTTAATAAAGTAAGGACACAAAACAAAGCTAGAAAAATGACGTCATGGTAGGAATATAGAAATATATAAACACTGAATATGCAACTGAGATTTAAAGAATTGCACATTTGTTAAAAGTGCAACACCCAGTTACACAAACATAAGACAAAAGACAAAGCCTTGGAATAAAGCTGATTGTGCACAATAATAATCTTACATTTAAAATAGACAACTGCATCATTTGAGTTCATTTAACACAGAGAACTCCCAAGACAGCCATGTGTGTTGCTATTCCACATTGCCATTGTCATTTGGAGCTCCTCAGCCCAACACTGTCATGTTGAAACTTATGCACTAAGCAAAACAATATTTCAATACTTGAGTCTCTTTATTCACAAAATGGACTTTTAGTCATTGAATATTATGGCTACAGTGTGATAGAAGCTTTTTAAATATCTTCAATTGTTGAAAGATTTAGCAAAAGAATTTAAGGAATATATTATCTGGAGTCTAGTAAAATACGTTCAGTAAAGCAAAAACCTTATGTAAACACATTTTCTCTCAAATATATTACGGTAGTACAGTACAAATGACAGTGAGGCAAGTAGCACAACATTTAAATACAATAATTTTCTAAACAATGTATCATAATGATAGGAGTAGCATACAAGAGAAACATTAGCTCAATAAACAGTATGTTTGAAAGGACATGCACATGAAACAGATGTTTAAAGTCTGCCCTATTGGCAAATACAAAGCCCCTTGCAGAAGCCATACCTGCGTATTTGCAGCATTGTACAAGAGCCGTTTACATGCAGTCCTATCACACAGCTGAGAATTGCAGAGAAAGGAGAGTGAAGTTTTCCAAGATTATGTCAGTAGCTCGAACTGGAATGTATTAACTGAATGTTTGGAAGATGGGTGCTTGTCCCAAGGCAGATTGTAGCCAGCTGACTTCTGCTACCACTCATGTCTCAATAGCTGCCCAAAATCTCTGACTGTTTGGACAGTTGCAAATGAAACTAACTAGTGTTTGGCAAGTTAGAAGCCACTTTGCCATGAGAGTTAGTAGGAGCAGATTGAAATAAAAAGTGGGGATGTTAGAAGGAACATTAAACATTCTCTAACTTCTTGTATTCCCACACATAAACTAAGTAATAAACAATGTTTCTCACCACATTAACACCTCATTATGGAAGGGACTGATTATGCAAGTGCGTGCTCCAAATTAGGCCATATAATTTCAGCTGCCACAGTATGTGTTATAAACAGAAGTTGAAATGTACTTGGTGAAAAGCTCACCAGAACAGTTCACATCAGAGCATGTCAATAAAAATCACCATGCCAGATGTAACTGCAAATATTCACCTGGGCCTTGAAGGGAAAGCTTACAGCCTAGGGCACTTCGAGCTCTGTTTGGGGTAGGCCTGCTCTCTGCTTCATTGACAACTGAAGGAAGCTGTGAAATTAATTTGCATTAAAAAAAGTTACAGTAAAAAAAAGGTTACAAACAAATCTGATGCTGATTCAATGCCAAAATATTGCCTTTAAAGTCACTCCCCATACTGTTTGTAGTCACAGCTAGCTGAGCATCCTATAGTTTCGACTCCTCTTTTCACTGCGAAGATATTCCTTTAAATCTATTAGTACCTCTAATTTGTCTCATATTATCACAGAAAATCATTTACTTGAAGACACAGAAAAATGATGTTAAATAAACACAAAGGAATTGTAGGAAATGGAGCAAAGCAGGTTCACAAAAAATGAAAACTGATGAAATTATTAAAGGTCCAACGAGAACTACTGGCAAAATGGTAGCTTCCCCCTAAGATTTTCGTCTCAGTCCTTGAAGGACATGTGCTGGTTTCACACACAAATGAGGGAGAAAAAAGAAAAAAAAAAAAGGAGTATGCTTTTCTGAAACTTTCTTCAAAAAGCAATTCACTGGGCAAGGTATATTTAAAAGTTCATTCCATATGCATAATACATACAGAGGATGCCACAGAAAGTCTGCAAAAGATTGAGTGCACCTGAATTGCAAGATCAAGCTGAAAATATAGAGTTAACACAATGCACTTAATACATGCAACATATTTAAGAGTACAATTGAAGACATTGAAATTTTTGTATGCTGAACATCATCTTTAATTTCCAGCTTCACACTTTCTCTGCTGAGCTGACCAAGGCATCTACACATGCAAGACCATATGTAACAAAAGTACTCTGTTGACTTTCAAAGAACCCTAAGACTAAAATATGAGACAGGCTGATGCTAACATACATGAAAAAAAGTCTTCAAGTTCAAGCACAAGTTCCTACCTTCCATAAGCAATGGATTCAATGCCAACATATTTTGCAAACATGTGCAGTATCCTCAAATTACATTATATTGTAATCTAATGTTAGTAGTCACTGCGGTTAAAAAAATTTACAGGCATAAAAAATAAATAAGTAAAACTCCTTGGCGCTTCTCCATGATTTTTCATGTTTGTAATTTATCACTGTATCACTGTTGTACCAATGACACTCAAACCTACTTTTCTATTTGTGACAATATCTCTTGCAAGACAGAATGCAAACTACTGTCACTTGGTTCTGAAACTGTGGTTGTCAAAGTAACTTTTAAACCAGACACGGACAAGCCTAGATATCATTTCTAGGTCTACTTATTTGACTTGGTGCTTTCTATTAATTTTGCACCCTGACTACCGTCCCATCATTTAGGGGCAATAATTACATTAGCACTTGGCTTTCAAAAACCCCCAAGGAAAATTAATTCCATAAACTGTCATCTGCAGTCAGAGGAACTCTCTTCATCAACCCAACCCATAAGTTTTTAAACATGTACAAAACAGCTATCTAATCCACTGCAATAATGACAAAGAGCAAACTTGCATAATACTAGTTTTATACACTAACATGCTAGGATGAAAATTATTAAAAGAAAGATAGTTATTTGCTCTAATTCTATCACCTTAAACTCAAGGACATTAGACATTTACCATCTATTTTCCTAGAAGTAAGTAGAATGCTTTAACTGCTGAAACAGCATACTAAACTGAAAGTTAATTTCCAAGCTAAACACCAGAAACACTGAAGAAATAAATAAGCTATGTTTTGGTAAGACTGAATTACGTCTTCATTTTATGATAAAAATAAAACTTTTAAAATATTTTTTTAAGAATTTAAATGCAAAGAATTCTTAGATATAAAAAACTCTGAAAGGTTAATCCCATTCCCATGAGAGCTGATCTTCGCATATATATGCAGACTTCTCCATGATGATCCTTTTGGACTTCCTCAGCCATGCACCAAAAACAAAGCAAAGAGCTATTCGCTGCACAGTCCTTTATTGAAAAGACTTTTCTTTCTTCACACAACACCTCTGCTGTGCCGCCTAATTTGGCTTACAATATTACTCCTTCAATTTGGTCTTTAAGCATTAGCAAAGGAAAACTTTTTTTTTCTGTTTGTTTCAAAATTTTACAGGGCTACAGTTTTGCCTTTTGGAGAGCTTTATGGAATTTTGAGTGCAGTTCTGTTTTTATTTGAAGACCAGGGGTTATTAAACTAATAATGGTTAAATCTAGGTGAAAGATATCTTAAAGTGATAAGTTTTAAAAATATGTACCACTGCTTTGTCTCTTTGTCTAGCAATGAAAGATACTCTCTTTGTATATGGCTAAAATCTAGCAGAGAGCTAATGTTAAAAAATAAAATTAAAAAATTACAATTTCAATATTTCTCAATATTATTATAGTGGGAAACATTAACTAGCCCTTTACGACAAAGTAAAAAGACCAAGATGCTGAGCTCATCAGTATCACATCAATTAAGCATCATTTATGGCAGAACATTAGGAGATGAGGTTATCATCTGCAAATAGGCCATTTACTGTCTGTTTCCCCTTTGTGGCTAAAGTGATAATAAAATGAAGATTAAGTTATTTTCTTCAGAAGCAAAACAATGAAACAATGTCATGGGGCCTTATGAGACAAAGGAAGAAAGAAGCACTATGACATACCACCATAAGGGTTTTGTACTGTTGTTTCTCTGGCATTTGTGTTTTGTTTTGTTGTCTGGGAAGGTTTTTTTTGGGGGGGTTCTTTTTTTTTTGGTTGTTTTGGGTTGTTTTTTTTGGGGGGGTATGCTGTGTTTTTTGTTTGGGGTGGATTGTTTTTGAGGTGTTTTGTTTTGGTTTTTTGCCTTTTTTCTGTTTGTGGGTTTTTTGGGTTTTTTTTGTTTGTTTGTTTGTTTGGTTTCTTTTTTGTTTTGTTTGGTGGTGGACTTTTTTTGTTGATTTTTTTTTGTTTGTTTTTTTTTTTTAAGTCAGCAGGAGTTTGGCTTTCAGGCCAAGGATTCTACTTCAGCAAAGTAGAATCCATCCGTTAGCTAGCTGTATACCTTCTCACCAGGAGAGGACAGACCTGATTTTTTGCCAGAGCTGTGCTTGAAAGAAAAGAATAGTAATTTGTGGGTGAATACAAGCCACAGTGCAGGCACCTGTCATGACTGCCCAGACAAATCTCTCCTTGCTTTTTGTATGGGATTCTTTATACACTAGATCTCTGGAGGTTTTCTTTTCCCACAGCTCCGGCATTACTCCTTTCTATAATGTTTCCCTTGTAGTGGGAGATTAGGGATGCAGAACCCCATAACAGTACCAACACTGTATTCCCAACTGGATTTAAAAGCAACGGAATACTGTAAAGGCTCTGAATATCTGCTCTGATGCTCCTGAGAAGCATAACTTCGTAAGAACTCATTTTACTCAGAAAGTCACATCACATGAACCTTTCCATCAAATTGCAGGACAGCACGAAGAATGCCATTGAAAAAATCCCCACTATCGTTGGTATGAATAGAGCTGGCCACTCTATACATTCTGACCTGGCTCCACAGATCCTGCCTTTTTTCTCAGTGCACTCCACAGAACACTGTTATGAACAACAGCTTATGGGCAGAAACATCATAGTAATGTGAAGAAGTCAGCTACCTGAGTCTATGTGTGCAAGACATGTTTAATTTTACTGACATCAAATAGGGATTTGATCTTCTACTTGCACAGTTTCTTGTAAGCCCTTCTCTCAGAGAAGGCTTCTCAAATCCACTGATAACTAAGACATCTCTCTACAAAGAACCAAACACAATTAAATGATGTAGATAAAGGAAAAACAGATGGGGATAGAGACAAGAAAGAGAGAGAGAAGCCACTATCAGAAGTTTACACATCTCCAGCATACAAACAAAAAACATACTAAAACAATAACACACACACACACACCCCCCAAAACAAGCAACAGCTGAAAAAGTCTTCAATGGACAAAACCTGTGCCAACTGACTTTACAGAATGATCTCTCAATTTCCACCTCATTACCCGGGACAGGTAGCTGAGAAGGTAGACACATATTAATGGTCTGAAGTAAATTTGAACTCTCTTGCATTCAATTACAAAGCATTTTGCCTAAAGGTATTACAGTAGCTCTTTGTCACATACATCTAAAAAGCCCGCTGGCTCTATATGAATTCAGCTGTGATACTGTAAGATAATTATCCATTCAGTGGAAAGTCAATGTTAATCTTCTCAAGGATATTTCAAGGATTATCTGCAATACCCACCAGTCACTTTTAAACACATAAATAAAACAGAAAAGTCAGTCTTTTCAGCTTCCCCTTAAAAGGGTTAACAGTCCTAAAGAGTTTTGCTGTAGGCAAAACATCCAGGGTGGTGGTTACCTGGGGTTTTTTAAATGCAGGGGGGGGAGGCAGGGTGTGTGTGTTTGTCCTACTCATATTAAATAGTCTCTATAGATTTCAATGTACATATTAAAATTACTCCGTTATTTCTTCATGCAATGAGTTGAAAGTTACTTTGTGTTGTCTCTTGCTGATTTGACTTTCTTATTGTGTCTTAATTAAATCACTAATTGCTTCGATAATTATATTGGGAATTACTTTAGCAGTACATACTAAATTTGTAAAGAATACATGAATAAGAACAGTAATCTATAGAGGTTTATCGGATAAGGACAGGAATTGTCAGAAAAGACTGATCTTAAAGATTTCATTTTTTCTTTTAATGAAAAAATTCTCTGTAGATAGAGAAAAATTTTATGAATGGAGAGAAAGATCAGAAAGTAAATAGGTTTACCATGGCTGACAGGCTCATAAAACCAACCTTATGATTTAAGGAAAAAGAAATGCAGGTCAACAGTTTGTGTTTCCGTCCTCACAAAAGTTACATTGGTAATTCATCTGAGAAACAACTCTGGCTGGCTGAATATAGAAAGGTGCTCCCACTGCATTAACAGAGCAGACAAATAAAATAGTGGTTTTGAAAGATACTTAAGTATCACAAAGATTGATGTGGCATATGAACCAAAACAGGCAGTTAGCACATGCTACATCTAAACAGACTGAGGAAAGAGAGAAAAAAAAAAAGGGGCAAGAATTGCAAGGAGAAAAGAACACAGTAGGAAATATGATGTTACAAGTTCCACTACTGCCTTTCTGTTTCAACAAGGTCCACTCTGTCAAAAGTGAAAGTCACAGCCATATTAATACATGCAAATGAACAGTTGAGATTTTTGGACGCAAGGATTCCTTTAAATACCTATACATTAGAGGGCATTTCACTCCAGATTGTGGACATTTCACTTAAAAGCCAAATCTGGTATCCATATTTCTATGACATGTGTGCTACAAAGAAAGTAACTTTGAGGTTGCCTGTAGTCTTACTAGGAAGTGAGAGGTGATTGAAACAATGTAGAAAATGACTTTCTGGTAATTAATCTGTTCAAAAGAGAGCTATTCACAATGAAAAGTCCTCAAGATGACTACAACTAGCCCTTCACAGAGCTTCTAGAGCTGCTGATTAGCATTCTGTACAAGTTACTCCAATTGTAAAATCTGGCACTTAAACTTTGAAGTTGAAAATACAGCTCTAAGCCCCTTAGGTGTGCAATAAATGTGGCCAATCATCTTTTTAATGTTATAGTTAAAAGGAAAACACAGAACTTAGGTGATGTAGAAAGTCAGGCCTTGAGGTCTCCACAACTGAAGGTACACAGGGCTTGTGGCATACTTAAAACTTGCCGATCTGGTTAAACCTCTGTTTTATTCACAGTTTTTCTGGAAAGTAAAACCAGAAAACATTACAGGACTTCAACCCTTGCAAGTCTTCACCAGCCAAAGATCTGTTATATTAAAATGGCTTCTTGTTCCTGCCACATACAAATGAAAAAGCAAGCAAGCAAAAAAAAAAAAAAAAACCAAAAACAAACCAAAAAGAGCTGATTCAGACTTTCTGCACTCTTTAAACCAGGGAACATCTAGTATCATAATCTTTTCTTCTGGTAAGAACTGCTCCTGTGCTCTTCTGTATTTAGAAAGAACAATGGGAGATTCTGCACATTCAACACACCCAGCATGAAGGAGCAACCAGACATTGGATGGAAACTGAACAGACAAGCAAGTGAAATGAACTAGACCCAAGAGACACCTCCAACTTAGGCTGATGAGCAAGGCATATTGTCGTCTTAGTTTCTTGCAGAGAGGTCAAAAGGAAAAGCAGTAACTTTCTCTTCCTCTAAGTCAACAGGGAGAGGAAAAAAAAAAGCTTAAGACAATAAAAAAAAGGTGCCAATGTTCTTTCCTAAGCATTCATCTCCACACTGGTGGTGAATCACCTTTGAACAGCTTTTCCCTAACACTTCAATATTTGACAATGTTTCATTGTCTGTGAAAGTATTTTGAAGAGACAATTAATGCACGCACTCCACACATTCAAGAATATTAGTTCCAAGACTGGACTCTTACTATACTGTAGCATATCTAAGCCCCATACTCACAGAAAGCAGACAAATGTTTCTTCTTTACTGATCCTAGTGACACAACATCTTTAAATTCTTGACTGTTTCAATAATCCCTGCAACATACACCATTCTCTTCAACTTGCCAAGTTTAAGAACTAAAGTTTCAAAAGTGAGCAATGAGAGCCCTGAAAAGAGAAAATAGTTCCTTCCTATCCTGGCACGTCTGCTGTTGTTGGAAACCAATGTAATATAACATCTATGAAAGCAGAATTAAATTAGCTGTACTACTCAGCTGATGGTCAGCCAAAACTACCATACTCAACCTGAAGGTACTTTTTTTTTTTTTTTATTGTATATGCATAACCCTATATATTTAGGGTATATATAACTGTATATATTGAGTCTGTTTTTCTACAATGTCACGAAGTGACTTACTCAAACAGCTGTTTCCTTCACATACTGTAGGATTAAACCCAAGGCTTGAAGAGTTCTACCATCCTTAACTAAAATACTAATTTAAATTCTAGTTTTGAACTGGGTTTTCTAAGAACTGAAATAAATGGCTTATCTTACTCATCTAATGATTCCAACTGGAACAAACCTCATCTATCTAGCAATAAGAAAAATATCCCACACATTAACTTCAGAGATAATGTTTCCCAATGAAACCTTTAACAGTTGATTCTTTGATTTATAAATCATGGAGATCTAAAGTTCATTCTCTGAAAAGACGATCATAGCACTGCTTAACTGTCTCTTCCCAAACTTCTCCTTACATCTTACTTAGCAGCTTTTAGATTTAAAGTTTTATTCTGGAAAATATTTTCTTCTAGCAGGAGAAACATTTATGCCTTGCACCTCGCTTTGTAAAGAAATAAGTATTCAAGTCACACAGAACCAACTTCTTTCACATTTCAAGCATTTTCTGGGTATTGTTTGAAACCCCTAAAATTAGTCAGTGAGAACAGTTTAGGGAATTTTCTTCCTCCCACCATTAAAGCTTCTGAGATTATCTAAATTGACAGAAAGCAATTCCAGTGGCTGGAAACTGGCTAGAACAACCTTAGCAGATTTACTTTCCCCTTACAGGAATGCTGTGTGATAGCGAATGACAACAAGCAGCTGGATCTGTAGTTTGTCTGTACTGCAGATAAAGGCGGGGGCTGCAGCCTTCACAGTTATATGGAAACCAGTTTTCAAGTGCTAAACTCTAATACTGATAGTGCTGTGACCTAGACAGATCAGCATGAGAAAACTGAGCTTAAGAAGCAGCACATTTGAACCTGGCAATCTTTTTGTTATACTTGGTATCTGAACTTATCACACCAAAAATTAAACATGCCTTCAAAAGCTATGGTACAACCAAGTCCTAATCCAAATTGTATTTCTAGAAACATAGAGCCTTTCTCAGCCATTCAAAAAACTATATTAAAATTTTTACCAATTGTAATACAATTTACCAATTCAAACTAGTTCTTCTAGAGGGTCTTAAAAAAATAATTAAAAATAAAACCACACAAACTCAACAAAAAATCATCTGAGCATCAACTGCTCAGTTTCATTTCTGAGGGGGTCTCCAGCTGGTCCATGAGCTTATTAAGGGGGAGAGGGAGACTGATTTGTCAGGAGTAGCTCCTAAGAGTACACTTTCCTGCTGCCTTTCAGGCCGACAGTTCCTTGGCCTCTGGGTCCTTACCCCACAAATTGTACCTCTTATTCTGTAAAAATTTTCTCTCTTTCTGTTGATTGCATAGGTGGCTGACAACTTCTTTCCAATTCATATATCTCCCCTCGGGCCTTCAGACTGCTCCTTTAAAGTATAATCAGTCTCAGCAAGTGTCTAGTAATTACCATGTTAAAACACACATTTCCTAATGAAACAATTTTTTACTAGAGGCTGTGCAAAAGCCAACTTTGTATGAAACCCCAGATTCACTCCATTTTCGCCTGTATCCTCAGTGGGAAAGATGGGCAAGTTTATTGTATATATTTTCTTTCATTATATCTTTGCACTAATTAAAGGAGCTTCCCATTTCTGCCCCTCATTTTGGCTTCTTCTCTGAAAGCCCAAGATGTTTCAGTGATTCTGTCTTCCCTCAGATTGTATGTGTCATGTTTTAAACCAGACTAAAGCCAAAAAACAGCACTGGACCAGCTACTAAGAAGGAGGAAATATAGCTGTTACAGCTGAACCCAGGACAGTACGTAAGAACCCACACCTTTTCTAGAGGAAATCAGTCAGAATATTCTTCAGAAAAAATGACTACTGTTCATTTCATAACTGTAAGCTTTCCTGCATGTCTTCTCTCAAAATCTACTGATATGTAGGCATGAAAATTAAAGGATGCTATTGGTGTCATATCACTCCAAAACAGTATCACTTCAGTATGTCATCTCAGTATCCAAATCTAGAATCTCATGTGAAGATAAATATATAGATAAAAACAGAGTGAAAGCTTGGAATTTCCTGTGCCGTCTTCATATAGATGGCTCATAAAGCACCTCACTAGCTCAGTGCAGAAATCACAATGCACATGGAGAATGCACACAGAATTATTTAAAGTATTTGTACTGCATTATTGCTAGAAATCTCAAATTTTATTTGATTCAGTTTTCACAGTACTGGCAGAGTAGCTTCAAAGTGAATGTCAATAGTCAAAAACAGATAGGTAAGGTAGGTAACTTGAAGACGGCACAACAGGTGACACAGCCAAGAAATAGTCCTTTTACATGGAATCTTACAGTGTTGTATTCTACAGGCTAAGTTCTCACTTTAGTGTTACCTGGTTTTTTTTTCATCAAATGCTTCCTTCTGTTACTAGAAATTTAGCACAGAATGCAATTCCAAACAGTTTCAAGGAACTATGAACTCCAAAAAATATAGCTCTATCAATATGGTAATAATAATTTTACCTGTTAGCAAAGGCAACATCCACAGGCAAGTCTTTGGCCCACTCTTTTCAGCACCCTCCTGTACTTACTCCAGTATTTTCTCTGTGCTTACTCTGTTGGGGGGAGTGGGGAGTAAGGAATTTAATACTAGGGTGACTATATTAAAAAGGTTAGGCACTATTGCAGTTTAATATACCAGTACTGAGACTTTGCTGATGATACTTGATTACTCTTACAGATGCAAGTGGAGAGAGTTTCCAACCATTTTCAAATCCCAGAAGTATCTGACATAATAACTGTGTTTTCACATCTTTGTAAATTATTCTCAAGATTGCAACCAGAAACAATAACATCCTTTTCCCAGCCCAATTTACAGAATTTACTTTGTGAGCAAAACAGCATATGAAACCAATAGCTCATTGACCTGATGAATCGCCCCATAAAGATTGCAGCAGGGTATCTCTCACTGAATTTGAGTTTCAGTTATGTCAGGTTGTGTTAAGTCTCATAATGCTACATACAGTCAGCTTGAAGCAAAACATGGTGCAACCTGACATGGTGAAAAACAGCCCTGCAAAACTGATCTGAAATGATGTGGCAGGTGATACACTGAAACACACCTTGGTTTCAAAAGCAAAAGCAGCAACATAGTGACCCTCTAGAGAGAAAAAAATATTAGGTGATCTTTCCTTCTCTCTCTGGCAATACATTATGTCTCTTTGCACCGTAATTTAAGAACTGTCAAGGAATCCATTGCTGAATGATCTCATCGACCACAAGTTAACAAAGACTGATAGGCAGATCACTGCTAGCCACAATAATGTGCTCTGTCATAGGCATAAGCACATTGAAAGTTGGTTGAAAGACTCAGTCCAAAACTTTGGATTCTGTTTTAAGGATATGGATAAATAAATCTCTCCCAACACTTCAGAATTCTTTAAGTTGGTCTTATCACTGTAATTACTGATTTCCACTAACCAAACAAACATAACCACTATGGGGAAAACAGGCCCTAAGCTTTTCTTAATACTGTATGAAGGCATACAGTTTCTGATAAATATAAAAATGTAAGAATGAGGTTAACATACATGTTGATTCATGTAATAAATAGGCTCACATGTGTTTGCATGCACACATAAGTAATCAAAGCATTCTTCAAACCCACTTTTAAAGGACATCTATGTGGGTACCTAACAAGATCTGTAACTAACTGAAAACCTGAAAAATTAAGAAGACTGATTCTATAAAGGGAAAATGGGGAGCATTCTTTTTCTTCTAAATAGCAATTTAAAAATGGTTTAGAAAAAAAAAAAGGAAAACAAAGGAGAAAAAAAATAATCTTTTGTAGTCAATGCTTTTTGCTAACTTTTAGTCAATGCTAATCAGTGTCAATTACTGATTCAAACAACTTAAATGGGGATGTCTAAACTGGAGACAAAAACTTGAAATCATGTAAAGAAAACACAGTTTGGGTTGGGTTTTGTTTGGTTTTTTTTGTTTTTTTTTTTAAAGTAGCAAATACTGAAAACTGGATAGAAATACGTCAACAAACCTGTAGAAAGTGAGGTGTGCTTATGTTTATTGTCATCTTTCAGTAATACTTTGTTATACTTCGTGCAAGAATTTGAAGAGCAAATCACACATTAAAAAAAAAAAGTCAGCAATAAGCTCTTCATCTAGTAGTCTAGCTGAAACAAGCAAGGAAAAAACATGTCAAATGTTGGTAAAGTTTGCGTTAAGTGCCTTCTTAATATAAAGATCAATGTGGTGACTGAAGACGTGCAGTAACGAAATACAAAGTGTCTGCCTGTCAGCAAACAGAAAATGAGTCAAAAATAATTCCAGAGACAAAAATAAACATTTTCCATCCACTTTTCAATTCTGTGTATTTAAAAATACAGAAAAGCTCTGAGATAAAGTGAGCTGCTTGCTTTCACAACATCGCTGGTTATTACTGCTGCTCTGGGAAGATCAACATCCAACAAAGCATCTGCATCTTCAATTATTTTTTCCCTCTTCTAAACATTTTCCAGAAAGACACGTGTGCAAGAGGAATATTCCTATAAATGTGAAAAATATATATATTGAAGGTAAAAAATACGTACCTAGAAGCACTTTATCTTATACACTGACAAAACTAATTCAAAATGTCCCAGAAGAAAATACAAATTAAGTAAAATTAAAGCAGTTTTATGTTTTGAACTCATGATCAAGGTACTAGATTCTTTTTTAACACAGAGTGAACAGGCCCAATTGGCCCAAATGTATCCTGGCAGAAGGTCTGCCTTGTCACGATCAAAAGAGCGTTTCTGGAGTTTCAGCTGCTTGCTAATGAATGAAGATCCTAGTGTCTCTGTCTTTGTGGTGGACAGGAATTACTAGCAAAAACTATTTCTCACTTTCATGAAAGAAAAATATTAGTTTTTAGGGCATTTTGCAGGCAAGAAATGACTGATATCTCAATTATTCTGAAATACATTGCAGCTTTTTTCTAATCAGCACTCACTTGCAAGAAACCATTAGTGGATGCAGAGAACTGTCCCATGCAAATAGCAAAACCCAGGCCTTCTTCATGGTTACCACTGTGAAACTGGAAACAGACAGTGGTCACTTTTGCATTGAATCCATGTAATTCATAATGACTGTGACATAGGAGAGGAAAGTTGTAGGAAAGATACTTTTTTTGCTACGATCTAGAATCATTTTTCCATGACCTGGTCTGTACCATTTGGGTTTGCTAGCACTCCTTCCTGACCCTTCTGATACTGCACAGCATGAAATCCCTCCTGATGCCAAACCCTTCCTCCAGCACTGCAGACAGAGCGCTGTCAGCAGTGGCACTGGCCTTTCACTCCAAAAGGACGAATGTATCCCTCACTGTCCAGGTATAATGTTGCTCAAAACATTCTTCAAAAAGTAATGAAACAATTTCTACACACACACACTCTTAATAATAATCTCGCCGCAGTTAAAAACTCTGATCTCCTGCTGTCCTCCTTTTGACTTTCACTAATAGAAAATATAAACAAATAAATAAATTATATTTATACATATAAATAATATATATAGGAATTATAAATAAATAAATAAATAAATAAATAAATAATCTTAAACACTTCCACCAAAAAATCTTCAATCATGAGAAGAAAACAGGAATATTAATTAACCATTTGCTATCTAAAAAAGTCACCCTCAAAAGAAAGCATAATCACTTTTATGCAGGAAACCTCTTCTGTGTAAACATATTAAACTTTCAATCATCAGTACACAAAGACATTAGAGAAAAGGGGTGTTATCTGAAGCAGAACTACCTTCCAGTCATAATGTTTGCCATAGAAGGGTCTGAGTACAGCAAAACAGACCAATATAGTAGGAACTCAAAATTAATACGGCATGATAGGACTGAGATTTTGTAATTATTGCCCTTTTAATGCACATTGGGTAGCAGAAACAAGTTCTCAATAATCAAAATGCCTTGGGGAGCGGGAACTAGCATAGCCATCTTCATTCTGCTGTATTACACTTATGTCTTTACTGTATACTGTTTGTCACTTGCCTTAACCAAGATATGAAATACTACATATTACAGAAATAAAATTTGGGGAGCTTTGTTATGATTTTTTTTTAAACTTCCCAACTGTAAACGAAAGTGACCAACACAAGAACCAAGAAGGCAATGTCCCTTCATAGTCACCCTAACACTCATTCACCTAACATACGGACATTTAGGTGGAAGTCCTTCGAAGTATGATTAAATAGACACTAAAACATTCTACTACCTCACAACTTTCAAACATCTTAACATCACATTTAATTTTTATCTTTCAATTGAATATAAAACGTATGTTAATCTCTGAAAAGAAGTTGAATTTGACCTTGAGACAAGTCTTTCAGTTAATTTTACTTCAGTATCATGTAGGTTACAACATATTTTACCTATCATCAGAATTTACAGCCAACCATTTCCAATATTTATCAGCTTGTACGACTTTAGTTACAATAAGCATGAAGCTAACTTCAAATACCACATCTATCAGATTAAGCTCTCAGAATTTCACAGCAAAGTCTAAGAATGAATGCTAAGGGAACATGAACTTCCTTGTTCTACCCATTTTATAGAATGCATTAATAATGGAGTGCTGACTGACCTGAAAGAAGCCAGGAAGAAGAAATTTCATGTGTCCACTATACTGTGAAGATAGAAGCCAATTATGAGGGCTGTCTTACCTTGGGAAGCCCCTGATAACCAGGTACCTGGCATACACTATGCTGTATGATAGAAATAATTTATTTTCTATATGACATATCAGAGAGAGACAGAAGGGCAAAAGCAAGAATAAAAGAAAATCGTAGGAGGCAGTCAGTTTACAGTACTTAAACACATGAACTTCTCCGTGTTTGCTGGATACTTTATGTTCCTGAATCAACATCCCATTATCTACATAGCCTGACCTTGCCAAACCAACTCATTCTCCAGGACAGACCAAACACAAATTTAATCTGGAAAACAGAATGGTACAGTAAGCTACCAGGGCTATGTGGAAACTAAGTTTTAACTTCAAAAGCTTTCTAGCTCAAACAATAATCAGACACTATGCATCTCCAGGGTTTTTGCATTTTTCCTTCCATGTATACTTGCAAAGGTAGTATACATAGCTAACATTTTTCCTGTGCACACACAAAGGAACTAGCACAAGAAATTGATCAGTTCAATGACAATATGTTCCTATAAAGACTGAATGCCATGCATTAGCCCCTACCTTCCAACATTAACACTGACTTATTTGGGAACCTGGAAAGTCTGGTGTTATGCTGAAAAAAGAAAAAAAAATTGCATTTTTTTTTCCCAGAAGGTTCACCTTTTTTAATGTGTTTAAATAATACCAAGTCAAACTCCTATTCCTGCAAGTTTTTTCTATGCTACCTCTGTATTAAAGCTGAACTTCTAACTACAGATTACAGGTGACAGACGTTCATCAGTATAAGCACAGACTGCCTTTGCTCTTTGTTTACACAGATACATACATATTTGTATGGATATTGTTCTGTACATGCATGTGCATATAAGTAATGTATATATGTATTACACAAATGCAGCATGAGGACATGAATACAAACAAAAATGCACCCTCTGAAATATTTTAAGCGCATATGTTCATGGATGTTGTCTATATATGCATTTATCCCACTTTTCTCCTATCACTTACTGATCCTCAAATGCTACCAATTAGTCTCAGCAACAGGTGGCTTGCCGTAAGGACAGACATGCAAAATAAACATCATTTTCTCAAAAAGCTCACTTTGCTTTGTTAGCTGCTGTCACCATACAAGCAACTGCTATCAAAGAGGCATGTCCCAAACTGTGAAGACTGCAGGGAAAGGAAGACAACCAGCTCCTGATTAGTTCCCTTATTACTGTTACCCAAATGACTCTGCAGCTTGTCATGTCAAGAGAGAAGGCTCACAAGAAGGTGGCTCCCTTACTAATGTTACCCAAATGACTCCGTAACTTTTCATGTCAGGAGAGAAGGCTCACAGGAAGGTGGACAGAACCCTAACACTGTCCACAAGATTTACACAGCCCATTGAAGCCTCTGAAGCAATGTGTGATCACAAAGGGAGAAAGCCAGATCATTTTGAAGGCTGCGACATGTAGCCTCAGCAACTGAAGGGAGATATGAGCCTTGCTGCATAGCATAACAGTTGCTATGGCTCCTTACCAATTACTTCTAATAGAGACAGCTCCATTTCCCCATCGCTGTGTGAAGCAAGTTCAGAGACAGACCGTACTTTACATACGACACACTAACTGTAAAGTGCACAGCTGTCAGATGAACCACAAATGAACACAGAAGCCACTTCATACCTAATACTGATCTAACTTCCTCATCTTTAAATGAATCTTGCCTTCGATTGCTGTGCTACCAGAGCTAAGGACTTCAAAGCAATTAATAGAATGAACATCTTCATTTGGCTTTAGGTTGGAAACTTAGTTTTATTTTATTAAATAACTTGTAAATAAAAAAAAAAAAATCAGTTGAATGGGATATCTTTGTAGTTTGTTTCGACTTTTCTGTTTGTGATTGCTCTGACAAGCCACTCTGCATGTTACTTTAGAGCTACCAAATTAAACAGAGATAATGAAGATTTTAATGCCAAAATAATGCATAGGTTTTAGTTTTAAAACAAAGGCATGTTGGTAAATGATTGGTCATAACTGGTTTTGGAGAAGAAGGTTGGCCATTTTCAAGTCTGAACAAAAAATTATGTTGTAGTCATTTGGTTCACTGCATTTAAATACCATCTCCATGCTAACTGCTATGCACCCTTCCTGTTTTCAAGAGGGCTTATGCTTATCAAGTATCAAATAAAAAATGCTGTAAGCCTTTTCTTACTTGTACTTGGAAATTGAAAAGAGCAAAACAAGATGTGTACTGAAAGGTGTTTTTTGGTACAGCTTTCGTATACTTAAAATTGGATAAATGCGCTTAATTTTTAAATTTAATTTAATTTTTTTTTTTATTTCCTCAGCATCTATTGTAACTGTTAGTTTGCCAGAAATATCTTACTTTTCTTTGTATGTTTTATCCCACGTTGTAAATTTTTACATAACAGAAAGGAAAAAGATAAAGTAAAATAAAGCTTGTAGTGACAGGACAAGGGGTAACAGGTTAAAACTTAAACAGGGGAAGTTTAAATTGGATATAAGGAGGAAATTCGTTCCTGTTAGGGTGGTGAGACACTGGAATCGGTTGCCCAGGGAGGTTGTGAGTGCTCCATCCCTGGCGGTGTTCAAGGCCAGGTTGGATGAAGCCTTGTGTTGGATGGTTTAGTGAGAGGTGTCCCTGTCCATGGCAGGGGGGTTGGAACTAGATGATCTTGAGGTCCTTTCCAACCCTAACTATTCTATGATTCTATAAGGAGAACAAAACTGCCAGTGAGTGCAGCAAGGCCCCACCTGAAGACTGTACTTTGGCAAAAAAAAAAAAAAAATCAACCAGTTGGTTCAATAATCCCTTGCCTCATTAAGCACTTTGGTCAAAGTGAGGAAGAGAGGAGGAAGAGCCTTCTCCAACAGAAATGCAAATAAAAACCCCTATTACTTAGTAAGAATCAGAATTTCTTTTCAAAACTGACAATTAAATAAGACCATACCGCCTTTTCTTTAAAATGAGAATTCCCAAGAGGTTTGAAAGGCATGAACAACTAGATTTTAGGTTGGCTTCTGTTACTACCATTTTAATAAGAAGCATTAGGGGCTGGACTTCAGCGCAGTCCTCACCATAGCCATCAGCTTCCTTTGTGATAAACTTCACTTTTAGAAAGCAAACAAACCTAACACACACACATGCTACCTGATACCTGGAAATTTTTAACATTCGAGAGTGACAAAAATCCTCTGGAAAAGTCACAGCAAGAGGAATGGGAACATTGCCTCATCTTAGTAAGAGATTTAGGGCTGCTGCAATCCATGTGATAACTGGAAAGTTATGGGCCATGCATCTAAACCTGACTGATAGAGGCCAAGCATAAAGTATTCTAATTGATAAGAATAAGGTGCATTAAAGTCTGATTTACATGACTAATATGTACATACAAACATGGCTGGTAGGAGTTTATATAAATCCTTCTCCATGAGGATCTGCAGACTCCTGAGACATTAAACTGATTGTCGTAGTTTAAACAAAGTCAGCCATAAACCACACAGCCCGTCCACTCACTCCCCCTTCCTTCTTGCCCTCCTCCTACACCCGGTGGTACAGAGAGGCGAATCAAAAAGAATGCAACTCCCACAGGTTGAGATAAGAACAGTTTAGTAACTAAGGTATAACACAAACCACTACTGCTACCACCAATGATAATAATGATAAAGGAAATTACAAGGGGAAAGAATACAACACCTCAACACCAGCCGACCAATAACTCGCCCAACTCCCCCCAGCCAAGCACCGACCGATACCTCCTCCAACCCTGCAGGCCCCCACCCCTTCCGGGGTAACTCTCCATTACATCCTGGGCATGACGTGCTGTGGTATGGAACACTTCTTTGGTCAGTTTGGGTCAGGTGTCCTGTCTCTGCTTCCTCCCGGGTCCCCCTCCTCCCTGGCAGAGCATGAGGCTCAGGAAGTCCTTGGCCAGACCAAACATTTGAGCAGCAACTGAAAACATCGGCGTTATCACCACTGTTCCAAGGCCAAAAAATCAAAACACAGCACTGTACTAGCTACTAAGAAGGAGAAAAATAACTGCTACTGCTGAACCCAGGACACTGATACATGGAAGATTCCCTTATATTCCAGTAAAATTAAGCTTTGCCACATCTTGTAAAAAGGCTTTAGGAAAAACATATTCAAAAGGCAAAATAGTTAGTAGACCAAGTACTTAGATGACATTAAAAGCCAATGAAACTTGGTCATCACCCTGCCATTGGACCTCCAAAAACTTCTGTGGAATTAAATAAAATTCAAAGCATAGAGATGAAGCATCTCTACAGGTTCTGTGATCTTTAAGGACTATTATGGTTTCATTTTGTTTGAAATATATGACATTGCATATCAACAGTCAAATTCTGTAAGAGACACTCCACTGGAAGACAGGCTGTAGGGGGATTTTGGTGTCTGACAATATGGCAACGTCCTACACAAGATTTTATAATGAAAAGCTTACTTTTGGGTGCATGTACATGTTTCAAACAAGCTCGGAATGAATATCACACATTTCTATACAATTACCGTGGTAATTAACATCTATAAACATCAATCATTTAAAATCCTTCTTTCCTATAATCCTTTTTCTTAAAAACAAAACAAAAAACAAACAAACTAGAAAAAAACCACCTACCCCATGATATTTACAATATTTTCCCCTCACAAAATATCTCTTTGGCACATAAAGGATTAGTTAAATAAAACAGCCATCCTCCCCTCCAAAACACATGGGAAAACAAAGCTATTTACAGGTCTTTTGCTTGCCAATTTCCAATCTCTAAATCATGATTAAGACAAAAAAAAAAAAAAAATCCCAACCAAAAAACCCCCCAAAACACCCCAAAATAAAAAAAACAAACAAAAAAACCCCAAACAAAGCACACCCACCCCCCCACACCCACCCCCCCCAACATTTAGCTGCTGATTTTTACTGTTTGAGAGGATACTCAAATCAATATCAATTTCTCATAGCAGCATTTCAACCAAGGGTTGTGTTTTTCTTTTCAGTTAGGCAGGTAACATAAATAAGAACATTCAGGAACACACTGATCTAAACATCCCCCAGATCCCTCACATTTACACACAAAGACCATAGATATTCTTACATCCTCATTTTCTAATAAATCCATGACCAAAAAAAAAAGTCCCTATAGATTGTGCTGGAGAAATACTTGCAAAACAGCAGCGGCCAAGAATAAGAGGAAATTCAACTTGGCTTTTCATTTTGTGAATAATCTTTCAGAGTCCCCAGATGGTTCCCTTAAGCTTTCATCATTAAGAAACAAAGATCCAATTAGCTATTGTTTTGCTAGATAGCACGGGTGATCTTTCTTCCTATATGAATATTAAAAACTAGCAATGAAAATGCACTCCTTTTCAGCAATGGGTCAGAACTTCTCAAATACTTCTCCAGCCCCAGATGATCACTAGTTTTGCAAAGTTTTTCTTTTCCATCTGGTAGCACTGCCAGCCCTGCTGTGACCGAAGGATCTCAAATTTGTCTGGTTTTATTATAAAGTGATTAATGGTCACAGTGAACAGAAAAATAGATTTCATGAAGTCCCAAGCAAATGAAAAGGCCATCTCCAGGGGAAATTTTGAACAATGAACAAGAGAAAGGTAGATTTTGCATTAATTGTGACTAAATTCAAGTATTTTTTCCACAGATCCTAGGACAACTCAGTGATTACTATAGACCAAGGATTTTAGAACTCTTTTAGAGATGGTTTACTCCTTCCGAATCCATTATACAGTACAACGATAACAATGAGTCTTCCTGACATCAGCTAACAAAGATGAAAAATTAAAACACAAAAGGGATTAAACACTGGAACATTAGAAACAAACCTTTTCCTGAGCAATGGCAGTCATGAGTCCTGTGATTTTGTGTCTGATGTTTAGATTACCTCATATTTAACAATGTCTGATTAAAGCTTTTAAAACCATTGAATCTTCTATAAGAGCCTTTTCTTCTGGGATTCCCTGATATCAAACCTAACTGAGCGCCTGCTGCTGCTGGGTTGATTCTTTGCTGTCTAATAGCTTGCAATTGAGTTCACAGCACAATCTTCCACACTGCTGGAATTCTGAGATCTCTTGTACTGACCACCTTTTCTTTTCCTTTTATTAACAGAAAGGGCTTGAGGCCTCTGCCATATCAGACTGATTCGAAATTGTTCAACAAGATCAACATTATTTAGAACACAAGCAGACTGACAGATGACCTCACACATGCAGAGTGCAATCACAGATGCTGTATTTTTTCAGCAACCAAGTAAAATTCAACACAGACTGAAAAACTCAGTCCCTGACTATCTACAAGTAGACAGCTCATTCTGTAAACATAGTTATGCGTGTTTCAGTTTGAGGTTATATGTAGCCTCTATAGTCCCTCTATGCAGTCTAAAGATCGAGAACTTGGCATATGCCTAAATTTTGCAGGATAGGAGGTGATACTGCTTCATGACCTTCTCTGGCATGGATGGTATTAGGCTCTAACTTACTCTATCAGGAGTAGTTCTGAGTATCTTAAACAGGCTATGAATTCTCCAATTCCTTTCCTATGATTATTCATTTCCATCCAGATTTCAAGGAGACCATGAACTCATTTAAAGTTACACAGGTACATCAGTTCTTGCAGAATTTGTGAAAAAGTTGGCAATAAAGTTTTCATCTTTATTACTCTCAACTCAATCCAGATTCTTTAACTTAAGAAAATAGATCTCAGTCTGGAAAACAAAATTCCTTCTCTCCTTCCCCTCAATTATGAAGCTTTTAGTTAATTTTTACACTGTATTTTTTAAATGTACTGCAATGAATTTGCAGAGCTAGTGAAACAAAGCCCTTCTATCACCTTCACTACATGAGGTAAGCCCATAAAGTGGAGACACTCACTGCTAACTTTGTTGTTTTCTCTCTTACTACTTAAGTCTAATAAGAATTTTCTCCACCACATCATGTTATAAACCATCAACTGATCTGATGCAACTGTCTGAAGTGGCCCTAAATGTCTTATTGTTCTCTGATATAAATTCAAGATTTCTATTATTGCTAGTTTGCTAATTTTCTATTACTGTTGCACAGCAGAAGTTACTAAACCAGATCCAAAGGAAACTGACTAAATTATAGTAATCAAAACAGAAAGAGGACAGTCTGAGATTCCACAAAAAAAACCCACTTCCATCCCTTAGTGGTATTACTTCCATCACACCAATGTAATGCCTTCCCGCAGCCAGTCGTTGGTTATTGAGAGGGTGGCTGCACTTGCTAAACTCACTTGTCTCCGGGGTTCCAACCCCTTCTGATGCCATGATCCAGACGTCTGTTCCCTTCTGATGGCATAAATAGGATTTTAGAGAAAGAAAAGTACCCTATAAACCCCACTAATTAGTCAATAATCTGAAGCGTCCCTCTTTCTTTGCCACCCACCCTTTTTACTGCAAGGCTGCCCTTGTTATTCCCATTTTAATACCATAATGTATAGTTTCACTTAATTACAGCTTGTCCAGACTTCCATAGCTGCACAAGATGGGAATGAATAAAAGATACACACCACCACAAAGACTCCCACAGATGTTACTTTATACAGCAGAGACAGAGCATATCACTAAATATTGCTTGCTAAAGGAATAGTGCATTTTGGCCATCAGACCTACCATTTGGAGTCAAATATCTCCATTCCAAACTATTCTCTTTTTTATAAAATCTGATAAGCTTATACATACTTTCATACAAGGCAATCACAACACAGCATCCTTAATGCAGAGCAACAGGGAAGATCTTCACTCAAAATTAAAGCACACTGCTGTTCCTTCAGCCAACAAGATTTCTATTACGCCAGAAGTGCCTGGCGGGGTATCCAGTTAGGTGTTGGTGCTCAGGCTGTGCTGACTTAAGAATACAATGCCAGAATTTGACCTTTAATTATTCTTCCACAGCAAGGGGGATGCATATTCCTACTGACAAAAATAAATGGAAGACAGTTCTTTCCTGTAAAGATTCTGTCATTTGAAGGATAAAGGTGATTACAGGGAAGTGTTGATTCTAGTTAATGGCTTATTCCTTTCTTAACAAAGTTCTCTTGATGTTATAATACAGATTTTGGAAGACAAGATGTATCTTAATTCCTGTTAACGGCAGTATTAAATATTAATATCAGTGGGCCAAAGCAAAATTACTTTCAAAATTACTGAGGAGTTGCATTAGGACAAATAAGATCTCTTAGTTATGGTCTGTTATGCAAAGAAGGCATTTTGTATCTCAGGGACTAAATATTTCTTGGTCTTTGGACATAAACATAACAACCATTCTTCCACAGCAGTTTCTCGGTTTTCCTCACTCTGCATGGGTGTTTTCCAGAAGATACTTTGCTCATGCTGTAAGCAAATGGTGGCCAGAGGCAGAGCAGAGGAAATCATAATCATATTGAAAATTAAATTCGAGACAGCCATAGTATATACCAGAGCTGGATTACTATCCTGAGTTCTCGAGTTCTCTTCCACATCTGCTGCATGACAGCTGAAGATTTATCGAGCCAAAGGTTCAGTTCTTACTGATAGATGAGATAGGCTGGTGAGAAGGTGCCCAGGAAGGTTATGGAGCAGATACACTTTACATGATATCATGCAGCACATACAGGACAAGCAGGTGATCAAGTCCAATCAGCATGGGTTTACAAAAGGCAAGTCCTGTTTGACTAACCTGATCTCCTTCTTTCACAGGTTGATCTGCTTAGTAGATGAGGGTAAAGCTCTGGCTGTTGTCTACCTGGAATTTAGTAGGGTCTCCGACACCATTTCCTAAAGAATTCTCCTGAGAAACTGGCTGCTCATGGCTTGGAGGGGTGTACTCACTTGGAGGGGTGTTTTCACTGTGTGAAAAACTGGCTGGATGGCCAAGCCTAAAGCATGGTGGTGAATGGAGTTAAATCTAGCTGGCAGCCAGTCACAAGTGGTGTTCCCCAGGAACAAATTGCACCAGGGAAGGTTTAGATTGAATATTAGTAAAAATTCTTCACCAAAAAGGTTGTCAAGTAGGCAAGTTGTTGAGTCAGCATCCCTGGAGGTATTAAAAAGATGTGCAAATGTGGCACTTCGGGACATGATTTAGTGGTTGACTTGCCAGTGCTAGGTTAGCGGTTGGACTTGATGATCTTAAAGGTCTTTTCCAACCTAAATGATTCCATAAAATGGGGACTGTCAACAGTTCCCGACTCTGTAAGGCCTTCCAATTTAAAGAACTGAAATGTTTCCTCCAAATAGCATTACAATATCTATATTTCCACCCAGAGCTCTCCCATAACAAAGAATAATCAATGAAGTTATTGCAAGGAATGCCTCCACTCAATTTTTGTCTCTGTCTTGAAGCCCTCCACAATTTTTCCAGATGATTTTGTTAGAAATAGCCTATTTAGGTCTTGATTACTAAAACGAGAGATACAAAACCAAAATATCCAGTTTTAAAAAGGATCTCCATAGGTGTTAGTGTTCCCCAGTAATGAGACTAATTCTATTTACTCAACTTTTACACAAAAATAATGTATTATTTCCATTTAAACAAACACTGTAACATGATGAATATTAAATCACTCTCCAGTGGAACTCATACATCCAGATTATATTCCTAATGGGCTCCGACTCTGAATAATCCAAGTTGTGAGGCCTTTTTTCCTCTGCTTTTTATTTAATTTTTCATAGTCTAATGATGCATTTTCCTTCTAAAGTGATTGAAGTGAGTCTTAAAACAACTTCAAGAGCAACAAGTCTAAACATAGAACATAGATCCAGAAGGCACAAAAGGCCTGCACAGACAATTAAAGGAAGAGAAAAAATGTGTCACCTCTGCACACCTCTGGACAGGAAGGGAACTTTGCATAGCTGTAGACAGCTAGCTAGACATAAAAATGAGATTCAGAACACTAATGAAATCAAAGATACCTAGTCTATAGTTACACAAATATCTTAATGGTCAAATGCTCCCCATGTGTCTGCAATTTTTACGCAATGGAAAAAGCACAGCTACCTTATCTTGTAGGATAAGGTGATGAACTGTAAATCACACAGATACTATGATAAAAGAACCTCACTAAACAGTTTCATGTAAAGTCATAAAGGTAACATATAACACAGCATTGACTAAGTGTACAACTTCAGGTTCTGCTCTGAGACCAGACAACTCCAAGTCCTTTGGTATCTGAATGGTTGAAGGATTCTCCACATTTCAAATTGACTAGTTCCTGAAGAGAAGGAGCATTGAGATGGAAACTTCTACAGTACAAATTCCAAGAGTGTACTGACAGGAATTCACATTTCTTCATTTTCTACTGTTTCCTGATATAATAGCCTCTTACGTAACTTATCTGTGTTTGCATTCACCTCCACATGAAAAATCAATCAAGCTTTGCTTAGCCTTCTTGATCACTGGCCCTTTTTTTGTCAGCTAAGGATAAGTATCTTGCTTTCCTGCTTGCTATCACAAAATAAAAGATTATCTTGCATTTCCATGAGGGCTAGGAGAATGGCCCTTCTGTTTGTTTTAATTCACAGTATGAATGATATTTATTTCATATTCCACAAAGATCACTGCAGTACAGAATATTTACAGTCCTGTCTTATGAGAAAAGAAAAAAAAAAAAAAGGAAGGGAGGAAGGAAAAAACACAACTATGGCTTTACATTTAAATGTCACCTGGATTGCATCGATCAGATCTTTCCAATTCCCAGATGTTGAATAAAAAGCTGGCTCTGCCTAAATAATTTTGCTACATTATATATACACAAAAAGTCAGTAGTCTACTGTTTTACAAATATATGACTATATTACAAGCATATGAATACTGTGCAGGAATGCTAATAGCACATATTTATTGACAGCTACACAATATATAGAAAACCACTTCAACCCTAAGGACCCTGTAAAAATTACATCCTATATTTTTCCTCTAAAAAGATTTTAGTCATTTCACATTCATTGTGGTCCTCAAGATTAATCCCTCCTATGAAAACAATGACTAATAATGCTTTCTCTTCTCTAACATACTCAGTCACAATGCTTTTCAAAGCAGAGGGGAAACAAAAAGAATCAGAGTACATTCATTCACTGTTTACCATTGATCAGCAAAGAAAAGGAATAGTCCTGGCCAAAGAACTAGCACCAGCCTATGGAAAGGGTGCTGAAGAAAACCAGCAAAGCCACAACAAAGCTTAACCATATGAAAAAAAAAAATAAATAAAACACAGTATCTAAATACAAGAAGCGTGATAAGGAGAAGGAATAGGATTTCTGTCTCAAGTAAGACATAAAGCACTGATAGAAAGCCACACCAAATCTTAACTGGGTAAAACAAAAAAGAAACCATTTCCACTCAGGAAGGAAACCAAAGAATTCCAGATCAGAGTGGCATCAAAAAGATTAGTAGGCATGACTGGGCAAAGGCAATAAAGGAGCAGAGGAAATATGTTTCCTTGATTCCATATATGAGCTCATATATACAATTACACACAAGCATAAACACATGTGCATGTAAATATACATACACTCCTTTACCATTGCCTTGAAAACCATATATAAATATTTATGCTGGTATGCATATATGAATTCTCTTCCTTCCCTACCAGTTTCCATGAAAGACAATAGAGACTGGGAACTTATTCACCAAAGTTCATTGCACATCGAGATACCTGAATACTTTTTCTCAGAATGTTACTGCCTGACGCCCCACATACCTCCTCAGGACAGACTTCAATCCTTCTGCAGTTCAATTTCCAGCTACGCATTTATTGATGAATGGATATATAAACATTCACTCTCTAGCAAATGTGAACTTGTCCTGAGTTTAGCAGTAGCAGGCAGTTTTTTCTCCTTAGTATCTGGTGCAGCGCTGTGTTTTGACTTTCAGCCTGGGAACAGAGCTAACTCTGCTACTGCTAAACCCAGGACAGAACTAAGAGTCCCTTCTGGAATTAGCTCCTTGGATTCCCTGTTCAAGCACACCAAATTATCCTTACATCTCCTTGCCATTTTCACATGGCTGAACAAACAGTTTAGCCTTATGCCATGTCTTGAAAAGTCAAGAGATTGAAACTATCATCAGTCAGGGAAAGAAAGTCCAAGAACTTTGGACCTTTTGCAGATGGCATCTACAATTTTCAAAGACCTCTCTGTTCAAAATGAATTAATTTGCACCCTCTGGTTCCAGGCTGCTGAACTTTGCATTTTCTTTAGGCAGTGTGTGCTGCATTATGAAATATTTCTCTGTTTCAGAATATAAACGAGAAAAAACATAGTCACCAATAGCCAATCGTTTCCACAAAGTTGAGCCTGGAGTGTTCATTAAAATATTACAATGAGTTGAAATAGAGAGAGTAAAGAATGCATAATAAGTGCTTTCAGGACTAGATTAATAATCACTTCCAATCAGATGACTGACCAGAAAAGCTGACTGGCTTCTAATACCACTGAACTTCCAGGTAGACTATGACAGCACTTATTCAGAATAAAGGCTTTATCATAACTTTAAGATCAATTGTACATACAACATGTATGTACATTTACGTATATGCACATCTGTACATTTGTACATCATTTGTATTTATCATAACTGTAAGATCATATGATATCAGGCCTTGCCCTGAAATCATTTAGTTACTAGCTTTTATGGGAAACAATCTCTGTCCACCACTCTCATACCATGCTAGGAATTATGAGGGCGTTAGAGAGGGAGAAACCTTACTTCTGCTACTGGCAAGGTTACCCATATACCTTAAAAATAAAAGTACTAAAATTAATTTATAAGTAATCATTTGAAGTGAAATTGACTTTCCTTAATTACATTTAGTATTATATACTGTGATGCTTTACTAAATAAAAAAATACAACCAAAAATGACAAAAATCTATGCTTAATTTAAGTAGGCCAATTACTTTAAGTGCTGCTACAGTCAGAAAAGTGGTTCAAGGATAAACATAGGAACACACAATGAAATTTCTTCAACAGATTTCAGATCAAATTCAGTGTAAAATTCAAAAAGTCAATTTCTTTTTTTTCCTCTACACCATGTTATCACAAATTCCCAATGGGACTTGAAGAACTTGGCCGATTTCTTTCTTTCCTGGCATTCTCTGCAGCAGCAGTGACGATTACATACTATGTTACAAGAAACACTCTTTTCATGGGAAAGTCTTCATTTTTTAAAAGTAGAAATTAAATATTTAATATTTGTCTGAAGTCTAGACATCCAGTATCCCCAGTTACACATGAATAACTAGGTAGTACAGAATTTTTGTAGAATAAATGCTCAGAGGATTCTGTTCCTTACTGGATGAAAAGGTGCTTAGGCTGAGTCTATTCCTCCCTTTATCAACTTACACAGCAGCACCAGTGGCAAAGATTATAGAACCATAGAATACAAGGTTGGAAAAGATCTCAAGGATCACCTGGTCCGACCTTCCCTGGCAAAAGCACACTCTAGACAAGTTGGCCCAGCACCTTGTCCAGATGAATCTTAAATTATTTAACGGTGGGGAATCCACCACTTCTCTGGGGAGATTATTCCAGTGGCTGATTGCTCTTTCTGGTAGTGTCAAAATTGCTGAACAGACATTTACCAACGCATGCGCAACTGGTTCACCACTTCCTAAGCACCAGATTTCCTGTATTGGCATTAAACAAAGCATTCTCACTGGAAAATACTGTAGAGAAATGTGTCAGCCCTACTCATGCAGAACTGGTTGCCCGACAGCTGCAATAATGATGCAGAAAGCAGAAGATAACTTACATTACACTGACAAAATTGAAAGAAATATTAAAGACAATAAAAAAAGTAAACCAGGTAAAATGAAGCACCTCCCATGTGAAGACAGGCTGTGAAAATTGGGGCTGTTCAGCCTGGAGAAGAGAAGGCTGCGTGGAGACCTCATAGCAGCCTTCCAGTATCTGAAGGGGACCTATAAGGATGCTGGGGAGGGACTCTTCATTAGGTACTGTAGTGACAGAACAAGGGCTAATGAGTTCAAACTTAAACAGGAGTAGCTTAGGTTAGATATAAGGAAGAAGTTCTTTGCTGTGAGTGTGGTGAGGCACTGGAATAGGTTGCCCAAGGAACCTGTGAATACTCCTTCCCTGGCAGTGTTCAAGGCCAGGTTGGACAGACCTTTGGGTGACACGGGTTAGTGTGAGGTGTTCTTGTCCATGGCAGGGGGGTTGGAACTAGATGATCTTAAGGTCCTTTCCAACCCTGTTTTATGATTCTATGATGAAAGTAGCTTATGTGAAAATGTTTTACTCTGCTTTTATTGTGACAGACAATGATTCACATCACAACTAATTTGCAGTTACACATGGACTGGGTGAAAGCACTCATTTCTTAATTTTTATTACCATATTCCTTTGCAAATTAAATAGTTGCAAGAGTAGTCACCTGTACAAATCAATCTTTACAAAGAAGACACTATTCCAGGACCAACAGCTAGTTATAAAACTATTGAGAGCAGAATACCTGTAATTTCCAGCCAAGTATGAGGCCCTTAACATGTAGGACTCAAAACTGTCACGTAATTATTGCACGAAACAAAATGTATGAAACTCAGCATATTGAAAAATCAAGATCTTTCTACATAGTACAATTCAAAATTAATGGGCATCGATTATCATAAAGAAAAAATCTCTAATATTAAAAAATTAAATAATTTATAAGAGGATACATTGTGGGTTTGGCTTTTTTCCATGTACTTACAAAGTTCCATAGATAGATTTAAAAGGTTCAATATTCTTTAAAAGTTTCTTCAGTAAAAATTTTTTTATAACACTTTACTTAACCAGATAACACTCACTTATTGACACCAAAAATTAAGAATAAAATATTACAGCTCCTTTTCACACATCTAGTTTCACTTTCACCAACAAAATAGAGTCATTAAAAAAAAAACACAAAAAAAAAACAAAAAAAAAAAACAAACAACAACAACAAAAATAAACAATCAACAAACCTGTCTTATGTTTTGTAATATGGCCATGTGCACATGTATGTAGGAAGCCAGAGAGACTCAATATAACTATAAAGTGCTCTTCAACAGGAAGATTAAACTAATGAAAATACAGCTATTACATTTCTTTTCAAAAATATGACTTGGTATTCATAATTGTTTTCATTTTCACATCCAGCCTCCAAAATCCTTCTCAAATCCTTCCTCTAATAAACACCTGTTTATTTACCCACCCTAGAAGCACACTTTCAACTGTTTATTACCCAACTGTATCTTACTGTGGGCAGCACCCACTGCTTTTAACATATACTAACTTTAGAGCTTGGTAAGATTATTTACAAAACTTGTCATGCTACCAATTTTCATGTCAGAAAATTTGATTACTGATGCTTCTACATCCAAGAGGTCAGCAAAATAAAACTTTACACTTTCCAGCACACCCTTACACACTGATGCAATGTATGTAGAGGCACAAAAGATGCTCCTTCCTGTAGAGGAAAAAGCAATTCATAACACATCAGAACAGCTGAAGAGAAATCAATTAGGATGACACATATGATGATGATTAGGATGACACAACAGATCTAATTTCTCTTGCAGGTTCTTTAACAGATTAGTAGACCTAGTTCCACAGAGCACCATCTGACAGCCATTGACAAACTTAGAATCAACTTGGTGTTTTCCCCAGAAAATTAATGTCAGATACCACAATTGAGATGCCATTTTTTATAACGATATTTAAAGTAAAATAATGTATCTATCATGACCCTGGTCCCTTGAGCGCTTACTGTTATTGCCATATTCCTGACAGTGCCACTTAATTCTGCTGCCTAAAGAATTTCTACGGAAATTTCAACCACCAGTTCAGTCACACTGGGAGGAAAGTTTTACTTTCCATTTCACACACGGGAAAAGCAAGCATATACAGGGGCTAGAGAGGCTTCTCAAGATGGTATGGCATGGCAGAGACAGAAAGAGGGATCGGACTGTCTCATTCTGGCCTTGAGCTCCATCAGTGCTACAACACATCAGCAAGACAGGACACTTAACTATGACTTGAATTGCTATAGTGCCTAGTCATTCTTTTCATATCAGGCAGCAGTCTCATCGGCAGAAAGCTCCTTTTATATATCAAGGGGAACAAATTTCCACACATTGTCTGAAATTATGCACAAACCATAAGTGAGAGAAACAGAAAAACAAGGGTTGAGTCATGAAGATGCAGTATGACATCAACCCTTATATTTTCTTATACAAATACAGAACTATACGGTTATGTATCAACTGAACTTTCCCCCACTGGTACTGCTCAGTGCAATAGTATATAATCGAGAAGAGTCTGAATGCTGCAAATATCAAGTCTGAGGTCTTTGAAAGATCACTTCTCCAGAACCAAGCTATTACTCATTCCTTGCAGCTATCTATTTCTTCACCACAAGTGACACAATCTAAAAGCTGGTTTCACATTAGGTGGAACACCACAGCTTTTACCCTGTTTCTACCATTTCCATTTAGCAATTGTTTTCTTTAAAACTTGAGCAACTTTCCTGCAAAACCTCTCCATTTTTTGTTGCAGAATTTGAGATATTTTACTGGAAAGGATCATATTCTTTCACTGAAGTTGTGCATACAGATGTCCTCCTGTAAAGTTAGTGTTAGGAGTGTAAAACAATGTATATTTTATCATGAGCATAATATTCATTGTCCCTGCCCATGGCAGGGGGGTTGGAACTAGATGATCTTTAAGGTCCGTTCCAACCCTAACTGTTCTATGCATCAATGATTCAGGGGCTTGTTAGGTTGTTCAGTGACTGCTCCGTATTTCTAATTGCCAAGTCTGTTACTTTTCCTTAGTTTAGCCAGTGCAATAATTATAATCCAAATATGCATGTCTGATAAGGGATGAGTAATTCCTGAGGTGAACAATTTTCAGTTCCAGTATAACACAGCATTACTATAAACATGGGACTTCTTTAAATTGTGCCATGTTTATTTTGTCTTTAGAAAACTTGACAGTATCCACAAGGAGGACATCAAGGTATTGGCTGTTTTTTAAGAGATCAGCAGAAGGAGAAATTAAAACATTACTCAAGGAAATAGTATATTTTCCAGAGAGATATATCCAGACAGCAGGTAAAGAAGGACCATTTATTACAGCAAACCACAGAAGCCCAGTGCTGGAAACCCTCTGCAATCACTAACATGTATTCTTGAAATGAACTGCTTCCTCATGACTGGAAATGTGTAAGCAAGGTTCTGCTGAAGCTAGATAATGAGGGCAATGGGCATGTCCTGGGAACCAGGCTGTTGTTCTTGAGCTCAGCATGCAATCTCCTGGGAACTAGATTATTTATCCCTTCTCCACCAATGCCTCCCCAGAGTTGGCAAGGTTCAGTTGGTTTCATTACAGAAACTCCTCAAACCAAATTCTTATGAAAAAAAAATTAAATTCCATCTATTGGAATGGGTATAAGATGGTTGTTACATCCAAGAGGAAGAAAGGAAACAGTACTTAGGCAGCTGCAGTACACAATGCACTCTCAGCTGGAAGGAACAGAACACCTGTGGCAATTTTCCATCCCCTTTTAGTGTCTTACTGATTTGGACTGAAGGTCAGTCTGTGCTAAATGGAAAAGATAAATTTGATCAAAACTCATTTTACAGAATATTTGAATTAAGGGTTTCAGGATTTGGTACCGAGATGTTAACCCTTTGCAGAAAAAGGCAAAGACACAGATGTACTGCTGGAATGGGTGATACCACAGTTCAGTAACCAGGTTTGCTACCAAGGAAAATGGGTAACAGCAGTTTGTACACAGAACATCTGGGGTATTACCAGGGCTAGGATTCCCAATCCAGAGGTTGAAAGATCCCTAACTCAGTTTTGGAAGTTTAAAGCTACAAATCCGCAGGATGAAAACAGTAACTATAAAAGAATGGTTGCAAAGCATCCATTTCAGATCTTCTTTTTTTTTCATTCTTGGAAGTAACTCTTAGAATAATTTTAACTTTTTAAGCCCAATCTTCTGCTACTTAACAACTTTCTTAGTGATATCAGAAGGCCACCCACAGAATACCTACCACTTGTGGGTTTTGCTTTCAAATCATCCACTGGCCAAGCATTACATAGGATAGTAATCACATGGCAGGTTTTTTGCTGGGTTGGTAGACTTTTGACTGTATAGATTTAGAAGGCATCACGGCAGCCTTCTCATGCGTAAAATAATTCTATACAATTAAAGGATGCTACAGTTTCAGTTGATTTCCCACTTAAAATCACCCTCATCATGTTTGGTCCACCTGTTGAAGAGACAGCAAAGTGACATCTCTGAGAACAGAAAGCTGTACCCAAGACTTCCAGAACCCATCCAAGCTTAGGAGTCTTTGCACAGCCTTTTGGGGTTTTTTTGTTTGGTTGGTTGGGTTTTGTTGTGGAGTCTGTTTGTTTGTTTGTTTGTTTTTTAACCAGGACTAGCCAAACCTCAAAACCAAAGATGTTATTTCTCTCTGATTCACCACTGAAAATCTATCATTATAAGAGATGAATACAAATATGTATCTTTTGCAATTGTGGAAGACTAAGTATAAGACCCAAACTACATGCACAGATACACATAGGATTATTTTTCCAACTGCAATTTAACCTAGTCTCCTTTCTTTGTATTCTGCTCATAGTAAGTCACCAATGCCAAAAGCTACTCATCACATTTTAAATGAAAAGTGTCTGCAGGGTCTTAAAATATACTGCAGAGAATTTATTTTCCCCATTACATCTTTTTACCTTACATCTATTATAGATCCTACAGCCAAAGATGAGAGTCCTGAAAATACCACAGAATTACAACTATGGAACAGTGTTCGTATCAGTTGAGCTGGTGGAAGGGTTGAAATAAAAATAAAATTATGCACACAATTCCCTTTCACTCTAAGAGCTTGGCACAATGAAAGATTTTTTCCATTCATTCTTTACACCCATCATAATTTGCTTGGGCAGAGACTCCTTTTCCTCAAGTTCCATCCCAAAGTGAAAATTTTGCTGAAGGAAATGTGTTAGATATAGGGAAAATACTAACTCTACCTTTGGTTTAATGCCAGGAAGTATATCACTGTGAAGTTTAGCCCAAATGGAGAACAGTGTGAGGAAGCATGTGAAAAAAGAAACTGTAAATAGTTATTATGAAAATTAATTTTTAAAGAGAATGGTACTCAGCTTTGATAGAAAGTGTTTTCTGGGAATGGGTAGAGGCTATGTTGAACTTCCTTGCACAGCTGTGACCCCTGCCAATCAATGTCAACACTTCATTAATATTTTACTGAAAAACTGTGAGATGATTCAAACTTCAGCTGTCTTGGTAGGTGTTGCTAAGCAACTTTGCTGCTTGTCTGAGAACTAGTTTTCACAGTAACCTTTCTTTCAAACCAAAGACCTGCATCCACTTGAAACACTTTCCTCTTTGTCAATGAAGAACCCAGAAAGTTATATTCCACCTCTTCCGTTATATTTTCCTCCCCATCTCCAAGTTAAGAAGAAACCAATTTAACAGCATCTGAAATTCTCCACTGTACTTACCATAATCACTGTCATAAAATACTATGAATTTCTGCCACCGCAGCTCAGTGACCAGTTTCAGCATAACATCATTGAGGCGGACCGGTGGTCGGGCAGCCAGCGTGTACTCCTCCTCCTCCAGGCTGGGGTTCAGGTGGCAGGCTGTGCGTGGGGAGCCTCCTGTGTTGCGCTGTACAAAAAGGTGTGGAATGTGCATGGCATCTGTCAGGGACTGCAGGGCATTGGCCGAGGCACAACCAGTGGACGTCACTAAGGCTAAGATCCCCAGAGTCATCAGATCACAGGCTAGAGAAGACAAGAAATAAAGCAGGGTTAGAATAAGCTCAACAATTCCTTTTACGAACTTAGATGCTAAGAAGGGAACAAGACAGGCAATTAACACAGAGCTGAAATTATTTCTATTACAGTATCAGCTGAAGCCTTTCAGAGTCAGGTCCTGTACCTTTATGGAAGGAGACAGTATCTGCAATCTGTATTGATAAGACAGAGCACAAATAACATTACTGCTGTCATTTCTTCAGACAGGAGCCAATGTGGACAGATATTATGACCCTTGCTTCAGGCCATTCCCAGGGGAAGCAGGAACTGAGCTCCTGTCTTTTAAAACTCACTTCGCTGCTTCTACTTCTTAATCTTTCTTGTGCACATTGGATTGAGACTTTGGACAAAAAAAAAAAAAAAAAAAAAAAGCCATTTCTTTTGTTTCAAGGATTTGCCTTACACAATAGAGTTTTGAAGGATTTTTTTAATTGATGAAAAAACATTCACTGTGCATCTCAGAGTAATGGAGAAACAACAAAGGTACTTGTTAGAACAAAGGCAACTCATCAGTGACTAAACAATTATTAACAAGGCTGTAGCTGTCTTCAAAAAGATCCAGAAAAGCACGTACTATTTAAAAATACAGCATATACATTTGAGCCCATTTTCTTTTGAGAAGGAAGTGTTAGTTGAGTTTGAAATGGGACTCTCAGGACTTCTCAAAGTAAGACAAGCTAATATTCAGCTGGGGCTGGAAAACATTTCCAGCCAAGGCCCCCAGCTATAATTCAGCAGCTATTTAATCAGTGGTGGTGGTAAGACTGTGTAAGACTGAGGCAGCTGTTGATTCCTGTTTTCACTAGCCCTCTTGAACAAGCAGCAGCAAAGTTGGCCCCTGGGAGCTCAGCACAGTGAGCGCTCATAAGTTAGTACTGCACCAGCCCTGAGGGTCCCCCAGAAGCATTTGGCACTTCTACTCCTCTCTTTGAGGAGAGAGGGGAGTAAGCTCAAGGTTTCAGTAGCTGTATCAGCCCCTAAGCACACCTGCATGTGCACAGCTTGCCCAAAGGAAGCCAGCCACTCTGCTTCCCCAGGACAGAGGCCCAACCTGATAAAGCCAGACAGAAGGTCTGGAGATGCTTCTGTCCCAAAGAGAAGGTCTAGAGATGCTCCACAATCCTCCTGAAGTTTAACTGAGCTTGCTAACAGTGGATAAACAAAATAACAGTGCATAATTCAGAGCCACTCCAGGACATGCAGAATAGCTGAGGGCTGGAAATGTGTTTTCCAGATGGAGAGGGAAGGCTGCCCGCATTGGTGCTTCTCCCGTGCAAGGTGACTGCCTCAGCATGCAAGACAGCAGGTTGCACATGCACAGCATGTGCTGTGTAACTGCTGGGGCTCATAACAGTTCTGGTAACGCAGGACAGAGGTGCTGCCACCCTGTTACTGACTTGCTGGTCTCCAGTGGAAATGAACTAATCAGAAAAGTAGAAAAATGAATACGAATTGAAAAGATTTTGTTTTCCTTCTCTAAACAGTGTATCTCTATTTTCAGAAGCCAAAAATTCAAAGGGACAGGATAGGTTATGAATAAATAATATATATTTTATTATCCTTTCCAACCCTAACTATTCTATGATTCTATACAATAAATAGTACTTAACAGTTAATTATCAACTAATATTAACCACATAAAGCCGCCATAATTACATAAACTGTTTCTAATGCAACCAATGAACCACTTCACCAAATAACTTCCTAAACCACACAGAAAATAAATATATTTCACTCTGATATAGGATAGCAGAAAGAAAATGTTTGATCTTCTCTATGCATAGAACATTCAACACGTATCCTAATCCAACAAAGGAAGATGAAGTACTTTTAAAATTATTTCCTTGATGGTCTTTACAATAAACATATGTCAGTTGAATTATCTAAATTTACTCTGTGTTGATTATAGTTATATGAAATTGTTCTTTGTTTTTCCTGAGAGCTGACCTGATTTAACAGCAGGGAGGCATTGCATTTGCCAAATGGGAGACCCAGGTTCAGGAACAGATTTGATTTCCCAGGCTTCTTGCCAGAGAAAACTGAACATGTCATACAGGTAATTTATTTAGACACAGTAGGGGAGGGAACAGAGAAGTGGGAACACAGAGGGAGAACAACAGAGCTGAGCTATAAGCCCCTGCAGAGATCACCAACCAGTGAGCTTTGCTGTCACCGAGGGCAAGAGAAGCAAGCCACATGGGTCTATAGAAGGAATAATTTACTTGCAAAGCAGACAGAAGGAGAGAAAAAGCAAAACCCTTTCTGATGGGAGGCTGCATTCAGAGAGTCACTTATTTGTGGAATACAGATCTGATCACCAGTTGTGTAACAAGAGAGAACTGCATTCAGCAGTTGAAACTAATCAAAAGCTGCTTGTTTATTAGCAGCGAAATGACCAGAGGTTTGACAGACAACAGCAAATAGGCACCCCTTATCTCCCAGCACAGCCCAACCAAACATGGATGAAATATCTCAGGAAAGACTGATTTGGTTGAGGCATTTTTGCAGCATTTTGTAGCTTTTGTCCATGGGTTAAAATGAAAAATTAGTCAACCCGCTTCTACATCCTGGTATTTTGTAGATTGATTATGTTCTGCCTGAAAGCATATGCTACACAGTAAACATTATCTCCTTGCTCCTTTCTGTTTTGAGATAATATAGTAAGCAGTAAAAAACTGACATGACTAAGCAAAAAAGGTTTCATATTTTCTGAATTGCTTTCTTTAGTTAAATTACAGAATATGAAACAGAGTATGTCATATTTCTTACAGAATTCTTCCACTACATACAAATACAGTGGATTCCCAGAAGTTCAACCTCTCCACATGTACTACACTGAAGGGTGCAAATAAGCTTTTAGAACATAAAGTATTACTTTCTAAATCAGTTACGCAGACGCTAACAGCTACATAACAGACTCCAATCTGTTAAAAAGTCATTAACTCTTATGACATCTTTTAATTTCTTAGAAAGAGAATGTTCAAGGATTATACAATCCCAGAAGAAAATTCCATTGACAAATTTTTTTAGGATTACCCCCTCATGTCTGTACTTTCTTGCATACAAAACTCTAACATGAGAAAATATGTGTAATTTTCTGTTTTATTTCATACCGGCTATGCATTTTAAGCCACTATCAAGCACCCCTGCCTATGTGACTAATTCTGTATGTTACTTGCAGCTTCATAAGCACTCAAAAGAACCTTCAATTTTTGCATGTTAATTTAGCCCCCATCTTGATTTCCTTAAAACTGAAATACAGCGATTTGAAGTGCCTTGGTCCATGTCAACTCACTAACATAAGTGAAAGCAGAATCAAAAGCACCTTGAGATCTTTAGTGACCATTAATCACTATAGTTGCTGTTATAAAAAAATCACATTTGTTATAACTAAGCTGCTTTCATATTTATTTGTCCTGGAGATATATTTACACAGATAAGTTTCAAGAAACAAAGTTTTTGAAGTATATGTTCCACAGATAAAAAGACACAACATTCTAGCAATCCTGCCTCACGATTACCCTTCTATGTGAATAGCAATAGTTACTAGTTTACTGTACTGAATGCTTTCATTACCATCAGGCTTCATTTTCAGAAGATACAAACATCCTACATAGATGTAGAAATGTAAGAAATGTGCCTGTTATGACGAAAACATGAACATTGCCATACCTAAAGAATAAATCTGCCTTCATCTACTTTAGCAGATTAAATTGTATCATGGCCATTGCTCATCAATACTGGCCTCCATTAACAGACCATCTCCCAAGCTTATACTTGGATTCCACTGAAGTTTCCCAAATTATTAATCAACTTTTTAGTTGCTTCAGTAAAGTATCTCTCCTGACCTATTCCTTTTAAGTCTGTTTTCAGAAACTCCCTTTTTTCATATCTGTTTGACATTTTATGACTTGAACTGTTATTTCCATTACAGTTTCACAGGACACTGCTATCTTCTCCATCTACTGCCCTGGTTTGGGTTTTTTTCCCATTTAGCTTTTCCCTGTCAGATCTGTCATGACAATGGCAGAAGTAACATAGGTTAATATATTCTGGGCATAGAATCATAGAATAGTTAGGGCTGGAAAGCACCTTAAGATCATTTAGCTCCAACCCCCCTGCCGTGGGCAGGAATGCCTCACACTAGACCATGTCACCCAAGGCTCTGTCCAACCTGGTCTTGAACACCACCACGGATGGAGTATTCATAGCTTCCTTGGGAAACCCATTCCAGGGCCTCCCCACCCTTAAGAGTGAAGAACTTCCTCCTTATATCTAATATAAACTTTCCCAGTTTCAGTTTGAACCCGTTACCCCTTGTCCTATCACTACAGTCCCTAATGAAGAGTCCCTCCCCAGCATCCTTATAGGCCCCCTACAGATACTGGAAGGCTGCTATGAGGTCTCCACACAGCCTTCTCTTCTCCAGGCTGAACAGCCCCAACTTTCTCAGCCTGTCTTCATACGGGAGGTGCTCCAGTCCCCTGATCATCCTTGTGGCCCTCCTCTGGACTAGTTCCAACAGTTCCATGCCCTTTTTATGTTGAGGACACCAGAACTGCACACAATACTCCGGGTGAGGTCTCACGAGAGCAGAGTAGAGGGGCAGGATCACCTCCTTCGACCTGCTGGTCACGCTCCTTTTGATGCAGCCCAGGATATGGTTGGCTTTCTGGGCTGCGAGAGCACACTGCTGGCTCATGTTTCTCATTTACCAACACTCCTAAGTCCTTCTCCACAGGGCTGCTCTGAATCTCTTCTCTGCCCAACCTGTAGCTGTGCCTGGGATTGCTCCAACCCAGGTGTAGGACCTTGCACTTGTCATGGTTAAACTTCATAACGTTGGCATCAGCCCAGCTCACAAGTGTGTCAAGGTCCATCTGGATGCATTGCTTCCCTAATTTTCCTATTTGTCTTATTTGACTCTTACAGCCTAGAGTACACACTAAAACTTTTCTCTCACTCCGTGACCCACATCTCTAACTGTAGTCATGTCCCATTAAGACCACACTTAATCCTAGAAGAGCAGCTATTATTTTTTCAGACTGCACCTTACCCATATGACCTTTTTCATGAGTGGATCTCCTTGTGGCACATGAGATGATGCAAGAATTCTGCTTTGTTACAATCACGTTTAAGGTCTTGCTTTTCTACCACTGCCTCTTGTATTGCCATCCTATTTCTGAAGATAGGTGTAGATGGCAAACGCCTGATTTGGCACTATCTTCATAGGGATATTTACATTGCTCAGATCTCTCTAACAAAATCCTTCTTTCTCCAGACTGCAGGGAATCAAAATGCTCCAAAAGAAACTTATCTTAACCCTAGGGAAGTGACAACATGACCATCTTCTATTCTCCCTTTCAGTGGTTTCCTATTATTCAGAAAAGGGCAGAAACTTTTCCCTTTGTTTCCACAATTATCAATAGAGACCAGCTACCACTGTAATTTCAGACGTAACAATATATCCACCTACCGGCATTCACACTGCCTCTTCAAACTTCAATGCCTTTCTGTCTCTCACTCCTATGTATCACTACAGCTGGTCCTACCCACTTTGGACACCATCTGATTACATTTGATAAGTCCTCTGCAAATTGTTTATTTTTACTTTTTTTTCTTCTTTTTCATTTTGACTAACCCTTAGGAGGTCTTTAAAGCACTGTAAATGGAGAATCATCCTAATCACAAATAACTTGAATTTTTAAAAATGTCACTGTTTGAAAACTGAGAGGTTGTTGCTTTTTTGCTGACATTTTCAAATGAAGGAAGAGAACTGCAGATCTGGCAAGAGAATGGAAATCCAGCCATACTGCATATACCTGATATTTCTGGTGTAGTACTCTGCGATGAAATTATTAACAAAGTTGGCACTTAAATGTTTGTAATTAGGTTTCAAAGCTATCATCCTGCTGAGATAAGATGAGGGACTTCATGCTTGCCTTACTATCATTGTCTCAGTCAATCTAGCAGAAAACTAATTTTTCACGTTGTTTATCTTTGAAAACCAGCAGGGAAAAATCATTTTATCATTAAAACATCAAATTCCAGAGAAAGTAGCAAGTTCAGGAGGCATGAAGGCAGAATGGGATCTATTTTGGGAACCTAAATCCCAATATTGCATGAGATTATCAAGGCCGGTAATTTATTCTGCTGAAAGTGCATAGTTAGCAAATCTACTAACTGCCCTAACAAAAACAAGCAGAATATCATGCACTATACACAAACACACACAGAAGAAACTAGCTATTGTATTATTTATGCGTACAAAATTTAATCAGCAATTTTGTTCATTAGCCAGCTTATATATAAACAGATACACAGAGAAGTTTTGGATCAAACACTAGAATAGCAGAGAGTTAAGAGATAAAAATGTAACACTTCAGAAAGCTGACAAACTATATCTTTAATCAAGATCTAAGGTCTGTGGGAAACATATCCATAGAGGTATTCTTAAATTAAATGGAAAAATTCCTTCCGGGAGGTTTGTCTGGAGCACTGACATGAGACAGAAAGGATGATGATACAAGGAAGAAAACTGCAGTGCACCAAGCAATATTTGGAAATCAAGAGGATGATGATACAATTCCTTCAGCTTAAACCAAAGTAACACAAACCAGAGAAGTGAACATTTTTACACACATCTAAGCAAAACCCAAATGTTTCTACTGTGGTACACGGGAAACCTCTATGAACTTGGAGCAGAAACCTACAGGTAATTCAGTCACACAGAAAAATAGCAAAAGCCTATTAGCTATCAACATTTTAATTCTCTTTAAGCCTTAAAAGGCCTTTAAAATTTAAACGGTTTTGTGCAAAACCAGTCCATCAGGCAGACAAAATTATCAAATATTCTTGTTAATACCACTGACAATGCTCCTATTAAAAATATTAATATACAGAAAGATTCACTCCTGCTACTGGTGAATTAAGAACATCAAGCTTAGTCATCTAAGCACTCGCTCAAACTGATGCTACACTAAATGGGGTTTCCCAAAGAATATGTTTCTTACTTTGTATTTCATGATGTTTGCGTACTCTTCAGCTACTTTTATTAACAGAGAAAGGCAATTCATAATGAATTTGCATCATCGGTATGTAATGTGCTATGCAATTGCCCTTCTTTTGGATACTCAGCAGTAAACATATTTTTCTGTCTTCCCTTTCTGTAGGTTTTTCCTTACCTTTATGTTCTGTACTTACACTATTATTCTTCAAATAACTAATTTATTATTTTTATTATGAAAACCCTACATAAAGCTATAGATATTTGTCACAGAGTAACTTTTAATAAGGAGAAAAGATAACAAATATAGACAACAAAAATCTTTAATGTAGCACTTTTATTGCTCTATCGCCTTATATGAAGTGAAGATGAATATTTCTTACTCCATTACACAAACCTTCAATCAAAACAAAATGCATCTTAAAACAGGAAAGCAAATTCATAATTAGTCCACTGTGGTTTTATGCAAAAATCAAACCAACCAAAACCCCTAACTACTCCAACTTAGGTGTGTATGGTTTGGGGATATAACATTTGAGAACATTAAGTGGTTCCTCCCTTTCATTTCAACAGCTTCTCTTCTGTATCTGGGACCAAGATACAGGCATTCTCAGATCCCAGAGCCCTTGATATGATTGGTTTGGAAGCCACAGGAGTCTGATCTAGCTTTACCATAGCTCCTGACGGCAATTGTGTTCCCCACTTGCTAGCATTCAGAAACCAAATCTGATGCCAAGTCTTCTGCCAGAGATGAAAATTTCAAATCATGAAAGTATTCCCCATATATAATAACGCACTGTGAGAAGAGCCTTGGAGAGCACCCGTGACCAGCCTGCCCTTCAAAATACAAACATATCCACTGATTAACAGTGCAGAAACTCTTGCAATAAATAAATCAATAATAACCAGTTTGAGAACCAAAAAAGGACAGAACAAGCCTGGAGTTTGTCAGATAGAAAACATTCTTGTGGGACTTCACAGAAACACGATATAAACTTAAAACAAAAGAACCATGATCTGAACAGAAAGGCAAAACAGTGCCAAAGATAAAAAAAATATAAGCTAACCTGCAGCAGGATCATTAGCATATACACATGGGGAAGACACTGCCCACAAGGCACACACTACCAGTAATTCCATGTAAACTAGAAAAGCACACTGCTGATTTGTGTCAGGCTCTTTTTTTTTTTTGACTGCAACTATGGTGAAAACATAACATTTGTCAGCAGTGGAACTGTCATTGTGAGCCCTCCATGGGTGGTTTTTGTCTACTTATGTGTCCTGATAACTACCAATCAAAAAAATTACACTAAATTATTATTTTATTGTCTTAAAAACCTGAATTTACCATTTAGCTTGTTTCTGAATTCTTTCTCCATCCTTCATTATCTCCCTTTTTTTCTTACAAAACACAAGATTCTATTATCTTAGGGGTTTTTTTCTTAGCAACTGAACCTTAGCAACTGAAATAATACTGGCAAGTCATTTGTTAAACACATTCTTTTTCTTTTAGAAAAACTCATTATATATTATATGGGTAAAGTCCTATAGCAGGATTCTTCAGCCTCCAACTTAAGTAAAATTCTCAGTAGGTCAGTTTAATTTGTGATCCAAAAAACAGACACACATCATCACTTACATTTTCTAAGATAATGACAGTTATTTCAGTAGGCCATCAGTTATGAGGAAAAGATTCCAGAAAACTGGTACATACATTCAAGAAAAACCATATGTACATACATTAGTGTGCATACATAAGTGTAAATGCAATCACTGTATCAGAATATCCCTGACAAAGCAGCATCTGAAAACACCTCAAAAACTAAAGAAAGCATGAGATGTTGAAATGTTTGCAGAAGATCCTCCCCCCCCGCCCCAGTTCTTCGGCTGCCTTTGTATGGTTTTTTTTTTACAGCATTCAGAAGCCTAAGCTAAACAAGAAGGATGAATAAAGGAAGGAACAAAAAATGAATAGGTTTTAATATGTGTTTTTCCTATTATTTTTTCCTCCAGAAACACGTTATTACTTGAAGAACAGAAGCACACTGGTGATATTTCTCCTTCCTTGTGCTGCTTTGCCCACATTACCTGTTAACCTCTTTTGGGGTCAGAAGCTGGCTCTCTCCTGTGTGTCACTCCTGCATGTTCAGAGCTCTAAAGGTGCACCTTGCTACTGCTCGTTGACACTGGCTGCATAGGAGAAGCAGTATTTAGATCTTCAGCTTGTTTTCAACTATATGCTTTGCTACCTGATGTTTACTACCTGATGCCTTGTGGGCCAATTCTCAGCATGTGCAACTGTCAGAGGTCCCCTGATATTACCAGAACTGTTCTTTACCTCTAAATACCTATGCCTCAATTCCTTCATTACCCTCTTGGTTCAGCATTTTCAGTAAGCTCTCACTGTTGGCTTGCACACAACACAGACAGATCACTTAGTCTTGGTACCAAGGCTGCAAACATTCATATTTTATAGGACCTATAATGAACAATCACAACTGCATAAATTCTTTCTCCAGAATGCATACTGACTGCAACTATTGGAGGTTTAAAGCAAAGCAAAAAACACATTTCAGTGAATAACAGTGTTCACTGTATCAGTATCAACCCACTAAACCAGCAGCTGCCATCCTTGAAAAACTAACCAGGAAGAGGAGCAAGTTAGAACTCTTCTGTTCAAGCTTATGCAGATGAAGAAATGATATCAAAATTGTAAGCAATACACCATAGAAAAGGAAAATAGTTATTAACATTAGACATGGGGCTTTCACATAATTTATGGGAGCATATTAATAGCTCTCTTCAGTCTTTAATTGTGTAAAATAAAACATGAAAGTCCTCTCACACCAAGTGCACAAGTAAAACTGCTCTACTATCAAAGCAGCTTAGTTTCCATACAACTGAGTGATGCCATCAAGTGGTTAACAAATGCACCAGCTGTTTTCCAAGTGAAGTTTTGGGGTTAATCTTCATTGAACACACTACTTCGTGTGAAACAGCTACCACCATGAAATCAGTAACAGGCATACTCTACTGATAAAAGTGCATTAATTAAGAGCACTAGTGACAGATAAGAGATGGCCTTATTTTTACAAAAGACAGATCTGATACTGCTCTCTAGCTCCTCCAAAGAATGTAAACAGCCTCTGACAGCAGAAACAGCTTCATAGCTAATAATCTGCTTTAGAGCTGATTTTGCTATGGGCTTTGCAGTTGGGTAGATTTGGAAGACCAAAAAAGGAAAGACTGCATTATGTATGCACTAAAAACATAATTTAAACAGGTTTTAAACAACAATTTAGCCATGTGAGTAGCTAAAGATGAGAAACATCACAGAATTTAAACATGTTCTGCTTTTTCTGAATTAACTAATTAATAATAACAGTAATAATAATAATAATAATAATAATAATAATAATAATCCTTAAAGCAGCTAAATAGCACCTTGACAGTACAGAAATTCTCCAGAACAACTGTACTTCTGTTTTCTCAACAAAAATTAATTCCATTAGTAATGGTTTTCTCCTGGAATTATAGCTTGGCATGATGTTCAAAAATGTGGATAAGCTTTTCTGGTAATTTTTAATAGAGCATGTTTTTACAGAGCTACACATTAATGACAATGGCATCAGTACTGTTTTAAGGCAGTAGATGGAACTGAATCAGCTTTTACTTTTTTTTGTCTTTTCCTCCTCCAACACTAGTTCTGCAAGCCATCTCAATTATTCAAGGGACATAAGCAATGGCTTATTTTATTTCCATTCTTAGCAAGTTATTTAGTAATTAAGTTCTCTTTTGCCCTTCCACACAGAACAAACTGTGAAAAAACTCACCCTCTGCTTCTTTCACCTGTGCTTTATTATAAATCATAATGATACAGAAGTAATTTTTTTCATACCTTCATTAGCATTCTGCAGGGATGCTCGACTTCGCTGACTCTTTTGGGCCTAACTTACATGTAAACAGTGTTATTTTAACATCAGCATGGCTCAGGCTCACCTCCAGCACACACAATAGGAAAACATTCTCCTACCATTTACAAAAAGCAGGCAAATGTAGCAACTCCAGACAAGCTGATAAAGCTTCCTACTTCTTTGGCACTGAGAAACTCACTTGTATTTGGAGCAGTATTGACAAGCAAGGAACATGTTAGCCCTGCTTGCCTGTCTAATTAGCAGCAATGACACATATGCGCAAAAACTGACAATAGACATTTCAAGCAGGGGTGGTCTCCCCTCCTAAAATTGTTCTCTGTATCATGCCTTATGCTGGAAGCAGAAGAATGAACGTCAGCCTAGAATCATGACACTGCTTCTGAACTACAAGATATTTCTGTATTCTGTTGTTTCCTCAGCACATTAGGAGCACGTGTCACTCACTGCACACTCCTACTCACCTAGAAGTTTTACGCAAACCAAAACACTGACACATTATCTCTTTTCCATAACCAGCTTGCCGTTATGCCTCAGTAAGACACCTATTTGAAAACACCAAATTCAAACAACTGCAAATACCACTCCAAAGCAGCATTTCACATCCTCTGACTTAAACTTTAAGCAGGAGACTTGACAGACAGCATATGGGATATATATAACACTATCAGGGCTGCTATGTTATGAGAAGCTAAGCGTTATGAGACTTAAGGTAAATTCACAAAAGCCCTAAAACTCATCTTTATGGTCCCATCTATGAGTTCCCTCCTCCAACAGCTGTTACTTCCAGCCATGGACAGCAATATTATGTAAGGCAGATGAGACATTAGAAATCAATTCATATAGCTGGGGAAGCACGCCCATGGTGAAGGAGCCAGTTTATCCAAACAACATTCATTTGTTTATGCCAACTGCTGAAAGACTTGTAGTGTTTATGAATCTAGCTGTGACTCAGTACATATTTATAGCATATATTTATTGACAAGTTTTAGGGGTCAACCTACTGAAAGATCTCTGCAGTGTTTCAAGTACTTACAATTGCATTCAAGGATTATGCAAATATTCCAAGCCTACCAACAATCTAAAACTGCTATTTCATTTTCTAAAATCTACTTCAAAAGGAACACTTTCTTCTTTCCTCACCCATGAAAACATAATGGATGCCAAAATTAATTTTGCTCAATACTGAGAAAAAGATCCTGTCCTCACTCAGCATCAGTATTCCTTACATAAAAAACACTTTGCTTACAGATCTCAAACCCCCATGACCATCCAGTGCTACAAAATGGGTAGCATTAAAATATTACAAATCTGCATTCTCCAGTTTTACTTTTAGCAGTTGCTCTAGAGTAAGTTCAGACACCACACATAACTTTTTTAACACTTAATAAAGCTACTACAAATTATTGGAGTCTTACTCTGAATTTTTCTCTCCCCTCTCAGCTCTGCATGAGCCCAATGAGGGAAAAACTTCAAAACCCACAAATTTCCAAAGAGTTCCCATCTGAATACATGGAATTAGCCATTTGTTCAAATGTGTTTAATACCCGATAGCTCCTACTGTGAACCTTAGGACAGATTTTCATGAAGTCTTAATATTTATGCACTTCTTACACAGAGGCTGCTTGAAGACCAAGCCTGTTTATTTTATGCTTAAATGAAATCTGACCTCTTGAAAGTTGCTCCTATATTGAACTACACTTTTTATATACATATACTTTGTACATTTGGTTGTTGGGTTTTTTTAGCCATCACAACCTCCATCTCTGCGGTTTAACAGGTGTTACACTGTGGATAACCAGGTTTACCTTATACCAACACAGATGCAGAATATTTCTTTACTCTCCTATTATAAAAATTGTTTAAAAAATTTTCCTAATTACACCTTGTACCTAAAGTTTCTCTGTACAAGAAAATCACTCTGAAGAAGACACCAATATGAAAACTAACAACGTATCCTGGAGTGCTGCAGTAACTTCATATATATACATATATAATATATATAATATTATATATATATAAAATATATATATTTTTCTAGTACAAGACTTTTATTTTTCCATTGTTCAGCTAGTGACTGGGTTCTAGGAAATCACATAATTATTTTATTATTTTTTTTTTTAAGCACCTGTATCACAGCTGTGAAGGAATCTGTCAACGTAATTCAAGTTTCAGTGAGCTATTCAAAGCAAAATTTACCTTTTCTATATATATGTATATAAGCCTCAAAATTGCTAAAGTGTCAGGTATATTAAATCTATGAGGAAAAAGTCAGCTTTATACAGTAATTCATTGAACAAAAATAAATATGTATTAGTATTTTATTCCGCTGATCTCTTATTCTGCCTTAAATGGTATCTATTACTGATTAGCCCATCTAAACCTCACTTTGAGCTTTCTGTCCTCTGTATTTCTTCCTTCTTCACCTTCATTACAGTTACACAAAATCCATCTTAAAATGGTGTTTCTACAGATAAAATACCGGGCTAAGAATTAAATTGCTTTATTACCAAAAGGATGACAATTGATGCCACTATTAAATTAGTTTAAAGTATTATATTTTCAAAGACCTGTAATTAATTGTAATGCTTACACAATTTATTGAATAACTTCAGGCAAATAGGATATTAAGTTGTATAAACTTGATATGAAACTAATCATTAAATTAGATTATAAAACAAGACTATAGACCACACGATGGAAGAGAGCTAAAAAAAATATTTCATCACTAAGCAAAGCTTAAACTGGCTAATCCAGAAGAAACCACATACAAAGGATCTTCTGTTAAAATACTTGACCTTCCATTGAAAGATATTGTTTCACTTAAAGGGTCTTCTCTCATCTGTTACACAATTCCTTCAACTACATCTAATTTCACTAACTACATACCAGAAAAATGTCAAAGCAGATAATAAAGGATAACTTGAGCCTCACAACATTATCTATACATTAATATGTTATTTCACTCCTGATTAGGTGCTGCTTAGGCTATGTTACTAACTGGACATTATGTTTGTGTATAAAACCTCCAGGTAACTTTCTTAGTCACAGACTAAAACAAAAATAATTTTGCTCCTATTCTCCTGACACAGTATTTGAACGAAGCAACAGAAGCTGAAGAGAGCTACCCATATGCTGTGTGGTCAGAGGAACTGATCGTGGGGAACAAGCAGTTACTAAGGCATTGTCACATGTAACAGGACAAGTAATGCTTGCTAAGGAAATCCAGTATCGCATCTTCCTAAATCTGTTTCTATAGGGGACTGTAACACCAGTAACCATTACTTGTGTGGAGAGTTAAACACAGATTGAACAAAAATGCTTAAACTGACAGGACGGACCTCATACCAAAGAAACTAGCACTAATTTCCAACCTGGGCTTGCAGAGATACTGGTTTACAAAAACGAAAAGATGCATTCCAAATACAGAAGCAGAAGGAGCAGGTCAGTGAAGGATCCTCCTTTCAAATAACAATTAACTTTTTGCCAGTTACAAAATAATAAATGACTTATTAGAAAAGTTATTTTCTAATCAGAACTACCAGTACCAATGAGAAATTTTGTTTGTTTATTCGTCACGAGCTCCTCACTAAGCACTTTTACTACGTCTCTCAGTGTACGTTCATTATTAGGTTGTACATGTTTCCTGAGAATATATATTATAGTCACATGCTCAAGTCACATTAGCCAAGTAAAAAAATTCAGAAGCCAAATGTTAGAAAGTCACAGCAGCTGCAGCCTTCTTGTGATTCCCACACTGTCTCAAGCATTAGAGAATTTTACTGAGAGAGCAGCACTCAAATTCTAGGACCACTAAAAATCAAGTTACAACAGGGCATCGTAAACAACACAACATCAGCTTTAGAGCCTAGACATACTGACAATTACTATGTTATATTCCCAGCAGGGCTAAGCTTGTTGATTTTGTTTGGGTTTTTTTTTTTTTTTCAGTTATCATTGCATGATTGTTATACTTGCTCTGATATTTTTTCTTTTATTGTACATCATCTTTATAAAATCACTCTTCCATCCAGAACACATACTATATACACCAGCCAAATTGTCACATTCTTTGTACCTTTTATTCTTTTCTAATAATCACGGAGTTGTTTTAATAAAATATCTTAACCTCAAGGTGTAAGGATGGAGGAAATCAATGCTCAGGACTTTCCCCTCTAGAATCTCACTTCTGATTTCTAATAAGCTACACAGTTGGCACTGTGGGCTTTTAACGTTTCCCAAATCTCTCCACGAAGAGAGGCATTACCTTCTGAGGTTAGGTCTCCAGACACATCACAAAGATGCAATTTATGAGATCTCAAACATTGTAGCCTGATTCTGCAGACTCAATGGTTACTATTAGCTCTTCAACAGTCCCTTTTATTTATAATAGGTCTTTCTCAAAGATCCAATTTCATGAGCACTACATTGGGATATAATTTTTCATTCAAGGATCATTAACAGTGGAAATAAATACCACAGCTTTTGAAGATGATACAAACACAAGAAATACTTTGAAAATACTAATGTACTTAGCTTCCTGCCTTAATATGATTTGTTTTTTATAAACTTGTGGGGTTTTTATCATAACCATAACCAACCTTTGTTTCAAGAGCCTTCCACAGTCCCAGGTGTTCATGGATCTTTCCATTGTTACTTCTATATTACTACTAAAAAATTCTTTCAAAAATAAGAGACGAGGAAGGGAGAATACCCATTTTTAAATTGGACTTTCAGCTGCTGTATAACTTTTTATAAAGTTCATGACCTTGGAAAAAAATCACACATTGTAAGTAAGCCAATTCTGAAGAAACTTTCAAAATAAAATGATTCACACATAATATTTTTCATATGAACTTAATAGCAGAGCAGATGCAGTTTCCCCATGAGGTAAATCATTCACCACTACAGAACTCCCTCATGTTCAGGAAAGATCTGCAGTTTGTTTTTCCCCTTTCTTTTTTCTCTCATCAGGTATGTTAAGGGTTTGCATTGATTAATGCAGCCAGAAAATTCTTTTTCTCTCTGGTAGCAGAAATGGTGCATTCAAACTCTTCTCATAACCAATCTGAATTACCACGATAGGCTTACACATTAGCAACTTATCTAAATGCCTTCTAATATTGTTGTCCCTTTCAACCTTTGTCACAGCTCACTTATCTTCTCTCAAATTATGTTTTAAAGCTAGGACTAGGACAACGGTAGTTTTATCTAGGTCTACCTAGTGTCTTGTTTTAGAAAGTTCCTAAAATTTTCACAGACAGGTTCTTCAGCAACGCAAGTGCACAGTTGTGCTAATACACACACAAAAAAACAAATATTAACTCACCCCTACCATATCCCCTAAAGTGAGTTCTATAGAGAGCTTGAGCATTTTCTACAGTATTTATTACACATACAGTACTATAAGCCACTTGGCTTTTGGACCCGATTCATCTGAGTAAGCAACTTCTTTGAAATTAAATGGAATTTATTCACTCCCCAGGATGAAACTATTTTGTGCAGCCAGAAAAACTACCTCCTGGACATGACATGTCAGCTGATTTCTCAGAGAGGTTTTTTGTCAAGAGAAGCACTCCATCGTTAGATAGTAAGAACAGTTTTATACAGTACAAATCAACATCTTGAGACCAACTGTCTGGTAGACAGTGAACCTGCACGTTTACTACTCTTTGAAATTCCATGGAAATCAGTCTTATATATATATATATGATAATAAAATTTATTATAAATAAAATAAAAAAGATAATAAAATAGATATATTGTATATATATATATACACACATATAAAAACCAATAAGTATTTCTCAGTTCTACAAAAGTTATTTTTTTCCACCAACAGCGGGGTTCCTTAGCCATACAGCCCAATGCATAATACATTAGCCTTGGCCAAAGTACCAATGGAGGGCATTAATGAAGCCCAATCCTGAAGCAAGCTTAAGGTTTGGGGGAAATTTACACCCTGCTATACTTTGTACATTACATCTAGGTGGAACAGCAGCATATATAAAATGCTCCTCGCTCACAGCCCTCTCCTAGTGCAGGGTGACTGACATATACCAAAGTGTGGACACTGGAGACCAAGGCAAACATCCATTGTAAGAACACATAGCTTTCTTGGTGACTACAACAAGGCACAGCATGTTACAAGTCAGCTGCATGACTGGATCCTGCCAGCAGGAGAGTCAAGTACATTTAAACACTTCGTGACAGGGAACCTGGGCAATCGGGGAGAACCTTTTTCCCCCACTTCCATTCCAAGTTCCTTTCAGTCTAAGAGACATTTCTATGCAATGTAATGAAATGCAACATTTTATTTTTTCAAAGACTTTTCCAGACTCCTTGGACTTCTCTGCACACAGGAGACTGACTGTGGTGCACCTGTTCCAGTGGGGAAAAAAGGGGGTTCTAAGTGGGAGGAGTGCCTATCACTTTCATTTTTTCCCAGATTACCTACACACTTGAGTAGCTGTGCTGACCAGAACTTTTCAGGTAACTCTTAGGAGTTAAGCTTCTTTGAACATCAAAATGGATTAAAAAGGTTTTTGCAAGCAATCCCCAAATATATCAGCTAAACTGTGAGAAAGATTGCAAAACAGAAAGATGGTACAAGTTAGTTAAAGGAAGTGCAGATTCCTAATACAAAGTCTTCATTAGCTCCTTCAAGAATGACAACTCGATCATACTTTTGGCAAAATATTTTTCAACATCCATTGGTCATCTATGTTCAAGTTGGCAGCAGAGCAGGAATTTGGTAGGAGCTTATGTTCAACGAGTCTGAAGATTTCAAACTGACCAAGTCACGTGTGATACAGAAAATCACATACAACTTGCATGATATCCGTCTTTTCCCAGAAAAGATGCACTCTGGAAAAAGAAAACTCATTAACCAAATACTAGAATAATGCTTCAGATACACGGACAACTGATAAGCTATTCAGATAGATAACATTGAATTCATAGACTGATTTTAGAACATATAGAAGTGCAAAACAAAAAGAAAACAGTGTTTTTTAACAATGTTATCAGTTAGCCTAGTTTCTGTTTTGTATTAATTGAAAGACAATTTTCATACTGTGTGAATATACCCTTCTGAACATTTGGAACAATATGTCCATAGTCCAGCCAACTGGACTGCACCAAGCCTCAGAAGCCAACACAAACTTCTAGTGACAACAGGCACATCAGGTGCACATAAAGACTCATATGAGATAAGCAGCTAGATAGTCTCTTTGTGCCACACAATGTGCTAATGCACAGTAAAGCAAATATGATTCAAAAGGAATATGTATTTTGAAGTTACATGTTTCTTGCCCACTGACCCTTACTGAAGTCATAAAACTACAAGGGAAAAGATCAACCACAAGAAGTTTCATGTGAAGAACATGTGAAAACTTTTAAACAAAGATTAAACAATTTCTTTTTTAAATCTAACCTTGAAATTTCAATCAAGGTAGTGACTTTTTTCCCTTTTTAAATTTTTCATTTTACAAACTAAATACTTGCAAAAAGAAAATATAAATGCCTAATTTTGTTTTGATTCTGAAACTGAAAACCAGCAGGACACAGCTGAAGTAGGACATACCAGCTGGAATTTGAACTTTCAACTGATTAGTGCTATGCTACAGTTGACATCTCTTTGGTACCTGTCCACTCCAGCAGCCCACTCACATGGATCGCCACTGAGCAGCACAAATGAAAAAGTGAGTAACAGTTGCTCAGTGGCTTATGTTCTGAAGCCTCCAAGGAAAAGAGATCATGCACACGTGATGTTGATTTTCAGTGAGGACTGTATATGGATACATCTACAGCACACTTCCTGTCTTTCCAAAGCAAATCAGTACTGCTAAACGCCTCCTCTGCACTCACCTAGAGGCATTCTTCTAGGTGTTTTGGTGTGTATAGGTGTAGGCCATATGACTTTTGATCACCCACCTATCCCTGCCAAGCTTTCCCATTTCTTCCCTCCCCAATTCATGAATCAGGCAGGACTTAGGTGGAGCCCTTTGATTACTGGCTCACACTTGATATCACCCCCAAACACCTAGAAGATTCTGTGGGCCTCAGCTGCAGCTAGCTAACCAGTCCCCATACCTGATACTTTGTAGTCTACATGCTACACACAACAGTCACTTTTCTCAAGGTTCTGCAACCTAGAAAATTTTGGCAACCTGCTGGCCTCTATAAACTTAGTTTGGGGTTAGCATCAGCTGGGAACATCTTGCCTCAGTTCTTTCCTATGAAGAGTCTGAGATCTCAAGGGCAAGATACAAATAGCCTCCAGCATAAATCATTGCCTGACTCCCTCCTACGCGTTGGGCATGAGCCAGCTAAAATGGTGACCAAATCCGTCAAACACAATTCCCAGCCTCCGTTGCTCAGAAACCCAACCTCAAAGCCTGTGACAGGCTTTCTGCTTCACCAATAATGCCAATGTTTGTTTAGAGTGCAGCAAGTGCTACAATAAGCACAGCGCTTTAAGCTACTTACACAAATCAGGACAGACTAAACTTTTGTTACCCACAGCATCAATTTGATTTAGCTGGGAAACTTTATTTTTGATCTCTGCACACAGACAGAAAGGAGTCATATGGATAATTTACATAGACAATAGACAGCAATGACTAATTTCCTTTGTGTAGTCATTTTGTTTATTTCTTTTCTTTGTGTTTTCCTGGAGTACTTGCATGAAGCACACAATTGTGTTATGTTTGAGTGGTTAATACAGCATGAAAAGAAATCTGTACATGTCATGACATTTCAGATGCTGCACAATAGAGTAACATATATTATTATTTTTGGCTAGTGAAAGCAAAACAGTGCAGATATTATAAAAAGCAAATTACCAGAAATCTGAATTGCTAGGAACTATTTTTAATGTAAATAACTGTCTATGTATTTCTTGTGCAGTACAGGATCTGCTCTCTTGTATTACAAATTATGATTTAATATATTCTTGCAGACATCCATCACAGTCTTACTGAAAGATAAATTAAGGATGAAGATTCTTTTGAGATAAAACTTTTATGGACTTCTGTTATCCTCTAATTGTTCTTCTGTCAGGGCTCAGTTTTGTACTCCCTGTGTAAGCAACACCTTTGCTGAAGGTAAATACAATACTAGATCTATCGTATTAGCTAGCTAGGCTTGTCTAGACCCTTGTCTAATCCAGGTTCTTTTCCCCATATGTCACCAATACCACATGAATCTTATCAAAGATTGCAAAATCTTTTGCAGACATATACAAACCAAACTCACATAAGAGAATATTCTTCAGAATACTGTCATATTCATGCAGGTTTTGTGCTGAAGCATGAGGATTTAAAGTCTTTACAATTTCTTAATTATATAATTGTGCATTTTCTAATTATCTATATAGAGTCTAATCCTTTCAATAGTAACCCACTGACCTACAACAGCATTGTCTGAACATTCTGAAAATAAATGTTTACCTTACAGCCAATGCTTCTCCCTTTGGTGAAGTTCACATTGTTTTATAACCATGTGTTTAATTGGGTATTGCTTTGGGAAACTGTGTTGTTTATTCAGCAAAAGCCACAAGCTCTTTTGTAAGATCTAAAAGGCACTGCAGCAGTCCTATTTTAATGAACTTACGTTTGCGGTGTTGCAGCAAAATATCTCAATCCAGTCCCCTGAAAAGATGAGGAAAAAAAAACCCTAAAAGAACAGTGAGCTGATTATAAAGCTACTTTACATTTTTAAAGATGGAGTAGCACCAAATCTTGCCATTTCTGGAAAGTCATGAAAAGCAGAACCAATATAGACCTGTGAAAGGTCTACATTTTGTCTACATGATGCATCTTACAGCTGCATCAGCTTCTGGTATGTGAGCTAGGTCATTTTATGCGAGCTAGGTCATGAAGTTAATTGTTTTTCGTCTGTGCTACAGTGCACTGACTGTGCAATGCAGGAAAGTTCATAAGTGGCACATATTTCACAAATGCAAAGTAGAGCAGGAGGTCTTGTTAAGTCTTAACATATTTCTGATGAAGAGTCGATGAAGTATTTATACTGCATTGATTTCGTCCATCAACAAATCTTGCAAAATATCATGGAATTCAAGATTCAACAGAGACACATCATCCACCCTAGAAGGCTATATAATTTCCTGGGAAAATGATCATAGAATCATATAATCATCCACCCTAGAAGGCTATATAATTTCCTGGGAAAATGATCATAGAATCATATAATCATAGAATAGTTAGGGTTGGAAAGGACCTTAAGATCACCTAGTTCCAACCCCTGCCATGGGCAGGGACACCTCACAATAAACCACGTCACCCAAGGCTCTTTCCAACCTGGCCTTGAACACCAAGGGATGGAGCATTCACAGCTTCCCTGGGCAACCCATTCCAGTGCCTCACCACCCTATCACAAAAAAGGAAAGATTCAGTATCAGATCAGTTTTCCACTGCTCTGGAATTCATGGGCTAAAAATGCCTTAGAAATACATCACATTTTTTTTGTACAAAACACTTCAACAAGGCTTTCACCTCATTATTAAGCTGAGATGGAAGGGGATATTATTCCCCCCAGTACAAATCTCTCTTTATTCGTGTCACACATAGGATTTACCTCTTAAAACTGAAAATGAGGTTCCTTCTAGTAGCTGAGATGCAAGAAATTACCATGTACAGCTTACTGTCAGCATCAGAATCCTTATGACTCATTTCTTTTACTCTCACAAGACATTTTCAATAGAAAACACATTTTCAGGATGTACAGATAACCCTTTTAACACAGTGAATGATTTATTATACCATCATGAACTTTTACAGTGCTGCTACTGCTTTTAGAGGAAGTTTTATCTTGTATTTCACTTGGATTGTGACTTCACTGAATTTTCTATTCAGAATATTTATTGTAGTTCAGTAAAGCATGTGGACATATATGCATGTCGCCTATCTTAATATTTTACCCCAATACATTACTGAAGAATGCTAACTGCTTGAACTGCACTTTCAAGAACAAACTTTGAGGAGATCAAAACCAAAAAATTTAAGTTGTTTTTCTGAACAAAAGAGCAGAATTCATGGTCAGAGTTTGTGTTTCACTGCCTCAATAACCATCAATTAAAACCACTTGGCTCAAGCACAGCATCAGATAAAACAAGCAGAAAATAATGGAAATAGAGCCTTGCCGCAGCATCTTTGAAGAGGAGCACCTCAGAATTCACAGTGCTGATTTTGCTCTGTTTGATCTACCAATTATATCTTGCACAAAAGTATTCACATACCCCTGACAAAGCACTCTTCTGTTCACATTATCTTTGCTGGACTTTCATAATACCCTCTGCATTTCATGTTCCTCTGAGAACACAGAATGAAAATTCAGACCTAATTTATTTTACAGCAGTTGAGACAGGCCTACTAATCTGAGCTGGAATAAGAGACATTTGACTGGAATAAACCCAGGACTTTATATTAAAATAGTTTCTTATGTGTGTTTTTATATATGTGTGTGTGTGTGTGTGTGTGTGTGTGTGTGTGTGTGTACACACATACCTTTTAAAGTCAACTGACTTGCATAATGCTCTTCTACGACCTTTAGTAATTCACCAGCTATTTGTGGGCTGTGCATTCAGCCACAATCCAGCTATGAACACAAAGAAGAAATAGCGGCACTGTCAAAAATTACAAAGAACAAAACTAAATTAACTCCAAAGAACTCTGCTACTCCCATTTTGACATAGAAGAAATACCAAATAGCCCTTTCATGCATGCACAGCAATTAGCCAAGGGGACTTTGCAGTCCTTGCCTGGGACAGACCTATGGTGTAACACAAATTTGGAAAATAAATTAGACATATTCTTCAGTAAGCTACGGCTTCTATTACACCGCTGAGTTTCTTAAGAGTACTCCTAAATAGCTACTGCCGACTGCTTCAGCTTCTTGTGGTCAGTAGAAGCCCTTGCTTCGAAACATGGGAACACTAAATCTGGAATTCAAACACTCCTGAAATCATTGAGAAAATTATGGTGTTTGATTTAGAAAGGAGTCACCACACTTTAAACCTTCTTTTACCTTTTAGCTCCTACACAGGTAAATGATGGCCTTTTTGATTTTGGGCTTTGTTGTGGTTTTTTTTCCCTTCCCCACTCTTCCTGTCTGTGTTCCTCCATTAGCTTCCCATAACTGAACTATTCAGTCACAGTCCAAAACCTCGCTTCACCAAAATGGAGAAGTCCCAGATTTAAACATAACAGCAAAATGGAAAAAAAAAAAGAGCTTATGAATTTATTCACTTCTTTATGGCTTAACAATTTGGAATACTTCAGATAATGTTAGATACTTGAGTGTAAAGCACTTTCTTCTTATTACAGAAGAACCTGAATGAAAATAAAGGTTCTAGAAATTCATGCAATGATTCAGAAAAACATTTAGAATAACACTTCGATGCATGATAAAATTCATCCCCTGTTCGACCTTAAAAATCTGTCTTAAACCTAAAGCAAATATAGAAAATCAATTAATTACACTCAATTTTGGTTAAAATAGAAAAAAACACTATCCTGAGATGCTTCCTTGAAACCGTAGCAACACCTAACAATACCTAATTTTAGATATTGTGTTTAAAATAGCTGGTTACAATGTAGAACAGGGAAACAGACCTAGTATGCTATCCATAGTAAATATGCCTCTTGTATAACGCTTTGGTGGTATTGCTAGGGAAAAAATTGAGAATATCCAGTAAATCTATTTTGCAGTGTTGGCAGTTGTTTTTCTGTTCATTAAGTATCCTGCCATCACTTTGAAAACTGCTTCTGAGCAGAGGCACAAAAAAGTCAATTCATATCATGGGAAACCTTCTACTCCTCCCTAACCTGAAACTCTACAGCAAAGATTTCAAAGAAAAACTGTATTGGACAACAGTGGAGAAAGTGACATCTAAATGGCACCACTTCTACATTCTGTTTTAAATTAGAAAAACTCATTCCTTAGGTCTTACGATGACTAAAGACCGAAAACCATGCACCACAAAATGTGCATGGGGTTCCCTTCCCTCCGCATGTTGTAAATAAACAACATGCATCAGCTAATACTTACAGAAAGGCTCTATGAAGCAGAGCAGGTATTGTCTGTATACTGAGCGGTTCCAGCAGCTTAACAGAATTAGCTTGAGTTGGAACTGGCTTCCACTACACTCCTTTAGCAGCCTACAGAAGAACTATTCTTGATAAAAAATTATGAATTTTAAGTCCTTTATAATATGTCTTCTTTAATACTGTGCAGTAAGAAGCTCTACAATTCAATTGTACTTTCCATGGAAAAGTACTTTCTTTTGTTCACTTTAAATCTTCTCCGATTTTTGTTGGACACCCCTTTGTTTCCATATTACAAAACACAAGTAATTCTTATTCCCTACTCATATTTCTGTACCATCCATATCTTTATATACTACTACACTATTATCATATATTCTCATGTAGCAATCCTAATCTATTGTGTTTCTCCACACTTACAGGCAGCATTACAACTTCAACCATTCTCCTTGTCCTTCTTTTAGATTTTATTAGTTTTACTGTGACCTTTGAGAGACAAGATCATCAGATCTGCACAGAGAATTTGAGAAGTAGACTTGAAAAATGAGGTTGGTTGTTCTCCATTCCCTTACTAAGAATTCCTAAGATTTGTCTTTTCTTATTGCCACCAAGCATTCAACTAGTGTTTTCCAAGAAATACCCACAACAAATGCAAGACATCTTTTCCTGAATGATAATAGCACTTTTAGAATTACTCCTGTGTACGCGAATGCATATATATTCTGGGCAGAAACATATTACAGCAGGAAATGTTTCTGGATAGTCCTGCAATACTAAGAAAACATTATGCCTGGAGGGTGGGGAACCAACACAATTTGTCATATCATACCACCTCAGAATTACAACTGAACAATATGCATCTATTCATCTCTATGTCCATTCCCCCTGAATCTATGATTATTCATAAATGCTTTTGACAATATAAAAAGAGAAGGACACACATTTACACATTTGGTGTTTAGCCATCATCCAAGAAGTCAAGCACAGATATGATCTCACCAGCTAATAGGCAAGTCACCATCAAATGCTTTTCCCACCACATATGTGTTGCAGGTGGTGGTTGCGTAGCCAGGAATCTGTCACTGCTCTCAGACTGCTCAGAGACAGCACCTCAGCTCAGAGAAATAAATAAATAGCTCTGTCAGCTATTATGAATCCTAGAGGGTGTAGGGACTGAAAGACTAATTTACAGCCTGATCCAGAGTATCCCAAGATCACTGGAAGTCACTGCATGTTGTAGTACATGAAATTTTGAGCTTCAGGCCATTACAAGAAAAAGCTTAAGATGAAGGCTATCCTACAGTGCTCAGCCAGCACACTGCCTGTTAATATGTGAGCCTGTGCACATCCATCCTCTGACCGAAGGCTGCTGCATCCAAGTGCAGAACTGGGTTTTATTATCTTTATATGTATCTTTAATACATCCATCTAAAACCAGGAAGATAACAGTAGCACACATGACAACAGGGACAAGCATGCATATGAGCATACATAACAAACACTTCACAGATACAGCAGACAGCAGACATGAATACATTTGTTAAGAACATGGGAATATAAAATATATTCTGTAGAAATGCAGGATAATGAAATAATTTCAAACTCCAGTAGCTGCAAATAATACAACTCTTCCTTTAAATAAAAATATCTTTGCTACACTTAAGTTCGTATTTTTCAGAAAACATTGTGAACATCTTTACCTGTCTTAGTGAAATCAAACAGTATATTATGAGGCACCAGGAGTTATTTCCTTGCCAGGTTTTCTATTTGTGTTCTCCGATTTCCTGGGTGTTTTTTTCATTTGCACCCAATTGAGCACTGCTACATTCACCAGTTCCTTTGTACTGACCTGCTCATCTGCTGCAATAGCTTTTTTGTTTTCCAGTTGGTGATTCCATCTCCTAGCATCTATCATCCTGTTTTGGTACTTTATTCAATTTTACAAACTTGCCACTGCAAATTATTTGCACAAATGGAGAGTGATTTCTCTTTACATTAGCTCCCTCTCCTGAAGACTTGCTCCAGCAACGCATTCGCAATGCTAGGACAAATGGTGGGGAAAAAACGGCACAACCACACAGAGGAACTAATGAACTCAAGGAGAACTACACACTGGCAAAAGTAATACTAATTTTATAAGGTACAGGAAAGCAAGAGAGCTTATCTTAGTCCTAGACACCTTGGAAACGTTTTTCCTTAACTTATTTTATAATCTATACTTGCAGCAAATATCCTCCATTAGCCACAGTTAATTTAAATAAGAGAAAAGAATAGCGGGATACTTTATGTTGTTTCAAGTAAGTGAAAAATTACACAGCAACAAACAACTACACAGCCTGGTTTTAACATCAAAAAGGTGCACAAACCTAATCTAAAGAATGGACTATATGTAATCCTATTGTCTTCAATTTCTGCTCATCAGCTGAGGTACCCCTGTTAAATGGCCTTTATATATACTCTCTAATTAAAAAAACAAAACAAAGCAAAAACACAAGCAGCTAATTTAATCCTCAAAGTGGATACTACACAAGTGTGTCTTGTGCTGTAAGCAGATAACGGGAAAAGTGTTTTAGATCCAAAAAGAAAAAGAAATACTTTTTTTTTTCCATAACATTCACTTCTTATACTTCCCTACATCTGTTTTGTACATCTTACATACGTTCCAAGCAGTACAAAAAATTCATACTCTCATAAACATAGCTGGAAGCCTGTCAGATACTTTTTATCTTCAGCCAACCTTTTAACCTTAACCAGGTATCACCCTTGTTTTGAGGAGTTTAAAAATACTTTATTATTAGAAATAACTCTACTTGCTTTAGAAGGCTAAATTGTGCCAAATTCTCTGAGAAACATGATCTGTAGCTATGCTTTGTTCTCACTGAAATAGCATCTCAAGGTCTCTGCGTTCAACTCATGTGTTGTCCATCAGGGGTCAGCCTGATCCATATGACAAATCGCCAACAATATCCCTGTACTTACTTCAATGCTACTTCAAAAAGGAAGAGATGGCAAACATAAAAAAAAAAACAGCTTTTGTCTTTCAGCAGCTTAATTTTTCAGAGACATCAACAACAGGCTGAAAAGGTAGTCAGGGTTTACAGCTCTATTGCTCACAGGCGATACTTGCCTACAGGGTTACAGATGCAACTGTATGAGAAAGTACCACCTAGAGGACCAGTAAGTAGGGAGACACAGGTTGAACGATGGCTCCTATCCAGTGTGGGATGAAAACTGTATAGGTGATGCCCAAAGGGCATGGGGTATCACTCAGGTTCTAGATGCTGTGCAGTAAAACACAGTCATTCACAGTTGTATATAGTGCCTCTTTCAGGGAAGCTGACACAGTTACATTTTTAACTAACTGTATGTGTCTTTAGACACTTGGGGCAATCTGTCTCATATCAATATTTAGAAAGCTTATTCTTAAAAATCATTATTTTTTAATCTTAGTCACCTCAGTCCTAGTCAGCGGTTTTCCACCTTCGCAATGTTTTCCAGTGGAGGGATAGGACACTGAAAATTTCACAAATGGCAGTACAGCAAACATCACTGGCTCATCTTACCACATTTTCTGAAAGGCTTAGCAGTCACTCAGGGACCTCCAAGAACCTGTGGACAGTTGGCTAAAACCTAGTTGTGCAAGTTTTTTTTCCAGTTCAGAGAAATGACATAGAGGTGACAGCAGTAATTACAGGATGAATGCACTGTTAAGCAGTCTATAATGAACAAGAGCAGAAAAAGAATAAATTAGAATGAAATTACAAGAAACACTTTGAAAATCAGATTAAATTAATTTGGCATGGAAAATCTTTCAGTATTCAGAATATTTGTAATGAGTCTTCAAGGAGTAATATTTTAAATATATTTTTATGATTCTTTACACAATCATGAGCAGTATTTAATAACACTTATACATTATATATTTAAATTTACTTCTTTAAAATATTCATCATAAACGGGTGTTTAGTTGTTTTTCTGAGAGGTGATATTCTTAGGTTTTGTACCCACACCACCTCTCCTTGCCACTCCTCCTAAAAAAAGTCATGATCCTTCTGCTACTGGGCACTTCAACAAAACTTAAACCAAAAAAAAAGCAAAATGAGAATGTAATAAAATTTTACAGAATCACTGCTTCTTGATTTTAAGTTGTTTCAGTTGCAACACTCCATTGCATGTAGCAGAGCAGAAATCATTGTTATCAAAGCAGCAAAATCCATAAATGCATACCTGTGCAAATAAAAATTTAGAGCAGCATTTCCAGAACCCAACCTCTTTCAAAAACTTGTAGATTTAGGAGTGTAATCAAAGCCACCACAAAAAGCAGCTGATACTCAGGCAGGAGGTAATTTGCACATTTTTAAAATGAGATTTTTCCGCACAAACTCTGGAAGTAATAGTCTTAAGAGCAGGTGCGCTAAAAGCTTCTGGAGAAATTCCCAGCTCACTGCAGCTTGCAAATGTCCCCAGAGGAATACTCTAAGTAGAAGTGGTTATCCTGGACCACCACATGCAACCCAACGGCTAGACAGGGCTGCTTATCAGCGCAGAGGAGGCATAATCGCATCCCTGCCTCCTGCCGTCTCCAGTGACAGCAGAGTTTGATGTTCTGCCCACCTATTTTCCAACCAAAGATGCAACTTTTAGCTGTGATAACAGTCAAAAATTCAAGCAGATCTGGGGAGAGGGCACATGCCACTGCTCTCAATCTTTAAAATACCAAATACTCAACAAAGAAAATAAAAAAAGTTACACTTGGGTAGGGGCATGAACCTCTGGCTGTTATATGCAGATGGTTAGAGAAGATGCCTATCAAGATTTTGATGATATTATAACATGGAGATTATAGTATTCTCTTCCAGGGTCCACAACAGGAAATCTTGAAGTGACTAATATTTACATATCACAAAATAAACTATATTAAATTTACCACATCATGTCAACATGCAGCTGTTACTGATCACTTGGTAAAATCTAATAGACAATAATAATATAAAACCAAAAACAACACTACTTCCCCCTTTAAAAACCTGACATCTTCATTTCACTACCTAGAAATTACTGCAATAAAGATTCATATTTTCTAAGGCCAGAAGGATATCATTATAGCCATCTAGTTTGAGCTCCTGCACCATATTGATATGAAATGTTATCAAATGACTCTCACATCAAGTCTAGAGCTCCTAGGATTCACCACATGCTCAGCTTCATGGATGCAACATTTATCACTCTTAGTATTTCAGAAAGTGTCTTTTTTGTTCCAGTCTTATTTATTCCTAACTCCAGCTTCTCCATTTTGTAAAGGCTTTTTCTACAAAAGTACGGAGCTCCTTTCTACCAGAAATATTGTCTCAAAGTCATTACAGAAAAATTGGTCAAGCTTTTCTTTTCTGAAGTGAACATTTTTTAATTTCTTAGCATAAGAGAAACAGATGTCAAACCAGCCTTGTAGCTGTTCACTGAACATAGCAAGTTTCCCAAATCCTTTATAAAGCTCACAGAATTGAGCCACACCATATTTTAAGACTATTTACAGTAAAACAGTGATGCTAATGCTTTTACGCAATATTCTGCTCTCATAGATGATATGAATCTTTAAGAGCTTATATTTGGAAGTCACAGAAGGTAATGACCCATACCATTTATTAAATCACAACTCCTCAAAAATACCCTTCTATGTTAAGCAAGTATGATACACATCCTACATTCCCAGAAACATGAGCTCACATCATTTAAATATGACTGCAGAACAGAAATGCTCTTTGTAACACCAGTAAAGTATAGCTAAATATCAGCCCAAGTTCCAGATCTTTAATTGGCATACTTGCAGAAATCTCCCAATCTCCCATGTGATGTACCTGAAAATAAATTCTCTGTAGAAGAAATCTCATTTGCAATGTAGAAAGATAATGTTAACAATAAGAAATGTATAGATAAAAGTTAACTAATTCCTACAAATGTTGCAGTTAAGTTTATTTTATAAAATCCTAGTTATTTGTCTAATCTTGTTGATGCCATCCATACTGACTTATGAAGAACTTACTAGGTGCATAAGTAACCCGCTGGCATCAAAGATGTCATTCTCTTTAGGTAAGCAGAGAACATAAGACTAATAGCAAGCTCATGTTTTTATGTAATACTTTAATACTTCTACTTCTTATTGGTTCCTCCCCTTCTTTAGTGATATATTAAAAATTATCCATGTTCAATGACGTTGCATTTGGTCAGTACTCTCTCAAAATAAAAATGCTAAGCAGGGTGTTATCTACAGGTAGGCATCTAAATTAGTGAAAACACAAGTCGGTATTTTCCCACACTATGTCTGGATTTAAGCATATCCATACCTCAAATACTGATTAGCTTCACCTTTCATCAGCAAAGCCAGCATCCATCAGTCAGAGGGAAACTACGTAAGTGAGATGAATGCCAAAATCACTTTATCCATAGTTCAGAAAGGATGGGAACAGACATTCTCATCTATAGGATGATCAAAGACTTAAACTTCAGAGGTAAGCTTACATGTTCCTAGTCACAACTCAGCAGGTCTGCATATTCTAATTAGGGTACAACACAGGAAAAGGTCAACTTCATAAAATACAGAGAGAATTAACACACAGTGACCTTGCCTTTTCCTTTGATTTGATTACATGTACACTGCCATAACAAGACTTCATGTACTGCATTTTATTCATATCAACTTTGTGAAACATCTCTTGTAGAAAAAGCGTTAATCCCGAGATCCATTTGTTCAGACAGAAAATTTACAAATATTGATATGCAGATAGACTCCACAAGTCGTTAAAGTTGTAAAGTAGGTATGCTTTTATTCAGCACTTGGGGATAGCTCCTCCAAAGCAAGCGCGCCCCAGTGTTGTTTCCCTCTTACATATATCCTCTAAAGTTATACATAAGTTTGCGCAACACGCCTATACATACTCATGTCTTATCCCCATTTCGTATTATAATGAGCTAGGAAGTCCTTTGCGTCTGCGCAGTGCCTTCTAGTGGTCACAGGCGAGGGTCTCAAGATGAAGTAAATGAGTCTTCCTCTTGTGAATAGGGGTCTTCAAGATGAAGTAAATGAGTCTTTCTCAAGACTGAACTTTTCACCTCTAGCTGTCATGCATGCTCTTTAGAAGTCTGGTCAATGTCCAAACCCTAAAGCTGGTTTTTACTGGAACTAAGTAACTGTTTCTCCCCCTTATCAGTAGCTTATTGTCCTGGTACTGCATGGCAAGCATGATAGGTATTTGAAAACAATACTTTCTGTTAAGCAAGCAAAATTCCTTTAACCCCCTCTTGTACAACCCCCCTGTACATTGGTCAACCCTCTGCATCAATATAATTGTATGTTAAAGGCCTGGGTGGCTCTTTTCCTGTTGCTTTTTTTATTTCACTACGTCTGTTTCCTACTGACTGTATATTTATCAGTGTTGTTCAACCATAATATTAAAATCCCAAGTGAACAGTAGTCCTTGCAGTCTTATTCCTCATAGCAAACTATACAGCAGCTTAGTATGTCTGTGCTTGCTGAAACTTCTCTGCTGAGTTTGTATGCCTGGGTGACATGAGGCTGGGCTGGCAAACTCACTCATCTACCCTTAGAAGCAGGACTCCAGGGTCCCAAACACAGAGCTGTGGGGACTTTGTGTGGCATGCACTGCCATTTCAGCTCCACAACACAATTCTCTCAGAGGACAAGCAGGCCTCCCCCAGAACACTTTTGCAGAGGTGACATCTAACCACCAGCCGATGCCAAGGCCAAGAAGTGATTTAGGGGTGTGCCACCACAGAGTCCTTTTATTGAACGGAAAGTTATATTTATTAAATGGGAACATAAAAATACATATTAATGAGATTAGAAGGCTGAAGTCATTCCTCCCTCCCTTTGGGCATGTTGAGGGCTTGTGGCTTTTTTATTATTGGGGGTGTGGGGGGATACAGGCTGGTTTTTAATAACAGCTTCCATGTTTCCTTTTTCACTGGGAGGCTTCATAGTGACAATCCATTTCAGGGGACTTAGTAAGTTTTACAAACAGCATTTTTGTCTTTAAAGTCATAATTTCATGAACAGGGCTCTTCCAAACAGTAGTCTGCCAAGTAATAATTCTCGTAAGAGCTCTTGGGCAAACTTTGGCAACTATAACTACACCTCTCCTAGGCAGTGTATTTAAGTGGTGTTGACCACCACTTTCCTTACCCATGGGAGTACAACTGAGAATGGGGCATTTTCCTGGAAAAGATCTGCATTCGTAACAAGTGTAGAACTGAAATGCTAACATTCAAGTGCAGCCTTCTCTCATACAGAAGCTTCAGCAACTACTGAACTCACTGATCACAGAAGAGAAATCAGAAAAGGGTATTTCTGCAAAGCAGACCTTCCCCCCCCCCCCCCCCCCCCCAAGAGAAATATGAAGATACTTCCGATATTTTTTGAGGAAAATCAAGTTGTTGTAGATTTTGGTGTACATGAATATATACATACACAGGTTTGGGTGGCTACATATATACACATACACACACACACACACATATACACACACACAGTAATACCACAAGGTTAACACCACAAGGTAACACCAGCAGTAGCATTATGCTTCTTTAAAGTTTTGTGTTAAAGGGTTTGGTTTTGTAGTGCTTTGGGATTTGTTTCTGGTGTGAACAGGGGTGTTCTTCAGCAATTCACTACCTGAATAATGCGTGGCTTGGTATGAAATGGCCATGAATTCAACAAAAGCCAAACATTCAGCAAGGATTCTCACCTTAAGAGGCTCATTTTCAGGTACAGCCACAAGATACTTAAGCTTCCAGGTAGCCATCAATTTCTGCAATTTGCAATTCAGTACTGCAATGAGTACATTTCAACTCAAGTACTGGTCAGGTGAGGAGAAGTTTGTTTATTTTGGTCTTTTATTTGGGGTTTTGAGGTGCAGGAGTTAATGGAATTGACTTTGTACCTGACAGAGAAGACCCAAAGATAAGCTTTTTCAATTTTCAAGTTATTGGAGTTAATTAGAAAAAGAGGAGGAGGGAGCGGAATCTATTTCCTAAGTTTCATGTAAGCTTGTTCCAAATTTTGTTATGCATTATTCTTCCCTTTAGCCATGATTCAGATTTTGCTTTTTATCAATCTTATTTTTCCTCCACATTTCTAATAACTCTCGATGCTCCTTTGGGTTCTTCAACTATTTTCCTCTGTACTGGATCTATCACAGTTCAGTACCTTCACAATTTAATTTATATTCTTCATTTTCTGTGCTATTAATGAACATATTAAACATTCAGAACACATACAGCATTATTCCCAGGTTAGGCTTTTCCCAAAGCTCCAGCTTCATCCATTTAGCATTATCTTTTGCTTACAGTTGCCCTGCCAACTCTTAGATGACACAGGAGCATCTCCATCACAGTCAATTTGAATCATTTTGTCAAGTAAGATTTCATGAAATTAAGTATCAAATGCTTTACTGAAGTCCAAATATATTACATTTACTGTATACCTTTCATTCACCAGGTTTGTAGTTCTATCAAAAAGGTAATCAAGTTTGAGAGGCCTTTCATGCCCTACTTTTAACTTTCGCAATTTTTAGCCAAGACATATTCACCCCAGTGTACTTGCAAGACTCAGAACCACTGTACATGTAAAGCTCAAAAGAAACAATTTCATGGTCCCAGAGGTTGAGCAAACATCACTATGTGAGCATAGGCTGAATTCATTTAAATCTGGTCTTCCACATAAGATAACTGACCTCTCATCATAATTCAGCACATACACAAATAAAGCTCAGGTGATTAAGCTGCTTTTGATACAATCTGTACAATTGTATGTAACTCTAAAAGCCGAATCACAGAGCTGCATGCAATCGACTTCAACATCCACTTGGCTCTGTATCCTGTTAATTCTAGACAACAAATGAGTCCTTTAATGAACAAACACACACCAGTTACATTTTTTTCCTCCCAAAGCCAGACATCATGGCTGCTTCTTAGGTCAAGCTGTGAGAGGTGGAAGCAAGACACAAATTACGGATGGCTGTTTTCACCTGCTGGCCTTTCTCATTCTTGGCTCTGAAATGCATGATATGTTAGCAAGGGAATCACCCTCACTAAGCTTGCACCTGGAGGCTCCTTTGATTCAAATATAGAGACATACATGCTTATTTTTCAGCCTGTATTTTTCAGGCTGTGAAAACATGCAGCTACAACCACTGGACAAAGTCAGAGACCGGCTGCTGCTAGGAAGGATTTTCATCAATACATCCCCCATCCTGCTCCTCAATTACACCAGTAGATACCGTCTTATTTTAAAAGAATAAAAAGTAGTTGCATAAATAATACAAACCAAAGCTAATCGCTTCCTGAAAACAACCAGCTTTCTACATGAGCAAACCAATTTGGGTTTCAAGTCCAATTAAGTGTGAGGCAGATCCCCAGGTGGGGTGGATGAGTGGATTACAGGGTGCAGACTACTGACCCTTCAGGCTATGCTTTTCAATAAATCACAGAATCACAGAATCCCAAGGGTTGGAAGGGACCTCAAAAGATCATCTAGTCCAACCCCCCTGCAAGAGCAGGGTAACCTACAGTACATCACACAGGAACTTGTCCAGGCGGGCCTTGAATATCTCCAGTGTAGGAGACTCCACAACCCCCCTGGGCAACCTGTTCCAGTGCTCTGTCACTCTTACAGTAAAGAAGTTCTTCCTGATGTTAACGTGGAACTTCCTATGTTCCAGTTTACACCCATTGCCCCTTGTCCTATCACTGGATATCACTGAAAAAAGCCTAGCTCCATCATCCTGACACCTACCCTTTACATATTTGTAAACATTGATGAGGTCACCCCTCAGTCTCCTCTTTTGCAAGCTAAAGAGACCCAGCTCCCTCAGCCTCTCCTCATAAGGGAGATGTTCCACTCCCTTAATCATCCTTGTGGCTCTGCGCTGGACTCCTTCAAGCAATTCCCTGTCCTTCTTGAACAGAGGGGCCCAGAACTGGACGCAATATTCCAGATGCGGCCTCACCAAGGCTGAGTAGAGGGGGAGGAGAACCTCTCTTGACCTACTAACCACTCCCTTTCTAATGCACCCTAAGATGCCATTTGCCTTCTTGGCCACAAGAGCACATTGCTGGCTCATGGTCATCCTCCTACCCACCAGGACCCCCAGGTCCCTTTCCCCTTCACTACTTTCCAGCAGGTCAACCCCCAACCTGTACTGGTACATGGGGTTGTTCTTCCCCAGATGCAAGACTCTACACTTGCCCTTGTTAAATTTCATCAAGTTTCTCCCCGCCCAACTCTCCAGCCTGTCCAGGTCTCGCTGAATGGCAGCACAGTCCTCTGGTGTGTCAGCCACTCCTCCCAGTTTTGTGTCATCAGCGAACTTGCTGAGGGTGCACTCAGTTCCCTCATCCAGGTCATTGATGAAAATATTAAACAGCACCGGTCCCAGCACCGACCCCTGAGGAACTCCACTAGTCACAGATCTCCAGCTAGATTCTGCGCCATTGACCACAACTCTCTGCCTTCTTCCTTTCAACCAGTTCTCGATCCACCTCACTACTTGATCGTCAAGCCCACACTTCCTTAGCTTATCTATGAGGATGCTGTGGGAGACAGTATCAAATGCCTTACTGAAATCAAGAAAAACTACATCTACCGCTCTACCATCATCCCTCCACCTAGTCACTTCCTCATAGAAGGCTATAAGGTTGGTCATACATGACTTCCCCCTCATAAAACCATGTTGGCTGTTCTTAATGACCCCCTCATCCTTGATATGCCTAGTGATGGAGTCAAGAATAAGTTGTTCCATCATCTTTCCAGGGATGGAGGTAAGGCTGACCGGTCTATAATTACCCGGGTCCTCCTTCTTGCCCTTCTTATAGATTGGTGTGACCTTTGCCATCCGCCAATCCTCAGGCACCTCGCCCATTTCCCACGACTTACCAAAGATGATGGAAAGTGGCCTAGCAATGACCTCCGCCAGCTCCCTCAGCACCCGTGGGTGCATTCCATCCGGACCCATCGATTTACAGATGTCCAGTTTGCATAGCTGATCCCTAACCCAATCCTCATCTACCAAAGCAAACTCCTCCTTTGTCCTGACTCCTTCTGGGGCTATAGAAATCCGGGGCCCTCGGGGAGAGTCTGCAGGAGTAAAGACAGAGGCAAAGAAGGCATTCAGCACCTCTGCCTTCTTTATATCCTCTGTCTCCAGGGTACCCACTTCGTTCAGCAGTGGGCCTATATTGCCTCTTGTTTTAGTTTTATTTGCTATGTATTTGAAGAAGCCCTTTCTATTGTCTTTAACCCGACTAGCAAGATTGAGTTCCAAGGAGGCCTTAGCTGTCCTAATTGCCTCCCTACATCCTCTAACAACTGTCCTATATTCCTCCCAAGCGGCCAGCCCCTCCTTACATAATCCATAGATTCTCCTTTTCCACTTGAGTTTGCCCAGCAGCTCCTTGTTTAACCACGCCGGTCTCCTAGATCCCTTACTTGACTTCCTACTCATTGGGACGCTCCGATCCTGAGCTTGGAAGAAGCGGTCCTTGAATGCTAACCAACTATCTTGAGCCCCTTTACCACCTAGTACACTTTCCCATGAGACTTCCCTTAGCAGTTGACTGAAGAGGCCAAATAGGCCCTTCGGAAATCCAGAACTGTGGCTTTGCTAGGTATTCTATTCCTCCCACACAGGATCCTAAACTCCACCATCTCATGGTCACTGCAGCCAAGGCTGCCATTGACCGTCACCACTTCGACCAAACCCTCCTTGTTGGCGAGTACTAAATCTAGCAGCGCTGCTCCCCTAGTTGGTACGTCCACCATTTGCATTAAGAAATTATTATCAATGCACTCGAGGAACCTCCTAGACTGTGAATGACTGGCTGTGTGAGTCTTCCAGCAAATATCGGGGTAATTAAAGTCCCCCACGACGACTAAGGCATGTAGTCGCGAGGCTACTTCCAGTTGCCTGTAGAAAGCCTCATCAACTCCTTCGTCCTGATCAGGAGGTCTGTAATAGACCCCCACAACTGTATCACCCGTGCCAGTCAGCCCCTTGATTCGTACCCAAAAAAATAATCAAGTAATAAAATAAAATAATAAAATAATCAAGTAAATAAAATAATAAAAAATAATAAAATAATCAAGTAATAAAATAATCAAGTAATAAAATAAAATAATAAAAATAATCAAGTAAAATTATCTATGAGAATACAATACCTTCTCTTTCTCTAGAGTACTCTCAGTTATCTGTCCCATTCTGTTGGCCTTTAGCTTAACACAGATTCCTCCTAAACCATAGACAGTGAGCCTTGCTCAACCACAAACTCAACGAGACCAAAATAATAGCCTACCATAGTATTTTAATTGCTTTTAATGCCGTGAATCTTTCAGTAGCCATTTCTCCTACTACACTGCTAGGTGAGACACATGTGCCCTCTCTGAAGAGCTACTAACGCACCAACACAGAACAAGGAAAGCCACTCTTCATGGCATACTTGGCTGCATGGCTGGGACAGAGCCCTGCACAGTAATACTCTTGTAACACTTTTGTGCCACTCTTCCTCACTCTGATTACGAATTCTTAGACAGCACACTCAGTGCAAGCATTCATGCAATCAGATACTATTCCACTTGAGCACAGGTGGCAGGCTCCAAATCATGATGTCAGGCTTCCTTAGTCCTCACACTGATAGGCTATATTTGACATCACTGCTAGTGATTTTCTTTGACAGTGCCAACACAGTACACATTACCCTCTGTGCTGCTCACGCATCAGGGTGCAGCACGAGGTAGCTTGTTCCTGGCATTCAAAAAATGGCTTTAACTGACTACTCCAAACTAAACATCCAAAATTCTTTTCACACCAGAAACACTCCAATCTGTCTCAAGGATATTATTCCATTTCTTCTCCTTTTAAAACACTCACTGACAATGACTTTAAATTGTTGAAGTACAAGAGATTAAGACTGAAAACAACAAAATATGTTTTCTATACTTGGCATAGACATGAGGGCTGAATAGAAGTGTAAATCTGGGAGTAGAAAATCTTTGTAAACATACTGCCAGTCATGGTGGGGGGAAACAACAAACCACCACTACCCAAACATTTACAAAGGATGCTCTGGCTGTATTCAGCAGGATTAGTAATATTACAATTAAATTGTATTCATTATAATTCCCTTAAATCACTATGATAATCCCTATTAAATGTAAATAAAAAACAATTATATTTCTAAAAGCTTTAGTATCAGCCTCTGCACATCTCCCTTATGAGGAGAGGCTGAGGGAGCTGGGTCTCTTTAGCTTGCAAAAGAGGAGACTGAGGGGTGACCTCATCAATGTTTACAAATATGTGAAGGGTAGGTGTCAGGATGATGGAGCTAGGCTTTTTTCAGTGATATCCAGTGATAGGACAAGGGGCAATGGGTGTAAACTGGAACATAGGAAGTTCCACGTTAACATCAGGAAGAACTTCTTTACTGTAAGAGTGACAGAGCACTGGAACAGGCTGCCCAGGGGGGTTGTGGAGTCTCCTACACTGGAGATATTCAAGGCCCGCCTGGACAAGTTCCTGTGTGATGTACTGTAGGTTACCCTGCTCTTGCAGGGGGGTTGGACTAGATGATCTTTTTAGGTCCCTTCCAACCCTTGGGATTCTGTGATTCTGTGATTCTGTGATCAGCTGGCTACTGCTAAGCACTTTAGAAAAGTTGAGTGCTCAACAGAGGGCGAGCTGAATATAGCTTAAGTTAGAACTATTGTCAGCTACAGAGAGAAACAGTATATTCAAAATATCCAAAACAAATGGCTGTCTAGCTAGCTTACACACAAAAGCTGCATTAAAAAAAAAAAAAATAAAGAAAAAACAAGTCTTCTCCATTGAAGGATTTGAATTTCCTGCAGAGATGCAGCATAGATAGTTAAGACAAAAACAACAGGATGCTGGTCAGGGGTCCCCAGCAGCAAAGTAGGAAGGAAGTACAAACCACTCATCATCTTGGTCTTAATGAGAGTTTGGTAGGAGTTGGACTGAAACAGCCTGACACCTCCTCACTGGCACACAGCCACTTCTGTGAATGGAAATGTTGATGTCATTACAGTTTCTAGTAAATTCTAGTAGATATGTCAATAGATATCAGCACTACTATGACACTCGTAAAGGAAGGGTTGGAAAGCTCTGGCCCCCAAGCAGCCCTTTCTCTCACCTAAGAGTTCATCACCTCAAAGCAGGTAAATACTGTTAGATGTGATAATAGCAACACAGATACCAACAGACTCATTCCTGGTTTGGTGGAAATCTGAAATTTCTATTAGGAAATTAAATCGAGCTAAAGAAATAAATCTAACTCTGAGAGGTCACTTTATAATTAATGATACTCCAAGCTTTTAAAACATTTTGCAGAGTGAAGTTCTCTAATATAATTATTTCACAGACTGAATTTTATGGCAAACTTGAATTGAGAAGGCTAGTTTGGAATGCCAACAGTGAGACTAGTTTATCATGAAGCTTCAGTAGGTGTTTATAACAAGTATTGGCAAAAGCAGGTAATAAAATGCTACACAGCCTTGAGAAAAAAAATTAATGAGACAATAAGCAGCAAGAAATTAAGATACTGGCATGTATTTTGCTCCAGAAGCAGAAGTGACACATTCAGTTATCTCTTAATGCTAGCTTTCATACTGACTGTAATGTTACAGACCTCGTTCAGATGTCTGAATTATCACATCTAGTTTCCCACAGCAAAGCTCTTCAGTTGCCATCCCATTGGCCTCTTCAGCCTAAGCACAGCTCAACAGTACCACATCCATGGCATGGGCATCTCCCTACACCCAACACAGCCCTTTATGACTCCAACATTCTCCCAAGAACTCTGACAGACTCACCACTGTCACTTTCCCCCAGCAGAGCAAAAGGCATTGCTCAGCTGCTTGGGGAGTATGGGTTTATCTCCCTTTGCAGAGGCCTGTGCACACAGCTAATGGAGAGATTTATCCAAACCTAAGCCTGCTCAGGACTGGGAACACACATGGGACACTGGTACTAGCCTACCTAGTAAGGCAGTTAAAAAACAAGCACCAGCTCCTTCTACTGCACACTGGACAACCCTCTCCACCCAAATCTTTCCCAGCCCACCCCACTCCTCTTTCCCATCATCATCTTCTGCCTTCATCTCTGCAACCTGGCATCCCTCCCTCCCACATTGTGCTTTCTCCTTCAATACTTGCTCCCTTACTCATCAAAGTTGGCTAGATACTCACTTTCTTCCCTTCTCAAAAAAATGATCCTGTTCCACCTTCATGCAGAGGAATCTGGAATTTTGCTTTTTCTCAGAGAAACACAGCTTAAAACAATTACCAATCAGACAAGACTTCAATAAGACTTTAAGTTAAACCTTTGAGAAATTCAAGACACAGTCTTCCACTGGAATTCTGTTCCTCCTCCACCCTGTGTTAAAAGACCCTCCACTATTTTGCAATTACAAATAAACCAAAAATAACAAAACTGAAAAAATATTTTTCATTCTACAGGAAATCCTGACATCTCTGATAATTTTTTCTAAATCAGAACTAGAGTCTAAAACTCTAAGCTGCTAAGTCATATTTATTTTATGAATGTAAAATAGGAAATCAAAATCTCGAACAAGAAATATTAGCTAAATTAGTTTCAAAAAAAAACATGTTGTAATAAAAATAAAACAGTATAATATTAAAAATAATTATCTATTATCAGAACATAAATTAAAACATTTCTTCATCAGAAGACAAACATTCCCAAAATGGATTTATACCAAAACTGCTTTTATCTTCTACCACTGCTCTGCAGGCAGAAAGGCAATGTGCATTTTTTATAAGCTTCAAGGTACTGTCCAGATTTCAGGGTACTCCAATCCACCCATAACATTATAGTCACTACACTTAAAATGAATGTCCTTCACCTTTGCAAAATTCAACCTTACCATGATGCAACTAAACACCTAAGCTCTGCACATGTAAACACTGATTTTTATTTCTAGCGCTTGTCTTAATCCTCCCCATCTAGAGTACTGAGCATGATATTTCCAAATATTCCACAGCAAGAAATTTTAACCCATAACTTCCCACCCGCATCCCATATTTCCTGGTTGACGATTTGAACAACAAGGTATACTGGAAGTGTGTTGGCACAGCTTTCTCTGTGACTGAAACCAGAATTAAATGCTTTTCAACAGGTACTTATTTTATGTGAAAACTAGCTCTTAATTTTACTACATCATTGAAGAATTCAAGTTATGTAACACTTCCTAGCTATAATAAACTAGGCATTTCTGAGAAAAGCCTCAATGCAAAAAACAGCATTTTAGGCTCTCTTCAGAGATTTTATTCACTCTTGACCATATCAACCATATTTGATTTAGAGATCTATCAGAATTAAGCATCCTACTTCAAATGACTACGAGGCCAGGTAATGGCTTCCTACCAATTCCCCAAACACTCAGGCATGCCTGTACTCTCTCCATGTACTCAAATGATGCTCCTTCACACAGAGGAGCCACATACAGTTTGGGCAACAAATGACCCTTGAGCTAGAATCAGAAAAAGCTATCAGATCACGTAAGTTGCTTCACTACTTGCTGAAGCCTTCTGGCTTCCTTAACACAGACTGAAGCACAATAGCTCACAGAGAAAACGACCAAACTTTATCTCTAAGCTCTGATAACAACAAAACAGCCACACGGCTTTGCAGTTAAAGAATGAAAACTAAAAGATTTTCAGAGCTTGTCTGTCTGATGGTATTTTAGATTGCTCTGGACCTCAAGTCACACAGCAAGTCTCTGGCGCAAGCTGGTGTAAAATTTTAACGTTTTTAGGTACTATCAATAGGATTCAACAACTCTTAAAGATATGAATGTATTGCTACCCAGAATACAGATTTGATAAAAGATTATAAAAAAAAGGAAAAAAAAGCTTCACAAGTTATTAAGTTATTTGCAATGATTGTGAAACATTTTTCAGTGAAGGTGATAGCAATGTAAACAAGAACATCTTGGTGGCTGACCCAAAAGACACACAAACAGCATTTGTTAATACAGAAATTAATACAGAGTGCTCTCTGTTTAGTGGTAATTCACACTGAACTACTGTCACCTAAAAGGAACAATAAAGAACATGCACATATCCTACAACTGAATAAACCAGTCTTTGGGATGACCATCTGTCCCTTGGCCAGGTCAAAGCTCTGATTCCATCAATATGGTTCACAGCAGGAATGCTTATTCAATGGAGATACAGAGTACATGTGTTGGCAATTCACATCTACAGAATCAGACCCCAGAATTACTTTTGTGAGAAGTATTTACACATACTTACCTAACTGTATAAATAAAAATTGCCGCCTGGTTTTTAAATAACGAACCAGAAGTACAAGACTACAGTAGTTAAAAAAGGCAATTCTGAAGAAGTTATATTATTAGAGAAATTCCACTGATTTGGAGAGAGGGAGAGAAATAAAGCAGTACTACATACAGAATCTATGGTTTCAAAATGTCATTTCAGAAAATACTAAGTATAATCTGATTCTAATTTTATTTTCTATATTTTAATTTGGTTGAATACATGCTATGAGTATTGTCTATTTAAAAGCTCATGCAACAATTTCCTAAATATCTCATTTGCAATTCTGCTCCATCATTGAAAATTTCTAGTACTGCAGCTGCTAAGTTTGCTAAGTCTGCCTGCTTTTCTGACCACTTGCAGTTACACACAAAAAAATGTGAAACTGCTGAATTTCAGTCCACTTCTGCTTGGTCCTCCACCCCTTTTCTCATTTTGAGGGCTTTAGGTTATGTAATAGGCTGTGATATAACATCGGAATATGTAATATAACCAGATACAACTCAAAAAATAAAATCTTAGAATAGGTACACAGTGCTACCAAGGACATTCCGTGGATGCTATTTGTTCTGTCATCATGTCTCCACAGGTTACACTGTATATTTGATGAAAATACAAAGAATTTTTTTTAAATGAGGCTTCAATAGCAGAACTATAATCTCTTCTTCTCTGTTTCTTTAATCCCTGAAGATTTTTATTAATAACCCTCTCCAACAGAAACTGATTAAAATCCACATCTTTCATAACTTTCGATTGCAAGAAATAGCACAAAGTAATTCATAATAAGGTATTAGTAATTATGCTGAATCTAAATTTTAACACACAGTTTCCTTTGATTTATTTATTTCTGGATGTCCATGAATGAGCACAGCAGGTCATTACATTACATTCAGCATCAACAGGAAATCACAGTCCTGCATAAGATTTACTGCACGAGAAGTCTAGTACAAGAACAGAATAAGAAATGAGCTATATGGTTATTATTATTTACAAAAGAAATTACCTCGGTACAATCTGAAATTCACATAAAAGCATGAATATTTACTACTTGTGATAGGTAAAACCATAACTCCCCCAAGTCACACTTTAGGTAAAAAATATACAATTCAAATTTAAAATTAATCGTGTATTTAGGAGCAGAATAAACTTCTCTGTGATGGGTCATCTCATCTTTCTACTAAAGCATCTATTAAATGCTACGTGGCTCTTTTGTATAAAATAAGTCATTAGAAATTAGTTTTTAACTTCATGTTTTGCAGTCTGCTTCAGTTTAGAAAAATCCTACAGTCATGCTGGCTGCAGAACAGAATCTGCCAGGCAGCAGCACAGCCCAAGGGAGTGGAGCAAGAGCTTTGCCCATGCTTTGCCAAGACTTGGTAGGAGACTGCCAATGACTTAAAAGGACAGGGAGGTTGTGAGTGCTCCATCCCTGGCGGTGTTCAGAGCCAGGCTGGATGAAGCCTTGGGTGGGATAGTTTAGTGTGAGGTGTCCCTGCTCATGGCAGGGGGGGTGGAACTGGATGATCTTGAGGTCCTTTCCAGCCCTAACTATTCTATGATTCTATGACAAGGTAGGAATGAGGCCTCACTAAACTTCACTCAAAATGCACCATTTACTGTACAATTCTTGCGTACAGAAGTACACAAAGTACAAGAGAATAAGTTAACAATAGCAGCATTTCCCTCTATGACCTCCCCCCTCTCTTTGTTCCATAATCAGGTCCAAACTAGCTTCTCCCTGAGCTTCAAAAAAAAGTCACCCTGAGGGGCAGTCTTTAAGGGGCCTTATTCCTTGTACAGCTAAACAAGCTTCATCAAAGAGTAATCAATAAATAATTTAACAGTTTAAGGTTAAAACAAGACTGAAAGTCATAAACTGTAAATACATACAAAGTAAAGGAAAATCATAAGATATTGTTTAACTCAGACCTCCTCGGTTCAACACACAAGGATGAATCTCATAGTGGAATCCATTGTTAATTATCTGAAACTAAACAAGAGTTTAATATAGTCCAAGCTGCCCTAACTGCTAGCGTTTTATGTCTTGCATAGGACTGCATGGACTAGGACAAATTAGCCTAATCCATTCTGTAGAGTGGAGATTTGTTTCCATTCTCTGGGTTCAAGGTAAACCCTTCAGCATCATCAGGTAGGCAGTAGAGAGCTGTATTAACATTATTCCACAGCTCCACAAACAACGCAGGGTTGTCTGGAGTAAAAAAAAAAAAAAAAAATCAACAACAAAACGACCCAAACACAATGAAACAAATGACATTTTGGATGTCTGTGGGTAATCATGAGTGAAGCCTACCACAAACACTTCACTAATAGTTTCCCAGTCTCTGATCCTCATTTCCTGCTCCTTCACCCTCAACGGGAATTCTGTTGCCTTCTCTGACTTTGTGAAAGAAAGGACTTCTGAAGAGCGTCAATTCATGCACATGAAAATGTCACTTCTTAGCACCATTTTAGCTCAATTTTTGATGAAGAATAGGATTTTGAATAATTCTAACAACTCTGCATCTCCACATTCATTTCTCATGGGCAGGGCTGATTGACCAACCATGCCTATCTCTGAAGAGAAGCTCTGCAGTACACTGATGAAGTGGTTAACCATTTCTTACAACATAATCAGGACAAAGACCAAAGTGATCCCCATCTTGGTGACACTGCCTCGTATTTAAGAGAATGGTAGATTCTATCTGACTCCTGGTAAACCTCTGTACAAAAAACAACCTGCTTCAATTTCAGGTGGCATGACGTTTTAAGGATGTAAAAATGATATTTCTTTTCATGCTTAATTAATACTGGCAAATACTTTGAGTGGATTCATTTGCTAACAGCTGATTTCAAAGTGATGTTTGTCATGCAGTTCACAAAGGTGATAAATAATTGTGTGTTGTTATGAATACTGACCCACTGTACAAAGTATTTATGCACAGTTATCCACATGATTGTTCCTATTTAATATTTGACTTCTCATTTGAGTCTGTCAGTCATCAGTATCACAAGGTATGCATAGGTGTCATGTAAAAAATCCTAACAAGTAGGATAAAATACCTTCTTCATATCTTACAGGCCACCTAACTGCTTATCAGATGGCTAAAACTTGATCAAATGGAGGACCTCCTCCACACTAGGTCACATGTTTCAATCTCATTAACAGTCCCCTGGAGCAGCTCCTTAGTAAAGAAACATTAGTTTCTTTAGTGCTCGGTTTCTCGAATAGTTCTGGCACTGAGCAGGGTATTTCCAACAGCATTACGTGAGGCTGAAATAACCCTGTGAGGGAGAAACCAGAAAGAAAACAAGGCCAAACTCAATGGGCCTTCAAAAGAGGCTGCACACTTATTATGAATACAATTCTCTACTAATGAGTTTCCAAGTCTCCATAAAATCCCAGTATCTGGCAAAAAGCATTCCATGATACATTTTAGCAACCCCTGGCATAAACTGTCATGCTTTAATTAAACACAAAATGCAAATCACATCCTCAGGAGATGATGCCTCTAACTGTCTCAGTAAGCCAGTATGGAAATCAACCACAGCAGTAATGCAGCACAGAGACCAGGGCAACTCTGCACCCCATAGGGCTGTTTCCCAAACATCACTCCAAAGGACAACTCCTGAAGCACTACTGGTAACGCAGTTAAAAGCCAAGTTCCCTGTTGGCAGAAAGAAGCCATCGTCTCTGCTATTGTCTTCCTGATTGGTAGGCTACATGCACTGGCAAACACAAGACAGCTTGATTAGCTAAGCTAGTCCTGCACACATTTAATTATATGCAGCCAGCTTACTGTGCTGGACTTCAAGAGAGCAGACTTTGGCCTCTTCAGGGATCTGCTGAGTAGAGAGGATAAACCTCTGAAGGAAAGAGGTGCCCAAGACAGCTGCTTAATATTCAAGGATCACTTCCAACCAAGCTCAAGAGTGCTGCATCCCAACAAAGAGGAAATCAGGCAAGAGCGCTAAAAGGCCAGCATGGATGAACAATTAGCTCCTGGACAAGCTCCAGCATAAAAAGGAAGCCTACACAGGGTGAAAGCACGCACAGTTAGCCACGGAAGAACACAAAGAAATTGTTCAAGAAGCCAGGGATCAGGTTAGGAAAGCTAAAACCCCAACAGAATTAAATCTGGCCAGGGATACCAAGGGCAACAAGAAAAGCTTCACCAGTGATAAAAAGAGACTAGGGAAAATGTGGGCTGTCTTCAGAAGATCATGGAGCAGATCCTTCTGAAATAACACTAAGGCACATGGAAAATAAGGAAGTGATTGGTGGCAGCCAACATGGCTTCACTAATGGCAGATAATGCCTAATAAATTTGGTGGCCTTCTGCAATGGGGATACAGCATTGCTGGGTACAGGAAGAGCAACTGACATCATCTGCCTAGACTTGTGCAAAGCATTTGACATTGTCCCACACAGCACCCTCATCTCTGAAGTGGATGGACACGGATTTGATGGATGGACCACTCGGTGGATAAGGAAATGGCTGGATGGTCATTCTCAAATACTTGAGGACAACAGCTCCATGTCCAAGTGGAGACCAGTGATGAGTAGTGTTCCTACAATACAGCGTACAATGAGCTGTACTGGGACCAGTGCTGTTTAACATCTTTGTCGGAAACATGGACAGTGGGATCCAGTGTACCCTCAGCAGGTTTACCTATGACACCAAGCTGTGCGATACAGTCAAGGGATGCCATCCAGAGTGACCTTGACAGGCTTGAGAAATGGGCCTGTGTAACCCTCATGTAGTCCAACAAGATCAAGTACAACATCCTGCACCTAGGTCAGGACAACCTTAAACACAGAATCACAGAATCCCAAGGGTTGGAAGGGACCTAAAAAGATCATCTAGTCCAACCCCCCTGCAAGAGCAGGGTAACCTACAGTACATCACACAGGAACTTGTCCAGGCGGGCCTTGAATATCTCCAGTGTAGGAGACTCCACAACCCCCCTGGGCAGCCTGTTCCAGTGCTCTGTCACTCTTACAGTAAAGAAGTTCTTCCTGATGTTAACGTGGAACTTCCTATGTTCCAGTTTACACCCATTGCCCCTTGTCCTATCACTGGATATCACTGAAAAAAGCCTAGCTCCATCATCCTGACACCTACCCTTCACATATTTGTAAACATTGATGAGGTCACCCCTCAGTCTCCTCTTTTGCAAGCTAAAGAGACCCAGCTCCCTCAGCCTCTCCTCATAAGGGAGATGTTCCACTCCCTTAATCATCTTTGTGGCTCTGCGCTGGACTCCTTCAAGCAATTCCCTGTCCTTCTTGAATTGAGGGGCCCAGAACTGGACGCAATATTCCAGATGCGGCCTCACCAAGGCTGAGTAGAGGGGGAGGAGAACCTCTCTTGACCTACTAACCACTCCCTTTCTAATGCACCCTAAGATGCCATTTGCCTTCTTGGCCACAAGAGCACATTGCTGGCTCATGGTCATCCCCCTATCCACCAGGACCCCCAGGTCCCTTTCCCCTTCGCTACTTTCCAGCAGGTCAACCCCCAACCTGTACTGGTACATGGGGTTGTTCTTCCCCAGATGCAAGACTCTACACTTGCCCTTGTTAAATTTCATCAAGTTTCTCCCCGCCCAACTCTCCAGCCTGTCCAGGTCTCGCTGAATGGCAGCACAGTCCTCTGGTGTGTCAGCCACTCCTCCCAGTTTTGTGTCGTCAGCAAACTTGCTGAGGGTGCACTCAGTTCCCTCATCCAGGTCATTGATGAAAATATTAAACAGCACCGGTCCCAGCACCGACCCCTGAGGAACTCCACTAGTCACAGACCTCCAGCTAGATTCTGCGCCATTGACCACAACTCTCTGCCTTCTTCCTTTCAACCAGTTCTCGATCCACCTCACTACTTGATCGTCAAGCCCACACTTCCTCAGCTTATCTATGAGGATGCTGTGGGAGACAGTATCAAATGCCTTACTGAAATCAAGAAAAACCACATCTACCGCTCTACCATCATCCCTCCACCTAGTCACTTCCTCATAGAAGGCTATAAGGTTGGTCATACATGACTTCCCCCTCATAAAACCATGTTGGCTGTTCTTAATGACCCCCTCATCCTTGATATGCCTAGTGATGGAGTCAAGAATAAGTTGTTCCATCATCTTTCCAGGGATGGAGGTAAGGCTGACCGGTCTATAATTACCCGGGTCCTCCTTCTTGCCCTTCTTATAGATTGGTGTGACCTTTGCCATCCGCCAATCCTCAGGCACCTCGCACATTTCCCACGACTTACCAAAGATGATGGAAAGTGGCCTAGCAATGACCTCCGCCAGCTCCCTCAGCACCCGTGGGTGCATTCCATCCGGACCCATCGATTTACAGATGTCCAGTTTGCATAGCTGATCCCTAACCCAATCCTCATCTACCAAAGCAAACTCCTCCTTTGTCCTGACTCCTTCTGGGGCTATAGAAATCCGGGGCCCTCGGGGAGAGTCTGCAGGAGTAAAGACAGAGGCAAACAAATACAGGTTGCGCATAGAACGGACTGAGAGCAGCCCTGAGGAGAAAGACTTGAGGGCATTGGCTGACAAAAAGCTCAACAGGACCCAGCATTGTGCACTTGCAGCCAGGAAAGCCAACCGTATGCTGGGCTGCATCAAAAGAAGTGAGACCAGCAGTTCAAAGGAAGCAATTACCCCCCTCTACTTCTCTCTCATGAGACCCTACCTGGAGTACAGCGTTCAGCTCTGGGGCCCCAAACACAAGAAGGACATGGACCTGTTGCAGTGAGTCCAGAGGAGGGCTCCAAAGATGATCAGAGGGGAGAAGCACCTCTCCTGTGAAGACAGGCTGAGAGAGTTGGGCTTGTTCAACCTGGAGATTAGACTTCAGAGACTTTATAGCAGCCTTCCAAGGGCACCTACACGAAAACTGGAGAGGAACTTTTTACAAGGGATCTAGGGTAGAGGTAACAGTTTTGAAATGAAAGAGGGTAGATTTAAGCTAGATATAAACAATTCTTTAATGATCTGGGTGGTGAGGCATTGGAACAGGTTGCCCAAGGAAGTTTTGGCTGCCCCATCCCTGGCAGTGTTCAAGGCCAGGTTGGATGGGCTTTTGAGCAACCTGGTCTAGTGGAAGTTGTTCCACTTCCCCTGCCATGGACAGGGACTAGATGATCTTTAAGGTCCCTTCCAAACCAAACCATTCTACAATTCACTGCCTTCAACTCCAAGGAAAAAAAAAAAAAGAAATCCATACTCTGAGGCCATTTCCACACTGCAGTTCCACATGGGAAGGCCCCCACTAACCCTGGGGAACTATAAGAGTTATCCTACATAGCATGAATAGCAGACAACACTTCATTCCTCTACTGCTTAATACAACCTTTAGTAATCACCACCATGTAAGAAATGCACTTGCATGTAAAACCATTTTTTCTTGTGACTGACTACCTTTCTATAGGGAAGCCAGAAAAAATACAGATGCATTATGGAAACCAAAATCCTGCTGACAGAGAAATACTGTATACTTCTAAGTATCATATCAAGATAGTCAATATATCTTCATTTTCTCTCTCCTTCAAGTCTACCAGCTCAGGGAAGTCAGACATGTTTCTATAATAAATGAAACCTGAGGATACGAATGGAACAAAAATTGCATTTAATTTATTATATATAAAAACAACCAGAATTCTTCCAAAGCTGCTTAAAAAAAAAAAAAAAAACCAAAAAAGAAAGCGTCTCTATATATACAGGCAAGAATACATATATACATAGGCCAAAACTTTTATGTACCTCTTAGGAAAGTATCTCTTTTAACAACAGCTAATTCAAATATCAGAGTGTAAGTATATAACACACTACCCACAGTACTGGGAATGCTGAGTCCCCTTCAACTTCAATAGTGATTTCTGACACCTAGGCACTCTCTACAACAGCAGGAAAAGTCCTCAGGAGTCTTTCATACAAAAGGAGTTTGTCCAAAATGACTGACAGAGTATGAAAGGTATAGCTTATCCCACAGCCCACACTGTGAAAAACAGATAAGCAAACACAGGGTATACATACATTTTAAAATATGTGCAGCACTGTATTCTAGCTTGCATTTACGCTTTCTATTAAAAAAGTAAAGCAAGGAATATGCACTCCACATCCACATGCATCTTTCTAGACAGACTGCTACTCAAAATCAGTATTATGTCCTGTAGAGCTACAACATACCTGACAACATCCCTAACTCCCCTGTCATCCCGAGGAATTATGTTTTAACCAAGATTGTATAGTTTGGGGTCCGCATGACCTGCCTGAATCCATCTTTTCACAATGTGCCCTTGTATACAAAGGCTTCTACAAGTGCATCAGCAGTAAAAGTATGATTAGGGAAAACGTGGGGCAGCTGCTGAATCAGGTGGGTGTCCTGGTAATAGAAGACACCTCCACTCAACCCTAGTGAGGCTACATCTGGAGTACTCTGTCCAGTGCTGGGCTCCTCAGTACAAGACAGACAAGAAGCTACTGGAGAGCGTCCAGCAGCCAGCCACAAAGACGACTGAGGTCTGGAGCAACTCTCTTATGAAAAGAGACTGTGGGAGCTGGGCCTGTTTAGTCTAGAGGAAAGGAAACTGAGAGGATCTCATCAATGCATATCAATATCTCAAAGGCGGGTGCCAGGAGGGTGGTGCCAGACTCTTTTCAGTGGTCCCCAGCAACAGGAAGAGGAGCAATGGCCATAAACTGAAACAGAAAGTTTCACCTCAACATGAGGAAGAACTTCTTTACTTTGAACTTGAACCTTGAGGGGGCCAAAGCACTGGAACAGGCTGCCAAGGGTGGTTGTGGAGTCGCCCTCTCTGGAGACATTCAAAACCCACCTGGATGCATTCCTGCATAACCTGCTGTAAGTAACCCTGCCTTGGCAGGTAAATGTAGAGCGAGGGAAACACAAACTCTGAAGTATCTATTTCACAGGGAAAATAATCTCCTCTAAGCAAAATAAACAGCTGTGAAATGCCTGATGTCTTTAATTTTAAGTGGGAGAAACAAAGACACTTTCCATTAGATATTATACAGGGTTCAAATGTTGAGGAAATCATATATCTCAAGCTCAACCTTTAATAAAAAAATCATGAACATTTATTATTAATGATCTTTACTGACAAATATCTTCATCTAAAATTCTTAACTGGTAGGGACTTTTCAGAAATTTTTTCACAGGGCAGTAAGAGGAATATTTCACTCGGGCATCTGTGGCTGCGTGCTCCTTCCTTCTCACTGGGGAAAAGATCATACAGTTTAAGTAAAATACAGAATAAAGACTCTGTTTATACAGGCATGACTATGAATGCTAAATAAGTGGGGGGATGCTCTGAAGCTGGTGAAGTTCTTGGAATTTCTACACTGGCCACACAAGATACATAACGTCAGCCCAATATTAATGAGCCAAAGAGACTGGAGTGCCTACATGTCAGAGGTTTTTTTTAGTGACTAGGCAACAGAACTGTTCTTCAGGTCAAGATTCTTTTCAGGCTAAGAATCCAAAAAAAATAATATTCATTTCTTTGTTGATTTGATTTTGGGCAATGCTGAGCCTGAAGCTGTTGTGGATTTAGTAAAACTGCAGCTACTCTGCTCCTCGGGGACAGGACACACAACAGCAGCGACCTCATCTAAAGACAATAAATTTCAGATCCTGTCTGTAAATCCTTTGGCCTTATAAGGCAAAAATTTTTAATAAGAAATAAAATCACTTTGCACTTTTCTTCAGTTTCTTTTTTCTTTCACCTTCACTGTGGCCATATTCCTCTGGAAAACAGAGCCACCATAAATTACTGGTAAACAGAAATATTTGCAAATGCTATTGTCCAGGCACTCCACTATTAGAAACAAGAATGTGTCTTCTACAAGCATATCCAAAATCTCTTTTGGGTTATTATCAACACAGCTCCACTCTAGTGAGTCATCTAAAGAGACCAGCTTCATTTCAAAATGCAAATGCTGATTCCAAACAACATGACTGCACTAACATTGTTACACACATAGAATCATAGAATAGTTAGGGCTGGAAAGGACCTCAAGATCATCTAGTTCCAACCCCCTGCCATGGGGACACCTCACACTAAACTATATCACTCAAAGCTCTGTCCAACCTGGCCTTGAACACCACCAAGGATGGAGCATTCACAACTGCCTTGGGCAACCAGTTCCAGTTCCTCACCACCCTAACAGGAAAGAACTTCTTCCTTATAGCCAATCTAAACTTCTCCTGTTTAAGGTTTTAATCTGTTACCCCTTGTCCTACCACTACAGTCCCTAATGAAGAGTCCCTCCCCAGCATCCCTGTAAGCCCCCTTCAGATACTGGAAGGATGCTAGGACGTCTCCACGCAGCCTTCTCTTCTCCAGGCTGAACAGCCCCAACTTCCTCAGCCTGTCTTCATACGGGAGGTGCTCCAGTCCCCTGATCATCCTCGTGGCCCTCCTCTGGACTTGTTCCAGCAGTTCCATGTCCTTTTTATGTTGAGGACACCAGAACTGCACACAATACTCCAGGTGAGGTCTCAAAAGAGCAGAGTAGAGGGGCAGGATCACCTCCTTCGACCTGCTGGTCATGCTCCTTTTGATGCAGCCCAGGATACGGTTGGCTTTCTGGGCTGCGAGCGCACACTGAAGCCGGCTCATGTTCATTTTCTCATCGACCAACACCCCCAAGTCCTTCTCTGCCGGGCTGCTCTGAATCTCTTCTCCACCCGACCTGTAGCTGTGCCTGGGATTGCCTCAACCCAGGTGCTGGACCTTGCACTTGGCTTGGTTGAACTTCATGAGGTTGGCACATGCACTGCTTAGGCAAAATAACTGCTATTTTAATATTTAACTGGAACATTATATACTTCTTCTTACAGGTCCTAATCTACCTTAGAATTTTCCTAGCCAAACCAAAGGATATTTTTCACATGTGCATGTACTTTACACAAATAGTTGGGGTTTTTTTATTTATTCATCATTGTTCTACTGAAATAAAATGTCCCACCTAATTCTGCTTAAATACTTAATACTACTTCAAGAGAAAACTAGAAAATGCATTAATGCTAGGTCAGTTCCTTGGTCTTTTGTTTTTGTGCAATCCATAGCTAAAGTCCAAAAGAAAAAGTTGGCATGCTGCTTATTAAAGCCACTTACAGTTCAGCTCATTTTCTCTATGTTATGTACTTATGTATTCACATTGTGCTGTCACCTTGTGGAAGCCTTACTAGACAATCACTTAAATTTATCTCAAGAAAAAGAAAAAACAAAGCAAAAAACATAAAACCCCACCACACAACAAAACCAAAACAACAACAAAAAAAAAAAAATCACCAAAAACCACAATAATATTTTGAAGAAAAAAAATATTTTCTTCCCCTCCAATTTGTTTTCCTATCTGCTTGCTACTGCAAAATACTTAGCTTCTAATCAAAATAATGAAAGCAAAGCTTCTGTGCTCAGAGGTTCTCATTTGAATAAGCAAGGCAATTTCCATTTCAAATATATGTTCTGTCATGCTTCCACAAAACAGAAGAGTGTCATTTCTCATTTAATGCAGATGCTAAGATATCCAGGTGCTTTTGCCCATCCAGAAAAATGTAAAACAATCTCAGCTTGCTCACTGCTCAGCACAGCTAGCTTCCTTGTCCAGCCTGAGGTTTAACTGCAAAGTTTAAACGCAAAGTCTGCCCAACTTTTGGTTTCTATTCTAAAGTCTGACTTGCCATACAAATTTTCTGAGGTTGCTGCATCTCAGTTTCTCTCCTCACATTACTTTGCTCATACAGAGGCATTTATGACCCTGAAGTTTGGTAAAGACTTCGATATACTGGGATAAAAGGTGTGGAGTACTGTTCTTATGAAATCCAGCTATGCAACAGCCAACTTTGTCAGTTGTGCAATGTCTTCTCCACCTGCTCATCTTGTTGGAAGAAAAAATGCAGACATTAAAGTGAAATTTCACACTAAAGTTTATCTTAAAAAAAAAAAAAAAAAAAAAAAAAAACCTTCTGAGAAAATCTCTTCTTTAAACAGCATAAGTAACTTGGCAAAGAGTGACTGATAAGTTGGTTTGTTTCATGGGGTAAATCTTTAATTTCATTTGCTGCCCTTGTTACTCTGACCCTAACAATAGTTCATAAATATTTAGGTAGCTTTCCACCAACATGCTTTCAGCTTTTGAATACTAATGCTAACTGCAGTGGAGAAGAAAAGGAATTGCTATAATAGACCGTGGATCTAGCTGTGAATACCTAACCTGCTGTTTGTAAGGCATCCTGTTTGCTGGGATTATGCAGTCATTATTAGCACACAGGAATCCATCACATTCCTAATGAATTGTGAGGCTGTCTTGGGAAAATAACAAATATCTTTACCTGAATAAGCATTAATGTATTAATGTTGTAACAACCAGCCCAGGAAAAAAAAAAAAAAAAAAAAAAGAAAAGAGATCAATAGCTGTACAAAGCCCAAGGCTAAGAACAGAAAAACAAGACTGGCATGCATACAGATAACCTTACCAGTGAAGAAATCAAAGAGATTCTGGTTTACTTTGCATCTCATCATGATGCCTGACAGATTATCAACCACTTTAAAAGTATTCTTTGATACAAGCACAGCCAAGGCCCAGCAACACGACCTTTTCCTATGTATATTCCCCCATTCTGCAGCACCCCAACCTCATTAGACTTAAAAGAGAGGATTTTACAAAACCACTCTTGGCAAACCAGTGCCATGTAATGGTGTGGCAAGCCTTCCCACTGCTCCAGCTAGGAGAAATACAAGCTAAAGAACAAAGTCACAGAATACCCCTTGTTCCTTTGGTCAGCAGATGCAGCATCCATCTTCAGTCTTCAAGGGGACAGGGTCATTCAGCCCATGAAAAGGTGTTTCCCTGCCAGCTGGCCAGATCTGTCAGACACCACATGTAGAAACAATTGCCGTTCCCAGCAAAAAGAGGTGCTGAGCATAAGTGGCCACTGCTACTGAAAGAGTAGCAAAACAAAAGTTGCCAAAATTCATCTCTACCTTGTTCCCTGCTTCTGCTAGCTTTATCTAGGCCTTAATCCCTATTTGTCTCCACTACTGAAACTACCTTAAAAATTATCTTGTTACATTGCTTTCAGAACTGCAGAAAGGAGTTGAGAACACTGCAGAACAGCTCCCCTTTCTCCAGAATGCCATATCACTTCTTGAAAGTAAAACCTACCCTTCTACTTTTAGATGCCATTTTTTTATTTTTCTGCACATCCAGAGCTAGCTCATTACATTCTCCTTTTTTGTGCTCTGCTTCTTTCCAAGGACTATCCACAGCAGAGAATCAAATATCAAGGAGCTGCCCATCTCTCATATCCTCTAGAATTCAGTGACAGTAAAAACTTACCTTTTCTTTTTTGATACTTTTGAAAATCACTGTAAGGCTAAGTGGAACAAGAAATTGGGCTCTGCCTTTTACAAAAGCAGAAGGGTAGCAGAGTCTAAAATTTGCCTTCAGAGTCACCAAAGCAAGCTATGTTGGTGCGCATCCTCCCAAATCCTCCATTTGCTTTTTTCCCCAGACTGAAAACTGAATCATAGAACAGAATATCAGGTTGGAAGGGACCTCAGTAGTCATCTAGTCTAACCTGTTTAGGCAAAGCATGACCTAGACTAGATGTCTCAGCACCCTGTCCAGCCTAATCTTAGAAGTGTCCAGCACTCGGGACTCCACCACTTCTCTGGGGAGATTCTTTCAATGGCTGATTGTTCTTATTGTGAAAAACTTTCCTCTTGTGTGTCTCCAGTGGTAACTTGTACCCATTACTCCTCGTCTTTTACATATAACTCCTTGTAAAAAAGGAGCCTCCATCTTCTTTATAGCCACACTTTAAATACCGGAACATGGTGATAAGGTTTTCCCTGAGCCTTCTTTCCTCTAATCTGAACAAATATAGTCCTCTCAGCCTTTCTTCACACGACAGGTCCCTGGCTACTAAAACGTATAAGCAATGACAAAGCAAATCTAACAATATTAAATCAAGTAAAATAAAGCTTTTCTTCATATCACATTAAGAAGCATTTGCACATGTGGACATTTGCACTCTTCTCTGCAAGAATTAAACTAAGTTCATAGTCTGGCTTCTGCGACAAGGCTCAAAACTGACTTGGTTTGACTAGCCGATGTTACTCCCACCCCCACTCCCCTCCCCCCAGCACACTTCTCTCAAAAGTAGAATGTACTTGTTTGCAGCTTTAGAAAAAGGCATAAAAGTCTGCAAATTCACTGATTATTTGCTCTTCTAAATTGAGTTAGCAGGTATTTGCAATGTTGACATCAGACTGTAGTTACTACCAAGAAGATTATTCCCTAAATCCTTTTTACAATTAAGGCTATTTCTCACTTTACACATCCATTTCCTGTTTAGACTGTATTTTGAGCAACTCTCTCAAGCCCATTACAAGCTGCCAAGAATGCCATAGTGGGGTACCATTTTATTCTTGGAGTTCTGCTGCATGAAAGTGAGCAAAGCACACAGCAGAGCTCATAAATGGTATGGCTCACAATAAAGATAAGTAGGCTATCTTTACCATAAATTTCAGACACCACTGAGATAATAAGCACCCACTGAGCAGGGCAAAGAGCATTAGTAGGCTGGAAGCTTCATTTTCTTATTCAAGTAAGAATAAGAAGCAATAAGAAAGGAGCTCTGTTTTTACTGCCACTGGATTGCAAGTTTTTGTTTGTAGACAGAGTTTAACAGTAAATGTGAACAGCTGTTATTTGCTATATAGTTGTTACTAAGAGGATTTTCATTAAAGATTTTATTTCTTCTAAAATGAAAAAGCACTTAGGCACTGTTCTCAGAATACACTGATCCAGATGAAAAGCACAGCTCCTAAATAGACCACAGCTTCAGAATCCTAACACGTTTTCAGAACATAAGCCTCTAATATTTGAGCACAAAATCACCTTCCAGTGATACATTTTCCTTCCAGTACACCTAAAACCAGGGTCTAACACCTACTGCTGTCTGAAGAAAAAATTATTTTCAATTTAAACACTGATCCAGGGCTTCATGGTCTCTTTAAGCTGCAAATTATCTACTTAGAGTAACATGCACATACACACAACTGCTAAAAAAATTGCCCTCAGTAATAACTGAAAAAAAAAAAAAGCACTCAGTAATAACTGAATCACAAGCCATTTTCTACAAATACTGCCTGTTTAACCAGTTTTCAAATAGATTTAATGACGTGTTGGTAAGAGTAAAGATTTTTTTCATCTTGAAGGGCCTAAGAAGATAGCACACATTAATAATATCAAATCATGTCAATTTCTCCATGATGTGTCATTTGAAAGCACTCTGCCCAATTGTTTTTAATCTTGGCTTTCAGAAATAACCCATCTGTTATCAGGCCCACGTAAACTTCCTAGCAAAGCACCTTTAATGTAAAACCACAAACCTTCAATTCAAAACAATGCAACTTTACCTATTCATATGCCTCATGTCAACCCCCACCCCCAAAACCACAACCTTCTTAAAACCCATAGGGAAATACCTAATATCACATGCACACCCGTTAGATACGGCATTTTCCAGTATCACAATCTAGTCATTCAGCAAGTATTCAACCCTTTGTGTTCTGAACACATACAGCATATCTGCCTTAAATTTTCTTCATGTAAAACCAACAGGGTTTAAAACCCCACAGTATGCTGCCATTTCTTTTACATAATGATTTTGGCAGCTTTGTTGTTGCTAATGCAGACTGAACATTCTTTCAGTATCGTATTCCAAGCACTGAGCTGGCAGAATGGAGTGCGTTTAAGTGAAGCCTGCAAGTACCATTATTAAAAAAAAAAAAAAAACAAACAAAACCCAACACCCTATACGTATGCTACAAAAGTTTGTGAGAGAAAGACTGTCTTTCAAGCAAGTTTACTTTACCCACACTTCTTCAGGATTAGGAATCCAGCAGCACCGGCAGTACGGATACAGAATGTATTAAGCACTTAATCAACAACATCATCTCAGAGGTGTCAGCACTCTGGCTGAACTAGAAGGAAATCATACATGGAAACCCTCACAAAAGCCTGCACTTAAAGTACTCCTGCTGTTGCACTACACAGCATGGGGAAGTTGCACAGCTTCTGCTGTGCTGATAGAAGTACTGGCTTTCAGGTAAGTACTTAAAACAAGGTCTCTTTTGCTTATCTTTAGTGACTTTCAAAGAGAAATTAAGGACCCCAGGATTCTTTTAATACATAGAGGGAATTAATCGTCATGTTCTGGCCAAGAAAGCCTCTCAATAAAACGATACCACCAGTCATAGCTTTAGCTATTGCCAACCATCTAATAGCTGCTGGGATTTGCTAAGACCAGTGCGCTGTTACTACTTAGCTTTCCATTTTGGACAGAGCTTTAGGATTCTTTGGAGATGTAAAAAAATTACGCAACCAACACCACTGTGCTGGTTTTGGCTGGGATAGAGTTCATTTTCTTCATAGTAGCTAGTATGGGCTGCACCTGGGATTTGTGCCAGAAACAGTGTGGATAATTCAGGGATATTTTCACTAGTCTGCTGATCGGTGCTTACATGGAGTCAAGGCCTTTCCTGCTTCTCACACCACCCCACCAGCCAGTAGGCTGGGGGTGCACAAGAGTTGGGAGGGGACACATCTGGAACAGCTGACCCCAGCTGACCCAAGGGATATCCCAGATCACTTGGCATCATGCCCAGCACAAAGCTGAGAGAAAAAGTAGCAGGGAGGGTGGGGAGGGGGAAAGGAGATGATGTGATGACATTCAGAGTGATGGCATTTGTCTTTAATTGTTACCGCAATTCTCTCCCCCATTCCGGGCCGGGGGGGAGTGAGCAAGTCATTGTGCTGGGCTTAGCTGCTGGCTGAGGGTAAAGCATGACACCCACCGTTGTACCATTTAGTGCTCACCAAGTTGGCACCTATAAACTAGAAAGAGTAAATGACGAGTCTGGCAGTGAGCACTGCCACCCGTGGTTACCTTACAGATAATTGTACTCGTTATAACTTCCCTGCCCTCAATATCCCTTCCATGGGATAGTTCATTTTACCCTGCTTCCCAGCACACAGTAACCCTGGCACCTTCACTGTTCATACCTAGAGGCAAATAAACTCACTATGTGGGAGCTGGCATTTTCTCAGAGACCTTCTGGGTAAGTCCTGGAAACATTCCTGAATTTGCCTGCTCTTGGTGGTAAGGCACAACTTACAGCTGGTCAGTGACAGACACTATCTGGTGCCATTTGCTCTGCCAAACCATGCTGAAGCTAGAGTTAAACAGCTGATTCACTGAAAAGGAATCTCAATTCAGATAATTCTCACAAAAACAAGTACATTTATGGCACTCACCCTCTTTGCACCAGCCTGATCAGAAGGATTACACTCACGAAGGCAGTATTCAGGAGATTTTTCTCTATGATAGCTTGGAAAAGAAACTGTTCCAATCTTTTACCTTGCCACCATGAACTTTTAATAAAACTAAATCAAGTTTCTTTCAGCCCTCTAAGTATTTGAGCTGACAGCAATGGTCTAAAAAGGTTCAGCTCCTCAACCAGGTTTCTTAAAAACAGGAGCTGCTTCTGCTGCTTATCATTCCTATCCTGTATCCCACTGCAAAACTGCCCTGGGAGAACCAGGTTTATTTTGTCTTCATCAGCTGCATCTCCAAGCTCTCTTTAGCTGCTCTGTTAGGCTTGCACAGCTATAGACGGCAACGCCATCTTTCTTCACTAGCAGCTTGTACTCCTTTCCTGCTCAGGGATTTGATCACTGGTCTGCAGCCAACTCTGACTCTTAACAAGGCAAAGATGTTTTAGATTTATAGGCCACTACGTATCAGCTATGGTTACCAGTGGGCTGATTCTGTATTGAATACCTCATTCAAAGAAAACAGTACAACAACATGCCCTGCAGATTTGTCTCAATCTTAGACCATCTTTGGCAGAATAACCCCAGTGTGGGATTAGGGTCACTACCAATTCTCTAAACCACTGTCTTGTAAATTCAGAGAATTAACCTTACTCTACCATAATACTTTTTTCCCCAGAAGACCATAAAACCTTGGACGTCAAATATACAGTTTTAGCACCAGAGGCAAAAGTACTGTAATAGCACAACTGTGTCAGTAAAGTGACATCCCAATACAAAGTCAACAAAGTACTTGCTAGTATGTTTTCAGACTCCTCTCATGCCTTTTTTTTTTTTACTGAAAGCTCCCTGAATTCACACACAAAGTAGCACAACAGTCACATCATACACAAGTACAGCATTTATAACAGAAAGGCACCTTCCAGCTAACTTACATTGATACTATACTCCCGAAATGGAGCAGTACTTAACTTTCTCAGTTACCTTCTGCATCTGATTTTCTTCATGATTGAGTACTATACATCTGACCTAATCGCTCAAAGGCAGGAGCTTTTTTGCAGCTGTGTTTGTCTTTTATGGTTTTGTATAGGCATATCACACTGAATAGACACTATGATCTGTATCCACATTCTGTTAGATAAGACAAGAAAAGGCACGACTCTATTAAACCAATCTTTTATCTACAAGTTTCAAAATACATGATGCTAGAAGATTGCATTTGAAGTCAGCACTTAAATTCCTTAAGTCAGCATTTAAATTCTTTAAGGCATGAATGAGGTTTCACTCTATTGCTGAATTGTTCCGTATTATAGGAATATATTTTTGCTGAAGTAACTGAGTTTCATAATGGGCTAATTCTTGGGAAGTACGAATTCAGCCTGAAATATGTTTGAATTAGCAGACTGCAAAGCAGCTGTATTTAAAAACCAACCAAGGTCAAGCCAACAGTGGGAGTTCTGTTACACAAGCACAATAAAACTTTCAGATGTGTCACACACATTAAGAGAAAAGTTTATTGAAATATTTTACTGATTAGAAGCTGAAAAATATAGATTAACTAGCTTAAGACCATGCAGAAACAAGTAATGGCAACCAAAATTTGAATACATATCTTTAGGATACAGGCTTTTCTTATAAACTGCAAAAAATGAATTAAAACTGAAGAATAATTCTTTTCTTCTTAGTATTTGTGTTACAGCAGGCATAATTCAAAGTCATGATTTCATGACTTCAAAGCTTTTTATTTTCCCTTTTTAGGAAGATTATTCTTATTAACATTTGTCCATTTTTTTGTTTGTTTTGTTCTACTACAGATTGAATTCACCCCAAAAAGCAAGTTTTACTATTTGTGCCCATTTTAATCAGGTTATAATCTCATTTCATAAATTTAATATATACACACAGCCATTACATGCCTTTACTACATGAATGCACATGCAGAAAAAGTGCTCAGCTCTACAGATAACACACTGTAGGCACACAACCTGATCTAGCCACAGGTGCATAAGCAAAAAGGAAGGCATAATATACTCTTCACTTGCACAAGCATAAATCAGTAGCACACAGTGTTAACAAGAATTACACTCGTTTTAAAAACATATGAATATAGCAAATACATACATGTATTGTTACAGTGGTTTTGAAGATTTATGTCCTCATGTTTAGGCCCCAAGTGTGGCAACTAGCGCTGCTGGCCTCCAACTTGTAGATTAGTGCTACAATACTCCACAAGTCTTGCTACAGTAGCAAGGACATCCCACTCTACCAGAGGGGTATAGGAGACATCTGCCTACCCACATGGCCACTTACTGGAAAGTGGGAGCATGGCTAAAGAAGGGGCCAAGCATCTAGTTTATTTCATCCCAGTATGCATGAAGCCAACCTGAGGCTCTGGACTTCCAGCACCCTGCAGGCTGCTTGCTCATCTAGTTCGCACAACAGCGTGTTAAAAGCTAAAAATTCAAAGTGTTCATGCCTTACTAAAATAAAACTGTACAAGGCTTAGTACAAGCTTTTAAAGAAAGGCACATCCTGCGGCATATCTTTATGTTGAGTTTGAACTCTTCTGCTAAAGATTTCTAATATTAAAGTGAAAAACAGTAATTTACTTTCCACCTTTCAGATGTTTATATTCAGCTATGCAGCCTCTTTCACACCGCCTTTATTTCTAACCTATCTGTATGAGCACAGCTTTCTTGCAATTCCTGCATGAGAATTTCTGAATAGAAAAAAGTTGACAGCGATGTTTTCAGATCATGAACATATTCAAATCAATATTCAGCTACACTTTTCAAAAAAAACCTGTAGCTGTACCAATGCAAATCACTTCGGTATGCAATAGGTCTATTATCATATTCATAGAAGTTATTCAATTTATAGACTTGAAAACTCTCCATGGCGGATTTTATTATTTGTTCTTTGTTACAGTAGCACTGCTATGCCCTTGGAAATACCCATGACACTAGTTTTTGAATCTTTTTTTATGTTATCCATTTCAACAAGAGAAAACATGATGTTTTTCTTGTAGCTCTAGAAAATAACAATAATATGGACGTAGGAAGGATCTTGGTATATACAGAGGATTTATACAAATCAAGGTGAAGTGAGAGAAGGAATAACTGAACACTCAGAATAAGAGGTTTAGATAAATGACTGAAATGTATGGTTTTAATAAACATGTAAAGCAAGACAGAAACTTGGACTTAGAATCAGCTTCACTTGCCAACAAATGTAGTATGCTGTGTCCTTTCATGACATTTACCTCTCCCATAATTTAAACCAAAGATACATTTTAAGCTGGTAAAGAATAGGCACATATACCACCTTGATAAAGAGACACATATTTTGCTTGGGTAATAAGAATTAAAATTTAAGACAACAAATGCTATTATTTCCACATGAACACAGGGAAATTTTAGAATTCACTATGAGATCAAAAAGGCTCCATTTTTTATAATGTTGATCAACTTATTATCATAAGGACTGTTACAATAAGGGGCTGTTAATCTGAAAATATCAATTAAAGGTCCTTTACTGGTCTCAATGTTCCCAGACAAAACCATCTCAATTTTTAAAGTGTAAAGATCCATGTAATTAAGGAAAACATTTTTACAAGTTTTTTGTGCTATACTGCGTCAAAAAATTTATTAGAAACTTCACATTGTGCAGACTGATTTAATCACCAGAAAGCATTTTCTCAAAACCTTAAAGCATACAGACAAGTTACCAAATTCAGCTGACATTAATTTTGTCAGGGGTTTATGTGCAGTTTTATTTTCTAAGCATAATGAAAAAGAAGCAGTAAAGAAGTTGCAGCGTCCATCTCAAACTTCCCTCATACCTCCTCTCAAGGAGCGGGGACTCACGTAATGCTAATTCAAAGCACAGAAACAACCAACCATCACCTCTATTCAATTCATGTCGTAAATCAATGGACAAATTTTACTCCATAAAATTTCATGGCCACCTTAAGCAGCTCAATTTACCTCGTTAAACTGTAAAAGGAAGAGTTTATGGGAAAAATCCAATCCTGTCAAGTTAGCAAAGTTAATTCCAGTGAGTGACAGAATGGCTGAGGATAGAAGACTTGATTACCAAATCTACGCATACATACACTCCCCTTCCCTCAAGCAGGGTCAGCAACAGGAGGTTGCCCAGGACTATTAAAACTGAACCAATTTTCCACAGGAAAATCATTGTTCAAGATAAAGTGCCTCAATTTAGGAACAAGAAATAATCACTTGATTTAATTCTATAGAGTTCAAAGAAAAATCTGTACAATGTTGCTGTTTTCATCCCACTAAATTCTTAGGCCTCCCTTGTTCGATATTATGCAATACAAACAGTATGTATTTTTATTTAAAAGTACATATCTCAATAGCTGTTCACTCACACAAATTTTTTTTTTTTTTTTTTACACAATTTATTGCCAAAATCCAGATAAATCAGGTTTCCTAATCAGTGGGGCTCCCCAGCACAGACTGTCATTTAGCATACATAACATGATTTCATTTTCAAACCAAATCAAACCTAGTTAATCCTTATGTACCTCATGTTTTACATTGCACAAAGGTCAGAGAAGTTGAAGAAATCTAGACTCCACTAATTTGCTCTCTTCTAGTGGAACATAAATGTGAATTATTTTGAAATATGAAACTGAGGCATATGTAGATTAAAATTTCTCTCAGTTCAGTTGTGGTAGACAGGTTTACATGCAATAATTTTACGCAAGTTTCCAAGTATTCCAAATTATATTGCACAGAATCAGACGACCAACTAAACATACTAAACCGAAACATTCATGATGAAACTAGAAAAAACACTTTATCAAACTACTTACTGCTATTTAATGACCACGAGCATGCAGAACTGTTGTTGAATAAAATTTAACTCTTGGAAACATAGCTCAGTATTTCTCAGCATGCAATAAGAAATTGGTTTATTGTAATAATCATACCTTCAACAAATATCGGTGAAAAATTTAAAAAATCAAATTCATTCACTTTTTTTGCGAGTCACTGGTAGACATGAAAGGAAAGAAACTAGGATATGCATGCCAAAATGAGTAATGGGAGACACTGACAAAAAAGTCACACAACTACACGCTACAATGTAAAGTCCACACACTTACTTCAAATGGGATGTGTGGCTGTTTAACAGTCTGGAAGTGGCTTGAAAAGGAACAAACTGTATGTGAGGGGACATGAGTCAGTAGAAGAGTAATTGTCTGTAAAGAGCAGTAATGATTAAGATGTTACACCCGTGACTTCTCTGATATATATTAAATGGGATAGATACTGTGAACAAGAAATTGTACTTTCTGTGCTTTAAAACCCAATTAGGTACGTTGCCATTATACTAACCAAGACAACATTGCCATGGTTTAGTCTAACCTTGATCGTAAATCTTCATCTCCAGCAGAACTTAAAACTGCAGCTTAAACTTAATAAGCATGTCCTTAGGTAGAATACAAGGTGACACTTTCAAGGATATTACCCCAAGTGAATCACCTCCAAAAGCTTGAAGAGCTCTTTTCACTTAGTGCACTAAGAGATATTTGGAATTTGAACATACTGCCATTTAGAAGATTACTATTAGATAACTGATTGACGTAGTACTTATCACAGCTATAAATTACATGGATTGAGATAATGAAATCTATGTATGTACATTTTATGCCCTAATGAACCAAAGTTTAACAAACTTCATAACACACCATATTCAGTGGGTCTATCTTCTTACTGGCAGAGATGTTCCACATCCAGTTCAGGAACATATGTAAGTTTATAGATTTCAAAGAAGTGGTACTGAACACTGAAGGTCTGATTCCTGGTAAAGTGAGTTAGTTTGTTTAATTAGGTCCATCTCATTGATTCAGTCCAATTTTTAAACTGCATGTCTGTACAGACTCCTATATGATATTCACAGAAACAGAAAAACTGCTCTGAACTGGCTTTTTCACCTAACCCATTCCACACCTATGTTTGAACAATTACACAAATACAATAAAGAACATATTCAGAAAATCCAGTTTTACATACATGTTTTAATGTAACAAATGGCTCATAGTATTGAAAGGTGTGAATAATACAGCTCCAAAGTTACTGCTGTTACTGTTGTTAATTTCAAAATACTGTATGACAGGGTCTTCTGTGCTACGGGTCTTGCTACTATCACTGTTTCTAGGGTAACTGACATTCTATATAATGCAGTTAGTGTTTTAGAGACCTCATGCTTATGGTTCATGACCTGTATCAATATGAACAAGTCTCTGACAAATAAAACCTTAGAAGTCAGAGATCTTTCAGTTACCAGCTCTTTGAAGCAGCAAGATGCATTAGCTGCTAGAGTAAATAAATCCATTTGATCTCCCAACAAGATGAAACTAAAGTCAGTCAGAAGCACAAAGGCTTCACCTTGTCATTATTCAACCCAAATGCAAAGCTTTGCAAGATGATGTTCAACTTATAGCTACTTCACTAGATCTCTTCAGCCAGACCAAGTTACACACATTTTAAGAACGAAGACTTTATTATGCAGAGGAAACTCTTACAATTTGTTTCTCTGTCTGCTAAGAACAGAATGATAGGCTAGGGGATTCTTCACAAAGAATAGGGTTACAAACAGAATAAGCTCATGAAACAGCATTTCTGGAGAACAAAACAATGGAGAAGCAGGCCACTTCCCTCATAAGAAAGCACAAATTTTGTAAAACACTCCAGTATTCTCCAGAATGCTCCTGAAGCAGATGTGGAGGTGACTGCATGAAGAGAAGATTTCCAAGCAGTCATCAGCAACTGAAAAAGTGAATGAAGATGCTGAAACCCATTGGTCTGCAGGTTGCTTCTTCACTAGTTGTTCACACAGACTATGGCCCACAGGACAGTAAATCCTCCAAAGCAAGTCTGTACATTTGTTTCACACAACAGAATGAGCCAAAAAAAAACCCAAAAAAAACCCTACAAACCAACCCACAGGTGAAATGCAACCCCACAGAGTAAGGCAATGTCCAAGTGCTGCTGATGGAGTGAAACAGCTAAAACAGGCAATTCCACTACTGGAAGTAGCTGCTTATTAAATACAAATTTAATATCTTTCAAGAAATTGCTTTGGCTTTGCAGAAAACACTTTCTTTTTCCTGATGTCTGGCTTTCCATGATAGCAACATCTTACTGTAACACTAAAACTGCCTTTATTAAACCTGCTCTGCACTGTTTTTTCATTTGTAAGAAAACAGCAACCGTAGACACCTAGAATCCAGAAGATGCTTCTGCAAGAATTAGAATTATATATGGCGAGGCCCTTGGCTTATCTTCCAAATGCAGTGTGCAAACATGTATATGTATACACAATTGTTAGATTTAAAACTATAGTCAAGACTAGACATATTATACAAGTTAAAAGAAGGAAAAAACCCCCGACAAAAAAAAAAAAAGGAACAAATCTGTTGGCAATTATTTAGCATAGACTTAGTTGCTATGGTGATGGGTTGCCTATAAATACCATAGTCAGAGACACTGCACCGCTCATTTTTGGCAACATATCTTTATTTTTCAATTATGTTCAGAACTGTCCTCTTGTAATGAACTACAGAACAACCTTTATTCTCTAATGCTCTTAAAACAGACCAAAATACCAAAAGCATTCAAATAGACATATTTGACAGGTGGGAAGTGCTAAGTAGAAAGAGGTTGCAAAGAAAAGATTCTCTGTGATTTTTCTCATGACTATTAAGCAAATACACTACTGAAGTAAACATCAACACTGGTGTATTTATTTGAAGTTAATATCAAGTAAAATAAAACAAAGGCAAGAGACAGTAAATTTTAATATCAACTCAAACAAGCATTTCTGTTCTTTACAATTGCATCCTGCAAATTTTATTACAATTACTTATTTTGACATTGGTACAATATTGTTTTTAATGTTACTTCAAGTTCAACACATGGGCATGCAATGAAGGTGAGTTTTGGACTAGATCAATGCACCAAATCTCTAGAGGTTAAGGGAATTTGGAATTACATTTGCAACTGGTAGTTTGGAGAACATGTAACAGCATGGAGACGATTTCCAGCTCACCTAAAGGTGGCAGCAATCAGCTCCGAACAGTTCCCTTCCTATCGGTCTTACCCGGTTTGCCATTTCGAAGTCAAGACAGGACTTTTCGGGCACGGTTTTCCTAACGGATTGGGGTGGGACAGAGTTACCCACCTGCCATTTATGCTTCTGAAAAAACTCCCTTATTACTAACGAAGCAATCTAGTGCCTGACAAGTAACACTTTTCACCTACCAACACACCTATCCCTCAACAACCCCAACTCTTAGCCATTGCTACTTCTGCACATGGTCACTGTCAATCCTCGACCTTTACATCCAAGTCAGAGGCCTTAAATTAAAGCAGGAGATTTGAGAGTATGTCATGGTTTAAACAAAGTCAGCCATAAATCATGCAGTCGCTCTTTCACTCCCCCTCTTCTTGCCCTCCCCCTGCTCCTGGAGGGACGGAGAGGAGAATCGAAAAGAATGCAACACCCACGGGTTGAGATAAGAACAGTTTAGTAACTAAGGTACAACACAAATCACTGCTGCTACGACCAACAATAATAATTATAAGGGAAATAACAAGGGAAGAGAATACAACTGCTCACCACCTGCCAACCAATAACTCGCCCCACCCCACCTGACCGAGCACCAACCCATACCTGGTCCAACCCTGTAGTGAACTAGCCCTTCCGGGTAACTCTCAATTACATCCTGGGCATGACGTGCTGTGGTATGGAGTACTTCTTTGGTCAGTTTGGATCAGGTGTTCTGTCTCTGCTTCCTCTCGGCTTCCCCTCCTCCCTGGCAGAGCATGAGGCATGGTCAGACTAAACATTTGAGCAGCAACTAAAAACATCGGTGTTATCAGCTCTGTTCCCAGGCTGAAAGTCGAAACCACAGCACTGCACCAGCTACTAAGAAGGAGAAAAAATTACTTCTGCTGCTGAACCCAGGACAGAGTGGTGGTGTGTATGTATTTCTTTTTTATGGTATTACTTTTGTTACTTGCAAACTCACTTTGTAGATAGTATGACTACGGATAAGGCTCTCCATCAAGCCAGTGCATTAGCTGAAATAAATAAAAATACACAGTACTTTTCCATTTCCACTAGACCATACTCTCCACTGCAACTTCATTTTGTGATGGGACTAGCTGTCCTTTACTCATACTTCTCAGAAAAATGAATGCTGGTTGCTTGGAGCACTGAGATACAGAGCACCCTCAGCTGCAGTTGTAACTGCTGGGCTGTCAGGGCATGCCAGCTTCCGGGATCCAGCCCTACATTCTAATATTGGAATGGATTATATTCAGTGCATTGACACTCTGCTTCTACTCATCTTACTGAGATATTTGCCATCAAAAGCAACATACTACCTCAAGCGTGTGCACATCACCATAACAAACCGGCATACGGCTAATTTGAGATAATCTGCATTTGGCATTTGAGGCAAATAATTTTTCTGAATTCTAGGATCTGACCTTTCTGACACCAGAATAGCAGAACTTTATCTGAATCCTCTAACAGCCCTTAGAGGACTGACTGTAACCATCTGACAGCAGATACAGGTTTCAAATACTGTAACACTCACGCTCCACCCAATATATTGCTAAATTCATAAACCAATGTATAAAAATACATGGTTCTGTTCTCATTGCTTGCAATAAGCTATTAACTGCATCCTCCTTCGAAAGGTAAGAAATCCTTACATGTGTTTTTCTAAACAAAGATGATTACTGTTACTAATAACTCATGTGTGCGCATATTAATATCCTTTTAATTTGAGATTATTCTAAGAGGCAAAACATATATTGTAGTGAAAGCGGATTAGTGGAAGGGAATAAGTGGTTGGATAGAAAAACGGCTGCCTCAGGGCTCCCATGCTATTTCCCAGCAGGGAATAAAGTCTCTCACGGCTCCAAGAAGCATGGGGGGGGGGGTGTCACTCACAGTAGTAGGGAAAATGGCACACCTAGGTTCACTCCAGAGACATTCTAACCCCTAAACTTTTCTTTTCCTACTCTCCTTGCATTTAAATACTGGTAACCCCAATAGATTAATTCTAATGAATCAGTGAACACTTTTAGCAGACACAGCAATGACATCATGTTAATTAGGGCAAAACAGTGGCCACAGAAAGTGCACAGTTTTGCTTTCTCTCCCCATGTTCCAGCTATGTGGCATGGAAGGTACCAAATGCAGCCGACCCATTTAACATCAACTCCTTAAAGCCTCTGTCTCTGAACCTTAATCCTTCCTGACTAGTGTAAATGTTACTACTGCGTGTCATCGCTGCTGGTTTACTGAATATTCTCAAATGTAGGCCTGCTGAGAAAGTACTAATTACTCCCCCCTTTGCACATCATTTTAGAGAAGCTGAGAACTCAGCTGATCCCAGTTAGCTCCTATTAATGCTGGCTTTTCCAGACAAGCTTGATGTCACTTGGTACCGGAACATTTGAACCATTTCTGGCTGCTTGATATGTAGAGGACTGTATTTGCCAGAGGAATGTATTCACCATTAATTAGAGAAGGTGCTACCTTTTTCCACATACTGACATAACTCAGATCAGGAAAGAATCTTAGAATCAACAAGGTTGGAAAATACCTTTAAGATCATGAAGTCCAACGATAACCCGAGGACTGCCAAGACCACCACTAAAGCATATCTGAGGGCCTCATCTAGACCCTTTTTAACACCAAAGTTATGGAGATACCCAAAATGACAAAGGCATTGGGAACTTCCCACTTTGTCTTTCCATAGTCATACTACATTAAAAACAGGAGTAATATTATTTGGAATTTAGTCTCTTCTCAAGTTGAGAAAGCAAAGCAGATCCTCTCTCAGAAGGTAGGCTCTCAGGTTAGCAGCCAGCTCAGTGAGCTGTGCTACTAAGCACTAGAATCAGGATGGACCCTCCCGACATGAACCTGAAGGGCAAAAGTAAGGAACAGCTCATCCTTTTTCTCATCTAATTAAGTACGGGAAGCACAGTTCCCAGGACAAGGGCCAGCAATAACAGGGAGCACAGCTTGGTGGAAGCATTACTGAGCAGCCAACTCAGGAAATGGTTATGATTTGGATGCCAATTTACTCAGCTGGACCAAACTGTCTCCATGACACAGCCCAACATTCATTCCAGTCAAAAAAAAAAGCACAAGTTAGCTTGATATCAAGATGTAAATTTTCTTTTATTATTTTACATTTTGTATTAAGCCAAACTTTTTTCTTTCCTTTTTTTTTTTTTTTCCCCAGATTTGCTATGACCAGTTTATTTGACCTATCCTATACTTGCCATTTCAAATGAATTCTCAACACTGGACAGGTTATCGGTCACAGAAAATGCTGCCATACTTTCTAAAACCATACTGTCAGTGCACACTGGCATTTTCTAAACTGCTTTTCTTGCTTATTAAATGCCTCTCTAAACTCTACAGAAGCAACTCCTAATCACTGGTTGTCATTTGTCATTCTTACAACACAAAAACATCCTCACATAAAACAGTCTTGCCTGTCTCAGAAACTTGAAAGAACTTTGCCATGATGCATTTGCCCAATATTTATCTTGTTATTTGATGGAGTCAAAAAGCATTATTTCCAGGGTTGTTTGTCAGTTAAAAGGTTATTTTCCAAAAGCTAAACCAGATCCTCTAAACGCAATCTAATTACGTTGCAGTTGCACTGATTCAACTTTATTAAAAAACACAAACCCAAAAAAAATCAAACCCATGGTTTTTCAGGTTTCACAGAAATATTTTTCAGCTCTACAAAACCGAAGACAAAAATATTCCACTGTACCCAGCCAATTCGTGGCTCCTATAGCATTGCCAAGCAACGCTGACACCAGACCTTGGGAACAGCCCTGGCTCTGCCATTGTTTGTTGGCTGCATAATCAACAGAGATCAGTTTTGGAGATCTCTATCAACATAACTTCCAGAAGAGTGCTAATTAATGGCAGTAAGAAAGGCAGAGATATAGAAAGAAATCAGGAAGATAGAAAAAGAGAGTACGGAAAGTACCCAGTGGGCAGGAAATGCATGGCTGGCAGCAGAGTTAAAATGGGAAGAAAAGCATAGCAGGAACAAGAATCAACAAGTGTGCCTGGTCCAAATTTGTTGAAACAGAATTTAAATTGCAAAAGGTGGCATATTCGTCCCTAGAAATATGAGGACTCAGGAAGATTTAAAGACCACACTCTCTGCTATTGCTGATAAAACCTACACTACTTTTACTTAACCTGATTACCACATCCATGCAATGCAAAATTATCTGCGCACAAAATTGGCTTTCACTGGACTGAGAAGGGAAAAAGTTGTTTTACGGTTTTGTACTATTGTCACTTTATCATTCAATCCACCCTTGATATTATCCTTTATTAATGTTGCAAGGAATAACATGAGTTGAGAAAAAGACGACCCAAAGTGCTAAGCTGATTCATCTGAAATCACTAAAGAAGCTGTCATGAAATATCCTAATACCTTTTTTCCACTAAGTCTGCAATTCACATAACACAACAGGATGACTACAAAGGACAGCCAGTTAAATTTAAAACAGCAGCATATGTGACACCCAAAGATTTTGCAACTATTACGCAAGACTCTGGTACTGTCAATAACATTAGACTTTTTGCACGCTTTAGAAAAAGGCTTCTCAATTACAACTCTTTTACTGTACTCACTTCTCTTCCTGCATTATGTCTTAATATAGAATTTGAAAATTTGAACTGGGTGTTTGCTTATTTTAGGGCTTTGTTGCAAAGAAATAATCATAAGCTAAGCAACCATACCATTAACTGTGTGAATATACGAGAAATCTGGTTTCTTTCCATTTCATTTCAAAGAACTGCAATTAAAACAATACAAAAACCTCCAATAGTACAATAAAACCTGAAGAGAAGACAGGTCTTCATCAACATATAAGGGCAAAATTGATTATCCTGATGAACTTCAATGAAAGAACCTCCTAAGCATGCAATATTCACATATTTTTTAGGTCATTGTTCTCCATTTCTATGTTTTTTTCCTAAACTATCCACATTATAATCAACAATAAAACCACAGCTAGTACAGCTGCTGCATCATGTGCAATACAGATTGCCATGTGTACCCAAACCACTATGGCTAGCGTGTAAAATAAATGCATACACACAGCTGAGTAAGCCATAGTGAGACACTGTTAACGAGTGAGCTTTGCATTTCTTTTATTTAGTCCCAGGGGGCTTTCAATCCCCTCACGCTCTGTGTACCTACAACAAGAAGCAAGTCCCAAAGGATAACTTCACTCTTCTCCTCTGGCTCTCAGGTCCCCTCTCCCAGCCACTGTGTCAGCCACATCCACCTCACTGCTCAGCCTAGCAAACACAAGGTGGCAGGGAGAGCACCACACACTAAAGGGCTGCTGGAGAAAGGCTGAGCATGGGCCAAGATGCTGTGATGTTTCCACCATACCCGTTATACTGTCAAAAGGAACATGCTCTTTCTTGTCCATTCCACACATTCATACAGAACAAAAATTTCCGTATGCATGTGCACACATGCAGGCAAGTCTGTTTTCCTGTCAAATCATTTTTTAAATTGTGCACTCGCTAAGCAAACCTGTGTAAATAATCAAATCCCTGAGTGCCAGAAGAGGAAACACCACCCATGTACCAAATGGAGGGCACTGGGATCCTGCCTGGAATAAGCCCAAACCTCCTCCTTCCTTTTCTATTTTTATAGCGGGTGCTATGTGTAAGAAAGGTAATTAACAAATCTGTCAATGTGGTTTATGCCTTTTGATGCCCAAAGAACTGCAGGCAAAATGCAAGCAACCTCTGCCCATTAAATGCTCCGAGCCTGTAATTTCCTTCTTTTTTCTTACCATGCAACATAAGAGTTGGTCAATCACTCTTATTTATGCTAGGGCTCATTACAGAATTAGCATCAGGACTTTCCTGCCATGGCTTTTGTGTTAGCCAGCTGTCAGCTATGGAGAAAAGCAGGGAACTGCCAGCCACATTCACTAGTCACTCCACTCTGAAAGTCTGGAGGATCCACTGTCAGGTTGTGCCTGTAAAACTCTCTGGACTGTTCCTGTCTTCCAGCTTTACAAGGTATCGGTCCTGGTTTCAGCTGGATTAGAGTTGTTTTCTAGTAGCTGGTGCAGTGCTGTATTTTAGCTTTAGTCTGAGACCAATGCTGATAAAACACCAATGTTTTAGCTGATGCTAAGTAATGCTTATCCTGATCAAGGACTTTTCAGTCTCTCATGCCCTGGCCAGTGAGGAGGAGCACAGGAAGCCAGGAGGAAGCAGAGACAGGACACC